>NC_090929.1:824393674-825046428 GCF_040938575.1 Ambystoma mexicanum
TTTTTCCTTGTGATTGAGAAGGAATTCGGAGTATCAGCCCATCATTTTCATAGTTTATTGTAAGATCTTCACTAAGGCTATTCGCCAGGTTGTTCTGTCTCGTCCGATCAGTCTTTGCCACCATTGGTCATTGTCAAACTGGTCGTGCAGCCGGAAATCGTTGAGGTATGCTGTTCTTATCGAGTGGTTTTTCGGGCAGGACAAAATCAGGTGAGGGATCGTTTCTTTCTCTTTACTGCAGAGCCGACACTCACTTCTAGTCGAGATTCTTCGTATATAGCGAATTTCATTGGTTTCAATTAAGTTCAATCTTGCCCTAAGAAGGTAGTTCCTTGATGTTCTGCTAGGACATTTTTTATGTATTTCTGAAGTTTGTTGATTTTACACGATGGAGGCGAAAGGTGAGCTAGAGGTTTATTTGAGGCTGCTTCCTCTAGCGTTTGCAACCAGTCAAGATTTTTAAATTTTTTGGCCACTCTGACTGGGTTTGTAATTAGGTCGTCTTCCGTGCAAGCAACTGAACTCAGTAGATCTAGGTTGTCTTTTTTCCATTTTGTGAGCATTTTCACTGTGTCTGCATGCATTTCTTTGCCTAGCAATGTGTATATTTCTTGTCCGTTTTGGATGATACATTTGCGGTATAGAAGAAACGCGTTGATGTTTGCTGTCCCCAGCAAGTAAAGGAGACTGAGTTCACGCTGTATTGCAGGCATCAAAGTTGAGTTTGGTAGTGACAAAGCTGTCCTCCAGAAAAGGCCTTCGAGCCTTAGCCAGGCTTTCTTTGGTATCAAGGGCATTGCTGCAGCCGCATATGTGATCGAAGGCACGACTTTCTCCTTGTAGAATTTGATCACAGGAATGGTCGTGAATTTGCCAAATTTCAAGTCTATTGCTTTACCTTGTGCCGCCAACTTTTTGATTTTGATTTTCAAGAATTTCTGCATGATGCTTTCTTGGTTGGAACTGCCTATCGTTACACCGAGGGATTTAAACTCTTTTATTTTTTCAATCTCAATATCTTCTAAGTACCATTTGAATTTTTCAGATTTTTTCGGCACGGACTCCAGGACCAATATTTTCATTTTTTCTTTGTTAATTTGTAAGTTGTTTTCTACTGTATAGTGATGTAGATTTTTCAATTGTCTTTGGAGTCTTATCTGGGTCTGGTCAAAAAGAATGAGATCATCGGTGTACATGAGTCGACTGATTTGTGAGTTTGCCAATTTTGGGGGAAAAGTTTTGGAGAGGTCTTCCGTTTCACCAATGTTACCCATATACGCCAGAAACAGCGCCAGAGCGAGGGGGCAGCCCTGTTTCACCCCTCTTCCAGTAGTAATTTCTGCAGAAAGATGGCCTTCTGGGGTTATGCGCATCCTTAGTGTTGTGTACGTATGCAATGCTTTTATTGGTTGAAGAATCTCCGTAGGGCAATTCCATCCTTCAAGTTTTGACCAAAGGCGTGACATATCCACTAGGTTGAACGCTTGCGAGAGGTAGATGAAGGCCACCAATATTTTTGGTTTGCCCTCCAAGACCATACTCTTTAAGGTGCTGATGGTTAGAATGTTGGCAGTCGTTACAACATTTTTCTTAAATCCTGTTTGGAATTCGTCGTGGCAAGGAGCTGTCTTAGCCCGAGCTTGGAATCTATTCAGCAATAAGGCACCAAAGACTTTTCCAATGCAATGTAAAAGGGCAATTGGGCAAAAGTTTGAAGGATCGCTGACATCCCCCTTCTTGTAGATGGGAACGATGGTTGCCTAAGTCCATGATGGGGGGATGGATTTTGATTGGGCGCATCTCATAAAGATCTTTTTTAGCAGATTTGAACATTCAGTGGGGTTGGTTTTGAGGTCCATATTGGATATCCCATCCGGGCCCACTGCTCGAGAGGTTTTAGTTTTTTCAAAAGCTCGAAAATTTCTTCTTGGTCTTCAAAGGAAAACCTTAGGATTTTTAGCCTCTTGCCTTGGTTCCGGCTGTGAGGGGGATTTGAATAGAGATGAAAAGTGCTCAATCCATTTCTGCTCCCCCATTGATAATTGAGTTTTTCTTTGAGGGTGTTGAAGTTTTTAAGAGCGACCAGAATTCCCTCGCTTTGTTGCCACAGATCGCTTTCAAGATGTCTTACTGGTAGAGATGGAAACAATTATTTTTTACCCAATTCCGGTAGATTCTAGTTGCTTCTATAAATTTTGGTTACTGTTTGACTGGATGTCATTTTCATCAATTTTCTTTTAATTTTAGCCAGTTCTCGTCTTTTTTTTTGCCAGCTGTGCATCGTAGGTATGTTTGTGAGAGACACCGGAGGTAGAAGATGGTTTCTTTTTCGAAGTAAACAGCACAAGTAGGGAGACGTAATCTGGTTCAGGGGATACTTTCAGCTGACCTCTTTCGAAGTATCTTTGTTTCAGTTTTTTTACTGCAGCTGCTGTAAGTTTGAGCCGGTTTCCCTGGTTATTTACTTCTACTCCAAAGATTAATGGATGGGAGTGTTCAGCAAAGTCGACCAAGTAGTGATTAATTGGTTGTGATCATTGTCAGCCATCTTGTGGACTTCGAAAGCTGTTGTCATTTCCACGAAGGGGCAAGATACATAGATATAATCTATTGTTGCTCACGAGGAACCCTGTTCCCATGTCGGTGGACGGTTTTTTGACTTAAAGGTGGAATCGAGGTTGTGCATATGTCTAGAAGACAGTTTGGACCACAGGGATCCTCTCTTTGACGCAGCAGGCGATTTCTGGATTTTGCCGGCAGAAGCGCAAGACTTTGGGCAGGTTGCATTTAGGTCTCCGCAGATTATGAGGTATGGCACCTGAAGCGAAGACTGTATGTCAATTGTTTTTTCCATCATGGATATGTACGATTTTGAGTCTGTAGTGGCCGGATTCCAATATGTATTTCAAATTGCTATTTCTGTGTTTTTGATTTTTGGTAACCCTTCCCATTCTAAGAGGACTAGCAGAATTGATAAGGTGGTCAACAGAATTTCGTTTATTTTCAAGCCTCTTCCATTTCTGCATGCCGTAAGGAGGCCAGAAGAAGGACGGCCTAACAGGCCTTTCTTGGACGGTGCCAGGACAAGGTCGTAGCCTTCTTAGATGGGTCTGTCAGTAAGCCAAGTTTCTTGTAGGCAAATCACATTGTAAGATTCTAACGCTGCGTCTCCCGGAATTGTCAAGTGGACATGTCCTCGGGTGTTCCATGAACAGAGTTTTAATGCAGTTAAGGTGTGGACGGCCGAAGGAATGTCGCTGTCGTCGATCTGCCGACCTACGGATTGCTATTTGTTGAGGTTTTTAGAGGGGGCTTTAGGTAGCCAGGACCAGATGCCCTGGTAATTTTCTTTTGTTCAGGAATTTGCTGACAATCTTTTATCCTCTATGGTGTCTTTGCTCTTGGTGCTTGTTGCCGACTTTTTTGGAGAGTTCTTTTTGGTTACATTGCATATGTGTACGCTGGATTTTTAAACTGTCTTTTTTGCGTTTATTTCACCTCTTTCGCTCCCTCTTTGGGTTTTGGCTAAGTCCTGATTGTTTTTGGAGTTTTCTTTGGTTTCCTCTTTTTTTCAAAGCAGGATAAGCGTCTCTCTCTCCTTTGTCTTAGGGTGTAATAGTTTCCCTCCTATGTGGATGGTCCTCGCGCTTAGTCCTGGTGGTTGTTGGCCGTGAGCGCCCTGTACGATAGTTTGCCCGTGTTTCTCTGGGGACAGTCAGATTCAATGTTTTTCCTGTCAGCAGATAGCCCAGTCTTAGTAGTTCTTCAGCCTCATCTGATATTTGAGTGTAAGTTCTCTCTGATGGCATATACAAGTATGTCTTGGCTCTCTGATTGGAATGATACGGGTCTACGATCTTCAAATCTTCTGATTTGGTCCGCCTGAGGGCTGGAATAACACCAAACAGAGCTCGTACCCCTCCTCTGTTTTGGATAATTTCGTCACGATTTTCTGCAGATTGTTCTAGTTTTAGGGACCACACAGGGTTTTCGGTAGGTTTTGGTTGGTCATGGTATCTATCAGTTCTGGATTTGTAATGAGCAATTTGAGGTCTTGCTTTTTCCGGAACATGATTTTCTTTTTAGCATTTTCGTTTTGGGACCTGCAAGGACAAATCTTTGCTGGCAGTTCTCCCCTTTCTCTGTATTCAAACCTGTGTCCCGATTCAGAGGGCCTGTGATTTGGAGAGGGTGAGTTTGTCCTGGAAGAAAAAGATACTTTCCTTAAGCCGTTGTTGGCTGATTTGCTTTTCGTAGTGCGATGGAGGTTTTTCCTTCGTTCTTCTAGAGTACAGAAGGGAAGGCTAACTGATTGTCGAGTAAGAGGAGGATATTTATCCTTCACGGAGTCGGGCCTGTTTTCAGTTGGTTTGCTTATTGGCGAGACGTTTTCAAGATGTTGGCTGATGTTCATTAGTTGGTCGTCAGCTAAGATGTCTTCTGTTGTTCTCGTAGATTTTTGGTTTCCTTTTGGATTCACAGTCTTGAAAACAAGGGTAGAATCATGATGAGGGGGAGGACAGCCCTTTGTTTTTGTTGTGCGTTTCTTTGGCTGGGGCATTGGGATGGCGTTTTCCACCTGCTCTGTGTTTTCGGCCTGCTTGTCGGTTGGTGCAGAGAATATCGGATAAGCTCTGTCTTTGTCGATATGTGGATTATCTCACTTTGCCCAGAAGAAGTAACTACAGCCCTGGGCTCAGCACAAAACTTTCCAACGTCTTGTGGGATCTTCGTTGGTATAGAATGTCCTGCTTGGATGTTTTGGCAGGTTGGGCCAAATCTCGAACTTGGAGCGCTACACAATTTAGTTGTTCATTTAGGGCAAGGTTGTTCATTTTTAGGCGTTCATCCAAGGCGGTGATATAGCCTTCTAAAAATATCAATTTCGTATGCATCATTGCCTGTATGGTGGTATGATCTTTCAGGTTGTCATTAATTGATTCGTATAATTTTGTGAACGGGGCCAGGGCTATTGTCACCGCAGACATGATGGATAGGATGTCCAGTTTCTTTTTTGCAGGCGAGTCCTTAGGAGTTCCTTGCAGATTCTTCTGGAACGAATTGTTAGCATACGACTCATTTGTTGACAACTTTTTTACTGGAGTGTTAATGCAGAAATCTAAGGACTAGCGCCTGGCCCGACTTTGTCTATTCAACATAGTTTCTCTAGTATCACCCCCCCTGTGAGTGTCCACTTGTCGTTTTTTGCTTGCATGCTTTTCACTTGTCTCCTGGTTGTTGGGCAGCGGTGGCTCCAAAAGAACTTTGTCTTCTTCTACAAACTTTTCTACAATTTGTGAAGGTTGTAAGGGCTTTGGTTGTCCAGGGTCTACCACAGGTAAGTTGCGGGAGAACGGTCCCTTGGGTGGGAGATGTGTCTCTTTTCGAGGGTGATTTTTCTTCCGGTGATGTGGAGATCAAATCCGGCTCTCCTTGAGACAGGTGTTGCTGAGCCACGGGGCTCACTGAAAAGGAACACCGTTGCTCCGGGGCCAACTGGGGTGCATTTACATGTGGGTTCCGAGATGTTTACTGAGCTGGTAGGCCCGGTTCCAGCGGCAAAGGTTGGGGGTTGGGAAGAACTTGCTTCTTATTGGAAGTTTTGGCTTTCGCAGGAAGACCACTGGGTGGATCCGTTTTTCTTGTTTTTTGAGGCGGTTGCCAAGAAGTAATTGCCTCTAATATTTCGGCATCTGTGAGGTCCTCCTGACCCCCCCCCTCGCTAGTGGGGCAAAAGCATTGAAAAAGTCAGTGACCAGACTGGCAGCTGGTGTTTTTCCAGAATCTGGAACCCAGATTTTTTTTGTTGATGTGTCCCCAGTGGTTTTGGAGATAGTACGCTGTTGGAGGGCCAGCATTTTCTTATTTGTTGGCTTTGCCTTCGTGTTTCCTTTTGGCTTTTGGTGGTGTTTACTGCCCTTCTTAGGCGAAGTGGTCTGACTCCCAAGACACTTTTTTTTATTATTAATAGTATCAGGCTTTGAGGTGTTTGCACTGTCCGTTTGCTGGTCAAAAAGCAGTAAATCTGCCTTATGTGTCAGAAGGCAAATTTATGGACTTTTGATGAGTCATCACAGCCTTTTGAAGAAGTGTTGTTAGCTCGGATTGACTTGAGTGCGTGTGAATAATAGCTGTGGTCTTGATTCTGTTCTCCGAGCTGATTGGGTTCGGGATCTCTTGAATTAGTGTGTCTCCTGGAAGAATCAATGGCGTATTTGTTGTGCCTAGGGGAGAAGGCAGTTTTATGGGAGGAGGTGCAATTTTATTGGGGGAGAGAGAGATGGTCTCGCTCAGCATTTCTCTGTTCATCCTTGGGCCAGTTTGGCCAGAGTCTTTGCTCGAGCCACTTTTCTCTGTTCCCTGCTCATCCCGGAGATGCTGTCTTGGCTCAGGAGAGCCCGCGCCCCTCCCCATTTGCTCATGGCCCTCGACCCTCCCTCCGGAGGAAGTCGGAAGCCGGAGCGCGGAGGAGGGAGCCGACGGGCAGCTCAGCAGAGACGCTGTGCAGGACGATGGCGTTGCTGGGGATGGCGGACCCCCCCGTACTCCCAATGTTGCCAGTTACCTGCTCTTCCGTAGGGTGACTCACAGGAAAAGGTAAGACATTTCCATCTGTAGGTCCTTCTTCCGTCCAGACTTGTCGCTCTCCGAGTTTTATGACTGTTGCTGATTCTGCTTTTTTTGGTGCACTTTTGATTGAGGAAGTAGCACAAACTCTTTCAGGCACACAATGGCCCAGCTGAGAGCTAGTGGAAGGGGCACGGGGACGGGGGTGCAGTAACCGACCCTCCTTGTTTCCAGGGGTCAACTTTTCAAGTTCTGCGGACTTAGTGGAGTCAACAGTCTTGGCAGCCATGACAGCCAAGACTGCCACTCTTCGCCACTCCGCGTCTGCTCCGCAGGGGAAAGGCTGTTTTATGGTGAAGTGAAGGCTGCAATAGGGACACGCCTCCAGGCGTGTAGACACTGGAAACAGACTGTAGAAAGTGAGTAGCAAGACTGCCACACTTCACCACTCCGATTTGGCTTTTGTGTAGGCATGGGATAGGTATGTGTCCTTGTTTTTAACGTAACAATGTTGCGAGTGCTGCCAATACGATCACACAAATAATTAGGAAATGAAAATTCAAAATGATAATTCACGAAGCTGTCAGCGATGATGCAATACTTGAAAACTTGCATAAAGGGAATTAAAATGAATGCATATAATACAATAGCTCCTTAACCTCTATTTAGATATTGTAGAAATAATTGACATTTTATGGTTAATTGTGCATTTTACTGTGGAATGTGGCTATGGTCTTGTATGGTCATTGTATTCGCCAAGGTTTGAATGTATAAACCAACTCACAACAAATAATTATAACTCCTTTCGCTACGTTTTGCCATGGCATACGTGTTGGTATTCTAGTCCAGCAGGAAGGCCGAGTCATCTGAATTAAATGCATGCTGCTATTGGCATCCAGAAGAGAAGTTTGTTATTGTCTGACAGCGTTCTGTGGCTATTACCGCTCTATGATTTCAGCGTAGGTCTTCATATGAATTTAATAAACCACTGCAGTTCTAGCCGAGATTGAGTTACTGTTTAGGGGGCTCCTGCTGGGACCTTGATTTTCTCCATTGCTGTTTGAAATTGAATTCCCGTTGCAATGCGTGCAACCAAAGCAGCTCAGAGCTGTTTGCCTTTATAAGCATACTTATTCAGAATTATGTTTTACTGGAACTCAGGCTATATGATTGTTTAAAGGAAGCGCTCCATGTAAAATACCTGCCTTCAGTAGCAACGTTTTTCGAGGTGGAGGGCAACTCCAGAGTGTTCTGGACCTTTGAGCCCCATCCAATAATAATGTTTTGGAAAACAGCTAGAGATCTGCCAGCCCTGGAGAGTCAGATTCCAGCTATGAAGAGGTATGCCAGTTTTTCACTGCTGCTATTTAACATCTATATGCATTGTCTCTGCACCCTTCTGACCAATTTGGGCATATGTTTCACGAACTGCACAGATGATACGCATTTTGTATTAGTACTAACTGCCTGCCACACCACAGACAATAGTGGGCTTGACTCGATCTACAACTCCATTGAGGCATGGATGAAGACCTACTGGATGTGCTTCAATGGAGGGAAAACTGAACTCATGGTGTTTGGTTCCCCTCAAGCACGAGCTAAACTAGATCCAGCTTATGCGACCTTTAATATTAAAAACTCACCAGAGAGGGTCTCAGAAAAAGTGAAGACTCTCAGTGTATACATGCAGGCCTCCCTGGTAGCAGAAGTACAGGTGGCATACCTCAAACGGACATGTCAATACCACCAAAGACTGTTAAAATAAATCAAACCTCACTTGAGGCAACAAAATAGCTCCAATATCGCTTGAGCTATCATATTATCCAGACTAGATTACGGAAATTCCCTAATAGTAGGTGACAATAGAAAGTGCCTTAAGCAATGCCAAGTCATTCAAAATGATGCCATAAGGACAATCACTGGCAAATTTAAAAGAGACCATATCACCGAAGAAAGAAAAGCCCTCCACTGGCTCTCCATCGAAGACCGAATCACTTTCAAGTCCATGTATCTTGTTCATCATTGTCTCTATGGTTCTGCCCTGGACTATCTCAAAAAACAAATCAGCCCCTACATACCCAGCCAGACGTTAAGATCGGAAAATAAAGGGCTGGTTAAAACTGGACAAACAAATAAAACCAATGGCTTCGGTCGAGCTTTACCCAGCCTAGCCACGATCAAATGGAACAAACTTCCACTAGATCTCTGACTTGAGCCCAACTACTTGAAATTCAGAAAAAAACTGAAAACTGCACTGTTTAAGAAAACACCTTCTCAACCAAGCTCCGTCCCACTAACTGACTGAACTGTTCTGCTTGTCCTGTCCTCGTAAGTTGTCCGGTGTCTTTTTGTCAGCGCCCTGATGCCTGCGGTCTGCGGGGCTCTATAAATACATAAATAAAAATGAATAAATAAATGCAATCTAGATTCGTGGAATAAAGTACCCCCACTTCCCTGTGCCTTTCTCATGTATCATATATCAGTGTCAATCAGAATGAAGGCATCAAAAGTCAATTCAAGATAGTGATGATATATAGTGTGTCTGATTGCACCCTACATTTCTTGGTCTAAAAATGGGTTAGAATGTGGATAGAATATACATTGGGGTTTGGTGATTCCCCCTCACACTAGGATTGCATATAGTCCATAAAGAATGTGAAGGGGGGTTTTCCATAATGTGGATGTTCACACTATTTCTATTGGTGCCTGAAGACAGACAAAAGCCGCCTTTAACTGGGAACAGTAAAGCCTCCACGTGAGCATTAGTGGTCTTTGGGGTCTCTAATCAGTGAAGACTTGATTCCTATGAAAAATGATGATTGAATGACCCAACTGGGAGAGACTCTCATTTTCAATGTTGTTGATGAGATAAATAGCTGGAAGCAGTGAAAGTCAGTAACAGGGGTGTAAAAAGGAGGTAACACATTCAGCCGCTTACAGGGGGAGGGCATACTTCAAAACGTCCTGCTCATCTTAAGTCACAATGTGCTGGAGACGATAGTATTCCTTATCACAGCAAAGGCTAGTGAAATTAGAGGGAAAACGTTGGCAATCCTTCTACTAATTTGAGAGTATTGGCTTCACATCTAAATAGGCCCTGGCAGAAAGCTAGACACAAATGGCAATACACAGAGGATACGGCACTAGTAACAGAAAAACAAAATAAATGTAGAATAGGAGAAATCAAATTAGGAAAATGATAAATAGGCACACACAGAAGTTTGTAAATGTGTGTATAGTTCACAAGATATAGCAAGCATTGGCAATGCCAACAGTCTAGGCTTTTGTGTAGGCATGGGAACGGCACTTGCCAGGCACAGCTGGAGTGGTATTAACTGGCCATTGATGGTAGCAGGTGCAAAATGGTGCAGTACCTGGGCATCCAATAATAGTGCCTGGCAAATGCCTAATACTTATCCACAAGCCAAAAGGGTATCTTTGCCAATGCTTGTTTTAACAGGACTTCAGTGAAGGACACACAGAGTGCTTATAATTCGAGTGGCTAAAGGCAGACCTGGTAAGACATTTTTATTACACCAGTAGCTGGTTTACAGGGGGCGTGGCCTGGAGCTCATGACATGAGGCTGTTTTTAGACTGAGCTCCGGTGTGACCCTGTAAAGATCATTGCAACAAAATTAATTTTGACCCTTTTTATGATTGAACGGGCTGGTGCGGCTCCCTGGTAACCAAGTGAGGACAAAATGGCGGCTTAGCCGTGTGACTGCAGTGCGATGCGGCTGCATTGAAGAGAGACCGCGACTTGAAAGACTGCAGCCTGCCTGAGAGGCACGACCGGACCGGGGTCGCTAAGACCGCTGAACCTCCTTAGGTTCAACTAAAACTGCAAACAACATCAGCCTAAGAAGTTGTGGGCGCGTGTCGCCAGACTGTCTGGCGCACCCCGGCAGGAGACATCTTGTCTGGAACAATTGATTGCAGCTTAGCCGCGGGCGCAGTGAGGGAGCCTTTGCACCAAGCTACGAGTCAGTTGGAGGTGTGGTGCATGACCGCAGATAGCCCAGCCCCAGTGCTGCATTTGCACATGCAGTTGGCAGTGGACACCAGCTCTGCGGGGCGGGCTAAGCAGCTGGTTGGAGCCGTGCTGGGTGCCCAAGCTCTCTGCTGTACTCCCCGGACCCGTGCAGTGAGTGGGCGCCAACTGGCAGCCTGAGAACGTTGCCGCTCCCATCAGCCGAGCCTGGAGGCACAGACACCCTTGGCAGGGCTGAATTGCGATGCGGGGCTGTTAAAACGCTGGCAAAAGTCAGGTCCGACTGGAACAGCGGTCGCAGACCCCAACCCGCGGCATTACACAGAGTTTGGATCTCCCTATTGGCAGCTGCTGCTGCTTATAATGCTTGTGTGGTGTGGTTGCAAGCCTACGGGGCAGAGACACTGTTGTTCCTGGAGGGGCCCGGTAAGTGCTTGTGCTGCCTTCCCCCTGGCAATAGAAGTTAACAAGGCCCCACAGAATACCGTTGGTCGGGCCCAACCTGAACTGTTACCATACACCAGTGCATTGACACTGCTCATTGATCATATCAATCCAGGTCCTCTAATCAAGCGAACACGCACATAAGCAGACCTTTTGGGGACTGGGCATACAGGCCCTTGCAAACTCTGAGTGCTGGGAACGGCAGATCTCACGCTACTTGACATAGATTTGAGCCTGCGTTTTGGAGTGCTGACTGGTATATTCTGGTTTGACTTGAGGAGACATCAACTAGGAGGCGAATACCCTGCTGTTCTCTGGCTGCTTACGCAGAGATTATGATCATTATTTTGGGGTGACTGTGAAGGTCCTGGAGTGCGGTGAGTTGCTGCATCACTGCAGTCGCAGTGGCACACAGTTAATACCTCCCCACTCTGGAAATTGCGGTGTCCCACATCAGAAGGAACTTCCACAAATAGGAGAATATCTGTTTTAGGGCGATACCTCAACCCCGTTTATGGTTAAGCTCTGGCAGCTCCTCCAGGCGGCGATATGCCCACCACCAAGAATAAACAGAAAGGCACCATAATGGATTCCTTTGCAGGACACAAGAAGACACAGACGACAACTGCAACGAAGGGTGACACCGGAACGACAGACAAGGAAGTACACCCAGAGCAACAGGAAGATAAGGTGTTGGTGGCGATAGCTGCGCTCCGGACCTCTCTATAACACAAGATCGACGAGGTCAAATCCTGCACTGTTGGCTGACTCACACCCTGACACAGCCCTCTCTAGCTTTCATCTCTCCATCTCTAACACTTTGGATGTCCTTGCCCCTGTCATGAGGATCCGCTTGAAGTCCAAATCCAGGTGCAACTCTTGGTACGATTCTGACTTCTCAACCCTTGGAAGCAAGCGCAGGGTGACGGAGAGGAAGTGGAGGGCATCAGGTGAAACCCCTGACAAAGTGGCCTGCCGCCTACTCCACAGGCAGTACATAATCTCTGTCCTCCCTAAGAAGAGAGCCTACATCCAAGCCAGTATCTCTGCAGCAATCTAACAGTTCTGCCAAACATTTCAAAATCTGCAAGGAGCTGGTCAATCCTGCTGCAGTCTCTACCTCTCATGTTCCCTCCCAGGCCCTCTGCACGGCCTTGTCTTCTCATTTCACCACTAAATCCCAGGACATCCTGTCCACCCTCTCTTCCTCTGCCACTTCTTCCTCCTCCTCTACCACTTCTGGCCCGTCTGAGGCCATCTCTCCTCCTCCTTTCTCCTCCTTTCCCCTGTTCACCCCTGATGATGTTTCTAGATAAGTCTGATCTATGAAAGTGTCAAAGCAGGTTCTATGCTGCTCACCCAGAACCATCAAGGACCACATCAACACCCTTGCTCCAGCCTTGGCTGATTTCTGCAATCACTCCACTGGAACGTTCTCCTCTACCCTTAAGCACTCCCTTGTGCACCCCCCCCTCTAAAGAACCCCTCAGCTGATCCTTGATCTCTGACTATTAACCTACTTCCATCACTCCTTTCCTGGGCAAACTCTTCTTGGGAAATCTGGCCATCTTTCACCTTAATACGCATACTGAATCTGTTGGTTGCCTCCACGACCACCAGTCTGGCTTCAGAGCTGCCAGAAGCATGGAAACTGCTCTCCTGAACACCTGTGAAGCCCTGCTTTCCAATCTTGACTCTAATCTCCCTGATGGTCTCATTCTCCTCAATCTATCCTCTGCTTTTGACACCATCAACCATGCCATCCTGCTCAATCTTCTTTGTGACAAAATGGATATCACTGATCAGGCCCTGGCCTGGTTGAACTCTTTTCACACTGACCGACCCTCTCAGGATCAACTGGGGTCTTTCCTCTCTTCTATCACTCTCTCTCTACATGTGGTGTTCACCAGGGGTCTAACCTCTCTCCCTGGCTGTTCAACCAATACCTGGCACCTCTTTCCCTCCCCATCGCTACTTTCTGCTCCAATTTTCAGTGTTATATGAATGACACTCATCTCTCTTTCAGGCTCCCCTCAGCCACCTCTGCTCCTTCTCTCATACCAGATTGTCTGGCCACAATTCAGGAATGGTGTGCCTCCAACTATCTCTGCCTTAATGCCAGTAAGACAGAGATCCTCCTCCTTGGGATACCTGCTCCCTCCTTTCCTCTGTCTCTCTGGCCCCCCACTCTGGGCCCTCTTCCTGCTCCTTCCTGTCAGGCTAAGAAACTTGGTGCCATCTTCGACTTCACTCTCTCTTTCTCTCCTCACATTTCTGACATCTCTAAGAAGTCAAGCTATCAGTTGCTCCTCCTAAGAGGTATTCTTCCTTTTCTCACTTTCCCCCAGAAGGTCACTGTCTCCAGAGCTCTGTTCCTCTCTAGGTTGGACTACTGCAACAGCTTCTTTCCAAGTCTGCCTGACTCTACTTTTCAACCTATCCAATGTATCCAGAACAGGACTGCCCTTGGCCTGAAGCCCAGGGATCGTATCTCTCCAGCACTGAAATCTCTTCACTGGCTCCCTGTGGCTGCAGGGATCAAGTTCAAGACCCTCTGCATTGTCCACAAGGCTTTCTTGGGCCTGGGACCATTGTACCACCAACTTTCTCCCAAAACATCTTCCTTCTCAAACTCCCCGCTCATCCACCTCCAACTCTTTGAGGATCAGACGTTTCTCCAAACAGAGAGTTTGGGGCAGATCGCACTCCTTGGCTGGGGCCTCCCTCTGAAACAGACTCCCTGCCTCTTTCAACATTGAACAGAACCAGCTTCAGTTCCGGAAGCAACTGAAGACCTTCCTTTTCGCTTCGGCTTTCTCTCTTCCTCTCCCATGCCAATGCTCTTGACTGCTCCACCCATTGGTCACCTGGTTACCTTGTGAACTAGGGCCCAGCCTCCTGCATGTCCAGTTGCTCTTGCACTGCCCTCTGGCTCCCCCAGCACTTAAGCACTTAAGGGTCTGTTCCTGCAACCCTGCAGTCCCTTCTCTATGCACTTACGAGGCATTTGTTGGCTGCACTTATTGATTTACCTGCACTTCTCCCTTCCCCTACCCCCTGGCACTTCTACCCTTCCTGCTTCCCCGCACTTGCACAATCTGAATGACACAAGTCCTAGTAAGATCATTATTTTGTCATCCCTTTGTTTCCACCTCCTTGTATTATTGTGCCTAGAAACACTTGTGTACAGGCGCTTTATAAATGCCATAACATATGATATCATGTTCTTCTGTTTCAGTTCTGTCTCCTTGCTCTTTGGGTGCAGGATGAAGAGACACGACCTCTGTTTCACACCCTTATTTTTCCCAGAGGCTGGAGCTCCTGGCAGTGGCACAACCAGGAAACATCCAGGCCTCCTCCATATCCATCAAAGGTAACCCGCAGCTCAGGAGAAAGGACCTACTGAAGGTTGGTTTACACATGTGGCGTCCCAAGTTCAGGCCTCCCTTCAGACTCCATCCACATTCGCCTGCCAGGGGCTTGTGGCCCTGGAGAAAAGGCTCATTGCATAAAGGGGGGGAGCAGAGAACCCAGTGCGTGTGAAGAGCCAACAGGAGGCCATACACACCACAGGACAATCCATAGGCACGGTTCTGAGAAGAGGAAAGAGGGCATGCACCAGTGAAGGAGCAACTGAAGCCAAACCAAGGCGCACATGCAAGGCAGAACACCCAGGGCACTGGAAGGTTAAGGGGTGATCTAGAGATACAAACATGGAAGAAGAACAGGAAATCCAAGAAACGGCCCAAGCAACTGCTACGTCCAGAGCCGCATTCCTTGGAATACCACAACTCTTCTAACTACAGCCACAACAGGACAGAGGCTCTTGTTGGGAAGAATGGCTGGAAGAGTTCTCAGATTTCATAAAAGCGTTAGGGGACGAAAAATCCACATCACTCCTAGACATCCTAACCAACCTGGCTGGGAAAGAGATTAAGGGAATCCTTAAGAAAATTCAGCCGCAAGAGAGAACGACATATGATCTGGCCATTGGATCCTTAAACAAGAGACTGATTGCACAACTGAACAAGGACTTTGAAAGGTATGAATTCAATCCATACTAGCAACTGCCTTACAAAAAAATGATAGGCAACTTTGTTATCAGGCTACAAAAGAGAATTGCCCATTACGATTTTGCCAACTTCTCCAACGATGAAGCAATATGCTTGAGAATAATTGAGGGCTGCACATCACTGATATTTCGAACGCACCTCCTCAAGAAATCTGGAGTAAATTCTAGAACTAGCCCACATCTATGAAAGGGTTGAGGTGCCCAGCAGAGCCAGGGAGATTGAATGTGCTACAGTGGCAGTCCGTCATTTCCTCATAGGGTTGAGTTAGTTTGAGGGTGCTTTGCAGGCTTCTGTGACAGAGATCGAGATGGGAGTCAGCTGCCGGTGTCAGGCATCAAGGCGGTCCGGCGAGCTAAGCTGGTGAACGGCTGCAGGCTGGCGTACATGGTGGCTCAGGGTCAGGAATCCTTGTCTGAGTAGTGATTGGCAGTTCTGAAGCATTGGTTGAGATGTCTCAGATGTCTTCAAGCAAAAGCGGCTTGACAACGGTCAGGGTTGCCATCGGTTTAGGCTCAAGGAACTCGACTGGCTCAAAAATTTCCTTTAAGATGCACGTTGGTAGATGCTTGTTGAGGCACTTCTCCCAGCTTCTTCAATGGGCTTGTGTCGTACTTTAAGGTGGGTGACCCACAGCTGTGGAGTGTGTTGCAGGCAGCTGCCTTGTCCTTGGTTGTAGTTTTAGAGACCTTCTGACACGCTCTGTCCATAGAACATGCTGCAGAGCCTAGCAGGGCATGCTGTGTGGTGGCTGGGCACCGGTTCTGGAGTGTCCTCTGGGTTCTGCATCTCCCTCAGTTCCCTGAGAGATGTTTAGGGGAGGGATCTTGCTTCCCTCTTTGGATATCCTTGCCTTCCTTCACTGGCAGAAGATGTAAGGCAGACTGTACCTTCAGCCAGGGTCCAAGGTTGAGCTCTTCCTACTGACTTCTTGTGAAGTCTTCAGGTCATCTGCGTAAAGAGGGACTCCAGCCCTCTTTTAAAGCCAAGTGGGCCACAGAGATTGGTTTAGGCTAAGCATGCCTCAATGAACTAATCCCGGGGTCCCTAACAACAATCTCCTGTATGAGTGAGGTCATGACAAGTGTGCTTTGCAACAGAAAAGGTAAAGGGAAAAAAACAGGAACAAGGAGTGTCCCAGAACTAAAATGGCAGAATTCTTCTTTCAGCAGAAAAAGCTCTGGCCACACTCCCTTGTGACACTAAGTCTGACCCATCTTCCTGTCTTTTGTTGATCAAAGAGTCTCTCTGGTTAATGGATATCTCTGTGGTTCTTGATTAAAGCGGCAGGTCTACCTTGAATCTGCGGCGAGACCAGACTCTTAGGCTCCTGAAAACCACATGCTCGTACCTTATGAATGGGGTACCCCCTAACGGGGTGGCTGTTAGGACAGTTTTTCTGAAGTCCAACCAAGAGCTTAGTAAAACCATTCAATTGAGACAGTGCAAGACTCCACTCTTAGTATTAGGCTCTACCACCTGAGTATATGGTAGTGTAGACAGAGCAGCCAGGCTTATCTTACGAGGGAGAGAACGCTGTAGGAAAGTACACTGAACCTGTAGTACACCAGGGATTCAATGGAAACACTGACAACTAGAAATATTTTTTTAAAAAACAAGGTTTATTATAAAAACAAGTATGCCAAGTTAAGTCTTGAGGTACGTACTGCTCATAGAGTCATGAACACATTTATAAAAACACACCACTATGCTTGAAGGTATACCGACCAAAGTATAACACCTTTTTCAGAATACATAACAGTAATTCTAGGGAAGTCAAACCTTATCCTGCACATTCAGTATAGGTCCCACCTAGTTTTGGGGAGTAAAAACCATTCATTAGTTTTAGATTACTTTACAGTAAAACAAGGGTAGTAGACCCTGTCAGTTATGCAGTGATACTTACAAAAGAAATCACATAGTAAACCAAGTCTGTTAACAGGGTACTTTTATGAATAGTGGAACACTCATTCAAGGAACAGTATATACATATTACTACTTGAGGATAACAGTTATACTAGGTGAGTAAGACCTTTTCAGTGTAATATACAATTGCAGTTGCTTTTCAGCTCAGTGGAACCCAGTCTAAGATAAGTAATGACTGTTTATACTAATTTAGGCTACACCAGGCAGACCAAGGACAGCTACACCCAAAGAACACTTTTCAAGAATGGCACACAGCTGTTCTAGGCAGGTAAAACCTAATGTAATATACTATTACAGTTGCTTTTTAGATCGGTGGAACATAGATTGAGGTAAGCAATAACTCTTATGTTATGTTAGGCTGGCACACAGCTAACTTGAGGTAAGTAAAACCTATATACTTTTTTAATGGAGCTATCAGCAACTTAAACGTATGCATAACCTAAGGCAGACTTATTCCAGACAGGCTAACAGCAAATCAAGGGAAGCAAGACCCAATTGGGAGCACTTACACATTTATATCCTAACACGAATAGTAAAGTAAATCCAACAGCATTACATTTGGGGAAGAGACACAACCAATTCACAGATGAGTAAATTAACCTTACATATATTTTTCAGATGGCACTACACACATTCAAGGTAAGTAAGAACTTTTGCAGCTGTGCACTCTCAGAGTTACAGTTACCAATCAACTCTTTCACAGGTAAGTACCTTTCAACACTTGTTATACTTTTCAAGACAGAATCCTTTACTTACCCAGTCCTTCCCTATTGTATTGCACAAGTTCACTCAGAGGCAGAAGAGGGACTCTAGTGGTCTAGGTGCCAGCTGTAGGCAAGGCGAGATAGGGTTCTGTTGCAAACGAAAGCCAAAGTTCCTGTGGAAGACTGTTCAAACAAGTAAGTAGTTCACTTTAAAGTTAGTTAGGGTCCAGGGACTTCAGAGACTTCACCGTAGGAGGATTCCAGCAGTGGGCCTGGGTGAACTGGATGATTGGCCTCCCAATCTCTAGAAACACCCCAAAGTTAGACAGGAATCACAGAGGCTTAAGATAAGTAAATACCCCAGCCAACACGGTACCTCAGCATGGAAGAAGAGATACAGCAGAGCAGACTTCAGGATCTGCAGCCAAAAAGCCAGTAAATAAATAATAAAAATGAATAAATAAATGCAATCTAGATTCGTGGAATAAAGTACCCCCACTTCCCTGTGCCTTTCTCATGTATCATATATCAGTGTCAATCAGAATGAAGGCATCAAAAGTCAATTCAAGATAGTGATGATATATAGTGTGTCTGATTGCACCCTACATTTCTTGGTCTAAAAATGGGTTAGAATGTGGATAGAATATACATTGGGGTTTGGTGATTCCCCCTCACACTAGGATTGCATATAGTCCATAAAGAATGTGAAGGGGGGTTTTCCATAATGTGGATGTTCACACTATTTCTATTGGTGCCTGAAGACAGACAAAAGCCGCCTTTAACTGGGAACAGTAAAGCCTCCACGTGAGCATTAGTGGTCTTTGGGGTCTCTAATCAGTGAAGACTTGATTCCTATGAAAAATGATGATTGAATGACCCAACTGGGAGAGACTCTCATTTTCAATGTTGTTGATGAGATAAATAGCTGGAAGCAGTGAAAGTCAGTAACAGGGGTGTAAAAAGGAGGTAACACATTCAGCCGCTTACAGGGGGAGGGCATACTTCAAAACGTCCTGCTCATCTTAAGTCACAATGTGCTGGAGACGATAGTATTCCTTATCACAGCAAAGGCTAGTGAAATTAGAGGGAAAACGTTGGCAATCCTTCTACTAATTTGAGAGTATTGGCTTCACATCTAAATAGGCCCTGGCAGAAAGCTAGACACAAATGGCAATACACAGAGGATACGGCACTAGTAACAGAAAAACAAAATAAATGTAGAATAGGAGAAATCAAATTAGGAAAATGATAAATAGGCACACACAGAAGTTTGTAAATGTGTGTATAGTTCACAAGATATAGCAAGCATTGGCAATGCCAACAGTCTAGGCTTTTGTGTAGGCATGGGAACGGCACTTGCCAGGCACAGCTGGAGTGGTATTAACTGGCCATTGATGGTAGCAGGTGCAAAATGGTGCAGTACCTGGGCATCCAATAATAGTGCCTGGCAAATGCCTAATACTTATCCACAAGCCAAAAGGGTATCTTTGCCAATGCTTGTTTTAACAGGACTTCAGTGAAGGACACACAGAGTGCTTATAATTCGAGTGGCTAAAGGCAGACCTGGTAAGACATTTTTATTACACCAGTAGCTGGTTTACAGGGGGCGTGGCCTGGAGCTCATGACATGAGGCTGTTTTTAGACTGAGCTCCGGTGTGACCCTGTAAAGATCATTGCAACAAAATTAATTTTGACCCTTTTTATGATTGAACGGGCTGGTGCGGCTCCCTGGTAACCAAGTGAGGACAAAATGGCGGCTTAGCCGTGTGACTGCAGTGCGATGCGGCTGCATTGAAGAGAGACCGCGACTTGAAAGACTGCAGCCTGCCTGAGAGGCACGACCGGACCGGGGTCGCTAAGACCGCTGAACCTCCTTAGGTTCAACTAAAACTGCAAACAACATCAGCCTAAGAAGTTGTGGGCGCGTGTCGCCAGACTGTCTGGCGCACCCCGGCAGGAGACATCTTGTCTGGAACAATTGATTGCAGCTTAGCCGCGGGCGCAGTGAGGGAGCCTTTGCACCAAGCTACGAGTCAGTTGGAGGTGTGGTGCATGACCGCAGATAGCCCAGCCCCAGTGCTGCATTTGCACATGCAGTTGGCAGTGGACACCAGCTCTGCGGGGCGGGCTAAGCAGCTGGTTGGAGCCGTGCTGGGTGCCCAAGCTCTCTGCTGTACTCCCCGGACCTGTGCAGTGAGTGGGCGCCAACTGGCAGCCTGAGAACGTTGCCGCTCCCATCAGCCGAGCCTGGAGGCACAGACACCCTTGGCAGGGCTGAATTGCGATGCGGGGCTGTTAAAACGCTGGCAAAAGTCAGGTCCGACTGGAACAGCGGTCGCAGACCCCAACCCGCGGCATTACACAGAGTTTGGATCTCCCTATTGGCAGCTGCTGCTGCTTATAATGCTTGTGTGGTGTGGTTGCAAGCCTACGGGGCAGAGACACTGTTGTTCCTGGAGGGGCCCGGTAAGTGCTTGTGCTGCCTTCCCCCTGGCAATAGAAGTTAACAAGGCCCCACAGAATACCGTTGGTCGGGCCCAACCTGAACTGTTACCATACACCAGTGTATTGACACTGCTCATTGATCATATCAATCCAGGTCCTCTAATCAAGCGAACACGCACATAAGCAGACCTTTTGGGGACTGGGCATACAGGCCCTTGCAAACTCTGAGTGCTGGGAACGGCAGATCTCACGCTACTTGACATAGATTTGAGCCTGCGTTTTGGAGTGCTGACTGGTATATTCTGGTTTGACTTGAGGAGACATCAACTAGGAGGCGAATACCCTGCTGTTCTCTGGCTGCTTACGCAGAGATTATGATCATTATTTTGGGGTGACTGTGAAGGTCCTGGAGTGCGGTGAGTTGCTGCATCACTGCAGTCGCAGTGGCACACAGTTAATACCTCCCCACTCTGGAAATTGCGGTGTCCCACATCAGAAGGAACTTCCACAAATAGGAGAATATCTGTTTTAGGGCGATACCTCAACCCCGTTTATGGTTAAGCTCTGGCAGCTCCTCCAGGCGGCGATATGCCCACCACCAAGAATAAACAGAAAGGCACCATAATGGATTCCTTTGCAGGACACAAGAAGACACAGACGACAACTGCAACGAAGGGTGACACCGGAACGACAGACAAGGAAGTACACCCAGAGCAACAGGAAGATAAGGTGTTGGTGGCGATAGCTGCGCTCCGGACCTCTCTATAACACAAGATCGACGAGGTCAAATCCTGCACTGTTGGCTGACTCACACCCTGACACAGCCCTCTCTAGCTTTCATCTCTCCATCTCTAACACTTTGGATGTCCTTGCCCCTGTCATGAGGATCCGCTTGAAGTCCAAATCCAGGTGCAACTCTTGGTACGATTCTGACTTCTCAACCCTTGGAAGCAAGCGCAGGGTGACGGAGAGGAAGTGGAGGGCATCAGGTGAAACCCCTGACAAAGTGGCCTGCCGCCTACTCCACAGGCAGTACATAATCTCTGTCCTCCCTAAGAAGAGAGCCTACATCCAAGCCAGTATCTCTGCAGCAATCTAACAGTTCTGCCAAACATTTCAAAATCTGCAAGGAGCTGGTCAATCCTGCTGCAGTCTCTACCTCTCATGTTCCCTCCCAGGCCCTCTGCACGGCCTTGTCTTCTCATTTCACCACTAAATCCCAGGACATCCTGTCCACCCTCTCTTCCTCTGCCACTTCTTCCTCCTCCTCTACCACTTCTGGCCCGTCTGAGGCCATCTCTCCTCCTCCTTTCTCCTCCTTTCCCCTGTTCACCCCTGATGATGTTTCTAGATAAGTCTGATCTATGAAAGTGTCAAAGCAGGTTCTATGCTGCTCACCCAGAACCATCAAGGACCACATCAACACCCTTGCTCCAGCCTTGGCTGATTTCTGCAATCACTCCACTGGAACGTTCTCCTCTACCCTTAAGCACTCCCTTGTGCACCCCCCCCTCTAAAGAACCCCTCAGCTGATCCTTGATCTCTGACTATTAACCTACTTCCATCACTCCTTTCCTGGGCAAACTCTTCTTGGGAAATCTGGCCATCTTTCACCTTAATACGCATACTGAATCTGTTGGTTGCCTCCACGACCACCAGTCTGGCTTCAGAGCTGCCAGAAGCATGGAAACTGCTCTCCTGAACACCTGTGAAGCCCTGCTTTCCAATCTTGACTCTAATCTCCCTGATGGTCTCATTCTCCTCAATCTATCCTCTGCTTTTGACACCATCAACCATGCCATCCTGCTCAATCTTCTTTGTGACAAAATGGATATCACTGATCAGGCCCTGGCCTGGTTGAACTCTTTTCACACTGACCGACCCTCTCAGGATCAACTGGGGTCTTTCCTCTCTTCTATCACTCTCTCTCTACATGTGGTGTTCACCAGGGGTCTAACCTCTCTCCCTGGCTGTTCAACCAATACCTGGCACCTCTTTCCCTCCCCATCGCTACTTTCTGCTCCAATTTTCAGTGTTATATGAATGACACTCATCTCTCTTTCAGGCTCCCCTCAGCCACCTCTGCTCCTTCTCTCATACCAGATTGTCTGGCCACAATTCAGGAATGGTGTGCCTCCAACTATCTCTGCCTTAATGCCAGTAAGACAGAGATCCTCCTCCTTGGGATACCTGCTCCCTCCTTTCCTCTGTCTCTCTGGCCCCCCACTCTGGGCCCTCTTCCTGCTCCTTCCTGTCAGGCTAAGAAACTTGGTGCCATCTTCGACTTCACTCTCTCTTTCTCTCCTCACATTTCTGACATCTCTAAGAAGTCAAGCTATCAGTTGCTCCTCCTAAGAGGTATTCTTCCTTTTCTCACTTTCCCCCAGAAGGTCACTGTCTCCAGAGCTCTGTTCCTCTCTAGGTTGGACTACTGCAACAGCTTCTTTCCAAGTCTGCCTGACTCTACTTTTCAACCTATCCAATGTATCCAGAACAGGACTGCCCTTGGCCTGAAGCCCAGGGATCGTATCTCTCCAGCACTGAAATCTCTTCACTGGCTCCCTGTGGCTGCAGGGATCAAGTTCAAGACCCTCTGCATTGTCCACAAGGCTTTCTTGGGCCTGGGACCATTGTACCACCAACTTTCTCCCAAAACATCTTCCTTCTCAAACTCCCCGCTCATCCACCTCCAACTCTTTGAGGATCAGACGTTTCTCCAAACAGAGAGTTTGGGGCAGATCGCACTCCTTGGCTGGGGCCTCCCTCTGAAACAGACTCCCTGCCTCTTTCAACATTGAACAGAACCAGCTTCAGTTCCGGAAGCAACTGAAGACCTTCCTTTTCGCTTCGGCTTTCTCTCTTCCTCTCCCATGCCAATGCTCTTGACTGCTCCACCCATTGGTCACCTGGTTACCTTGTGAACTAGGGCCCAGCCTCCTGCATGTCCAGTTGCTCTTGCACTGCCCTCTGGCTCCCCCAGCACTTAAGCACTTAAGGGTCTGTTCCTGCAACCCTGCAGTCCCTTCTCTATGCACTTACGAGGCATTTGTTGGCTGCACTTATTGATTTACCTGCACTTCTCCCTTCCCCTACCCCCTGGCACTTCTACCCTTCCTGCTTCCCCGCACTTGCACAATCTGAATGACACAAGTCCTAGTAAGATCATTATTTTGTCATCCCTTTGTTTCCACCTCCTTGTATTATTGTGCCTAGAAACACTTGTGTACAGGCGCTTTATAAATGCCATAACATATGATATCATGTTCTTCTGTTTCAGTTCTGTCTCCTTGCTCTTTGGGTGCAGGATGAAGAGACACGACCTCTGTTTCACACCCTTATTTTTCCCAGAGGCTGGAGCTCCTGGCAGTGGCACAACCAGGAAACATCCAGGCCTCCTCCATATCCATCAAAGGTAACCCGCAGCTCAGGAGAAAGGACCTACTGAAGGTTGGTTTACACATGTGGCGCCCCAAGTTCAGGCCTCCCTTCAGACTCCATCCACATTCGCCTGCCAGGGGCTTGTGGCCCTGGCGAAAAGGCTCATTGCATAAAGGGGGGGAGCAGAGAACCCAGTGCGTGTGAAGAGCCAACAGGAGGCCATACACACCACAGGACAATCCATAGGCACGGTTCTGAGAAGAGGAAAGAGGGCATGCACCAGTGAAGGAGCAACTGAAGCCAAACCAAGGCGCACATGCAAGGCAGAACACCCAGGGCACTGGAAGGTTAAGGGGTGATCTAGAGATACAAACATGGAAGAAGAACAGGAAATCCAAGAAACGGCCCAAGCAACTGCTACGTCCAGAGCCGCATTCCTTGGAATACCACAACTCTTCTAACTACAGCCACAACAGGACAGAGGCTCTTGTTGGGAAGAATGGCTGGAAGAGTTCTCAGATTTCATAAAAGCGTTAGGGGACGAAAAATCCACATCACTCCTAGACATCCTAACCAACCTGGCTGGGAAAGAGATTAAGGGAATCCTTAAGAAAATTCAGCCGCAAGAGAGAACGACATATGATCTGGCCATTGGATCCTTAAACAAGAGACTGATTGCACAACTGAACAAGGACTTTGAAAGGTATGAATTCAATCCATACTAGCAACTGCCTTACAAAAAAATGATAGGCAACTTTGTTATCAGGCTACAAAAGAAAATTGCCCATTACGATTTTGCCAACTTCTCCAACGATGAAGCAATATGCTTGAGAATAATTGAGGGCTGCACATCACTGATATTTCGAAAGCACCTCCTCAAGAAATCTGGAGTAAATTCTAGAACTAGCCCACATCTATGAAAGGGTTGAGGTGCCCAGCAGAGCCAGGGAGATTGAATGTGCTACAGTGGCAGTCCGTCATTTCCTCATAGGGTTGAGTTAGTTTGAGGGTGCTTTGCAGGCTTCTGTGACAGAGATCGAGATGGGAGTCAGCTGCCGGTGTCAGGCATCAAGGCGGTCCGGCGAGCTAAGCTGGTGAACGGCTGCAGGCTGGCGTACATGGTGGCTCAGGGTCAGGAATCCTTGTCTGAGTAGTGATTGGCAGTTCTGAAGCATTGGTTGAGATGTCTCAGATGTCTTCAAGCAAAAGCGGCTTGACAACGGTCAGGGTTGCCATCGGTTTAGGCTCAAGGAACTCGACTGGCTCAAAAATTTCCTTTAAGATGCACGTTGGTAGATGCTTGTTGAGGCACTTCTCCCAGCTTCTTCAATGGGCTTGTGTCGTACTTTAAGGTGGGTGACCCACAGCTGTGGAGTGTGTTGCAGGCAGCTGCCTTGTCCTTGGTTGTAGTTTTAGAGACCTTCTGACACGCTCTGTCCATAGAACATGCTGCAGAGCCTAGCAGGGCATGCTGTGTGGTGGCTGGGCACCGGTTCTGGAGTGTCCTCTGGGTTCTGCATCTCCCTCAGTTCCCTGAGAGATGTTTAGGGGAGGGATCTTGCTTCCCTCTTTGGATATCCTTGCCTTCCTTCACTGGCAGAAGATGTAAGGCAGACTGTACCTTCAGCCAGGGTCCAAGGTTGAGCTCTTCCTACTGACTTCTTGTGAAGTCTTCAGGTCATCTGCGTAAAGAGGGACTCCAGCCCTCTTTTAAAGCCAAGTGGGCCACAGAGATTGGTTTAGGCTAAGCATGCCTCAATGAACTAATCCCGGGGTCCCTAACAACAATCTCCTGTATGAGTGAGGTCATGACAAGTGTGCTTTGCAACAGAAAAGGTAAAGGGAAAAAAACAGGAACAAGGAGTGTCCCAGAACTAAAATGGCAGAATTCTTCTTTCAGCAGAAAAAGCTCTGGCCACACTCCCTTGTGACACTAAGTCTGACCCATCTTCCTGTCTTTTGTTGATCAAAGAGTCTCTCTGGTTAATGGATATCTCTGTGGTTCTTGATTAAAGCGGCAGGTCTACCTTGAATCTGCGGCGAGACCAGACTCTTAGGCTCCTGAAAACCACATGCTCGTACCTTATGAATGGGGTACCCCCTAACGGGGTGGCTGTTAGGACAGTTTTTCTGAAGTCCAACCAAGAGCTTAGTAAAACCATTCAATTGAGACAGTGCAAGACTCCACTCTTAGTATTAGGCTCTACCACCTGAGTATATGGTAGTGTAGACAGAGCAGCCAGGCTTATCTTACGAGGGAGAGAACGCTGTAGGAAAGTACACTGAACCTGTAGTACACCAGGGATTCAATGGAAACACTGACAACTAGAAATATTTTTTTAAAAAACAAGGTTTATTATAAAAACAAGTATGCCAAGTTAAGTCTTGAGGTACGTACTGCTCATAGAGTCATGAACACATTTATAAAAACACACCACTATGCTTGAAGGTATACCGACCAAAGTATAACACCTTTTTCAGAATACATAACAGTAATTCTAGGGAAGTCAAACCTTATCCTGCACATTCAGTATAGGTCCCACCTAGTTTTGGGGAGTAAAAACCATTCATTAGTTTTAGATTACTTTACAGTAAAACAAGGGTAGTAGACCCTGTCAGTTATGCAGTGATACTTACAAAAGAAATCACATAGTAAACCAAGTCTGTTAACAGGGTACTTTTATGAATAGTGGAACACTCATTCAAGGAACAGTATATACATATTACTACTTGAGGATAACAGTTATACTAGGTGAGTAAGACCTTTTCAGTGTAATATACAATTGCAGTTGCTTTTCAGCTCAGTGGAACCCAGTCTAAGATAAGTAATGACTGTTTATACTAATTTAGGCTACACCAGGCAGACCAAGGACAGCTACACCCAAAGAACACTTTTCAAGAATGGCACACAGCTGTTCTAGGCAGGTAAAACCTAATGTAATATACTATTACAGTTGCTTTTTAGATCGGTGGAACATAGATTGAGGTAAGCAATAACTCTTATGTTATGTTAGGCTGGCACACAGCTAACTTGAGGTAAGTAAAACCTATATACTTTTTTAATGGAGCTATCAGCAACTTAAACGTATGCATAACCTAAGGCAGACTTATTCCAGACAGGCTAACAGCAAATCAAGGGAAGCAAGACCCAATTGGGAGCACTTACACATTTATATCCTAACACGAATAGTAAAGTAAATCCAACAGCATTACATTTGGGGAAGAGACACAACCAATTCACAGATGAGTAAATTAACCTTACATATATTTTTCAGATGGCACTACACACATTCAAGGTAAGTAAGAACTTTTGCAGCTGTGCACTCTCAGAGTTACAGTTACCAATCAACTCTTTCACAGGTAAGTACCTTTCAACACTTGTTATACTTTTCAAGACAGAATCCTTTACTTACCCAGTCCTTCCCTATTGTATTGCACAAGTTCACTCAGAGGCAGAAGAGGGACTCTAGTGGTCTAGGTGCCAGCTGTAGGCAAGGCGAGATAGGGTTCTGTTGCAAACGAAAGCCAAAGTTCCTGTGGAAGACTGTTCAAACAAGTAAGTAGTTCACTTTAAAGTTAGTTAGGGTCCAGGGACTTCAGAGACTTCACCGTAGGAGGATTCCAGCAGTGGGCCTGGGTGAACTGGATGATTGGCCTCCCAATCTCTAGAAACACCCCAAAGTTAGACAGGAATCACAGAGGCTTAAGATAAGTAAATACCCCAGCCAACACGGTACCTCAGCATGGAAGAAGAGATACAGCAGAGCAGACTTCAGGATCTGCAGCCAAAAAGCCAGTTGATGGATTACTTTGTCAAGAAGATGGAAGACAGGACTTTAGAAGGTCTTTTGCAGCAGGGGTCATGGCAGGAGTTTCCCTGTAGCTGGATATGGCTTTGTGGCTTTGGTGCCCTTTTCAGGAGACAACAGAATACCAAATATTGCCAGTCAGATTCTCATCACTTGCAAGGTCAGGCACTCTGATGAGGGGTCACTGGAGGTCCAGCAGGATGCCCACAAAGTTTCATGAAGTTTCAGAATTCGGGAGGCCATGCACTGCACGATGGCTTGAGGTACCGGGGTATTGCGATATTGCAGCCCTACAAGGTTGCGGCACAATGTGCGGTGGCTGAAAATGCATGTCTTTTTGAGTCTAGTGGATCTCACCAGGCTCTGGGTTGGGGTATTCCTTTTTGGGATCGCCATGTCGATTGGAAGGAAGGGTTACAGCAGGCTCAGGTTATACATTAGGCTCTCCAGTCGCCGGGAATCACTAAGGCCTTTGTTTATTCATCTTCCTCTTCGGTTTCAGTTCCAGTGGTCGACTACCTCTTCAGCTTCCAGGATCTGACTTTTATGCAGGAACCCAGTCAATCAAACAGCCATGCAACATTCAAATGTGGGGGTTTGGCAGTCCTTTCAGGACAGCCAGCCTCCCAGTTTAAACAGGATTCTCGCAGGCAGGCTGGAAGACAAAGGGCTGCAGAGTTTTGGACTCCTCCCTCGCTTCTTGCCTTCACAGACACTCTGGAGAAGGGCCTTGCTTGACCAAAGTCTCCTGCCAAAGATAAGATTGACTCAAAGGAATTTCCCACCCTGGAGGTCCGGGAAAGGAACAAGAAGGACAATGAACACTCAAATAACGACAAAAGTGAGACAGGGGCCATTTTGGTAAAATGAGCACCCATGTGTGCTTTTACCGGGGCTGCGCAAACAGCCTGTGGTAAAACTGCACCAAATTAGTTAAAAGGTTCACTGCAACCAGCCATTAAAGGTAAGTTTGTCCCTGTAACAGGAATGTTACAGTTAGAATGAGAAAGGGGATACATTGTATCTCCCCAGTACACCATATAAGGTGGGGTGTGCTGGTCTCACCGAATAAAATGTAAAAAGAATCCAAAGATCCTTTCTACCCTTGGGAATTGTAGTTCTCACAAGGTTAACCAGTGAAAGTTAAAATGGGAGCTCCAAGGGCAACCCAGCAACAATAGGCTGTGTTCACCCAAAGTACACAGGTCTATGCGTTTATCGTGGTGTGAGCATAGAGAAACATGTGTGGATTAGCCCCACACATTTTCCTGAGTTTGGTGTACCATCATTCCATTTAATTAAAAATGTCAAAAAGCCAAAGCAAGCGCACGCCGACCATGCGGATGGTCGAATTCCTCACAGCAACCCTATGTATGTAAGAGGATAAGATCGAGGCTGCACGTGTCAAAATAACCACTTAAACTAATATTGAGATTCTGTCTGAACCTCTGGTATTGGAACATAGGGAAGGTTCTCGTTTCAAATTTAATTCAATCACGGAAACAGAGATGGACGCCTTCCTGAATAATATGCACCTCACTTCATGCTAGGTCGATATTGTTCCCTCAAAACTGGCCCTAGCCAATTTTAAAATCTTTGTTAAGTTCCTGATGCATTTTGTAAATGCATTGTTCAAAGGGAACTCAGTACCTAATGCAATCAAGCAGGTATTGGTCACACTATTGGTCATGAAACCAGGCTCATGTCCTATGGACCCTGGAAATATACGCCCATTACTAACACCCACCTTTTACTGAAAATTGTGGATAAAATAGCTACATCAAACTTTAAAATCATCTTGAAGCTTCAGATATCATTCATCCAAATCATTCAGGTTTTATGAGCAAATCATGGGATGGAAAGTGCCTCCTTGATCTCCAGACTAACATGCTGGATGTGCTGGAGCGAAGTAAATCAGACCTATTGATCTTATTGCATCTGGCGGCCGCATTCGATTTACTAGACCACAAATGCCTTTTGAAAATACTGGCCACTAAAGGAAACTGCTCAGCAGATGCCTCCGTCTAGATCCACTCTTTCTTGAAAAACAGGCTGTCCAAAGTATGTTGGGTAGAAGCTAGCTCAGAATTAGAACCAATTCACTGCGGGGTCCCTCAAGGAGCATGTTTGTCTCCTACATTGTTTAACTTATACATCAAGCCTCTTTGTGATCGGCTGACTGTTATGGGAGCCTATTTCACAAACTATGCTGATGACACTGAGTGGGGATCACAGCAAAGACTCCATTAGGCTGGAGCATACTTACGGGCTAGTAAAAGCATGGTTGTCAAATCATTGGATGTGCCTGAACAGTAAAAAAACAGAGCTGATTATATTCGGCTCTTCGCAGGTTAGAGTCAAACTCACTCCTGAATATGCCAGCATGATGATTGAAGGGAACTGCACAAAAGTTGTACACAACGTAAAACTCTAGGAGTCCGCTTGGAAGCATCACTTGGTGCAGAAGCAAACGTGGATGGAATTGTGCGAAACTCTCAATACTATCTTCCTTTCTATCATCAAGAAACTGCAAGACCCTAGTTAGAGCCATTATCATGCCCTGCTTGGACTACTGCAACATGCTTCTGATTATAGCCAGTAAGAACTGCGTAAACAGACTCCAAGTTCTTCAGAATGAAGCAGTCTGTATTGTTTAGCGATATTCCAAAAAAGGATCATGTCTCGGGTGCCAGGAAGAACCTCCATTGGTTCAGAAGAATCAAGGAAGAAATAGATATGGCTAGACCGTTGGGATGTTTTAACACAAGAAAATTATCTATCATTACTGTGGATGCTAGTGAGGGTGGTCTGGGAGCCGTTCTTTCACAGAAACAAGAAGATGGTACGGAAATGGTGATAGCACACACGTCACGTGTTTTAAAAGGTGCAGAGAACAAAGAGGCTCTGGCAAACTATTGGGCAGTTGAGCGATTCAGAAATTTTGTGTGGGGTGTGGAGTTTGTGCTCCGGACGGATCACAAACCCTTGAAGGTTATCTTTGAGACAAAAGGCCTAGACAAGATCTCACGCAGAGTAGCTGGGTGGGTCACTAGGATGCAAGCCCATAAATTTACTATGGAGGTAATACCTGGGAAAGAGAACACACTTGCTGACAATTTATCAAGGGTAAGAGTTGCATCTCAAGAAGACTTAGAGGTTGAGGAGATGGAAATGGTGTTTGTGAGCGAATCGTGTCTAAGCAAGAGTGGTTAGATGAGATGAGAAAGGATGAGAGAATTAACAAAGTGATTTTGTATGTAATAACCACGGTTTGGCCAAATAAATCAGAGTTGGCAGAGGGGGAAAGACCCTATTGGGAGGTGAAAGATTAATTATCAGTGATGGATGACATATTGCTCAGGTGGGAGAGAGCAATAGCTCCTGTGGGTATTCGCAACAGAATTATCGACCTTGCACATAGTGGCCACATTGGCATTACCAAAACCAAAGGGGTGCTAAGGTTAGACTATTGGTGGCCGGGTTTCCATAAGGAGGTTGAGAATCATTTGAGTGAATGCCATTTGTGTATCAGAAGTGAAAAGGGGATTGAGGCTAGGAAGCAGCCTTTAATTGATGTTGGCATTCCTTCTAAGATTTGGAGTGATATAGCCATGGACATTTTGGGACCTGTGGATCTAGGGTATGGTCGGGGAAGGTTCGTGGTTTTGGTGGGCAATCTATTTTCCAGATGGGTGGATTTCAAAATTGTGAGAGAGATCTCAGGAGAAAGTATGGTAAAAGTGTTGCAAGAGATCTTTGTGAGTGAGGGACTTCCAGAAAGTGTTCTCACCGACAGTGGTACTCAGTTCACGGGTGGATGTTTTCCTACATATTTGAAAAAGTGTGGAGTAAGATATAAAAGATCATCTCTTTATTATCTGGAAACTAATGGAGTAGTCGAAAGATTGAACAGATGTGTGACAGAGAGCATCCACATGGGAGAAGAGTGTGGTTTCGATAAAATAGTCACCATCCAGAATAGGATGTGGGCGTTGCGCATGACGCCCCATGCGACCACTGGTTTGTGTCTGTTTGAACTCATGAGGTATCAGAAACCTTTCTCCATGGCGTGCCCTCCATGGTTAGGGAGGAGCAGGGAGTCGGATGTTGTTATTGACGAGGTGAGAAAGGCTCTGAAAAAGAAGAAGAGTGAATGGGTCATGCGTGAAAATAAAAGAAGAGGCAAGAAGGAGTTGCATGTGGAGTGTGGAGGTTGGGTAAGGATTAAGAAAGGTGTGGTAAAAAGGAAGGGTGATTTACTATATTCAGACCCGGTCAGGATGGTTGCTGTGTTGAAGGGTGCAGTGCGTGTGGCTGGTGGTCAGGTTTGGAATAAAGATAGAATTGCTACAGTGAAAAGATGTCACGTGTAAAGAGCAGGGCCTACCATGAAGGAGTTTTGTGAAAAAGAGGAAGATGTATTATGATGTTGTTTACATGGAGATTTTCATTAGTGTATGGAATTCTTACTACCTCAAGTTCTAGTGAGGTCATAGAATATGTGTTTGCTTGTTTTGTCTTAAGTGTTCTAGGTTTTGTCAGTTGAAGTTATTTCTTGATGAGCAAGGGGGCCCCTGCCTTTGCTGGGGATCTCTTCACTATTTAACTCAATGAATGTATATCTTGAAGACTTACCTGCAGCCTCCAGCGTCTTCTCAACAGTAACCCCTTATCTACCAATGGATGGGCCACTGCCTCTACCCCATGTGGAATAATGCCAGGGGTCATGGGCTCAGGGATTCGATTGGGATGTATGTTATGGTTACTCAGGATCTCATACCTATTGGTGGTAGTAACTTCAGATGGATATGTGTTGCATGCCAATCTGTCTAATTCAGCTCAGTGTGTGCAGCTTACATTGTCCACCTCCCCTCCCCCATTCCCTCAATGCATGGCCCCCTAGCATGCTGATTGACCTCTATTGGTATACAGAAGGAGTTTACTTCTTGTTGATCAGGGTAGTTTGGTACTTCGTTCCCAGGCAGTATTTTTCCAACTTCCGCTAGGGCAATTAAACTTGGTTTATGGACACCAATGTTCCCTTTGATGAGTGTAAAGACTGGAGGGGGGTTTATGTACTCCTGCCCTCTATATGGCAGTGTAGAAGCACACACCACCCCAGCCAAGATTCTCTATATTTTAACAAAGGTCGAGCAATCAAGACTTAAGCTCTCAGGAGGTGCTGCAGACTCATTACAGTGTAGTCCCCAAGCCCCCACAAAGGAATGTCCACAAACTATGTTATGTGATAACACAGTTCTTTATATAAATAAGGTTCAATATATATACGCAATCAATAACACACTTTGTGCGTTGGCAATACTAATATGGTAAATATATGCAATGTCTATGTGGTACCACAGTTAACTCTTGACTCCTTTAAAATGCACCAACTGCTGTCAGTCTCAATGGCATATAAATCAAATAGTAAAGTAAATCAACAATATACATGGGAAGGAAGACAAGTTGGGTTAAACAAATGGCAGAATACTGGGTCCCTACCACTAGACACAGTTCTGTGTGAGGATCCCCCAACCTGGGCAACCTGTAATTAAAGAGTATCAACAAGCCCAGTACATATATTGGGCCTCATTCCGAGTACGGCGCTAACCAATGGCGCTATTAACGCCTTGGTTGACGCCGTACCCGGACCGGCAGCGCCTTGGTGGATGGCGGAATTACCGCCCCATTCCAAGGTTGGCGGGGCGGTAATTCCCCATTCACCAAGGCTCTTCCCCATTCCCAAATGAGCCCCCATAGGGCTCAATGGGAATGGGGAAGATGCAAATAACGGTGACCGTTCATTACGGTCACCGTTATTGGCTTGGAGGCCCCTTTGCGCCCTCGACTTTAACACCTGCTCAAAGCAGGCGTTAAGGGCGAGGGCGCAAAGGGAACTCGGAGTATGGCGGTAAGGGATTACCGCCACCGGTCTCGTTACCGGTGGCCGCTATCCCTTACCGCCATACTCGGAATGAGGCCCATTGTTTAAGATAGTCTTGGTTCCTTCTAAAAACTAAAAAAGTTCTACTACCCCAATGTACCTGGTTTAGCAGAGTTCTTCGACTAGTCGTCGATGGATCCCTTTTCAGTCAACTCTCTTTAAGGCAGGGGCCACGGGTCGTCAAGATTTGAAGAAAAGGTGAACAATGTCGTTGAGAGAGCAGCTTCCACATGAACTCCTGTGCAGAAAACAACACAGAACACACATGATAAAAGAGTACAGGACAAGGACATGGAGGCCCTGTCCCTCCAATGCATTTCGAGCATCACAGTCACCGCCCCCCACAGACACCTGTTAGGGTGGTTTAATCTCCCACAAGATTGACACCCTCATCCAGACGGTCAACAAACCTTCTGGAAAGGCCATCTGTGCTATCATGACTCTTCCCTGGTCTATGCTCAATAGTGAAGTCTAGACCTTGCAGACTAATGGACCATCTGAGCAGTTTTGGGTAGGGCCTAAAATGCCTAAGTCTCCAAACTATGTTAAAACATTCATTTTCAATGGTAGCCGCCTAAATTCTCTACCCTTGAGTTGCCTACTGATGACTATGATAGGATGTTCCCTCCATTTGTCATCTAACTGGGACAAGACAACTCCAATTCCGGTGTCGCAGGCATCAGTTTGAACAATAAAGGGTTTGCTGTAGGCAGGCGCACACAACACCGGTGCCCTACACAGACTTTCTTTCAAGCTAATAAAGGCCCTCTGACTGTCTTCTGTACAGTTAACCTTCCTCAACTGTTTGGGTGAAATCAGAGCTGTCTGAAGGGCAGCTATGGTTCCATAGTCCACCATGAAGTTACGGTAATACCCAGTGAGGCCAAAAATGCTCTCATCTTGTTCTGAGTAGTGCGAATCTCCCAGTCCTGTAGATCCTGTACTTTACTGGGGAGAGGTTGGATTCGACCCGCTCCTATCTTATGACCAAGGTAAGTGACATTCCCCTGAGCTATCTGGCACTTGGTGGCCTTGATAGTGAGGTTAGCCCTTTTCAAGTCCTGCAACACCCTATGCTGCTCACCAACCTTGACTCTAACATTCCCTCTGTCCTCCTCCTCGATCTCTCTTCTGCCTTCGACACGGTCAACCATACCATCCTGCTCAACCGTCTCCGTGAAAACCTGGGTATCACTGATCAAGCTCTGTCCTGGCTGACCTCTTTCCTCTCAGATCGACCCTCCCAGGTCCAACTTGGGTCCTTCCTTTCATCTATCTTCCTCTCTACCTGTGGTGTTCCCCAGGGGTCTAACCTCTTGCCCTGGCTTTTCAACCAATACCTGGCAACTCTCGCCAACTGCATTGCCATTTTCTGCTCAAATTTCCAGTGCTACGCTGATGACACTCAACTCATTTTCAGGCTGCCCTCTGCCACCTCCTCTCAATCTCTCATCTCCGATTGCCTAACTGCCATTCAAGATTGGTGTGCCGCCAATGATCTTTGTCTGAATGCAAGCAAGACGGAGATCCTCATCATCGGCACACCTTCACCATCCTTTCCCCTCACTCTCTGGCCAGCCTGCTTTGGCCCTCCTCCTACCCCTACCTGCGAGGCTAAGAACCTCGGGCTCATCTTTGACTCCACCCTTTCCTTCTCCGCCCACATCTCTGAGGTCTCTAAAAAGTCAAATTTCCGACTGCACCTCCTCAGAGGTACTCTGCCTTCCCTCTCCTTCCCCCAGAAGCTCATGGTATCTCAAGCTCTGGTTCTCTCTAGCTTGGACTATTGTAACAGCCTCTTTCTAAATCTACCTGCCTCTACTCTCCGCCCTCTGCAACTAATCCAGAACAGGACTGCAAGACTTGTCCTTGGCCTCAAGCCCTGGGATCGTATCTCTCCTGCTCTGAAATCTCTTCACTGGCTCCCAGTGGATGCAAGGATTAAATTCAAAACCCTCTGCATTGTCCACAAGGCTTTCTGGGGCTTGGGTCCAAAATACCTTCAGCTATCCCTCCGCAAATACCTCCCCTCTCGAGCTCTTCGCTCCTCTACCTCCAACTCACTCAGGGTCAGTCGTTTTTCTAAGAAACGAGCTGGGGGTAGATCTCTGTCTTCGGCTGGGGCCTCCCTCTGGAACAGCCTCCCTGCCACTCTAAAACTTGAGGAGAACCATCTCCGGGTCGGGAAGCACTTCAAGACCTTCCTCTTTTCTTCTGCCTTCGCTCCCCCTCTCCCCTGCTGATCTGTTCTCTCTTGGCACCGTGCACCTGGCCACCCTCTGTCTTTTGGGCCCAGGTACCTGCTCATCCTGTCACCCTCCCACACTGCCTCTGGGCCACCCCTTGCACTGGGGTCTGTATCTGTACCCATACAGCCCCCCCCCTTTTCTTCCTGCACTTATCGGACCTACCCTGTCTGCTGCCTTAAACCTAGCACTTGCAAATTGCTGGCTGCATTACCACTGTTTGTTGCCATTATTATTTATTTATTGTTATTTATCTGTTTCTCCTCTGCTTCGTACTTTCCAACTCTCCCCCCTTCCATGTACTTTTCCCCTCCCCCCTCTCCCATGCACTTGCGCGTTCTCAATGTCACGGGGCCTAGTAAGATCGCTGTTTTGTTCTCCCCTGTTCCCCTCCCTTGCCTTGTCGTGCTCTGAAACACTTGTGTACGAGCGCGATAGAAATAAAATATCAATCAATCAATATCCAAGTGAGTCAAATGCTCTTCCCAGGTGGAACTGTAGACAGCAATGTCGTCTAGGCAGGCCACACAAAAGGCTTCCAGCCCACTGAGTGTATGGTTGAATAATCTTTGGAAGGCGGCAGGTGCATTCTTCAATCCAAAAGGCATGACTCTAAACTGGTAGAGCTCCTCGGGTGTTCAGAACACAGTATTTTCCTTGGCATGGTCCGTCAGAGCTATTTGCCAATAGCCTGAGGTAAGGTCAAAGGTGTTCACAAATTTGGCAGCACCTATGGTGTCCACGAGCTCATCAGCCCTGGGCAATGGGTGTGTGTCATTTCTGGTTATGGCATTGACCCCTCTCTAGCCCACACAGAACCGGCAATCCTTGGTACCTGCCTGGAACTTGCCTTGGGGACAAGGACCACTGGACTGGAACAGGAACTGGTTGGGGGTTTAATAACACCCAGATCCAACATCTTGGCGACCTCAGCCCAGATGTGGTTCTTCACAGTATCTGACATTCGATAGCACTTGCTTTTGACAGGTACACTGTCACCAGTGTCAATTTCATGCCTGCACCACGGGGTGAGGCCTGGTGTCAGTGAGAACAGAGGGGCATACTGCCGGAGCAAAGCCCTGCAGGCCCTCTGCTGCTCTGATGTCAGATATGGAGAGAGATTCACTCCCTTCACTGAGCCATCCTAAGGGTTGCTATGCAGCAAATCAGGAAGGGGCTCACTCTCATCCTCCTCTTGCTCAGAAGATAACAGAAGACATAAGACTTCTTCTCGCCTGTTGTGAAGATGGATTTCTGAACTCTGACCTGGTGGGCAGAGGTTCAGGAGGCCAGCCTTGTTTCTTGGAACAGGGTAACCGTCTGGACAAGCCAGACCAATCAAGGTAGCTTGATGGTGGTCAAGACCAGGTTTCAGGAGGGGTGAGGGTGACTAAGACCTCAATGAGCACACAGAGAAAAGGACACTTACAAATCACTCCCAGTCCGGTGTAGCTATATTAAAAATACATATGCATTTATTTCAAGGCCTTTGAGTTTCAACACACAAATCAAAACACAGTAATACTATTAAGCCAACACAATCCTATCTAAATACATATATACAAGACCATTGGGGTATAAAGGGTTAATGCACGAAATGGGTCCACAACCTAAAAGGAGAAGGAAACAGGTAGTGCACATAGTCTTTAGTCCCTTCTTCATCCAACATACTCCTAACTAAGAAGCAGTCCAATCACTAAGAAGAGTGGAGCCTAATGCTCAAATGTACATGCAATGTCAGCGCACGGGGTAGTTCAAATGGGCAAAACTAAGTCTCTTCAAGGGTCTGTAGCAACTCAGGAAGGTGGGTGAGGCGATGAAGAATAGGTTCCCATTATTCGAGGAGGGTCTCCACTTGAGGGCAGAGTCAATTTCAAGAGTTGGGAATAGTTCTCAAGTTCGCACTAGTAGTGGAAAGGAGAGGGACCCCGGGGGCCACTCATGTGTAAAAATGGATGGAGGCACTAGGGGCCACCGGTTAGGGTTGCGATTACTCAACGACCCCCAGCGCACTCCAGACCAAACTTTCGTCAGTCGAGTCCACTTCGGTTGCAGGTTCAAGTGCGGAATTTGGCGGCTCTGCGGCATTCAGCGACGAAAATATAGCGATGATTCCCAAACAGAATAGTGATGATTTCTCTGCTCCTGGTGGATGGATCAGGCCAGTTTCACAGCTGCAGGCTTCAGAGTCGAGAGGGGCACAAATGCAGTGCACCTGAAAAGGTCGTCACCATGGCTGGGCAACACGGTAACCGCATATACTCCAGTTCGGGCGCACTCGTCTCACTTCAGACCTGGCAATGCCAAGTTTACGAAATTCGGTGTGAGGGTGCTGCAAACACGGAGCTAGAGATATACCAAGTTTTGAGGGCCTCCTCAAAACGTCAGCAGTATCAGGGAAAAGAGTCTGCGTAAGCTGGTCAGCCCACTGGTTGACCCAGGGACACGTCTGAGAAGGCTTACTTGCAGGGTTTGTTGAAGGTGCCGGGCGTAGTTGGTCCCACTATTCCAATGGGTCGAAGCGTCTTCACAGACCTTCTAGGACGACCAGATCCAGAGGGATCCAATGGGATGACAGCAGGCTCAGAGAGCCAAACCTTCCATCGGGTCACCAGCGGTTCCTCGACTCAGCTTCTTAGTTTCAGGATACTTGGATCCTATCCTTCGGTCAGTGAGAACTCCACAGATGGACATGGTATGGGTGTTTGGGGCCTTCTCTTATCCAGAAAGGCCTTCCCACACTCTTCAAACCAAGTTACCTTCTTGGGTTTCCTAGGAGTGGCAAGAGCAGTCAGAGGGGCAGCTATTGAGCAATAGTCTGCCATGAATTCCTGTAGTATCCAGTGAGTCCTAAAAAGGATATCACTTGGGGCTGAGTAGTGGAGGTAGGCCAGTCTTGTACTGCTTGTACTTTATTGGGTAGAGGCTGTATCCTCCCTCCACCTACTTCATGTCTGTGGGATGTTTTAACCCACTCTGCTCTGCCCTGCGGCATCACTGTGTGCTGTTGGTACCAGAATCAGCAAAATGGCCGCAAAAACCCCATGCTCGCCAAAACCTAAGGAAATTGCGCTCTACCAAGCACAAAAAGATGGCTGCCAAATCTACCTTGCCTGTGGTGGAACGGAGACCTCACTGCTGAAACATACCACTGGGCTGCCCACCAAGTAAGAATGGAAACTGCATGAAAGGCAGTGCTTTACTGAAGAAAACCCAGAAATTGTTCTTAAATCCCTTTTTCTTGGTTGATGAAAATACAAAATACCGGTCCAAAACACCACAAAACATCCAATATCCTTGCTGGGTGTTACCCGTCACCTCCTTTAAGAAATCATTATGAACCTAAAATGTCATGGAAAGCGGAATCTGTCATCAAAATATCCACAATAAAAAGTGTGCCTGCCTGTGAAAATCTGTCAAAAAATGCGCACGGTACCAGCGGCCGCCTGTATGACAGCTGTCATTAGTTTGCATCAGAAGTTTAAACTTGTGCAATTGAAATCAAATGTCTGGAAATTAAGTGACCTGTTATTAAGAGGAACCTAGGTTGCAACTATTTAATTTCCATGGCTTAGAAGCTGGAATAAGAGTTCTAGCTGCTTGTGTGAAAAATGCATATTTTGTTTTAAACCAAGAAAATGTAAGAAAATTACATTGAATTTAAGCTGACTCAAAGCCACCCAACAAGTTCCACAGCCTCCCCCCAACACAAGGCATCTCTCTCCTGCTTCCCACCAAAGCCAGGAAGTCATACCTTTGTGAGAATTAAATCACAGGAGAAGATCTTGGGCTGCACCAGAAAGAGACAATGGACCTTCCTTGGCTGAAAGGATATGCAGATTGTGAAGTGTTAAGAGTGGCCTCTCCAAGAAGGAAGGGGGCGGATTGCTTCAGACCTGCCAGGACGAAAGAAAGCAGGGACAGACAGTCACTTGCGGATTCACAAAGCACAGAAAGCATATTTTTGAAAAAGACTGATAAATGACTGTGCAAATTTGTAAAAATTATAGAATTAATAGCATTGTCAATGTGATTATTGGGTGCACATTTTAAAAGATGCCAGAACTCTGTGCGATGTTCTGGGAAGGCACAGTGAAAATTATGGTTTTGCAGCAAATGTATTTATGTCAGACGCATGAGACTTCACACACTTATGCCTATAGACAATGCACACATATGTACCAATTTTTGGACAAATTAGATATTGTGCCCTGGACAAAAAGTGCAAAAATCTGTCAAATCCAGATCCAAGATCCCACAGCAACGGGGCTTGGAAGAGGGTTTGCTCCACAAAATAGGTGATCTATGTATGTTATTGGTATAAAGATTGCACACATGTAAATAGGTATTATACCAACAGTAGATTTCATGTTCAAAAGGCAAAGGGGAGGATGTTTTGTCTCATAAAACCACATCATCATGGTGACACATTGTTTTCTCCTCCAATCAAGGGAGACAGCGGATTCCAACCAATAGCCTACCTAGGGGGTGTGCTTAGGATAATTCAGCATACCCACCCCTTTATTAAATGCATAAATAGAGACAGCTGAGGGCTTAGAGGGGACACAGAGATTCACCCACCAACCGATTGCTGGCAGAGCACTCTGCCAGAGGACCTGACATCTCCCTTGCTCCAGACTCCAGAAACTTGGCAAACAGAAAGGCCCATTCCAGAGATGAACCATTCTCAGCTTGGCCTTTAAAATTCCAGAAACCAGAATTTACCCCAGACATCTAAGGGGAACCAAAGAACAGCCTGGCTGTGTTGTAACTGCTTTCCTGCTAGGAATTATTGCCAGAATCCAAAGACCCAATCCAGTAGAGCCGTGCTGTGACCAGATAGCTGTGAACCAGAGCCATTACAGATCCAGTCCAGTCCAGTCTCACCGTGCGGTGACCAGAGTGCCTTGCTGATTGCAGACCAGAGCGCCTTGCTGTCCAGTCCGGTGTGCCCAGCAGAATTCCTGTCCAGAAATCTTGACTGACCTGAATCCCTGACGGTTCTGTTCAAACCTATGTAGTGAGTATCCTTAGTATAGGACTGTCACTAGCATATGTACTGTCCATAGTCATCCCTATCCAAACCCATCATCTTTTATATCCAGAACTGCATTGTGAGAATATTTTTGAACTGCCTGAACTCTCTATCTCATCCCTATTATCTTCTGTACTAGTAGTGTTAAACCTATCTTTGCGCTGATATATATTTTTCTGAAGAAGGCGAGCGTCTTGGCAGGCAAAAACCATCCAGAGACGGCCATAACTTCTTCAATTTTCATGCTATAAATTGGAAATTTAAATGTCTGCTGGTGGCTCACATCCTAAGCTTTCTAGCTACCCCAAAACTGCATCTCAAATCCTTATAGTTTTCCCGCGATTGTGATTACCGCGCGCAGAAAAGATTGCCGCAAATTTTTCGTTTTGGCAAAATCTATAACGTATAAAATAGCTTTTCATTGCACCCCCCAACCTCAAAATTAAGTTTTCCCATTGCTTGTTACTCTTAAATCATTGCTAGTGTTTGTCTACAACCATACAAAGCGGCTCCCAGTAGAATTTCAACAATTTCAGTGATTTAGCCCATATTTAGTATTTTACCACTTCCATTCAAAGCCAACTTTGAAACCATTTTGACAGTTTGCCAATTAGTTCTGTTTCTCTCTTGTGTTTGCTAGGGGGAAATTGGGATTGGTACATTTCCTTGAATTCTGCATTCCTGAAACCTGTTCTCTCTCTCCTCCTATCTCTCTATATTGCATATTGGGGGGGATTGAGGGGTGTGCCAGGGGGAAAGAGTAACCACATGGCCATTTGACTGAACATACCCAAAAGTATTATTGCTATGCTGCATTGTTTCTGCTCATTATTACTCCTTATGATTAAAGATATTGTTTAGTGTGACATCACCCCTTTGGTGATCATTGTATAACCATTAAAAATAGTGTGATATATATTGTGAAATACATAAATAAATATTTTAACTTTGAAAACCAGCCTGCTTCCTGGTTCAGTGTGACCGGGGGGGGGGGTTAAAGAGAGGGGCGTGATATAAGTGGTACATCGTTCAGAATAAAAGAACTTTTAGACACAATAAATAAATAAGGGTTTCAGTTGTGCATTCCACACTAGACATTGATTTAGGAGAAGTGCTGGATTGAAATCACTTACATGTCCAAGGTAGACCACTGATTCATGTCCAATCTGGCACTTACTGGCCTTTATGGTCAAGTGGGCCTTCTGAAGAGCCCGCAGCACAATCCTGAGGTGTTTCACATGGTCTTTCCAGGTGGCACTGGAAACTGCTATATCATCCAGATATGCAAGACAGAATTCATCCAACACATTCAGCATATGATTTACAAGCCTCTGGAAAGTGGCTGGGGCATTCTTCAACACAAAAGGAATTACCCGGAATTGGTAAAGACCGTATGGTGTTGAGAAAGCTGTCTTCTCCTTGGCATGGTCTGCAAGAGCTATTTGCCAATAGCCTGCAATGAGGTCAAATGTGCTGAGGTATTTCGAGGCACCCAACGTATCCACCAGCTCATCTGTTTAAGACAAGGGGTGTGCATTTGTCTTGGTGACAGCAATCAGAGCCCTGTAATCCACACAGAACCTCAACTCAGAGGTACCTGCCTTTGGATCCAAAACCACAGGGCTGGACCAAGGACTACTAGAGGTTTCAATCACCACAAGATCCAACATTTTGTTGACCTCTGTCTTAATGTAAGACCTTACTTTGTCTGACATCCTGTATCCCCTACTTTTGGTAGGTACAGTGTCTCCTGTGTTAATGTCATGTTTGCACCAAGGTGTCAAACCAGGAGACTGTGAGAACAAGGCGGAAAATTGCCTCAACAAACTTTTCACCTCTGCTTATTGATCAGCAGTCAGGTGAGGGGCCACTTGCACACCCCCAATGGAGTTGTCTGAAGGACTGTCCTGGAACAGGTCAGGGAGAGGTTCTGACTCCTCTTCCTCAACATCTGAAGCCAACAGCGGTGCAGCGATTTCAACTATTGGGATGAAAGCCTTCAGCCTCTTTACATGGAACACTTTTGGAGCCTGTCCAGCCCTTCCAAGGTCCACTAAATAGTTGACCTCACCCAGTAACTCCTCTACTGTGTAAGGGCCTGACCATTTGTCCTGTAATGCTCTAGGCCTTATAGGATTCATGATCAGGACTTGCTGACCAGGTGTGAAATTGATGAGGGAAATCTTCTGGTGATACCAATGTTTCACCAGTGCTTGCCCTGCCTTCAGTTTCTCAGTAGCAAGACCCATCAGGAGTACCATCCTTTTTCTGAGCCCTAGCACATAGTCTACGACATTGGTAGGTAGTAATGGGGGGAGTGAGCATCTCCCATCCCTCCTTCACTATGGCCAAGGGTCCCCTCACAGGGTGACCAAACAGAAGCTCTAAGGGGCTGAAGCCAACACCCTCCTGTGGTACCTCTCTCTAGGCAAACAGTAAGCATGGCAACAGAATGTCCTATTTTCTTCTTTGGGTTTCTTCCAGAGCCCCACTTATGCTTTTTAAGGTTTTGTTAAACCTTTCAACTAGACCATTGGTTTGGAGGTGATATGCAGATGAAAACTTATTGGTGACACCATATTCCTTCCACATGGCCTGCATATACTTTGACATAAAGTTGCTGCCCCTATCAGACACAACTTCTTTAGGGAAGCCAACCCTAGTAAATATGACAAGTAAAGCTTTTGCAACTGACTTGGAAGTCACAGTGTTTAATGGGATGGCCTCAGGATCTCTGGTAGCATGGTCGACCAGTACCAGGATAAACCTAATGCCTGAGGATGTTTGTGGGTAAAGTGGACTGACAATTTTGATCCCTACCCTCTCAAATGGTACCCCCACCACTGGGAGTGGTACCAGTGGAGCTTGGATTGTTAAGCCACTCATACCAGATAATTGGCAGGTGGCACAACTTCTGCACTGACTTTCTACTTGCACCCCCAACTTGGGCCAGTAGAAATGCATGGATAACCTTTGCAAGATGACCAGCAAGGGGCACTTCATGCGCCAGCTGCAGCAGGAAGAGTCTTACAGCAAGGGGAACCACCAACCTCCTATGGTCCCCTTCTGTAGACACTGTAGGCTCACTTTAGAGGAGCCCACCTTCCCAATGAATCCTATGCTTCCCAGGAGGTGCACCCTCAAGCTGAGAGCAGGCCTATCTCCTTAGGCATTCCAGAGATGGGTACTCACGTTGGCCCTTACTGAATTCATCCCTGTAAGGATCACCTTCTACTAACAAATCTTTTAGTTCAGGATGGTCATTTGGCTCAAAACTTCAGGTAACACCTCTACCTCGTCAGGTCCTGGTGTTTGACCAACTACCTCCACCTCAGTGGTAGGTGAGTTAGGGGGAATGTTTTCTCTCCCTCTTTTGTCTTTTTTGAATCCATTAGCATTGGGTTTCCCCTTTGGCTTCGGCATGGCAGTGGTCTTGGCCAGGGCTGCCCTTGTTTGAGACCTTGTGCAGGGTCTTTCTGCTATGTCTCCCACAAGCCCTAAGGCTCTCAGACCTTTTCTGGGACATCTCTCTGAATGCTCACTGGAATCCTGACTATTATACCATTTAACGTAAGATTTACAGGTATAACTGGGAACTGGAGTGGTGGGCCATAAGCCAACTTAGTGGGCATCAGAGGAGCTCTGGCAACTTCCTCTGGGTCTACCAAGGTAGAATCCACTACAGTTTGACTGCACCCACTATCCCTAAGAGCAGGAGTATCTACTCTATTAATCAACACACTGTCCTTAAAGTAGTGCTTGGTATTATCAGGAATCGTGGCATAAGCCTCTGAGACTTTAGGCTCCCAGGAACCAAGGGAAATTAAAACCACCTCAGAATCTATCCCACTGTGGAAGGAATCTGGGGAGAAGGATGCCCCTGTAATGTCTTCTTCCTCGTAGGAGGAGAAGGCCAGATTAGTATAGTGGACCCCCAAGGTTTTGACCTTACATCTGGGGTCCTCCTTCATATGGTAACTTGCTCCACAAGCCACACAAGATCCACTGGGTCTGTGGACATAGGGAGGTTTACTGTAACCAGAGTTCTGTTGTGGAGGATAACCTCCACTACCCTGTGTGTTCTCTTGTGACTTACCCTTATTTTTCTTTTTGTGGCCCTTCTGGAAGGACGTTTTATCAGATCCCCCACCCTTCTATATTTGGGCTTTTTCCCCTCCTCTGCTTACCAGGATGAGTCTTGTCCTTATGGGACACTCTATGTGACACTCACAAATCTGCTGCAATGTCCAGCTTCTTAGGATCTAACTCCTTTGAATCTGCCAAATGCTGCTTAAGCTCAGGGGACCAAATGGAAAGATATGTTCAAGCATGACAAGACATATCATACCCTCAAAGGTGGAGATCTTATAGCCTTCAACCCAGCCAGTCAAGTTTTTTCAAGAATCATCACCTATGACACCCGAGTACTTTCTTCTTTCTTTCTGTACTCTCTAAACCTTTTCAAGTATTGGGCAGGAGTCTTCCCAAACTTTAAAATGAGAGTTTGCTTCAACATTGCAAAATCTACACTTTCAACTTTTGATCTTTCCATAATAGCACTGCAGCCAGAATGGGGTAGTCTGCTGAGCAACCATGCAATCTTATCAGCATTTACATCCTCTTCAAATTCACATGCATACTCAAATGCATTCAACCAGTCCACAATGTCATTCTTCTCATCATACACACTGAGCAGATCTTTAGGAAATCTTGGATGAGAGGAGGACCCAGACCCATGTCCAGATCCCCTGGATCCTTGTGAAACTTGAAGCTTGACCATTTCCAACTGGTGATACATGTCCTTCTGTTGTTCTGCCTACTCTATCTTCAGTTTAGCCATGTGAGTGAAAGTCAAGCTCCTTCTGCTTAAACAGCAGCTCTTGCTTCTTGAATTCCACCATGGTCTCAGCATCAGAGCTTGCAGAGGAAACACTAGAAATAGCATCTTCCCTGTCATCATGGGCACCACTGATGAGGCCAGCGACAGAACTGTCAGTTCCTCCAGTGGAAGCTGCTCCACCTCCTTCTGCACTCTCATCAGAGGCAATGGCACTGAGTTGCAACTCTTGCCATTCCATGATTCTCTGGATAATTTCCAATTTTGTACCTTGAGCAGGTAAACCCCCCTCAGTACACATCTTTCTCAATGTTTCTGATCTACAAGCATTTAAGGTTATAAAGGTACTTGTTTTCATTATATTAGATAGGTCTATGGCCTTTACAGCTATCACTACAAAGTCGATATGTATCCTGGATAGGAATAACTTGAAATGCCTTCACTAGTGTGCAACACTGGATACCTCCAGTCCTATCCTGTCGCTGTACACCCATTTGTTAAGAGCGATTTCTGAACTCTGGTGGGCAGAGGTTCAGGAGTCCAGCCTAGGTTCTTGGAACAGGGTAACCTTCTGGACAGCCAGACCAATCAAGGTAGCTTGGCGGTGGTCAAGACTGGGTCTCAGGAGGGGTGTGGGTGACTGAAAGACCTCAATGAGCACACAGAGTAAAGGGCACTTACAAATCACTTCCAGTCAGGTGTAGATATATTAAAAATACATATACATTTATTTCAAGGCCTTTGAGTTTCAAAACACAAATCAAATCACAGTAATACTATTAAGCCAACACAATCCTATCTAAATACATATATACTAGACCATTGGGGTCTAAAGGTTTAATGCACAAAATGGGTCCACAGCCTAAAAGGGGAAGGAAACAGGCAGTGCACGTAGTTTTTAGCCGCTTCTTCATCCAACACACTCCTAATTAAGAAGCAGTCCAATCCCTAAGAAGAGTGGAGCCTAATGCTCAAATGTACATGCAATGCCAGCGCACACGGCAGTTCAAATGGGCAAACAGGGTCTCTTCAAGGGTCTGTAGAAACTCAGGAAGGTGGGTGAGGTGATGAAGAATAGGTTCCTAATATTCAAGGAGGGTCTCCACTTGATGGCAGAGTCGATACCAAGAGTTGGTAATAGTTTGCTAGTTCGCACTAGCAGTGGAAAGGACGGGGGCCCCCAGGGGCCACTCATGCATAAAAACAGATGGAGGCGCTAGGGGCCACTGGTTAGGGTTGTGATTACTTACCAACCCCTGGCGCACTCCGGACCAAATGTCGGCAGTCGAGTCCACTTCGGTTGCAGGTTCAAGTGCGGCAATTTGGCATCTCTGTGGCTTTCAGCGACAAAGATTCAGATGATTCCCTAATGGGACAGTGGTGATATCTCCGCTCCTAGTGGATGGATCAGGCCAGTTTCACTGCAGCAGGCTTCAGGGGCGAGAGGGGCACAAATGCAGTGCACATGCAAAGGTTGTCACCACGGCAGGGCGACACGGTAACCGCGAATACTCCGGTTCAAGCACACCACTCTCACTTCAGACCAGGGAAGGCCAAGTGTACAAAATTGGGTGTGAGAGTGCCGTGAACACAGAGCTAGTGATATACCAAGCTTCAAGAGCCTCCTCAAAACAGTGGCAGTATCAGTACAAAGGGATGGCGTAAACTGGTCAGTCCACTGGTTGGCCCAGGGACACTTCCAAGAAGGCTTACTTGCAGGGTTTGTTGAAGGTGCTGAGAGTAGTTGGTCCCACTATTCCAATGGGTCGAAGCATCTTCGCAGACCTTCTGGGAGGACCAGATGCAGAGGGGTCCCATGGGACGACAGCGGGCTCAGGGTGCCAAACCTTACAGCAGGTCACCAGAGGTTCCTCGACTCAGCTTCTTAGTTTCAGGATACTTGGTATCTATCCTTCGTTCAGTGAGAACTCCAGAGATCAACATGGTATGGGTGTTTGGGGCCTTCTCTTATCCAGAATCTCCTTTGTGTCAAAACGAAGAGGACCCAATGGGAGATCTGCTCACATACAAGCATACCATACGTGGACCAATCACGGACCACAGTGGTCCCAGGCTTTCATGGCACTCCAGACTCTGTGGCACCCAGGATGTGTATTGGAACCAGACGTTCCAGCCCACATCCTGGAGGCACACACACAAGGCATGCAGAAGCCTGCAAAAGCTTAGCATTTCGCAGTAGAATGCATGCACAAATAAGGACTGGCCCAGGTCGGCTCGACCTGGGGAAGGGTAAGGGGCAAGATGGCCAAAGGACAGGACAAAGAACCTTGTGGCATGGCCATCTGGGAGCCAGGCCACCTATTTGTGCCAAACGGGGTAATCATTGTTTACCTGGCAGGAAAGGGTTAACAATATTTGAAATAATAAGCTGCCACCAGCCCTGTCCAAGGCACATCTGCACTTCTCCTAAAAAAATCCTTCGAGAGTATCTAGGGCCTTTGGAAATGACTAATAGACCCAAGTGTACTGTACTGGAAGGTACATTGTGCACTTGTTACATGTTGCAGAAAAGTTGCAACATTGGAATGGACTAAGGGAAACAATGTCTCCCAGTACTGACAGTCTTAAGGGCATGTCAGTGTCCCCATGAGAAGTGAGCGAAAAAGCCCAGAGGAGTGCAGCACGAGGCTGGGCTCCTCTGGTAAAGTCAGACTATGCTGTTAAACATCAGCAAAAAGTTGGGGGGTTCCCAACTGGAGGGAAAATTACACATGAATGGCAATCTTTCCTAACACCTGTGGAAAGGCGTGAGCCTGTTGACATTGAATACCTGAGGGGCTACCTCAGGGACTCCCATGTCAACCAGATAATTGACTTTGCCCATCTTGGAGATTATCCTGAAGGGTCCAGTATACTTATTTGCCAAAGCTCGAGGCTTGGTAGGCGCCATCACAAGGATCTCCTGTCCTGGAGTCCAATCCACTTGTTATGTGTCGGGGTGATTTCCTGAGGGTCGGCAGGGCTGTCTGCGGACCTCCGGGGTCAGGGAGGCCCCAGCTCCTCCCACAGTCCCCAATGAGTATGAGACAAACGCAAGAGCAAGGCGTTACTGCTGTTTATTAGATGAAACGGCAGGGATAGGTTCTGGGATCACAGGTCATCCAGGAACCCTTCTCCCAAGAGTGGGCTTGCATGCCCTTTTTCTGCTTGCGTGACATGGGAAAACTTCCCCCAAAACCTAACGCCACCTCGGGTTGGCTCCCCCAGTGATAGGGTTAGTATGGACACATATAGAAAAGTTATTAATTGGTAGAGAAGATGTCAGGTGGTACGCTTGGGCCGTCCCTAGAAATTGTTAGAACAGAATGGTTACATAGGGAAGGTTAGTGATTGGTTAGGTTGTGATGCCCTCAGTGGTTAGCCCCCCGTGCCCTGATTGGTTCATTCATGAGCCCCCAAGCCTGAGATCATCATTGTTGCCAGCTCACGGTGTGCCTGGTGGTAGAAAGAATGTATGACTATGTGTCAGTGCTGGACAATAGACACGTCTGCCATTTGCTACAGGAGCGCTCCTTTCTCACTGCCGTCAGTGTCCAATTTGTCACCGCATTGTTGCAGTCTGTGTCCCAAACGTGAGACCCCAGAGTTTCCCTGGTCCTTGGGACTTGGCATCGCATCAGGTCGGCCTAGTCACATGTTGTGAGACCGTGGCTGGAGCAGAATTATGAGCATTTGATTTGTATTTCGGCTATGAGGGGAGGTTAGCTGTGGCAGGTGTAACCTTGGCTCAGGGCGTGCGGCGTGTATGTTGCAACTTCGTGGCCTTGGCTGCGAGGCCCTTGTCAGGGTTCGTTCTGCACAATCAGCGTTTTGCAGCTCTGTCTGAGTTGCTCTGGGCCTGTGGCTCTGGTTTTGCGGCCTACTCTGGTGCTGAGGCCTACTCTGGCCTCGTCTATGGATGGAGGCATAAGGCTCACGACACGGGGGTCGCGCAGGGCGACATGGGTCATTATATATAGGTGTCTTACGTCACCATGGTTTTAGTAGCAAGGAAGCGTTTGCAAGCATGTACACAAGCTCTTCTTGCGTCTTCCGTTTCTGCAGTGCTGTAGCTTAGCCTATGTGAAAAATATCAACAACGCATGAATGAATGTAGCAGTCTCCTACGTCATGGTGCTGAGTATGTTCTTCGTGTGGATTGGTGTGGGTAAGACCAGTGCATGGTGCCATATGTGTTACCGTCCGTTGGCTATGTTGTTGTGGCATCTATAACGATGGTGGTTTTCATTGTTGCTGTTTAATCGATCTGATCCATATGATCGATGTTGGTGTCACCTAAGGTTCCGACACGTGGTTTGATTGACAGGAGGTTCCCCTGGCCGTGTAGGGCATGGCCACAGTGGATATTGACGTCTGGGGCATCTGTGAGTGGGTAGAATTCCTCTCGTGGTGGGTGCTTGGGCTGTGATGTTCTATGCCATGGTCTGGATGAGAATAGGGGGAAGGGAACATCCCATTTTCCCTCTTCAGACACCGATCTGGTCGACTTGTCGACCACAAAATGTTCCACTCTCTTGTTTCCTCGCACTCGCCATACCTTCGTTATCCCTGCCAAGTGTCCATATCGGTCCACATAATCTTCGAAAGACCAATACATATAAACACATCCGCATGCGGGGTTTGCAATAAACCCATTTCCCAACGTAGCTTTTTGGGTTCCTGGGATTTTTAACTTTGATTGATAGGGGGTACAAGTCTGCTTCTACTATTTGTTGGCACAGCCGTTCACGTTCCTTAATGATAATGTCTGCATTCTTATCGTCTTCAGCTGGCATTAAGACATGCATGCCTATCATTTCATCAGCAGTGCGCTTAGATCTTGTCTTCCATACCTTCATCCCCATTATAGCAGCCATTCCTAATATCACACACCCGGCTACTACTTTAAGGCCGTCTGAAAGCCAAGATAGCATCCAGGACCATATGTAGGAAAACCAGCTGCCGTCCTTCTTCACTCCTTTTGATTTGTCTTCCATCTTGGCATGCATCTGAGCGAGCAGCGATACTGCATCCGATAATATACCGTTCTCTTCATCGTTGGCAGGGTTAAATGTGCACACAAGCTTCCAATTTTCGCGCAAACACCTCCTTCCATTGCTGTCAAAAAGTCCAGTACATATCTATTTTGTAGGGCTACCATCCTTATTGTTCTTAATTCTTCTTTTATTGCGTTGAATCCATTCACCGTGGAGTTAATGGTCAGCATGAGCTCCCACCTGGTGATCTGAAACAATTTGGCATTGGCGTAGGCTTGCACTCCTGGATGTATTATGGAGGAGAAGAACATTGCTGCTCTGCTGAATAGCCTATGTGCTGGTGGGATGTCACTCGGGGCTGTCTCTGATTTTCCCCACAGGTAGTTCCCTATCAGTGGTTCTCCTTGTCTCTTTACTCTTGACAAGTGAGTGGTGTCGTTCCAGTGTTTTCTTTCTACCATCTTCAGTGATCTTTTCCTCCTCTTGTTCCCTTCGTCCATCTTAGGGACATTTTCCAAGTTAACATGCTGCTGTGGTACCACTAGTGATGGTACGTTGATGTGTACCATGGTACATACTCCATCTCACATTGGCGGAAAACTGTTGTATGCCCTTGCTCCACAGGCCCAGTAGTGGTCCATGAGTACAACTGTTCCTGCACCCCCCTAGGAAGCTTTATTGTTCTCTGGCATCCTTCATTTGTTCCAAAGTCTATTTCTCCATCATGTTGGTAACACAGTGTTGGTGCTGTCAGTGGGATTATTGTGATGGGTTCCTCTTCTTTATCGAACCATTTCACCAGTGCTGCACTCTTCGCCCATTCTTTATAGCACTTGTCGTTTTCTTCTTGTACTTTCACTGATGACTTTGCCAATGTCAGCATTTTGCTCCCTCCAACTCCGTCCACCCATCCATCCTTCGTGTATATTTTTCTGTATATCAGTATCAGTGGTCTTTCCCAGCATCCTGGTTCACCTGCAAATTCTTTTGTGTACCATTTCCATGGTAGGTAATGCAGTGTGACCTCTTGTGTTTCTCCTTTTTCTGGTCCTTCTGCTATATACTTGAGTCCTTTCGTCTGCTGCCTTGAGTCTTCATATATGGGAAGTATTTTGATGAAGTTATTTTCATATGGGTACGTCGATCTTGATTTTCACCGGAGTGTCGCCTTTTTCCCCTGGAATCTTCCTCTCGGTTGGAACAATGCTAGATATAGCAAGCATTCAGTAGTTGTTGCAGGCACTTTGGTTGCAACAAATGTTCTTGAGGCGCTCATGGCGTATGGGATCAATGAACGCACATAGCAGTTGTCCTTTGTCGTATCCTTACCAATTTTCGACATGTGTTTATACCACATGTTGTTAGAGACGTGTGCAGATTCTGTGAGATATATGTCCACCCCATTTACATCACTTGATACGCTACGTTTGTTCCTCTTAATGTTTTGCCCCGTACTAGTTGTACCACCTGGCACAGTGCTCCTTGCAGGCATTGCGTGGGATATATTAGTAGTGGGAATTGCAGCCACATAGAAAGCATAGTATGCCTGCCAGACAGCAGCAGTAGTCAGACCAGTGGTAAAAAATATTCCTACCATCTTAATTACAGTTGCTAATACCACTGGCATTCTCACTCTTACCTTTGCTGCGGTCCTGCAGCTACTTTACTTTAGATGATATAGTTGCCCGCCTGAAAATCTCTAAAATTATGCGTTATTACTGTTAGTGTTTTTATTCAAGCCCTGCGTATTAGGTAATTGTTCAATGCCCAGGCAAAAAGCTCTTCCCACGATTTCCTTACCATCCAATCTCATAGGTCTGGTAGTGCTTAGTGGAGGTGTGGAAATGATTGATTAATTATCATAAGAAACGTGTTATAATATACAGGTACTCTTCTTCATTTTCAATGTTTTGGCCTTTTTTATAACATATACAAATTGGTGTGACAGTGCCTCTGGAATACTATCATCTGCGGGCAGCTTTTACCTCTGGGCAGTGACGTTTGTTATAATTCTGTATTTACTTTTGTCTTTTATTGCAAATATGATAACAGTATGCAGTACCTGCATGTGCGAGACAAAAAAGAAGAGAGCGCGTACGTGTTTACACAGTGTGGTGTATATTTGCAGATAATTTTGTCAACATCCTTTATTAGCTAGTGGCTGCTGAGTGTTAAATTATGCTAAGTCTGTTTGCTTTGCTGGGACCTTGTAATCATGGGGTGGCCTATGGGTTGTTGATTGTTTGTGTCTTTTGGGGCATTCCGATCTTGCGCTGTGTCGATTTCCGGTGTTGTTACTGAAGCGTTGGCCCTTCGCTGAGGAGAGGGTGGGTCTGTGCTTTGCAATGCTTGATGTCGTGGATATGCGTCCACACTTCCTTGGCCCTGAGCTTCACCGTCCTGGGGGCTACCTTCTCTACCAGATAAGGACCTGTGAATCGCAGACTACTCCAAGTCTGCCTGAAGTTCCTCAGGAGTACCTCGTCTCCCTCTTTCACTATCCACTGTGTAGTCTGCTCTTGTTCCTCGTTGGTGGCTTCTCCTTGCTGATCATTCTTTGACCCGCCCTGTGCCCGTTTGATCTATTGAGAGATAAAAGCGGCACTAGTAACCAAGGAAGAGACATATTCATGAATTTCATCACCAAAAACAGTACTGGTTGCTTGGCAGTCAGTTGTGGCCCTTGATGGTGGTGTGAGTGGGAGGTGCATTTGGCGACCAGTCACCACCTTGTGGGGTGTGAGGTGGTGATCTGACCCTGGGCTATTCCTTAATTCAAACAAGGCCAAAGGAAGGCAGTACAGCCAACTCTTCCTTGTTGTTTGCTTGATTTTTGCTATTTCTTCTTTTAGGAGGCCGTTGAGGCGTTCGCAGACGCCATTTGCTTGAGGGTGGTACACACATGCAAACTTATGCTTGATCCCTAAGAGGGTAGTTGCGTGTTGGAACAGTTCGTTAGCGAAGTGGGGGCCATTGTCTGACCGCAATACCTTGCATACCCCCCACCTCGGGAAGACCTCCCTCACCAAGAACTTTGCTGCTCTGAATGCATCAGCATGGGAGCATGGACCAGCCTCGATCCAGCGTGAGAATGGGCACACCACTACAATCATGTATCTGTAGCTTTGACATACATTGATCATGTCAACGTAGTCAATGTGGAGGTGTAGAAAGGGTCCTTCAGGCCTGGGTATGGTACCTTTGATCACTTGCAGTGTGTGACCGGCCGTAAATTGCTGGCATGTAAAGCAGCTACTGATGAAATTAGCAACATGTGAGTTTAGCTCAGGACAAAACCAGTTTTCTTTTATTCGTGCTGCAATTACCTCTTTCCCTGTATGCGTGGGATGGTGTAATTGGGTCAGGGCTATTTTCAATAGTGCTAGGGGCATCACCACTTTCCCTGTATTGTTCTGCCACCATAATGCATCTGAGCGGGACATGGTACACCCTCTTTTTGCCCACAGTTCCTTTTCTGCCATTGGTGCTGCTGCCTGCAATTCCATTATTTGTGTCTCTGGAATACGTGTATAACCATCCTTCATTAACAGTTGCCTTACCCCCCTTTTCTTTTTGTTTTTCTGGAAGGGTCCATATTTCGCCAAAGTATGCCGCATATTTGTCATGAGCATCAGCTGTTTCGTTACCTCTTGATATTGGGTCATCACCATTGGAGTATGCCTGACACTTCACAAGTGCTACCTCTATCGGGTAATTAATTACTTCAATTAGTTTGGCCAGTAGGGGAGCGTGCTGTACCGGAGTACTATCAGCTCTTCTAAATCCTCTCCTTTCCCATTTTATTAATCCTGAGTGTACTGGTGATGTGACATATGCACTATCTGAGTATATTGTTACTCTTTTGTCGTTTCCTTCTTCTAGGGCCAAGATAAGTGCTACTAGCTCTGCAGCTTGGGCTGAATAGTGCTGGGGTAATTTTGCACATTTCACAGGAACGAAAGTCGAGTCTTCTCTTAGCCGCACTACAACTGCTGCCGTCCTTCTTATTCCATCACTTTGGTCAATAGTTGATGACCCATCTATGTACATAACCTCACCCCCCTCTAAGACATTTTCCTCCACTTCCTTGCTCCTGAGTAATTTTCAATAGCTTTTAGGCAGTCATGTGAGTATTCTCCATATTCTTCCTCTGCTATAAATCGTGCTGGATTTATATTACTGCATCTCACTACTGTCAATTCTGGCCTGGACAATATTATCTCATACCCTGTTGCTCTTTGAGTTGTCAGTGTGGACTTAGGTTTTGTCAATATTGCAAAGAAGGCATGCTCCACATACAATGTTGTTTGGCATCCCATTGTGATGGATGACGATTTTTCCACTGCAAATGCTGCAGGTGCTAGGCTTTGTTCACACAGGAAATGTCCAATCATTACTGCGTCTAAATGGCCACTGTAAAATGCCACTGGTTTGTGCCCCATGCATTTCTTTTGGGTCAGTACTGCTTTTATTACTGCAGTGTCACAATGTGAGAAAATCTAGAATTCCTTTTCATAATTGGGAGTGGCTAGTTCTGGTGCAATTGAAATAGCATTTTTTAATTCATCAAAGGCATCTGTCATTTACCGTGTCCATTCCAACTTCCCCTGCCCCCTCTGTGCCTCCCTGAGTGCCTCGAGTAGTGGTGCTGTGTATGAACTGTAGTCAACAACCCATGCTCTGCAGTAATTGCACAGCCCAAGAAACTGCTGCAGTTCTCTCAGTCTGCAGCTGTGGGGCTGTTCCGTATTGCTAGTGCCCTTTGTGGTGCAATGTTCCTCCCTTTCTGTGAGATTATCTGTCCAATGTAAAGTACTTGCTCTGGCAATATTGCAGTTTCTCTTTGTCAACCTTGTATCCTTTCTCAGCTAGCATTGTGAGCATTTTCACTGAGTCCCTCTTGCACTTTTCCTCAGTGGTGCTGCATATTATTATATAATCTACATACTGCAGCACCGTGCTTTCCATCTCTATGTTGCCTAAATCCATTTGTATTACTCTGTTAAAGATGGACGGTGACTCACAGTACCCTTGGGGCAGCCTAGTGTGTTTCCATTTCGTGTTGCGTTATGTGAAACTGGTTAGATCTTGTGAATCGGGGTGCAGTGGAATGGAGAAAAAAGCATTTTTGAGGTCGATCACGGTGAACCGTGATGCCTCCACTGAAATCCTGCATAATATTGTTGCTGGATTAGCTGCAATAGGGTACCCTGCTTCCACAATGTGGTTGAGAGGCCTTAAATCCTGGATGAAATGCCATCACCCTCCCTTTGCCTTGTGCACGGGATACACTGCCATGTTGCATGGTGATTCTGAAGGTACTAGTATTCCCGTATCCACTAGAGCAGATATTGTCTCGTATATCCCCTCATCAGCTTCCTTTGATAGTGGGTACTGCTTCACCCTGGGCAGCATTGCAACTTTTTTTAGCTTAATTTTCACTCCTCTAATGCTTTTGATGCAACCCACGTCATAGGGACTAGTAGCCCATAAGGAGGCAGGTACAGCAGCTACGTCTTCCTCATAGAATGGTACTTTGGTAGGGCAAGGTGCTTCCAGCGCCATTGCCATCTTTTGAGCTACGTCTTTGATTGTTACCTTCAGCCAAATGTAAACGCTCATGTCAAACGCCATTTTCCCATCTCCTTTCTCATCAGAAAACAGTTCCTCATCTGATACCTGTGTAAGCCTGCATCCTTCTGCCAATGCTATCACTGCTCTTCATGCCTTCCCTTACCAATCCTGTGCTTGTACTTCAATGTAGTCTGCTTTTGCAACAATACTCTCCACGTCCACTGTTATTATTGCCCCTTCCTCTTCATCAGTGGGGGTCTCTGGCCAGAAAAGATATGCTGATGGTCTCCTCCACACCTTGCCCTCTATTCCTGGTAGCCACACTATTGTCATGTCTGTCCCGTATTGGAAAAGGTCCCCGTCCACTGACTCTGCCCTTATCACTTTCTTGCCACAGTAAGCCTGTAGTGTGTCGGGCTGTAAGCATGTTTATGCCTGGTGTGGAGCACACTATTCCCTTGTCAGTGAAAGAGATAGTCATGTTCATTCTGCTCATGATGTCTCTTCCAAGGATATTTTCTGGTGATTGCTTTGAGTATAACAAGGGTAGAGATAAGTCCCCAACAGATAAGGAGATGTTATCAGTAAAAAGAACCAGCCCTTTCTCCCCAGAGAATCCTTGGGTGTGCATGGCATCGCCTGACAATTTAAACTTCCCTTCCCTGATGCAAGACCTAGTTTCACCTTTGTCTACTAAAAAGGAAAATGTTTTGTCACCTATCGCCACCTTTATGCGTGGTTCCTCTGCAGGGTTAGGTGTTGCCGACAGGATGGGACACAGCAAGGACGTCTGTGGGCTGTCCTATTGGGGGTATAGTGATTGTCCATTCCCTGTGTATGGGTTGTGACCCAATATTGTCACCCTCCCCAAATGTGTTTGTTGCATTGGTTCCTCTGCGGGTGATTGTTTACTGTCCTGTATCTATGTTAGTTGTTGTACTGTCTGGACGTGTTGTTGTTGTGCCGTTGTCATTTGTTGTTGTGCTTGCTGCTGTGCTGGTTGATGTTGCACCAGTTGTGTGGGGGACTTTGTGTATTCAAGCTTTGGTGGCATTGGTTGTTGTTGTATTTGTGTCTGTGTCACCTGTTGTTGCGGTGGCTGTTGGTAATACTGCTGTCCCCCATTGTAGCCTTGTTGCCCCTGCTCTCCCCATCCTGCTTATGCCGGTCTTGCCCTGCATGTGCGTGACACGTGCCCTACCACTCCACACGTCCAACATGTTGGCGGTTCTCATGCTTGCCATGGGTACCCCCCAGTGTTGTCTAAGTACCCCTGATGTCCATATGTGTTGTATCCTCGGAACACTCCCTCTTGCTGTGGTGCATCTGGTCCAAATCCCCTCCCTCTTGCTACCCCACCCTTCCTCTATAGTTTCTCGCTTGTCCATTTCCCATTTGTGTGTATCCACCCCCCACCTGAGGAGCATAGGAGTGTTGTGCTGTGTATGGTGGTGGCGGTGGCATTTGTTGTGTTGTTATCTGTGCTGGATGAATTTGCGCTACTGGGTGGTGTTGTGTCGTGTCTGATGCTCGTGTTACTTGTGCGGGGCCTGTTATTAGCGTACCTTCCATTGCATATTTGGACAGTTTCTTTTGTACCAATTTTGCCTCCTCTGCCTTCCGATCCTCCTCTTTCTGCTTCATCTTTTCCTGCCACAGTCTGCAATGGTGAACTATTGTTAGCTGTATTTCTGGCCACGCCTTTGCTTCCATTCCTACTAGTTTCTTTAGCTGCCTTTGTACCGGCTCTGGGAGGCCCTGTACCAGTATGTGGTAAAAAATTGCTAGCGTCTTGTCCAGCGGTTCTCACGTTTCCAAGCACCACTTCTCTTGGATTTCCTGGATGTAATTAACAGGGTCTTCATTCTCATGCATCTTGTGAGATGTTATTGCTCCTATGTCTGACGTGGCTGGGTATTGTATTCTTAGTGCCTGCCATAATCTGTGTCTGCAATTCGCAAATGGTGCTCCATCATGTGATGTATCGTTAATGGTCACCCCTGGGAATCCCGCCCTCTTCCAAATGTCATCTGCTGTGAGACCCAATTTGGAAATTAACAACCCCTTCACATCGCCCACTGCTAGCTTTAGTCCAGCAGTTTGTTTTTCCATTTCGTATTTCCATGATGGCAGTCCATATTTAATGTTCTCCTTATCTGCATGCTTCCAAGGAACATAGTGTGGCCTTGCTCCCCCTCTTTCTAGTAATGGCATTTGTGTGTTTTTCCTCACCTCCCCTGGTGTGCGTTTGTGTGGTGTTATAGGTGTGTATTTGCTATCCTCCTCCTCCATGTCAGAAGGTTCCTCAATTAAGTCAGTAAGGTGTTGTGTAAGTCTATTTTCTCCCCCGGCCACATGTCCCCTCCGTTTCTCTACCTGTTTCTTGTTATGTGGTGTTGCCAACTCCTCCATTCTACGTCCTGGAGGTCCCTACGTCTGTTAGCATATGGCGTGTGTTGTGCTGGTGGTGTTGGTTGTCTTTGAGCCCTTTCTTTTTGCTGTCTCTCATTCGCCGTTCCTACCTCTCCCTCTTCTTGTGCCCTGCACTCCCATGATGATCTGCAGTCTGTGCATGTTATGTAGTTTACCTAATCCTTCCCCGCTTCCGTCGCTTTGTCCTTCACATGATCCTTCTTCTTCCTCACTGCAAAACCTGTCCGAGAATGCCAACCTCGTAGTTATATTTTTCCCTCCTAAAGTTACTGTTTCCAAATCTGCTCACCTGTCCCTTTCGCTTGTGCCATCGTCGCTTCCTCTGTGTTACTCGCAGGTGTCTTAACCTCATGTGTCTTACTCGATCCTCTTGATCCCGTATTTCTTTGTGTATTCCCTTCATCTTTTACTTCTGTTCTTGCCCTGCAAAGTTCGTTCATTATTGCGTCACTTACCTGCTTAAGTGCCCTGACATCTCTATCCTTTTCATACCTTGGCCCGCCCTCCTTTTCTAGTAAGCTCTCTAGTATTCTCCCTTCCTCATACTTACGTGCACTCTCTGCTATAATCTTCCTTTTCCATAGAATCATCTCTCTGTCGTTTTCTTCTCGCTCTTCTTCTTTCCTCCTAAATTCCCGCTGCTCCATGTGTGCTACCCTTTCCGCAATCCCCCTTAGGCGTCTTCCTCCTTCTTCTTCTTCTCTATTTCTTGTTTGTTTACCCCCGCTCTATCGCTCTTACCTCCCGTCCTCTTCCCCTGCCTCTCGCGTTCCTCCTACTCCAGTTGCCTAATCAGCACACTCCGTGCCTCCTTCATTTCTGCCAGCTTTTCCTCTAACGCCGCCTCCTCTGCCCTTGTCATCCTCCTTTCCTACCTTGCTAACCGCTTCTTCCTCTTCTTCTGTTAGTTTCCTCCATAGTTTCATTAACACTTATGCAGCTATCCATTCATCTGGTCCTCTACTTGCGAAGTCCACGTGTGTCTTTTGTGCACTCCCCGTGTTCACATGTGCCTGTTGTACGTCTGTGGCGCTCCCCACAATCCGCCCCTTTTGGTAACTATCTGCTGGTGCATACGGCGGCGGGCTGAACGTGGGGTTTGAATAGCCTTCTGCAGCTGTCAACTGTGATCACACCGCTTCTCTTAATTCTCTCATTGGGTACTGCCCTTCGGTTTCCTTCTTTATCTCCTTATTTATGGGTGTCTCACCTTCGCTTTCCTGTTTTACCTCTGCTACTGGGTATGCTCCCTCGATTCTTCCTCGCTCTCCTCCGCTCTGGGAGGTGCTGGAGGCGTGCTACACCTACCCTCTTCTTTCACCTTCTCCTCCTTCAGCCCCTGCATTGTTAACATCCCCGTTACCCCAGGCACGCATCCCTGGAACAATTTCCAGAGATCGAAAACTTCTAGGTGGTTCGTTAGCTTCTTTCCTTTATATGTGTTGTGGAAATATGCTAGCAGTGAGTGTTGTGTGCACATATCAAAATTGCCATTGGGCATTATTATCTTATTGTCTGTCCCTTGTGTCCATTCAATACTGTATTTTACTATTTTGTCTCTATGCGGTGTTAGTTTAGCGCATATATGCTGAAGTGGTGTAATTAGTGTGCTGGCCCTATACCCTGCCCCTATTCCATAATACACAGACATTATTAAAACTTTACCTCCTCATCACCGTTACCTGGCCCCGTAAACTGGGGTCTCTCGACTTTCCGCTGCAAAGAAAACAATTGTATTACAATACTGTTGTGCTGGCTGCCACCGCCCTCCTTTCCTTTACTATAGTGTCACCTTCCTTATGCTTCTCTTTCCAATGCTAGGGCCCCCTTCGGCCCGTGGTGTGCGAAGCCCACTACGTCTTTGCGTCCTGCACAGCGTGCTTTTGAGCCGCCCCACCTTTCCTGCGCCGCCGCTACTCGGCACGCCTCCAATTGTAATTTCAGCTCCTCCCCCTTTCCCCTCTCGTTCCACCGCCAACAACATCCCTGTTTCCCCTTCCTCTCTCCCATTGTTTTCCACCACAACCCGGAGCTATCCCTTTATTGAGGCAGGCAGGCGTTCTCTGTGCGCAGCCTCCTCTCCCCTTCACTCCTCCCTTCACTGCGTGCCCCCGCTCCGATCGCAATTCAGAAAACACTGCGTAGTTCTATGCAACTATATGTGTGACGTCACCCGTTCTAAGACAGTTGGATACAGGTTACATACAAGCATGACAAGAAAATGAAGTGCGCGCTACTTTACAATGTTATTCCCCACAATCCGCACAGCTGTCTTCCCACCACGCCTGGAGTGGAGTATTCATTAATCACTTTGTTATTATAGTAGACTGCACATGCTGCGTCGCCTCGCATGTGATATGCTCCCTCACCAGGGGAACTTAACCAGCCCACTATCTTCTGCACTGAGAAACAATCACGTTACCTCAGCCAGGGATACGTCATCTATTCACCGAGCTATAACACTCAACCAATAGGAATCCTCATCTACTCATTGATCAAAAACACCAACTCGTAGGAATGCCACTCCCCCTTTTTACACAGGTTCCCATGATCAAAACCAATCAGCGTGGTTCAGCGGTCGCATGTGGGTGCCTCAAGTCCCACCCTACTCACTCTGCAATACTATACGGGGCGGCCCTCATGCCTGACCCCGCAATACTTCACACATCAACCGCCGCTCAATTGCCAAAATCTTTGGACACACTGTAAAGCCACCCACCACCCTCGTTACAGTTTCTCCCAGCACGCACACAACTTTACATTGCTGGTTGTGTGTGGCATGCTCACATCGGCTTTCGCATGCCGGTGCCGCTTGGCTGTGGGTACCCCTCCCAATCTGCTCGCCACCTCCCCTCGTCTGGACCACGTCTGGACACTAGCCAACCGCGGGCGGGATACTTCTGAAGTCGGCTCCCGACGGCCACTCTCTGGATTGCGCAGTCTGGTTGTCTCGCAGTTCTGCAATGGTCCTGTAGTCCTCCAAAGGGGGCATCGGCGGAGGGGGCCATGTTGCCGGGCCACCTTGGCGCAGGCTGCGCCTCCTTTTCACCTCTCCCCAAATGGCAGATCTCAACAGATCTCAGCAGTGCCTCCAACTTGTCGGGGTGATTTCCCGGGGGTCGGCAGGGCCGTCCGTGGACCTCCGGGGTTAGGGAGGCCCCAACTCCTCCCGCAGTCCCCAATGAGTATGAGATACACGCAAGAGCAAGGCGTTACTGCTGTTTATTAGATGAAATGGCAAGGATAGGTTCTGGGATCACAGGTCATCCGGGAACCCTTCTCCCAAGAGTGGGCTTGCAGGCCCTTTTTCTGTTTGCATGACACCACACCGTGCGTTACATGGGAAAACGTACCCCAAATCCTAACGCCACATCGGGTTGGATCCCCGAGTGATAGGGTTAGTGTAGACACATATCGAAAAGTTAGTAATTGGTAGAGAAGAGGTTAGGTGGTAGGCTCGGGTCGTCTCTAGAATTTGTTACAACAGAATGGTTACATAGGGAAGGTTAGTGATTGGCTAGGTTGTGATGCCGTCAGTGGTTAGCCCCCCATGCCCTGATTGGTTTATCCATGAGCCCCCAAGCCTGGAACCATCATTGTTCCCAGCTCACAGTGTACCTGGTGTTAGAAACAATGTGTCAGTGGTGGACAATGGACAGGTCTGCCATTTGCTGCAGGAGCGCTTCTTTCTCACTGCCGTCAGTGTCCAATTTGTCACCTCATTGTTGCAGTCTGTGTCCCAAACGTGAGACTCGAGAGTTTCCCAGGTCCTTGCATAGTCACGTGTTGTGAGACCGTGGCTGGAGCAGAATTATGAGCATTTGATTTGTATTTCGGCTATGAGGGGCGGTTAGCTGTGGCAGGTGTAACCTTGACTCAGGGCGCGTGGTGTGTAAATTGCAACTTCATGGCCTTGGCTGCGAGGCCTTCGTCGGGGTTCGTTCTGCACAATCAGCGTTTTGCAGCTCCGTCTGACCTGCTCTGGGCCTGTGGCTCTGGTTTTGCGGCCTACTCTGGTGCTGAGGCCTACTGTGGCCTTGTCTATGGATGAAGGCATATGGCTCATGACACGGGGATCGCGCAAGCATTTCCAAGCATGTACAAAAGCTCTTCTTGTGTCTTGCGTTTCTGCAGTGATGTAGCTTAGCCTATGTGAAAAATAACAATGATGCATGAATGAATTTAGCGGTCCCCTACGTCATGGTGCTGAGTATGTTCTTCGTGTGGATTGGTGTGGGTATGACCAGTGTGCATGGTGGCACATGTGTTACTGTCCATTGGCTATGTCGTCATGGCATCTCTAACGATGGTGGTTTTCATTGTTGCTGTTTAATCGATCTGATCCATATGATCGATGTCGGCGTCACCCGAGGTTCCGACACGTGGTTGTGGTTTGATTGACGGGCAGTTCCCCTGGCCGGTTGGGCGTGGCCACAGTATATGTGGACGTCTGGGGCATCTGTGAGTGGGTCGAATTCCTCTCGTAGTGGGTGCTTGGGTCGTGACGTTCTAGGCCATGGTCTGGATGAGAATAGGGGTAAGGGAAATTCCCATTTTCCCTCTTCAGATGCTTTAAGGTAATTCCAGTATTTGTTCAATTCGTGGCTGGCCTTAAGATTCGCTATCCCCTGCCATCATCTGTGGCAATCCGCCGTCTGAGGCCTAACACATAGTCCCCCACTTGCTTGGCAGGACCTGGAGGGTGGCTTACAAACCTTCTCTGATCAAGGCAAGGGGCCCCCTCACGAGATGTCCAAATAGTAACTCAAAGGGGTTGAAACCAACACCCTCTTGAGGTACATCTCTGTAAGCGAACAGCAGGCATGGCAGGAGGAGATCCCATTTCCTCCATAGGGGCTCTTCCAAAGCAACCAGCATGCCCTTGAAAGTTTTATTAAATCTCTCAACCAGACCATTGGTCTAGCGATGGTAGGAGGCAAACTTGTAGGTTACTCTGCACTCTTTACGCATCGCTTGCATATAACTCAACATGAAGTTGGATCCTCTGTCAGAGACTACCTATATAGGGAATCAACTCTGGTGAAAATGCCCAGGAGAACCCTAGCAACCACCTTGGCTCTATTGGACCAAAGGGGTATAGCCTCAGGGTACCTGGTGGCATGATCAACCAAGACCAGGATGAACCGATATCCACCTGAAGTGGGAGGGTCAAGGGGACAGCCAATGATGATGCCCACCCTCTCAAATGGTGTGCCAAGCACTGGCAAAGGCTGCAGTGGGGTAATGACACTGCTTCCGGTATTGCCAGACAACTGACAAGTGGGACCCCATCCGTGACCAGTAGAAATGTGCAGAGAGCCTTCGTTTAGTCTTCTTCGTCCCAAGATGACCAGCTAAGGGCACCTCATGCGCCAAATTCTGTAGGAAGGGCCTGTAAACCTGGGGTGCCACCAACCTCTTCAGGGCGCCACGTTCAGGCTTAGTTGGCTCTCTACAAAGGAGCTCACCCTCCCAATAAATCTTGAATGACATGGGAACTTCACCATGTACCTGGGCCAGGGCCTGTTTCCTCAGACCAGCGAGAGAGAGAGAGAAAGAGAGAGAGAGTGGCACTCTCTCTGACCTTTACAGAAGTTGACCCTAGAGGGTCTCCTTCAGCCAGCAGGCACTGAAGGTTGGGGTGATCCTCTGGGTTGAGCAACTCTTCCGCAGGAGGGTCTTCTGTCTCTTCTGTCTCAGGAATTGAGTCTCAGGTTACCACTGGACCCAGCCCTTCCAGAGCCTGAATCCCAGTGGGTGCTGCTGAAGCAGCAGGAACAGTAGGAGCCCTCCACGCAGAGGTGACCTTCTTGCTCTTCCTTCCTGCCTTGGGTCTCCCTTTGGGTACCTTACTCGCAGTCAGATCCGGTGTGACCTGTGACCAAGTGACTGCAGCAGCAGTCAGCAGTAGACCGTCAGAGATCAACCCTAACTCCACTAGATCATTCCCCAACAAAATGTTAGCAGGTACGTTGCCCTGAACCAGGACGGGACGCTTTGCTGTCTTGTCCGCAATCGTGATGATGACTAGGGCAACAGGAGATAATTTGGGAGGCCCACCAGCTAACCTGGTAGTTCTCAGAGGAGCACCTACATAGTCCTCTGGCATGAGCAGGGACGTGTCCACCACTGTCATTCTTGCCCCAGTGTCTCTCAAACCAGTAGAAGGCTGGCCAGTCAGGAGGACACTTCTCAAAAATCTACGGGTGTTCTATGGGAATGTAGCCAGTACTTCTGCATACTGGCCCCAGGCCCCATGGGACACTAGGGACATTTCTGCAGGAGCACCAAATGTGATCCCTGCAGAGGAGGGGAGGACAGTGACCACCACCTCAGGCGTGAAGTAAGGGTAGGTCAGGCTGACAGCCTGGGCTCCAAGTTCCTTACCTTCACACTTGGAGTCCCCCTTCTTGTGGTCCAGAGCCCCACAGTCCCAACAAGTGCCAGGAATGCAAGGTAGGGTACTGGAGAGACTGGGAGCATGTTTTGCAGCAGGAGGACCACTACTCTTACTTTCACCCACATAAGATTTATCCCCACTTGATTTTTGGGTCATTCAGAGAGGAGAGTTTAGATTTACCCGACTGTGACTGCTTTTACTACTCCTCATTTTCTTTGTCCTTCCCACTGAGTTCCTTAGGGCAGACCCGGTGGGAGACCCACTTGTCAGACAGCTTGTCCAGCTTAAAGGGATCCAAAATGTTCTGGTCAGCAACATACTAACGCTGCTCTGGTGAACAGGCTTCAGAAAAATGCTCAATGGGACAATTTAACAAACGTTTTCACCTTGTATCCATCAATCAACCCCATCATGTTCATATGCACAGCACCCACCCAGTCAATCCAAGACACATTGGGCTTCATTACAACTCTGGCAGTAGCCGTGCTGGTAAAACCTTGGAGTTTGCCGGTCCGATAACAATGGTACCGGCAAGCTTACCGGTACCGTGGTACCAGTGTTACTGGACCTGCAAACTTATAATGAGGCCCATTCTCTATTTTCTTGTATTCCATGAACCTTGTAAGGTATTGGGTAGGTGTCTTGCCAAACTCTGCAATCAAAGCAGATTTCATGTCCTCATACTGACCTCTTTTTTCCACACTCAGTTTCGGAATACAGTCATAACCATTCTGAGTCACTCTACTTAACAAACACTTAGCCCAATATCTTTTATCAACATCATGGATTCCACAAGCCATTTCAAATGCTTCAATCCATTGGAGGATATCAGAACCCTCCACATACTCACCAACCAAATATTTCATAAGCTTGGTGGCAGGGGGCTGACAATCTCTACTGGTTTGGCTGAAGTCTCTACTCTAGCTTTCTCTAACTGGATTGTATGACATTCAGTGTCCTTGTTTTTAAGTTCAAGATCTCTGTCTTTGAGTTCAAGATCCCTATTTTTGAGTATCACTTGCTGTGCCAACTCCTCCTTCTTAAGTTCAGCTTCAGTTTCCAACTTTTTATTTTCAAAGGCCAATTTCATTCTCAATAATTCAAGTTCCAAGGAATTCCCTGAAGAAACAATGCTGGGTTTCGGAATAGAGGCAGCGGGAGTTGTGGCATTCCCAGAAACAGATTCAATAACAACCCCAGGGGTAGCGTCCTCGATTGTTGCATCCCACCCTTCATCAAGAGCATCACAATCAGTATGGTAGTCCACCAGGGCAGCTATCAGTTCATCCCTAGACTTATCCTCAACGTCTAACGCCCTGGCTTCACAAGCACTCTGGAGAGCCTCTAAGATCATCCTGGTCATTGTACATTTGCAATAGATCCCATTGCGTGTAATGTAGTTATCTTAGTACACAACTAAGCCTCAAATTCACAAAGTGTGGATATTTTGTAAGTGGCAAGGTTACACATTAATTCTTAAAACCATTAGCATCCCACCACTTCCACCAGTGTAAAGAGTGGAGGGGGGTTTCTGCACTCCTGCCCTCTATATGGCAGAGTAGAAGCACAGCGCACCCTGGCCAAGATTCTTTATATGGTAACAAAGGTTGAGCAATCAAGGCTTAAGCTCTCAGAAGGTGATGTGTGCTGGTTCTTAAGTACAGTGTAGTCCCCAAGCATCCCGCAAAGGAATGTCCATACACTATGTTATGTGATAAAACAGTTCTTTAAATAAATACAGTTCAAAATATATACACATTCAATAACACACTTTGTGCTTTGGCAATACTAATATGGTAAATATGATCAATGTCTATGTGGTATCATTGTTAACTCTTGATGCCCTTAAAATACACCAACTGCTTTCAGTCTAAATGGCATACAAATCAAATAGTAAAGCGAATCAACAATAGACATGGGAAGGAACACAAGTTGGGTTAAAAGAAATGGCAGAATACGGGGTCCCTACCACTAGACACAGTTCTGTGTGAGGATCCCCCCACATAGGCAACCTGTAAATAAATGGTATCAACAAGCTCAGTTCATATATTGTTTAAGATAGTCTTGATTCCTTCTAAAAATGTTCTACTACCCCAATGTACCTTGTTTATCAGAGTTATTTGACGGGTGGTCGACGAATCCCTCTTGAGTGAACTCCCTTTAAGGCAGGAGCCACGGGTCATTGAGATTCCTCGAAGAAAAGGTGAATAATGTCATGGAGAGAGCAGCTTTCACATTCGCGGTGCTCGTCGACGATCCGTCATGGACGTCCTGTGAAGATGAGGCATGCAGTGCATCTCGATGATAAGAGTTTGTTGCAGCAAAGAGTCACTGAAGAACGTAGGCCAAGCAAGGCATCAGGTTGTCAGCGTTTGCGTCGACGACAGGGACTCGACCACAGCTGGCTTTCGGATCTTCATCTGCGAGTTCGGTGGCAGGAAACCCACCGGTGGATAATCCTTGGTTCGTCAGTGACCTCGTCTTTCTCCAGAGGGACAAAGTGGTCGATGGTGATGAGCAAGGGAGTCCTTGATTTCAAAGTGTCTTAGGCAATGGAGCATTGCGGCTCCGGTCAACGAGGTTAAAGTGGTCCTCCGAACCTCGGTCAAGGGTGAGGGTCATTGACGGCCCCAACGTCCTGGTGCTTTACTTCAGATTTCTCGGGGGTCCCCGTCTCTTGTCGTCAGCCTTTCAAGGACTGACTTCCAGGGAGCCTTGGTGAAGGTTAGTTGGTGCACGATGTTCCCTCATAGCTCGGGAAGAGATCTCCTAGCCAGGTCCTCTCTTGGATCAGTGCTTGGAGACACAACAGCTTTCGGATTGCATCCAAGGAAAGCAGCAGCAAAGCCTTCGTCTTCCATCTGGGCCTCAAGGTTAAGCATCAAGTTTCCTCTTCTACTTCTGTACAATTCCAGTAAGTGAGAGGACCTCAGATATACTTTTCTATCTCTCATCCACACTGCTGAGCCAGGCTCAGGCAGCCAATCATTCAGAAGGGCATTCAGCAGGCAGGCAGCCAATAAGGCTCACCGTGCATTCAGGCCATTCTTTTCCATTCAGACACTCACAAGGAATGTTGATTGGTACAAGTACCCAGCCATTCAGCACTCCACACTGCATTCATGCCAGTTTCGGGCAGGGATGTCTCAATCATTGCGTCACATGCCAGAAACCAGACATATAACCCTCAAAGCCTGTTGTTGCCAACAGGAGCTCCTTCTTGCACTCCTATTCAGCAAAAGCTCTGTATACAATATATACACATTTAATATTCTTTCAAATGTCAGAAAAAACAAATATTCAATGTTCAAATCATAAGTTCAAAACAAAGGTGGCTTTAATGATTCAAATGATATAGGTGTTATGGATACACCCCAACCTTCTCAAAGAAATCAGTTTCAACAAGTTATATACATATTTACAATCAAACCATTTGGAAAGAAAAGAGAAATCCCCAATTATAATTCCACAATGCGTTATTCAGTCTAAACACAAATTTCAAATTTCAAACGAAATCAAACAATGAGGAAGTGCTTTACATTCCGAGAAACCCAACACAACATGTTCTGATTATGTAAAGAACCTTCTTGAACACTTCCAGGGTCAGTCTAAAGTGGCCCTATATTCGTTTCTCATAGTCTCTACTGTGTAAAACACATCTGAATAAGCTCCAAAACGATGTTCTCTGGTCAACAACTTTAGCCAGCACATTTCGGAATCATTTTCCTTCTTCAGGGCATTTGAAGCTAAGAGTTCGCTGTGTGTTCTAGTCAGTCTATACCTGAAAATATTGCAGGCACCAATACGTAATAACATATTCAGTATCGCCAAAGTACCTTTAAAGTTATCAAACAGTGTAAGTAGAATGTCCTACTACTAACCCGTGTGTCTTAATTGCTGTGTACCTTCCTATCTTTTCAGACCCTAAAAAAGGGTGTGAGCTCCCATTATTGATATGCAAATTATATTCTAAAAACAGACAAAATTAGTGTCAGTGTCTAAAATCAAGGTGTTCATAGCAAAAAACATAAAACATAAGACAGAATGTACTCACCCTCCTTGTGAGTCGCCCTGGCTAGGCGGGGAGTGTAGCTCAAAGGGTGATTTCCAAAAGTTAAAGAAACACTGAAATGAATGATGATTGTAAAAATACGTCATATGGTAACCTCTACTAGATGCTATATTAATGATGAATTAAGTGCAGTGTTATCAGTAACTAATAACAATGTGTGCTTAAATAGCTGGAGAGTTCCCATGATCCGTATTGGGGCCTATCTTCCCCATTTCCCCATATCAATTAACTACAAAGCCCAATCTAGGGTGACTAAGCATTGTCTCACATCCCAGGTGATCGTTTCTGCCGGCTGAGTGGGATGTATAACTTGTGCTCTCAAGCTGATTACATCGTGAGAGAGTGTTCACTTACATATATTTTTATAGATGTCCCACTACTAGTCTTAACTATTGAGACCATCGGAGATGCTTCTTACCTGTGATTATTACAGCGTATCATGTCAGGATATCAGCGCTTCCTGTGAGTCCTACTGACGAATGCGGCGTGGCTCTTGGGAAGTCCATATGTCGGTTGCATTGGCGACCCCGCGCATGTCTATTCGTCAATCTCTACATCGCCTTCTTGGTGTGGGCTACGCTCTTTGCATGCAAGGTGGGTTGCCTATGTAGCCATCCATGCTTGTTGTGAGTTTCTTGCCGTTTGTAACTCTATCAGATTTAACAAATATCTGTGTGAACGCAGGTACATCCTAGATTGAATTCAACATGTCACTCATATGTTCTATGGAGCATCATAGTTATTCGCATATTTGTGTCTTTCTTATCCAATCTTGTGCCGCAACCCGTGAGAGTCACGTCGCGCACAACCCAGGGCCATGAAATTATAGGCACGGCTGGGGAAGCGGAACAGGGAGACAGCCAACCGATCGGTCGTGTTGTCTCTCCTCCGCTCCCCAGGACGTGTGATCATTTATGTAATGGTGCTAACTCAGTTGACCAAGTGAGTGCAACCAAGAGAGTTTAACCTTTAAGTCTACATCAATGTATATACAAATGAATGCAATCCAGAGATTAAACCTCTAAATCTACAGATATATAACAAATCAATGTATATACATATCATTACTTAGCATTCCTAAATACATCTCTAACATGCCAATATACACAGTATGGGCCTCATCTTAGCTTGCAGGCTCAAAGGTGAACCCACTTACAGTCTAGAACAAGGTAAATCACAAGGCTGTACTGACAGGTGGACTATTACAGGTGGACACATTTAAATGTATGAACAAGACAAATTTCATGGTGGGATAAGTTCTGCACTTTGTTAAGAGCATTACGTCTCATGTAAACTGGATGAACTTTCCTGATCTAAAGCAGGGTGATTCACAAATGTTGTACTATTCCCACATGCCTTGTTTGGCAGCCATGAGCATTCATTAACACACTGTTCGGTTCAGTTCAGAAGGACTATACCGGCACCTACTCATTGCTGCCCTCTGTGAAGAGCCCCTTCACATTCTCAATGTAAAATTGAACATTCTCATGCCATCTTCCCTGTGCATCAAACAAGACACATCAAGTCAAATTCAGTATTCATGCCCCTTGGGTTTAGTGAATCTAATAAATCAATACACATGATTTCTCTTTGCAGTAGTCTTTCTTGTAGATCACCTCCCCCCGATTACCTAATTTCACCTGTTCTAGGATGACGCACCTTAATTGTGCTATTGAGTGGCTTGCTCCTGCAAAGTGTACCGCTACAGGAGACTTAGTATTCTTTGTTTGAATACTGGACTTGTGCTCAGTCTATCTGACCTTCACTTTACGTGTCACGATGCCCATGTAGTATAGTCAACAAGGGCATTTCAATGCATACACCACGATTGCAGCATCGCAGGTGCATGAGTGTCTAAGCTCAATGTTCTTGCCTGTATGAGGATGAGTGATTTTGGTGCCTGTTATGATATTGCCACAATGTTGGCAATTATGGCATGGTTGTGTGCCTTTATAGTTTGTCCTCTGTGCTTGTGTTATAGGGACTTCTGCCTTAATTAGACTGTTTCGCAGTGACTTGTTGTTCCTGTAGGCAAATATTGGGACCTCAGGAAATAAACTCTGAAGTTGTGGGTCCAATTGCAACATTCGCCAGTCCCTCTTTATAATTCCCTTAATTCTGTTGCTCTGTGTGGAGTGAGTTGTTATGTATACCAGTTGTCCTTCGGTTTTTGCAGGTTTTGGCTCCAATAACGTGTTGCAGTCTATGTTCTCCACCAGTCTTGCTATGGCTGTGAGGGAGGAAGGTTGATATCCCCTCTCCAGAAATGTATCTTCCAAGGTATTAGCCTGTTGTCTATATTCCTCAGTGTACAAGATGTTTCTCCTGTACCTTAAGAATTGACTTAGTGGTACACTGTCAATAGTGCGTCGTGAATCGAAACTTGTCGCAAGGAGAAGACTGTTCTGGTCCGTTGGCTTAGTGAAGATTCTTGTGTTCAACCAGTCATTCAGAGAGTAAATTTCCACATCTAAGGAATTGATGACGGTGTCACTGATTTGTGCAGTGAACTTAATACGTTCATTCATGTTATTCATCATCAAGAAGAACATTTCTAGCTCCTCTGCCGGACCTGTCCAGATACCGAATACATTGTCGATGTATCAGACGAACATTGAGAGATTTTGTAAGCACCATGGAGAGTTCAGAATGTGTTCATTCTACAAGTACTTCATGAAGGCATTGGCGTAACTAGGTGCCAAAGCTGCCCCCATGCTGGTGCTGGAGAGCTGTAAGAAAACTCTTTCACCAAATTTAAAGAAATTATTCATGAGGGCCAGTTTCAATAAAGTAAGCACAAAGACTCTATCTCCTAAACAAGAGTCTGACTTGTGCAACAACCACTCCACAGCTTCTAGGCCAGCCTCATGCACAAAGTTAGTCTATAAAGAGGTCACGTCCATAGTGAATAATATGTCACAGCCTTTGACAAAGTGGACATCTTCCAGTTGTGATAAAAAGTGCATGATGTCGTTAACATATGTTGCTCCATTTTGGATCAGAGGTTGTAAGACTTTGTCCAAGTACTAGGCCAGACACCTATAACATGAAATGTATATTCGTCACACACTCCATTCACCCAGGTCCCACAACAAGGGCGTATCAGAACATCATTGGGAAGGCTCCAGCCAGTCTGGCCTGGACTTCCCCACAATAAAATATATGGAACTTCTACCCAACAGTCAGTCAGGGGAAGGGACAGAGTCAGAGTTTCCCAGGACTTTGGGAAAAGAGGGTGACAGGTAATAGAATCCAAGAGGCCACCGGGGCATATTGTCTCCTATCAGGAATCAACTGATTCCAATGGCAGGGCCTGGATATGCCAAAATGGAGGATACTCAGAGAACCTGTCAAATTCAGCATGGAACTGCCACCAGCCCATACCCTGCTCTGTGGGCCACACAAAGGTGCCCAAAAACATACACTAGGGGTATAGGTTTGTACCCCCACCCATGGGTGCCATGAGGGTATCCCAAGGGTCTGTCCACCACAACCAAAAAGAGGAATAGCTGCACTGCCAGAAGTCCCACATGAACTCCTGTGCAGACCACAATACAGGAAACACATGATAAAAGAGTACAGGACAGGGACATGGAGGCCCTGTCCCTTCAATGCATTTCCAGCATCACAGTGAGCTTACACATCTCCTCAACACTGGTCTTGCGCTGGGGAAGGTATGTCTGCCTCCGAGCACATGGTTCTACTTCATTGCTCACCAAACCCATAACCTCCTCACTACTTTTCACACTACAATTAGAAGCTACTTTCTTGCCCCTCCCTCCATCGCCTGTCATCCTTGCATGGCCGGGCCTCTTAATAGATGGATTCCCTTCTTTAGGATCCATGTCGTACAGGAGCCCTGCAATTTTGTCTATCATTGCATTGGCCTCCTCTATTCGATCAACAACTTGGAAGTGCATTTCCCAGCAGTAATATTAGAAGGAGGGCCTGCAGCCTTTCTTTTAGACATAGCTGTTTAGATTGTCTGCTAATCACATTCTTTGTAAACTGTCTTACCACTGATACACACCAGTGCAGTGCTGGGGCACTAATGCGCAGGCACGTACCCTGAAACCATGTAATTGCAATACTAAGCACCTGTCAGTACTAAAAGACAGATATATTTCCTAGCAACGAGAAATGTAAAATATACCATAAAATATGCCTCAAGGATTCAACAGTGGAAGTGTGTCCATTAGTAATAGTTAAAAGTTAATAAAATGAGTCTTATACAATAATAATAATGATCTGTTTAACAATAAGAAGTAAAACATGCAGAGCCTAAAAAGTGTTATTACTTTGAAACATGAATAAAAACCAGTCCACCTATTGGTCCCTAGGACCACTATTCAAAGTGCAAATGCAATAACCAAAACCACTGTGTCCAAATATCCCTTAAAATAGGCAACTGGAGCAAGGTGCAAACCAACTGCCACGTCTAAGCTCTAGGCTTGGGGGAGGCAAGCCGATAGCTCAACAGGCTGCCACAGTCGTACTGCTCCCCTCATCCCTAGAGCACTGTAGGAGTCTCTAGCCACCAGGGCTACCTAAACCAGTTCCTATGTCCTTAGGACGGAATAATGGTACACCTTAATGCACCAGTTGAGCACTTTCTTCTTCAGGTGCAGCTTTATCTATTCATTTAATTGGGGATCCGAAGATTGACTATGCACATCCAAATTGCTGTTGAGGTATTCCTGAGGAATACTCTGCCTTTGAGAAGGTGTTTTCCAGCCCTGAAGATATACCCTTGCCACCTCACCATCAATTCAACTGTGAAATACGACTTCAGCCCGAAAAAATGATTCCCCATGGTCGGATATACTCGCTTACTACTTAAGAAAGGAAAGAACTCTGCATGTACCTGCATGAGTCTTTGGACAAGGGGTATATTACGCCCTCTCGTTCACCGGCTTGAGTGCTTTTTTTTTTTTATGTCCCAAAGAAAGAAGGGACCCTTAGGCCCTGTGTGGACTATCTACTAAACAATATAACAATCAAGGATTGGTACCCTCTACCCTGGATAAAGGATATCTTGGAATATCTTTGTCAATCCACCATATATACCAAGATTGATTTGCGGGGTGCCTACCATCTGGTCTGTATCAAACAAAGGGATGAGTGAAAACCCGCTTTTAAAACATCCTTAGGGCGCTTTGAATATCGTGTGACAGCCTTCGGGCTATGCAATGCCCCAACAGTTTTCCAACGTTTTATGGACGCTATTTTTTCTGATTTATTGGCCATCACTACCTAGGTATACTTGAATGACATCTTGATTTTTCCTCGTAACTGCATTGTTCTCATGTATCAGAAGTACTTCAGTGATGCCTTGAACACTATCTCTATGCCTAAAAAGAGAAATGTGAGCTCCTTCAGTCCAGCATTGAATTCCTGGGAGATATATATATATATATATATATATATATATATATATATATATATATATATATATATATATATATATATATATATATATATATATATTCAGCAAGGAGGGCATTCACATGGATCCCATGACAATTAAAGCTATAACAGAATGGCCTAGTCCTCATGATGTGAAAGCTTATGAGCAATTTCTAGGATTTGTGTATTTATATTGCCATTTCATCCCAGGATACGGTCAACGGAAGACCAATATCAGGCGTCTTCTCAAAAAGAACAGCATTTTCTTTTGGGATGCCAGAGCCAAGAACACCTTCCAACACCATCCAACTCTTTCTCTGTGAATGCCATCTACCAAGTCATCCAAGCCTTGATGGCGCAGCATGGACTTTGTCTGAATGACGAAAAGACAGAGCTCCTTATTCTCGGCTCTCCCCATTAACTAACCAAACTTGACCCCGCATTTAAATCCTTCACCTTTGATGGTAATACCATTAATACCTCCAAGGACGCAAAAACATTAGGGATATACATCGACTCCACACTATCCTTGGTTAGACAAACCAATGCAGTCGCCTCCGCAGCGGCATACACTTGTAAGCTTATCACAGCTATTCGCCCTTTCCTATCACCAGCTAACTGCGTCACACTTGCCAGGACTCTTGTGCTATCTAAAATTGATTATTGTAACGCCCTCTACTTGGGCACTAACCGTTGTAACCTAAACAAGTTACAAATTATCCAAAACAATGCCATCAGAGCAGCACTGAACATCCCCAGGAACCAACACATCTGAGACACCAGACATAATATACGCTGTGTCTCAGTCCCACAACGAATTTCACTGAAAACACTTGCTCGCACTCACAAATACCTCTCAAACCAAGCACCTTGCTACCTAGCCAATGGATTTGCCCTCCACAACTCTAACAGACCCCGCAGAACTGCTCAGACCAACGGCCTCTCCATACCACGTTTCAACCTTCAAAGATCAGGTGGAACTAGTTTCCCAGTAATGGCGGCTAAACTTTGGAATTCGTTCCCCAACTTGCTAAGAGCGGAACCCTCCTTCCATAGATTCAAAAACATGGCCAAAGCTTGGCTGTCTGCCCAAGACCCCTCCTTCTCCACTCGCCAACTTCCTTCCATGCAACAGCCATCAGCTGTTACTGCTTATTCTGCAACTACCTTATGTATATAACTGTAAATTAAATTGTAAATGTAATGTTTTGTTTGCTTTACCATGTTGTAACTAAGTGATGCGCCCGGATGCTCTCGGGCCTGGTGCGCTCTATAAATAAAACACATTCAAATACAAGAATTCAAGGATGAATTCACCAAATCACCTATCCTTCATCATCCAGATGACAGGTTGCCATTCCTTGTTGATACTGATGCCTCTGTTTCTGCCATTGGTTCTGTTCTGTTACAATGGAATGTAGCAGTGGGTATGGAACACCCTGTGGTCTATTTGTCTTGACATTTGACAGTCAGCAAAGTGAATTATGCAATAGTAGAGAAAGAAATGTTGGCCATCAATGACAGTTTTGTGAAATGGAGAGATCATCTCTTGGGAGGACACCATCCAGTAACGGTCCGAACAGATCACAGAAACCTTCAACATTTCCATACCCTGACTTTTACTAACAGTCGTCAGCAGCGCTGGGTGCACTTCTTTGCAGAATTCGACTTTACAATTACTTATATACCTGGCTCACAAAATCTGGAGGCTGATGCCCTCTCTCGGACCACAGAGAGTCTGTTATCCATCGATGGCACACAAATCTTGCCTGAGAAACATTTCCTTTTGCTGTGATCTCCTTTTTGGACCTTGTACACCAAGAACTAAGTGCTGCACCTGCTGTCTCCAGGGGGTTATAACTGCCTGATTTCCAACTCAAGGATGGACTGGTGTTTTATCGGGATAGACTCTAAGTACCCACCTCAAAACTGCAGACTGACATACTCCAAGGATTGCATGACTCTCCTTTCACAGATAATCGTGGCCAGAAGGCTACATATGATCTGTTTGCTGAATGGTTTTGGTGTCCTCAGCTACAAGACCACGTTAAGAAATATGTGTTGACCTGTCCCATTAGTGCTATGATGAAAGTACTATGTGCCAAACCTGTAGGTCTTTTACAACCATTGGAGATCCCTCTGTATCCATGGCACACTATAGCAATGGATTACATTGTGGACCTTCCCCTTCATAGGGTAAGAGTTGCATACACGTTGTCATAGATTGTTTACGCAAAATGGCTAATTTTGTTCCCTTTGTGTCTGTACCAAGTGCTTCACAGACTGCACATGCGTTCCTGCATGAAATATATTGCCTCCATGGACTCTCAGAGAAAATAATTTCTGATAAGGGCAACAGATTGTTTCCCATTTTTGGACAGCCTTATGCCGCAACCTCAAGATACAGAGAGCACTCCGTTCAGAGTAGCACCCTCAGACCAATGGGTAGACAGAGAAGACTAATCAGAGAGTGGAGGCCTATTTGTGGTGCTACCCTAATGCTGTGTAGATCGATTGTGCTGATTATCTGGACACTGAGGAATTTATTAATTTTATTTATTGGTCATTTGTAAAGCGCCTATACAACAGATAAACAGTATTTAAAAGCGCTTCAAGGCAGGAGAGGGAACAAGGGAAATGCAAAAAAGAAACATTCATACTGGGCCTTGAGTCGTTTAGAATGGGAAAGTGCTATAAGCATTAAGGTATAAACATAAAAACACTATTAGTGGACATTAAGCGGGTGGACACAGGAACATAGAACAGAACTGTCGTACTAGGCCTGGCGGCATTTCAGAGAGTGCAAGAGCTATGACATAAAAAGAGGAGAGAGGATTATGGGGGGAGGAGTGGGGAAGGGACAGACAACGTAAAACAAGTAATAACTATAGCACTAGGCCTGACTGCATTTCAACGAGTGCAAGAGCTATGACATAATAAGAGGAAAGAGGGCTGGGGGAGGAGTGGGGAAGAGAAAGACAACAAAAAACAAGTGATAACAATCGTCCTAGGTCTGACAGCGTTCTAGAGAGTGCATGATCTATGACAAAAAAGAGGAGAGAGTGGAGGAGGGAAGAGAGGGAAGGGACAGACAAGATGACGATCACGAAAGGAGGAAAATGCAGAGAAGGCACGAAGGTTCAAGGATAACGAACAATGAACAGTTCAGGTTTTAGCAGAACATGCAGTGCGGTAGGTGGCAATGCAGTATGACACACTCAAGTCAGAGGCACTAAAAATCAGTACAATTGGAACAGTGCAAAGATGGATAAAGCACACCTAGATTTGAATTTGCCAGAAGCACTAAAAATCAGTACAGTTGGAACAATGCAAAGATGGTAAGGCACGCCTGGGTGAAAAGACCTTGTAAAACAGTCAAAGTGCCTTCCAGGCAGCAATTCAAAGCAGGAGAAAAGTCACACAGCAGATAGGAGGAGAGTCAAAGCCCATGACTGGTGAACCGAAGTGGTTATCGGGGCAGGTTCGTAATGTGTTGATCCAGCTCCTGCGTGCAGGCGGGAAATTCAGAAGGGGTTGCAGATTGAGACGGCAGCATGGGGGTGCCTACTTGAGCCGGACAAGGCCAGACAGGGAGTTTGGTGTGGGCCTTTGCAGGGGGCCAGTTCCATGCGCCTGCCGACTCCCGTGATTGGCACAAAGAGGAGGAAACTAGCCAATGGGTACTGAGGCTGTAAGGGGAAGGGCAGGCAGTCCGAGGTGTGTGCAGAAGGCGGCCATGCTGAAAAGCACATAAAGGAGTGCAATCAATGCAGCCTGCCTGGACCACGTGAAGAGAAAGTGCACAATCACACACAGAACTGGCGGAAAACAACATTGCCTGGCAGAATGGAAATAACCAGGTGGTGCTAGCCTTGAAAATGCTAGCCTCTAAAATAGCGCAGAATCCTCATCCAAAAGCAGCACATAACAACTCCAAGCATTCTGCCATTCATGGAAGCCCTTTTCTTTTTACTTAAGGCTACCACTCAAGCTCCTCCCAATGCCTATTCCAATTCTTACCTCAGTGCACACTGCTGATGACCTAGTGAAAAACCTGAATAAGATTCATGTGACCACATCTGCTATTCTTACACAACCTAAAAAAAGACTCAAGATGAATTTGTGAATTGGCAGAGATCTCCGGCTCCAGTTTTGACTGTTAGAAGCAAGGCGTGGTTCAGCACGCAGAACCTTCCGCTATGTAACTGTCTTTGGACGTTTCATCCATGCTTTGTGGGTCTGTTTTGCATCGCCAAAAAGATTTCGCCCTTGGCTTATCGACTGCAACTTCCTTCTACACGGCATGTCCATCCTGTGTTTCATGGTTCTCTCCTGAAGCATTGTGCCACTGGGGACTCCTGTCTCTCCGATCTGCAACCTTCTCCTCTGATTATCGACGGTGTACCTGAGTGTGAAGTGGAAGCCATATCCGTACTCGATATCTTCAGGGCTGCTTGCAATATCTCAAATCTCATCCATTCTTGTGATCATACCTTGAACCGGCTTCACATGTGCATGCTTCTCGCCTGCTTTGGTAGTTCTACGAGCCTACGAGCAACCTCCCTGGAAGCCCGAAACACCATCCTTTTCTGGAGGGGGCCGAGTGTTATGCGCCGGTGTTTGCCCCCGCTTACCTGTGGTACCCAGTGCTCCACCTGGTCGGCGAGAGGGGCTTGCTCTCGGTGGTGTCGCCAAGACGGTACAGTTCGCACTTTGAAACACTTGTGTATAGGCGTGTTATAAATGACATATCATATCATATCATACGGTGGTGCCGGCCACCAGCATGCTCCTGCATTCTCCCTGCAACAAAATTAAATGTTGATGGCTGGAAGGTTTTGAACAAATCATAACCATGGACACAGCTCTGGGCAACCCTCCAGACCATTCTCTTTCAGCCTGCCAAGCCATTCCAGAAGGGCAAAGGCCATATGCAAATCACGCTTGGTACCACCCCAAAAGGGTCATTCCAGCCCGAACTGCTAGGTCACATTCCTTCTGCACGATCCCAAAAGCATGTTTCAGCCTTGTTGTGCATCATCAATAAGGAGTTGCTTGGTCTCTATGACGAGCAGGCTCGAGACCCACGTCTGGGCATACCCATCCCTCTCGGGGTGACAAAAGCAAAACCAAAAGTTCAAGGCCGGTCTTCTCCCTGTGACATCCACGACCTTTGCGGCTGGGTGTCACCATCTTGGGTCCACAGTACATGGGTGATCTTGTGGTGTCTTCAGCTTCACACCGACGCACTGAGAAGCATCATGGTGTTGCCTGGCAACAGGCAGAAGGGGCTATTTAGCTCAGTTGAGACCGTGCTCTATGCGTCTCAACTTCTCTGTTGTACTGCTTGGTTCCTGCCTTCTCCCTGCTTCTGTGTCACTTCGCTCTTTGTTTTCTTTTGTCAACCTTCCCTTTGCTGTTCTACTTTGGGCTCTGCTACTTTGGCTATTTAAACACCTTTTCAACTGCGTTATCATCAGGTGCCCCGGGTTCAGTGCTTTGCATTGTCCTTACACATCTTCCTTCTGGGGCATCTTCTGTGCAGGTCAGAGAGGCTTTCACAGAAATCCTTCCAGGTATCTCTTCATTGTGGGGAGGTTTGAGCTGTTTTCCCTGAGCTTCATGATCTTCTGTCCTTTGTCCACGCAGCATCCTTGCACAGCATTCATCCCATCTGGACCGGATATCAGGTACTAAAACGACAGCGCTCTGAAGTGCTTGATAATGGGCACCAGGGTGCAAGGAGGAGAGAGCAAAATTTCAAAGGAGGATGCGATAGAGGGTGCAGGTGTGAAAGAGAATAAGAATAAAGGAGAATAGATCAAGGCAGGAAACAATGTAGAGAGGGTGCCATCGACGATGAGCAAGAGGAAATGTGAGCGAGAAAGGTTGAGAGTGAGGGAGTAAAAAATACACTGATAGAGTGAGAGGAAGGATAAGAGGGGTTAGAGAGTGGGAGTGGGGTGGTTGGGTGTGTTGTAGAGGGAGTTGGGTGGATGGGGGTAGAGAGAGTTGGGTGGGGGGGTAGAAAGAGCGGGGGTAGGGTGGGTGGGGGTAAAGAGTGTTGGGTAGTTTGGGGTAGAGAGAGTAGGTGTGGGGTGGCTGGCTGGGGGTACAGAGAGTGGAGATAGGGTGGGTAGGCAGAGAGAGTGTGTGTAGAGCGGGGATAGAGAGAGGGAGGTTCGGGTGGGTGTGGTTTGAGAAATTGTGTGTAGGGATGGGGGCTGGGAGTAGAGAGTGTGGGAATTGGGTGGGTGGGTGACAGTAGAAAGAGTGAGGTTTGGGTGGGTGGGGGTAGAGAGAGCAGGATTAGGGTGGGTGGCTGGTGGGAGTGAGAGTGAGGGTAGGGTGGGTGTCTGGGGGTAGACTGTGGGGTATGATGGGTGTGTGGTGGTAGATAGGGTGGGGGTAGGATGTGTGGGGGTAGAGAGAAAGGGGATTGGGTGGGTGAGGGTAGAGGGTGCGGATTAGGTGGGTGGTGGTAGAGAGAGTGGGGGTGGGTGTGGGTGGGGTAGAGAGAGTGTGGAAAGGATGGGGGGTAGATAGAGGGGCGGTAGGGTTGGTGGGTTTGGGTAGAGAGAGCTAGGGTAGTGTAGGTGTGTGGGGTATATAGAGCAGGGGTAGGGTGGGTGGGGTAGAGAGAGTGGGCGTAGGGTGGGTGGCTGAGGGTAGAGAGAGTGGGGGTAGGATTGGTGGGGGTAGAGAGATTGTGGGTTGGGTGGGCTATGTAGACAGGATGGGGTTAGGCTGGGTGGTTGGAGGTAGAGTAATTGGTGATTGTGTGGATGAGAGTAGAGAGGGTGGGGTTTGGGTAGGTGGGGGTAGAGAGGGAGGGGTAGGGTGAGAGGGTGGTGGTAGGGTGGGTAGGGGCGGGTGAGTGAGTGGGGTTAGAGAGAGTGTGGGTGGGGTGGGTGTATGATAGTGGGCAAAAACTTGGCAAAGCAGCTTCGGGAGGACATGTCAAAAGGAGCCCAAAATAGCCCAGTCAGGGCACATAATGGGAGTGTGGTGGGTCAGTAGGGGTAGAGAGAGAGGGGGGAGTGGTGTGGGTGAATGTAGAGAGAGTAGGGGTGGGTGGTACAGAGAGTGGACGTTAGGTGTGTGGGTGGATGTAGAAAGGCAGCCTCAGGACAGATCCGCTGTCAAAAGTTGCCCGATTGTCTGCGAAAAATAGCCGAAAGTAGCCCAATATGAAATTACTGCGCAGCTGAGAAATGGAAAGCTGTTGCTGACTTGCTTCTTACAAAGCTGTTAATTTGAGCAAATATTGTTAAGGAACTTCTGATGGGTACTATGGCAGAGGAGTTTGGAAAAAGATTTTAGTAATTTTGTCAGTCAGTCAATGCTTTATTTCGGTAATAAAACGATAAATACAACAAAATACAATACATGAAAATATTAACCAGTATACGTCTTAGAAGTACAAAAATATATAAAACATTGATAAGACATTTGAGTTAGTAACTCTCAATAAAACCAATTCATTCCAATAGTACAGTTCATATTTCATGTGCAACAATCAGCTACAAGGAGAGGTCTGCTCGCAACCTTGGCGGATAAAACATTTAAAAACCAACCAACCCAGAGGAATCTACCCACAGTCTTAATAAATAAAGCTACCAACCTAGCCATTTGCTCATCTATATTAATCTTTATGCTTTTTCAGCATTCTTGTTCTTAGCAGCCAAGCTCTATGAATAGGCCTAGATGTGGCAAATAAAACACATTTGCTTTGGGACTGGTTTATTGTCAGTTTCATGCAGTGGCATAGACCGTTGATATGCCAACCAGATATTCTAAGTTCAGAACCTCCATCCCCTCTCTCTCTCTCTCTCCCTCTCTCTCTTTCTCTCTTCTGTAACAATGGTTTCGGCAATTTTATGGCACAAGTACCACAAACATTTACCAAAAATAATGATTTCATAGCTAACTACAAACTGCAGGCTGAGTCTCACATTCATTACCAAAATAAAACAGAACACAAAGTAAAAACAGGAAAAATTGATCATAGATTCAAAAAAGACAATTGAGTACCTGATACAAAATTACCACCTTTTGATAGTTGTCTATCAAAAAGGATCAACCTATAAAAATAAAACAAGTAAAAATAAAATGTAAAGAAATTGAAGGATTCAAAGCACTTTCAAAATACTCCAAAACGATGTAACCCTGTTTGTACAAAGAATTACCTAACACTCAAAAAACGAATGGAAATCAACTAAATAAAACTAAACTAATCATGAAATAGCAAAGAAATCTAAACTAATCAGGAACAACAAGTTAAATCAGCACAAGTTGGATGACCAAAAGGAATGAAGAAATAAATAAGAAATCAAAGAAAAGTGTGCCAATTAGGAAACATTCACACTCAGTCAATTGGTCAGATGAGTGTGAAAGAAGAAGAAATAACTAAAATAAATCATCAAAAAACTTTTAAAGGAGCCAGCCAAGTGGAATCCAAATGTCTCAGAATGTACACAGAGCAAACCGACAAGAAGAGGAGCTCACACTTAAATACAAGGAACCATTCAAAAGAACTCCCTAGTTGCTGCTTAAAATATACATTACAAATTATTGGTAACGCCAAAGGTGTTGGCATTTACAGTTGTTTATTGCATTTTGTGGTTTGGTGTGAGTGGTGGAGTGGAGTGGAAGTCTGGCGTTGGGTCTGTGAAGGTTTAGGTGAATGAAGGTGGTGAACAATGGTGTTGTGGTTGCTTGGAGTGGTAGTGAGGTGGCATGGGGTGGAGTGATGCATGGAGTTGTGCAGTGGTCTGCTGATGTGGAAGGGTGTTGATTCAGAGTGGTAGTGTGGACTGGTAGTTTGGAGTGATGGTGGGGAGTGGTGGTGTGATGTGAGGGTGTGGGGTAGAAGTGTGGAGTGGGATTTGGGGTGTAGAGGTGTGGTGGTGGCATAAAATGGTGGTATGGTGGGGAGTGATGGAGTGAAGTGGGAGTGTCGTGGTGTGGAGTAGTAGTGTGGAGCAGTTGTGTCCAGTTTGGGGAGTAGTGGTAGAGTGTTGGTGGTTTAGACTGTTGGTGTAGGGTGTTGATTTAGATTGATGGGTTGGAGTGGTGGTGTGGTGGTTGGTTTGGAGAGATGTGGTGGTATGGTGTGGATTTAAGATGTAGAGTGGGGGTGTGGTGGTAGGTTGTGTTGGGGCATAAGGATGTGGAGTTGTAGGGGCGTGGGGCTGTTGAGGTGAGAGGAGGAGGTGCTTGGGTTTGAATGTGGTATGATGGTGTGTAGTTGCATAGTGTGGTTAGGTGGAGTTGTGGTATATCGTGGTAGTGAGAAGTGGTAGTGGAGAGTGGTAGTGGAGAGTGGTGGTATGGAGTGGTAGTGTGATGGTGTGGAGTGTGGGTGTTGAGATGTATGGGTGTAGAGATGTGCGGGTGGGTATCCCTCCTTTACTTTCCCCCGAAAACTCTATCTGTACTTAAACTATAGTCACTTTGACAGACATTGACTTTGTCATACATTTACTTTGTCATGCATTTACTTAATTTACATTTTCATATTGTGAACCAATGGATGTGGTTATGTTTAGTTTAAGGTTAGCGTTGGGGTAAAGAGCTGGGGGGAGGATATGGGGTAAAAAAAAAAAGGTTATACGGGGCCTTCCCCTATAATGACGAAGTGAATGTAAGGAGAAGTGAAAGACAGGAGAAGGAAAAGTATGGAGGAGTACAAGTGCCAAAGTGAATGCAGGCAAAGTAAAGACATAATAACTGTGGACGTAGTGGTGGTGTGTAGTAGTAGAGTGGTGGTGTGTAGTGTTGTAGCGTGTGGAGGTGTGAGGTGCTCTAGAGCTGTGGAGTGGTCTGTGGATGTGAGTGATATGGTGGTGTACTGGGGTATTGGTGTGCAGTGGTGATGGAGAATGGTGGTTTGGACAGTGTGGTGTTTTGTTGTGGAGTGGGTGTGTGGAGGTTGTAGTGTGGTATTTGATGGTGTGAGGTTATAGGGTTGTGAAGGCAAAGCAGTGTGGAGGTGCTTGGGTGTTTGGATGTGATGGAGGCCTGGCAGCATGGAGTGGTGTGGTGAGGAGTGGTGGAGTGAGGTGACATTGTGGTGTGGAGTGGTAGTGTGGAGTGGTAGTGGAGAGTAGTGGTGTGTAGTGATCATGTGAAGTGGTACCATGGTATGATGGTGTGTGTCTGGAGTGGGAGTATGGGGATATAAAGGTGCATGGGTTTAGTAATGGTGGTGTGGAGTATGTGGTGTGGTGTAGTGGTGTGTAATTGTGGACTTATGTGGAAGTATGGAGTGGTATGGGTTTATGGGGTCGTGTGTAGTTGTGGAGTGGTGTGGTGAGGGTGTGGAGTGCTGTGGTGGCATGGAGTGGTGCAGTGGTTGTGTGGGCTGGTGGTGTGGTAGTGTAGAGTGGTGATGCAGCAGAGTTATGAAGAGTGATGGTATAGAGTGGTGGTGTATTGAATGCTGGTGTATGCTGGTGGTGTGGAGAGCTGGTGGGAAGTGGTGGTAGAGTTTGTGGTCTGAGTGTGGAGGTGTAGATTGGTGGTGTGTAGTGTTGGTGCTGTGGTGGTTATGTTGAGTGGTATGATTGTGTGAAAAGGTGTAATGTGTGCAGTGGTGTTGAGTGGTGTAGTGGTTTGGGTTGTGGAGCTGTAAGAGCTTGGGTGTGTAGAGGTGAGGTGGTGTACGTGTGTGATGATGGTGTGGTGGCTGTGGTGTGGAGTGGTGTGGAAGTGTAGAGGTGCGAAGTGGAGTGGTATGGCTGGTGGTTCAGAGTTGTCGTGTTGTGGTGTGGAATGGTGATGTAGAGTTGTGGTGTAAGTGGTGCTGTGAATGCGTGGAGTTGTGGAGTGGGTGATTGTGGTCTGCCGACAGTAGAATATCCCTACTGGCACTCTGTCTTTCTTTCTCACTGCCCACACAGAAAAACATCCCTACCTGCTGTGCGGTGATGTGAGAATCAAACGAAAAATCTTGCCTTGATATGTGTCTGCATCACAGGCCTCCTCACAGGATTCTGTTGCAGTGATAGTCTAGAGCAACTGAACACAATGTATGAAATTCGGTTCATCATTAAGACCAGTGGCCAACCTGATGACAGTCCTCCTCGAGAGACGATCGGACTGTTTCAAGAATCTGAACAGGAAATGATGCAGCAGCGTATCCTTTCTGGAGAAACGTCTCCTTATTAGGTAGGGTGTGACGAAGCTCATTCCAACCAATTCTTGCATGAATAGAAGGCTGTCCTAAGTAATGCAAAAGCCAGGCCATTTTATGGCACAGACAATGCTAATACTCTTGCATAGAGCATGTCATTTTAAAGCATCTCCCTACCAAGCAGTAGTTGACAAACAACTGGGCTCTTAATAATGGTATGTCAATTTGGCAGCAGAAACATGGTAAAGTTCCAATCTGTTTTGGAGGGAGAGAGGACGTTTATTTGGTAAAGGAGCTAGAGTCGGCTCGGGTTGGTTTCCGTAAGTCATCTTGTGCCAAGGCATTCATTTTCCTGCGCATTTCTTACCTGCCCTGTGGTTATTATTATCTTTTATTTACAGATGTACGCTCCTGATGAGGACATATTGCTGAAATGCATTGAGTTGTTTTTTTCGTGATCACTTGTATTTTGGAATTGCGTAGAATTGGACTGCTAAGGGTTCCAATACAAATTCTTTTGACTAGTTCTGTATATGGGTTGGATGTGACGAACTGTGAATTACTATAACAGATGTATGTGTATTTCTTCTTTGAATTCTTTGAAATATTGGATGATGAATAAACACAACAGATTTCTTTCTTCAGTCAAAGGGGTTTTAACTGCTATGTGAATTGCTTTTGATGACAATTCTAAAAGGCGATGTACATTTAGGGCCTGATTTGCAAAGGCTTTTTTCAATGGGGGGTTTCCATTCAAGCGTGTTTTTATAAATCAGGCCCTGGGGCTTCTCAGTCCTCTTTTTAGGTGTGCACTGTGATATGGTTGATCGTTTCACTACCTTTTGTGAATTCCTGGTAACATTTAACAGTGGCCCCCTTGAACATATTTTTAATGTTGTATTGTGGTTTGGAATTTTTGAGTGCTGAATAGTACTCATGTTTGTCTACAAATTTAGGAAACCACAGCTCTCCTACCCTTTATTCCTCTTCCCCCTTTCTCCTCCCTTTCCCATCTTTCTCTTTGGGTGGTTCATATCGACTGCATTCTCAACTGGCAACATACGAGACCCACATAAATAAATAAATAAATAAACAAACAAAGCAAAGACCCTTAATGCCATTCCACAGCCCAAGAGGCCTAGCCTGTCCACCTGAATGGCTGTAGGCAGTCACGTCACCAGGCTAATTATTATTTCTCTTTAAGAAGGCTACAGGCCCAAGACTCTAAAAGGCTAGACTTTGCTGGCTATTTAAATAAATGCGTCACTCAATCCATGCAACAAGGCCAACTACAGAATCATAAGTAGACTTCAACTTTTCATCAAATTGTCCCTGACGAATTTCATGCAACAATTTCAAGACTACCTCGCTTCCCCCTGCCTCCATGCCAACCTACTCTAATAATAATGCAATGGGAGAAAGGCCGCTCTTGGCACAGTGGCCATTGAGGGAGTTGGGAGTTCCATGCCCTCCACAAGTAACCCCGCAGTCATCCACTTTGCCGATGAAACTATCTGAGCAAGCCTCGAGCTCAACAATTGCCCCAGACCTTCCTGGGGGGAAGAACTCAAAATTGGAACCACACAAGCCACGTCCCAGGTTTTTGGTAGTAGGATCCAATGGGGCCCCCGTTTTCCCCCATAATGTTCAAACTCTACTTGTAGCCGATTCTGTCACCCACTGGCCTTTGCACTACCTGTTCAAACCTGCACCCAAAACACAGAGCTGCGTTAGCAGCCACAGTAGCCAATAGGGTTATGCATGAGTCCCTCTCTTCAATGGACACCAATTTGGATTGAGCATAGCTGGCCTCAACTGATGACAGCAAGCTAACTGTATTATGTCTGCAGCTCAGTCTCAAAGAGAACAGTCAGACACTTCTCAGAACACGTTCCCGGTTTCCGTCAGCGCCAACCTTCAGTTACTGTTAGAAATGTGTGCGTTTTAAGGGACAATATATTCAACACGTTTGTCAAAAACGAATGCGTCACCTTAGATACACCGAACACATCCATTCCTCGAGCGCCGGCGCGCTTACAGCAAGACTTCCAAAACGCAGCGAACTAAACATTCATGTCCATGTGAAACCAGTGGATGGCAGAGTACAATCCAGGGGGCTTTGTGAAATAGTGAAGGCAGGGGGTGGAAAATGGCAACCGGCTACTGCTTGGCAAGACGAGGACCAGAGGCCTGTGGGCTTGTGTCTCGCCCAGGCCAGGTCTCCAGGGGGGCTGCGAGGGCACTAGAAAAATCTGGCATCTGCCTGTGATTAACTCGCTGCCACGGGCTCCTTTTTTTCCATACTGAAAAGCGTCTCCCCCCGTCCCTGCGGTGGGTGAGCACTTCATGGGAGCTGGGGGTGGGGGCGCAAGACTCCCCGTGGGCTCACAAAGGGTGAAAGATATATAGGGAAGGAGACGGACGTCCTGGGCTACGCTTGGCGCTGTCTGCTCCTGCTGGGAGAACAAAATATTGTTTGAATTGGCTGGCCCGTACAAAGGGGGGCCATATGTGCACCTTCCGTCTGGCATATGGGGCCCCTTGTATCCCAACTGCATGCCTAGGTGGGGGCGGGGGCAGGGACGGTGTGCCTTCGGAACAAGCGTGCATCTGTTTGAACTTGACAATAAATCCATCAAGATTGGTGGCTCTGGCACCTGAAAGGCGAGGGCGCAGGGGATGCCGCGCGCCAGGTATTATGCTATGTGTAGGTAGAGCGAGCAGGAGCAGCTGCCGTCTGAAGGGCATGCACAGCATATGTCTGCACAAATCACAGTGCCCTTTCAACAGTGGCCCGGCCTGGTCCCCGCCTTGGGAACGCTCTGAGTGCAGGCAGGCACCAGGACAGGTGTTGAATGAGATGCGCAACGCACCTTGCTCGCCAGTCCCTGGCCACCCCCTTGGTCTCCCTCCACAAGGGGTGCCTTTTGTTCCGCCTCCCCATGGGGCTCGAATTAGGAAGGCGCGCGTGAAAGACCCTGTCCCCAGCAGAGATCGCCCCCCTCTGCCTCCCACCCAGTGTGCGCCATGGCCACCTCCCCGGGGAGCATCTGGTGCCCTCTCACCTATCCAAAACAAAAAGGCGCCCAGGGCGCACGAGGGCTGCTGCCTCTCCCAGGCACGGCGGGCCTGTTTTTTTCTTGACTTTATTATTATTTTACAGTCAGAACTGTGTGCGACAGAAGCAAGCCAGTGTTATCTGAAATACTCCCCTCCTCCCCCCAAACTAAACAGTGCCATGTGGCCCCAGCAGCCTGCAAGCCGGGTCCTGATTGCAGACGCTCCCTGGTGGTAGCAGACGAACTATGGGCTTCAGCCCTGCTGGTCTACCATATGTTTTCAATAAAATAAGACAAATAGGCCAGAGAGATAGGCTTTGCAGTTAGCCTGTTATAAAGCTCCACACCGTATTCCAATGTAAACGGTGTCTGCCCCCCTCCTCCGGGGGTGGGGGCTCTGCTGGCAGCTAAGTGTGTATGCTGTCCAGACAGGTGTGAGAATGAACCTGACACATGTCCCCCCGCTGGATTCTTTTTTTTATCGGGGTTGTGGTAATGTTGTGCTTGTTATGCTAACTGTGAGTAAACATGGGAGCCCAAGTCTTTCTGGGAATAGGAGAGAGTTATCAGAAAGTGGCATTCGGAAGGTGATTTAACAATATACAGGACTTGTTTCAGCGCAGGTGATACCTGCCCTCTGCTCCGGTGATTAATGCTTCCCAAAGCACTCCACTTTGCAATCTCTTGTAATTATTTATTAAACGAAATCTATTTATTATTATTTTAGCAAACAGTGGTGCCAGGTGGGGCTTTCTCTTCGCCTACTGCCTTTGTCTGAAGGGCGTTTGAAGTGGGTCGTCTCGGCTTGGGGAACTCGCTCGCCAGATTTCTGTCATCCATTTGTGCGAGGAGGAAAAAACTGCTATTCGCTTTTTGTGCTTCACTCGTTGTGAATCTAAAGGGATACACACACAGGCAAGAGAAGGGGAGAGCGGGAGGAAAGTTCACCCAAGGGCTTTCAAACCCTTCTGCCTTTTCTCTGCTGCCGCAACCTGCAGGCTCCCGGCAGATGCCGCTGCGCCCGGGCAGACAGCGGGCAGACGCCGCCTGCGGGACTACTTTGCGCATTTGGGCACCCGTGCCAAGGGGGGCACAGCCTACCTGCAAAAGGCTGGCTGGTAGATAAAGGACCTGGGGCCGGGTTTTCCTTTCGGGAAATGTAGCTGTTTCAGCAGCACCACGTTGCACATAGATATCAGTTACAGGTGCCTTCTGTAATCGCCAGCAATGGAAAGCGACCTCCAAAATGGATTATGGATGAGCCAAACGAGGCACCCTGCAGTTTGGCAAGTGTTTCAGGACCCACAACGCAACCCTCTCTGTCTGCTCGACTTTTGGGGGTAACATTGGAACTTTATGAAGTGAGATTTCTTGGAATACTGACACAGAGCTCATATTACAAAAGAGAAAAGCGGGGAGTGAGAGATCAAATAGGATTTTACGCAATTCCCCGGTGGCACGTTTTGCGCATTGACGGAGTCGCCGGGGACCGGTGTGCTGCTGGCATTTCCTTTACATCTTAACGTTTTACGCTTCCCTGGATCTCTTGTAGTGCGTGCCGACGGGAAAACGAACCCGATGTTAAAGCCAATGGACCGAGTAGGTCGGTCGTAGCCCCCACTTCGACGGTTTACCCATCCAAAGAGGACACCTGCTGTGCTCCTCCTTTCGCAGGGATCAATATGCCAGCGGCCCGGACAGGTCGTTTCAAGTTCAATATGGGTGGTGAGGCGCGGGCTCGTCGGCTTGGGTGACCCACAGGCCATCCGCCCTGACACGTCCCAGCTCCGAACAGTAGCGTGGCCAGGGGGCGCTAATTTATGGCCAGCCGCATCTATTTGCCTTTCCCATCTTCTGCCAGCGAGCCGAGCCGGGCCATTGTGGGGCTGTCTGGCCGTCCCATTCAGGGGCTAACACGATCCATGCATTCTGTTTATAGACCCAGTGGCTCATTTGGGCTGGAGCCCTCTCCCACAGTGCACACATATTTTAAATGAATCATTTATATGTGGTCACATTCCCCCCCCCCAAAATTCACAGGTATCTATATGAATTCCGAAATGTGCTGCGCCTCCTCGGTTTCTGGGTTACTTAAAGTTCCTGAGGGGTCTTGTGTGCGCAGTAACGGGAGTGACAAGCATAACAACACCAATGAAAAGACACGCTTCTCTCCTGGGCTGTCTGCCCATTCCCAACCTGGCCGCCTTCACTGGGCTATTGTCATAGTGCAAGTAACTGAAGTAAAACCGTCATCCCATTGTGCCTATACCCCACATATTGCGCACCCATTACACACACACACACACACACACACGTGCGCGCGCACACACCCCTGTGTGGGGGGGGGGGGACTGTCAACGTGTTCGGACGTGCATGTCCGCAGCTCCATTACGATGTGTGAGTGTGTGTGGGGGGGGGGGGGTGGGGGGGGGCAAACAAAGGCCCGCATGGGACCAGGCGGTGACATGACCATCCGTGTCCCCCGACTTTCTCTGTGCAAGGTAAATGTGTTGCTGACACTGGCGTTGCCCTTTGACACCTTGCCACGCTTTCAGCACAACCCTTCAAGTGCAGGAAGTGGTGGCTCGGGCACTGGGGCCATGAAGGAAGAAGGTTTGACGTGCTGTTACACCCAAAATATGGATGTACGTAATCATCCTCAGTTAAAAAAAAATAAAATAAAAAATAAAAAAACACAGTAACGAACTACTTGCAAATGAGGTACTACAATTTCTAAACCACCCTCACTTTAACGAACTACTTGCAAATGAGGTACTACAATTTCTAAACCACCCTCACTTTCCAACTCCCCCATCTCCACAACACACACCATGCGCGCGCAGACGCACACACACACACGCTTTTTTCCACGTTGGTGGCCTACTCTAACATTCCTACATGGATTTTTCTGCATTGATATTTTAAGTCACAACACTCTTTAACCCTTCCTTCTCCGGTTATGCTAGTATAGACCATTCACTAGCCCACCGTGTACAATTTGCGTGCCGTGTATTGTTTTTCTCAATTTATCCTCGCAGCAGTAATACGAAGTACACAATTAACTGCAAAGGACTGGAGAGAAAGGGTTTCTTGCTTGCAATATTAATTCCCCAACAATTGTATCACAGCCCACCCCTGCAAGCCAAACAACTAAACAAGTGTGCAGATCTCTCCCAGGGGTGACTGTTCCAGAAGTGTTGAAGGGGGCTGCTGTGGAAAGCTCTAGAAGCGCCTGTGCGCACGCCGGTTCCAACATGGGCGTATCCATGGCAGTTGGCCTTTTTGAAAAAAGGAGTAGTGTGAGTGCCCCCTTTTAATGGAACATAAAATCATTTTCAGAGTTTGGTAGGGGCCCACCAATACTTTTAAACTGGGTAGAGCTGTACTGTGGTTGCGAATTATAATTATGACAGCAACACAAGCTGACAATAATAACCACGTCCCCATGTTTTAGGGGAACAAAAATCGTCTGTAGGCTTTATTATTTACAAAGCATAAAAATGAAAAACCCATCAAAAACTCCAGCTGCGTTTCTTTTGGGCATCCAGGGAGATGATGCGCCTTGTTTTTTTTCAGCCTCTTTCCTTTTGCCCAGAGCTCCTCGTCAGGCTCGCCAGTGTTCTCCCCAATGGCCCTGAGCTCTGCTGCCAAGTCCACTTTTGCGTTTGCAAGCGGGACATTCACATTTGTTCTGGCTGGTGCGCCATCCTGGCCACCCTGGCGCCACCCTGGCGCCCACCCTGGCGCCTGCCCTGGCTGACATCTGCAATCACTCCTTCGCCTCTGCAGTCTTCCCATCCCCCCTCAAGCACTCCCTTGTGCACCCCCTTCTTAAGAAACCCTCTTCCGACCCCTCCTGCCCAGCTAACTATCGCCCAATCTCTATCACTCCCTTCCTGGGCAAGCTCTTGGAGAAACTGGCCATCTCCCAGCTTAATCTCCATGCTGAATCTGTTGGTAGTCTTTATGACCATCAGTCTGGCTTCTTAGCTGCCAGAAGCACAGAAACTGCTCTCCTGAACATCTGTGAGGACCTGCTCTCAAACCTTGACTCTAACACCCCTTGTGTTCACATTTTGCTCGACCTCTCTTCTGCCTTTGACACTGTCAACCACACCATCCTGCTCAACCGTCTCCATGATAACCTGGGTATCACTGGTCAGGCTCTGGCGTGGCTGACCTCCTTCCTCTCCATTCGACCCTCCCAGGTCCAACTCGGTTCCTTCCTCTCTGACATCTTTTTCTCTACCTGTGGTGTCCCCCAGGGATCTAACCTCTCCCCCTGGCTGTTCAACAAGTACCTGGCACTTCTTGCTCACTGCATCGCCGCTCTCTGTCCCAACTTTCAGTGCTATGCGGATGATACCCAGCTCATTTTCAGGCTACCCTCCTCCCCTTCCCTCATCTCTGACTGTCTTTCTGCTATCCAGGAATGGTGCGCCGCCAACAACCTCTGCCTTAATGCCAGTAAGACTGAGATTCTACTTATCGGCACACCCACTCCCTCCTTCCCTGCAGCTCTCTGGCTGGCCTCCCTTGGCCCTCTTCCTGCTCCTACATGCAAGGCAAAAAACCTCGGGGTCATCTTCGACTCCACACTATCCTTCTCTCCTCACATATCTGACGTCTGTAAGAAGTTACACTACCAGCTACACCTCCTCAGAGGTGTCCTTCCTTTCCTCTACTTCCCCCAGAAGCTCACTGTCTCCAGAGCCCTGGTTCTCTCGAAGCTGGACTACTGTAACAGCCTCTATCTAAATCTTCCTGCCTCTACTCCCCGGCCTTTGCAACTCATCCAGAACAGGACTGCGAGACTTGTCCTTGGCCTCAAGCCCAGGGACCGTATCTCTCCAGGACTGAAATTGCTACACTGGCTCCCAGTGGCTGCGAGGATTAAGTTCAAAACCCTCTGCATTGTCCACAAGGCCTTCTGGGGCCTTGGGCCAAAATGCCTTCAACTCTCTCTTCCTAAATATCTTCCTTCTCGAGCTCTTCGCTCTTCCACCTCCAACTACCTCAGGGTCAGCTGCTTCTCCAAGCAACGAGCTGGGGGTAGATCTCTCTCTGCAGCACGGGCCTCCCTCTGGAACAGCCTTCCTGCCTCCCTGAAACTTGAGGAGAATCATCTCCGGTTCCGGAATCACGTCAAAACCTTCCTCTTTGCCTCCGCCTTCTCTCCCTCTATCCCCTGCTAAAATCACTGAACCTGCACTGAATCTGCAACTGGCCACTCACCGACCTCGGTCCTTGGCCCAGCCACTCTTCCCTGCACTGACTACCTGCACTATGGGACTGTCTCTGTATCCTACAGCCCCTTCTCCCGGCACTTACCTTGCACTTGCCACCAGCTGGCCCTATTATTTATCTTGTTTTCTACTAACCACTTACTGCACTCTCCTTGCACTTGCCACCAGCTGGCCCTATTACTTATCTTGTATTCTACTAACCATGTACTGCACTTCCCCTCTCCCCTTCCCCTTGCACTTTTCCCAGTCCCCCTACCCTTGCACTTGCGTGATCTGAATGACACCTGGCCTAGTAGGATCGTTGTCTGTTCTCCCCTTGTCCCTCCTCCCTGCCTCGTCACGCCTTGAAACACTTGTGTATAGGCGCGTTACAAATGCCATATCATATCATATCATATCATATCATATCATATTTCTCCAGTGGGGCATCCCCCATCTTGACCCGTGCCACTGTTTACCTACGACTGTCAAGGTGCCGAGCTGCTGCCTGTTCTTACGATTGGGGTGTATAAATTCCTCCCTTGTACCCTTACATTTTCTTTATTAATTTACCTCGCTCCCCTTTTCCACTTTTTATTTTTTTATTTTATTTTTTCATTGTGTTTGTTTAGTGAAAAATAGCCTTTAACACATTTTCACATATAAACATCATCATACATTAAGTTTCCACTTAACAGTAAAAGAAACAATATGATTCCATTAAAAATATAGTACACATCTTAAAAATCTCATTATATATTGATAGAAAATTGGAATTTCTTTAAAACCTTCAGGATTTCCTGCCACATGTAAAACAAAGTGAAATTCACGACCAAGTTGTTGCCTGCAAACACCACATACCAACATTGATCATGACTAATAGAATGCATGTCCTGCACCTGTCCAAAAAAACATTCATAAACCAGGCTTAATTTGCAACAGTCAGTTAGTAAGAACCTGGCAGTCTCAGGTTCCAAGGCCCATAGTCTGCGTAAGCGATCTTTGAAAGGGATCTTTAGCCACGCTCCTCTATTCGCCAAAGTAGGAAGCTAATGAAGTCTTAGGCAGAGGATAAATCTTCTTACTTTACAGTTCTGTAGATTTTTCATATAGGTACATATGGAATTAATCTGGAAGGCTTGCCGTGAGAACATTTTGTAATTAGATTTCCATACCAAGTGTGTCAAAAGCTTATTGAGATTCCAGACTTTTTATTTTATTTCAGGGAACTTAGTAGCCAAATTCTCCTCTGGTTGACATGTGCAGCCAATCTCTTCCATGAACTTTATGATCTCATTGTGCCATTGGCTTAAAGCAGGAGAGGAAACGAAGTTGTCATCTCCATCCAAAAATATTGCATAGGGTGATTCCTGATGACCCCTGCTCATCTTTAGTTTAACATAAAAGTTACATGCTGCAACCATTCTCTTGGTTGGCAGAGAAGTAAGCCCCAGTTCAAAACATAATGCTTCCATCGTTACCGAATGGGCTAAACCTAAAACATTCTTCCATAACCACCTTCAAGAATGTCAAGCCATGCATTCTCCCTAACAGTGAAGACCTCCAGACCATACAGTATACTGGGGACAATGCATGCATTATATAGCTTAACCAGTCCTTCCATTGAGTAAGACCCCGGACTTGAGATAAAGGTTCTTATAGCCTTAAATTTGGCTGTTGCCTTTGCCATAACGAATTTTGAAAAAAAGCACTTTTTGTCCAACTTATGAGTTATTAATATTCCCAAATATAGATAGTTTGCTACTTCTTCTAGAGGTTCATTTTCGATAGACAATTTATATATTTTTACATTCTTTTAATTGGCCTTAACTCTCATAATTTTGGTTTTATTAAGGTTTAATTGCAGATTATACTTTATAGAGTAGCTCTCCAAGGCAGTGAGGCTGTGTTGTATCCCTATAGCAGCTTGATCAAGAAGGATAATATCATCTGCGTATGATAACCAGGTAATACGATGGGTTTTTACACGCAGAGGATGAGTGCTGCAATCCCTAAAAGCCCTTTCCAGCCTGGCAATGTATATGTTAAAATATGTAGATGACCGAGTGCAACCTTGTTTTCAAGCCAAAATTTACTGCTACCTTTTCACTGGGAGTGCCCTCTTGATTTGTTCGAAATTGTATGGTATTATTACAATACAAAGCTTTTGCAAAGTGAAGGATCTGGGGGTACATATTATCTTTCTCCATTTTGTCCCAAAGAATATGTCTGTCAACCATATCAAATGCCTTGGTAAAGTCAATAAAACAAATATATAAAAGATTATTCTTTGATAAAAGAGTACTATGTATAAAATACATTAAAATCCAAATATTTGATAAAGTACTAAAACCTTTACGAAAACCCACAATCTGATTGCTAAACATGTTTTGCTGAGTGGTCCAAGAAATGATATAGCTAAGCAGTAGATTGCAGAAAATCTTGGCACTAGTATCTGTCATTGCCAGAATTCTATAATTTGCCAGAGAATTCCTGGCACCTTTTTTTATAAATCGGAATTAAAAGCAAATTTTGCCAGGACCTAGGGATAAAACCTGTATTTATCATTTCACAAAAGATGGCATATAATATTTCTGCCCAAGTTTTGGGGTCCTTTTTATGCAAGATATTTGGCAATCCATCTGGTCCAGGAGCTTTTGATGTTTTTAAGTTAATAATGATTTTCTGAATATCAAATTCTGTGAAAGAGAAATAGTTTTTGTCACATCATTTCTAGTAACCTCCTTTAATATAATGACAGGACATAATGCTTCCATACCATATTAGATATAGGATTCATTTCTCTGACATTACGGTAACCTGAGGCAAATATTTTGAAATAGTGCCAAACCGTTTGCATATCCTTGGTTATTGTTATTGTGCTTATACCGCACCAAAGCCCGTAGGCATCCAGGCGCCGAGAGAACAGAATATAGTGAGCAAAAGATTACCGCAGAGGTTTGCACTAACACTAATTGAAAAGGTACGTTTTTAATTGTTTTCGGAAGGCAAGAAGATCTTCTGTCTTACGCAGGGATGCAGGCAGTGCATTCCATGCCTTAGCTCCCTGAGTGTGGAAAGCCCTTCCAGAACCTCAGGAGTGTTTCACCCGGTGCTATACCAAAAAATAGCCTTCAGCCGACCTAAGATTCCTTTTAGGCTGGCAGATACCAATGACATCCTTTAGGTAAGCAGGAGCAGTTAGCAAGATGGTATACATAATCTTCAATTAATGCTGACATAACTGTGCCCCTATGCATTCTATTCCAATTCTTGTAATGGGTTTTCAATTTCTTTAGCTCCTTTATTCACAAGGGTCTTTAATGTACTTCTTGACCCATCGTGTGTTTCATCTCAAATCCTTTTTCTTTTCGGCAACCAATTTATCATATGTATTTTTATGGGCAAAATGATTGAAAGTGATTATTTTCTGACAACTCAGAAATTCCATAATAGAGCATTGAATGGCATGGTAATAGGTTTTCAGATCTACAATGAAGGGAATAAAATCTATACATAGAGAATTTAGTAGCAGTTGGTTAATTTTCTGTCTATTAGATTCAGACCAACTAATACGATTTCCTTGTGCATTTACCTTATAGTTGCTGATCGTTATGTTACCTTGGGCTTTAACTGTTACCTCAATAGAAAATTCTATTGCCACATTGTCACTCAGGGTGTTAGGAATTAACTAAGCCATTTATCATTTCAAATCATCTGGCATCAACCAGAGTTAGGTCTATCCAAGAATAGGATCGACAGTTAGTCCAGGTGTAAAAAATGTCTTTGGCCCTAGTGTGGATCACTTGTAACAACTGGTGAGTCTTTATAAAGCCTAACTAGGGATTTGAGTTAAGGGATAATTCCTCTTCCCCGGGTTCAATTGCCCATATATCAAGATGGTGTTTAACATAAGTGTATTCTTGCAAAAAAGTGACCTTTTTGTAAGGGAAGTAAGGGCTCCTAAAATTGAAGTCCCCCATGACAAAATAGGCTCCAGTGGAATGAATAGCTTTCCAAATATCTATTACCATGTCAATATGATTGGCAATACTCTCGATAGTGTCACATCCTTGCGGGCTAGATACATTGATCAATAAGATCTTTCTCATGGTCTTACCTCCATTGACCTTAAGCTCCACAGCTAGCGCTGAATCTGAATTTTGTTCTAAGAAAAATTATTTGTATTTCAAATGGGATTTTACAGCAATAATCAAACCCCAAAATTGTGTACCGTACTTGTTTTTCCTGGCAAGCTTCTGAAAAGAAGTGTAGCCATCAATTTGTAAAAATTCTCCGATCCAGGTCTCCTGTAGTAGTATGACATCAGCCACCAACAGAATTTGGGTTCCTAAAAGTTTAGTCATAAAAGAGTGGAAACCCCTACTGTTCCAAGATCTTATCACTAATGTAGTAATTGGCGGCTCAGAAGGTCATTCTGAGTCACTAATATTCTCACAAGATTCTCTTGCTTGTCTATCTCTGGTAATTTCTCTGGTTTGCAAGACTGACATCACTCAAGTTAATACGTTACTTATATAATCATCTGAAGGGGGTTTATCATCAAATTTGATCCCATTTTCATTTGTTTTTCCTATGGGTGAGGATTTGACAATGTTCGTGAAATCATAATCATAGCAAGGAATCTGAGGGCCTGGGTCATCACCAATTCTGTTATAATAGGTGAGACAAAATGTAGAGTTGCCCAATTCGGTTCCCATGTGGAACATGGAATTTCAACTTGTTTTATCTCTGCAGTAGTAATTTTACACAGGGTAGGAAGTCCGTGAATTAGTTCAAGCACATTGGACCTGTTTAGAAAGGGGCATACAAGTCAGTAATCTTTATCTGATTTGAGGAGGTGCCTCCAAGGATAGAAAGTAAATCTATTTTAGTATTGTAAGCAGTATCTTCCTCCATTAAAAGAATAGAGGAATTAAGTTCCTCTTCAGGATGCTGCTGAGACTTACCTGTTATAGGGCCCTTCAGTTTATATCCACTACAGTCCTCCCCTATTCCAGATCCACCTGCTGCAGTGGTGTCTTCTGGTGTGTTTTTGAGAGAGGTAAAAAAGTTGCCTTTAACTGTTTCTAGAGTTTGAGGTCTGCCGATAGAGATGGATTTAGAGGAAGTTAGCTTCAAGCCAGTGATATATCCCTGTTATTTTTTCACCTTCATACTACATTTCGGGTCTGCATTTGTCAAACTATCTTGAGGTGGATTTTCCTCTATGCCCTGACTTAGCTTGGGGCTTTGTTTATCACTAGTCGGGAGGATAGATAAATAGTTTTTCCTTTCTGTTTTTGTTTCCCATTAGGATTCTTTATAACAGGTGATTGTTGATTACATTTACACACATCATGCAGGTCAGCCTTTTTTAGATTAAGAATCTGGGCATTAGTGAACATGGTCATCGCTTTTGATAATTCAGTTTTTAAAAATAATTGCACCCTATACCTGGATTTATAGAGCATAATGAGAGCATTTAAGGTGTTTAGCATTTCAGATTCAGTGTCCTCAGTCTCAGAGCAGCATGGGTGAGAGGACGACTCATCATCTTCTTTTTGTCCTTATGATGCAAAAGCATCCAATGCATTGGCGGTTAGATCGGGGGAGTTGGATAGATCTGATGGCCTAACCTCTCCCACCGTACGTTTTTTTGTATCGACTTTTAGTGCAGAAAGTCCCAGATTTAGCTGATTAGATTCCGCCTGCAGTGCAAGTCTGGCTTCCAAAAGGTCTTGCTCACTTGGTGATTTTAAAGATTGGTTGGGTGGTAAATGAGCTTTACAACTCATTTCTGCGTTATCTTGTGATGATGATTCTGTGTTGTTGAGTAGCATGGTCTTTTTTTTAAAAAAGGGGAGTTATTTTCCATCTGAGGTTATCACCAGTGACAAGCAGCTCATTTAAAGCAGTTAAAATACCAGCCGTTAAAGTCGACGTAGAGTTCCTTATTTTTTTTTCTTTTTTTTTTAAAGTGCGGGCCACGCTCACGCTGTGTTCCAAGGTGTGAGGAGCGCAATGGGTATTTCCGACAAGATCAGGCATTCTTTAGCTGGCATAGTCTGCATGAAAAAATATATTTAAATAGTGAGGAGGTGATCTCCTAAGACAGCCCTTTAAAAGCTAGGGCTGAAAGATTTTTCTTCTCACAATAGGTTACACGTTGGGAAGACAGAGCTCAAAGATAGCATTACCTTTATTGTTCTGAGTTAGGAGAGAGTGCATGTCACTGCGTGGCGCAGAAGGTACTAAGCCGTTATCAAATTTCCAAATTCACTCACCAAAAAGCAGGAGGCTCAAATGTTAGCAGCCCACAGTCGCCCCCTGCTAGTGTCTAATGCTGCTGCAGGAAATTCAAAAGTCACGTTGTCTATGTTGTTACTAGAAAAAGGGAGTATTTAGCATGGTGCCACACAGAAATAAGATAAACATGCAAATTTAGCTAATTGATTTTTTTCTCTACACCCACCAGGGTAATTGTCCATACACCCTGGTAGGCCCTGTGCTGTAGGAACAATTGGTATCCTGCAAGGATTGTTTTATTCTTCTCATTAAATGATCTTGAACAATCCACGTTTGCGATTTGATGAATATGTTGTTCTTTTGTACTTTATGTATTCATGATGAATGTTATGTCTTATGTTTTACTTCAATTTCTTCCAATTGCTTTTATTCATTTTTGTCAAAAGTATACAAATTCTGATTCATTAAGAACTGTGCTTTCAACAATAAATGTATTGTCAGCATACTCTAGACTTCTTCTTTGGTTTATCCTCAGTGACTAGCCTTTGCAAGCACTAGCCTCAAATTGATATGGAGATTTAATTCAAAAATTGTTTGACAGAATTTAGGACTGTCTACAGTGTGAGTACCCATTTTGTCGGTTCTGTTTAAGAAGTATTTCTTGCCCCCACTCACGCTTGCACACAGGGGCACCCCTATTGTTTGTTATATAACACATAAATAAGGTGCCTGCCACTACCAGCTTCCAAATGCACATACCCAGTGGCAACGGGCACAAAGGTAAACAACCCGCAGTCGCCCCTTGCATAAAATAGGTACTGCTGTGTTCTAGGTGCGGGTTAGAGGTAGAGAGGCATACATGCAAAGTTGCTAGGGGATAATAGTCTGACCTGTGGTATACTGCCCAATACGCCGAGCAGTCTGGATAAAAAGTCAGCTTCTCAGCATCCCCAGTGACCACAGCAACCACTTCTTATCCACTTATCATCTGTGCCGAGCTCCATGCCGGACTGGAAGTAAAATAGGCAAACCTGGTGATTTTGCCTCAAGGCTCCTCCTCGATATAGGGCAATAGAAAAAATACTCCACAGCTTGTATAGTGTCACCACAGCAACCACTTCTTATCCACTAATCATCCGCACCACGCTCTGCGCTCGACTGCAAGTTAAATAGGCAAACCTGATGATTTTGCCTCAAGGCTCTTCCTCGATGTAGGGCAATAGAAAAATACTCTACAGCTTGTATAGTGACACCACAGCAACCACTTCTTATCCACTTATATGTATTTTATTGCTCAGTAGCCATCGACGGAGCAGCTATTCCCCAATCTCATGTTGCTCCAATTCAAGCATGGCGTGTCTGAATGCAAGCTGATGCTTGTCTGAAGGCAGGCTTTTCCACTTTTGTTTCACTTCTCTTCCCAAATGTATGGTGGGTGCGATGGTAAGCGCAACAATTCACTGTTGCTTCGTTCACCAACCAAGCTCCATGCAGAGTGAGGTTGCGTACGATCTCCCTGATTTGGCCTTGTTTTTGCCTGATTTTATTGGATCAACTATGCCCCAAGAGGTAGCCTTCAGGGCACCAAACTAATTGTTGTGCCCGTGGTTCCCATTCAAATGGTCAGCTTTTCCCTTTGATGCCCAATGTGTCTATCCTTCTTGAGTCATTGCCCTGCCCCTGCAACATTAACAACTCAGCCCCACCTGTGTTACAGCGAAACACCCTTGCTGGGCATTGTTGTCCTGCAAACGAGTAAAGGGGAGAAGGAGGGTGCCTTTCTGGTGCCCTCCTGGCACATCCTGCCATCTCACTGCGCTTACTTCCTGGGCCCTGCACCTTCTGTGGTGAGGCCGTTTTAAGAGGGACGTTCTGTTGAAATTGTACAATTAGCAGGTCTTTTTTGACATTCCTGCCCAGCCGTACGTTGTGGTGTATCTTTGCGGATCCCTTTATTTTTAGCTCTATGCTTCTCTGAAATACACGCCCTTGTGATATTATCCTACCTGCAAAATGAAGCTTGCCTGTTAATGATTGCAGCTTGTTAGAGGTTTTTGTCCGAGGGCTATTACATAGCTTGTGTAGTATTTTAGTATTGTGGTAAAATAGTGGTAGAACAGCGTATTTATATTAAGGCCCTATATGATGGGACAAGACTCCCCCTTCCTAATATTTGTATTCTGTTTAGGGCTGACTGTAAGTGCAGACTATTGGGCTTTGCACTTGCAGGGACAAAACAGCACTAGCTGTTTTTCCTGTCACTTATTTACGAAACAGGACTACTGTCTTTGACGGATCTGCTCAGCTGTCACCATGCACAGCTCAGACATCGCAAACATACAATCTGTCTATCTATGAAGTCACAGTAAATAAATGACACAACCCAGATCCCGGGAATAATGTATCAAGACGCGTAGTAACTTTTAAAATGTGCATTTATCATTGCATTTACCGATTGGAAAAAAACAGCAACATTGAACATCAACACAAAATATTCATGGGAATACAACTCAGCCAGAATAAAACAGTAAGAGAGAAAATCGAACATGAGAATACAGTGTAAGCTTCACCTGATTCAACCGTGGTTCATGTACATTTGGCAACAGCTACATTTAGTATGAAATACAATTTCCCCAAGTGGCATTTAAAAGATACTGAATTCTTTTACATAAAAATAACTTTCTCTATATATCTCAGAACCTATTTGCACACGTGCTCCTCAATTCACAAATATACTCACATTCAATTGTGAAGACTCTGCGTTATTATCAGGAAAGCCCCCTCTGTGAAGTGGATTATTAGAAAATGGAGTGTTGGAAATTCTGCAGTTTTCTCCCCGTGGAGGTCAGCTCACAGTCCCAGCTTCATCTAAGGGCCTGGACTGTATGGCACTGCTCTCTCTGCTCAGCTGACGGCTGCACTTCTGATCTCCTCTCTCCACAAAATGATGTCTGACTCTCCACCCCCTTTTAGCTAGATTTATACCATAGGCCTGTCAATCTTACTGACCATGCCCCTTCTCTCCTGACGTCTCCTGTCACCCCAGCTTATCCTTCTACAGTCATGGCACTTCTCTCTCCGAACACCCAGCTCCTGAGCATATTTGTATCAACTTGCTTCCTGAAAAGCACCCAATACCGCCTTCTGAATGAAAAAGACAGCCAATGCATTTTGTATGCACGTTTACTTCCACTGAACAAAACAGAATCTGTCGTCTGAATCATTTGCACTGCTCTGTTAAAGGGTACATTCATTAATTACTGGGGAAATGTTATTTAATGGAAAATTGTTAGTTGATTACTCTGGGTTAGCTTATTCAGTGCAAACTGTACAGATGACCCAGTCGCTATAACATGGAACATTTTACACGTGCTCAGTGCATTTCAATTTGCTGTCTTTGCATTCATTTCACTGCCTCCATTGAAAGCAATGTCACGTATTAACGCATTCAGTGTGCTGCCCCCACCAAAGTGCATTATTTTTCCATTATCTTTCCCTGCAAACTCCTTTACTGTTGCTTTTCCCCTTTGTTTCAGTTCCCCTGTGTTCTTCAGCAGGTCTTTGACTTTCTCCCTGGGGATGCAGCACTCCCCTTTCATTGAGTAAACTTCTATCCCCAGGAACTGGATTATGCCTGTAGGACCCACCAGCTTGCCCTGGGCCAAGGGGATTCCCCATTCCTCACTCCGTTTTGGGAATTCCATCAGTGCTTGCCCACAGATGGTGGATTCCTTGGGACCTACACATATGAAAAGTGTACCATTACTGTGTTGGGCATTATTCTTTCTGCTGCCCAATGTAAGAAGGAAGGTATCTTATTGTCTCAAAAAAGCACATGAAATCGCACAACCCATTGTTACGCATTTGTCAAAGTAAAACGTGCCCTCAAAGTGGAAAAACAGCCAGGGGGGCAAGGATTTGTGCACTGGTAGTAACATAAACGCTGACTGAATGTCTGTGTTTGCCATCCAAGCCCCTCTGCCTGCTTTTTTCACTGCATTCACTGCCTCCTGCAAATCTGTGTATGCCACTGGAGCTTCTATACTTGAAATGCCATCATTGACTAACCTGCCCTGGGGGTAGGACAGGTGGTCGATTAGCCTAAACTCTGCTTCTTCTTTCTTGGCCACTATACCTAATGGAGAGCAGATATACTCCTAAAACGGTATTTCATCAAACGGGTACCCTATCCTACCCAGGTCCATTTTTAAAAACATTTTCTTCCTCACCAAATCTGGCCTGGCCCTGACTGATCTGAGGTTGGGAACTGGAGCATTGAAACAGGATGCAGAAACCCTGTGCGAAGATTTCTATAATGAACCCGCCTATCTCTTTGGGAAAATCTGTGCCCATTTCCTTATTGTTTCCACCCTTACCGGTGACTTTCCCAGTGCGAAAGCTTCCTCAAGGGATCTTGGCCTCAAATTGCCTGGAGTTAGTGGCTGGCCCAGTTTTGGTGCATTTGCTACGGCTATGCTCAGAGCCACACCGGCTACATTGGTTATTGTGTCCGCACTCTTTTCCCCAATTGCAGGCACCTTGTTCAAATATTCCAGCAAATTATGGAACTCCCACGAAACGGCCCCCCCCTGCCCACCTTGTGTTGTGTGCGATGGGTAGGTGGTGTTGCGTTGGACGTTCTGCTGACCCCCGCGGTGCCTTTACCAAAAGGACTGCATCCAAAATTGCTGAAAATTGTTGTCAATAGCCTTATAATTATTACACCCCGGGTATTATCCTGCCTGACAGCTCATTGCGTGGCAGGGCAGCTGTGCAGCGTTTGCCTTTAACACATTGAACATGTACAGATTTGCCTCTTTTTCCCACCCCAGATCAGGATAGCTGTCCATGAGCGTGCAAAATTCCTTATCGTATTTGAGCCATGCGTCCCCACCAAAAGTCCTGTGCAACTCTATAACCCTATGCTCGTAGCATATTAATGATGTACCTTCCTCTGGGAATTTCTCCAATATTATTGTTGCAAGTATTTGAAAAGCAAATACCCAGTTCTGAAAGCTCTGCCTCACTGGTGTTTTCTTAATTGTTCTTTTTTCATCTGCCTTTTTGTCCTCTTTGTTGATATCAAGACACCTCTTCTGGAATTGAAGGAGTGAGAAAATGTCAATGACTTCCTCGTGCCAAATGTTTGTCTTTACCTTTCTTTCAATATGCCACATTAGGGTTGTATTAATTTTTCTCTGAACATCTTTGCCCACCGTGTCTCTGCCATATTTTGTCCTGAAGACACCCTTGCCTTTCATCTCTTTTGCCTTCCTGTTACTCTTTCTATTCTTATTTCTATTCTTATTATTACTACCCATTATGCTGTTTTTGTTCTAATCCCATGCCTTCAAGTGGCTTCGCTCTTCATCCTCACTTGTGTCTGGGCACACATTCTCGCTCTCCCCAATGTCAGAGGAATCATTGTCAGCACTTTTCTTCTTTCTGATGCTCTCGCATTTTCCTCAGGGCGTTTTTCCCTTCCCGGCTCTGCAAGAGTGTAACAGCTTTAAAATTGACTTTTCCATATCACCCTGCTCCGTACCTGTGTTTTTTTCTTTTCTGCTGCTCTTTACTGTGCTCGTTTCTGCTGCCTTCTTCAACCCCAGGCTGTCTTCCACTCTGCGCTGCCTCTCCTGGCCTATTCGGTTCGATGCTGCGTTGGATGCGTCAGAGCCACCTTCCTCATCTTCCACGAATAAATCTGGAGACTGGCTTCTTTCATGGAAACGTCCCCGCTGCAGCCTCTTCTGGACCCACTTTTTCCAGAGCTCTTGTTCGGCTGCCTTAATCTAGGTGCGCATCTCTTTCTAGCGTGCAGGATCTTATCCGCTCACTCACCACTGCTGCACTTCCAGCAACCAAAGGTGGCTCTTGCAAGCCAGTCACCACATGACCGATTACCTCGCAGCAGGCTCCTGTTCTCTTGAGCCAACATAGGCTGAGTAGTGTGGGCTCGCTTTGCTCTTCTTACCAGATCCCTACCTAAATAATAAATCACACAGCAATTATGTTTATGGAAAAGTTGTAGGCCGTAGGCATTTTATTTTCTTAAAGAAAATACAAAACAACAAAAATCAATACACTGCCATATGCTTTTGGGCACCTTGTGTCCAGTCTCGAAGTTGCCCAAGGCTCCTCCTGAGTCCTTGTTATCCCTGGGCCTTCGTTCCTGGGCACATGCCGCCTACGACATGCTTTGGACCGTGTACCGAAAGAGTACTCGGCGTTCCCACTTCTGCCTGCTCCTTCTTTTTGGACCGTGTACCGAAAGAGTACTCGGCGTTCCGGCTCCTGCCTGCTCCCTTCTTCTTCCGTTATTCTTGTAGGGTGGGTTGGGTGGCAAACGTTTTTCTTTCCCCTTATCCAGGTACTAAGAGCCTACCCGAGAGAGGTGAGCTCTTTACCTGGTTTGTGCCGCCTCTCCTTTTCCTGGCTTACTTATACACCCCAGGCCTTTTGTTCCTTCTTGGGGGCCGGGTTTCCCCCGGCCCCTTGCTGTTATATTTCGCAGCTTCCCCAGGTGCTGTTTCCTGCCCTTTCCCGGGCTTTTGTTTCTTGTGGCGCCGTTCGGACGCCCCTCCCTACTGCTTTAGCGCCGTTTCCCCCCACCCAGCGCCTAAACTCCCAGGCCCTCCATCGGCCCGCAATTCATGCGGCCCGGGGCCTGGGGCACACGTAGTGACTGCTCTGCCCACCTACGGACAGCTCCTCACGGCGAAAATGAGGCGTCTGCTTCGCCCATTGATTCTCGACCCACAGACCCATTGCTCGGAGCAAACACTGAATAATTCCCTGCTGCTTCATTCAGCAACAAGCACCGCGCAGAGCGAGGTTGCATTCGAACTCCCTGATTTCGCCTTAGTTTTACCCGCGTTTCTTGGGCGAACTATGCCCCAGGCAGTAGCTTTCAGATGCGAATTGAGGTGCCCGCGGTCCCCATTCAACTAGGCCATTTTTCCGTTTGATGTCCAATGTATCCAGCCTTCTGACGTCACTGCCCTGCCCCAGCGCCATGACAACTCAACCCCACCTGTGCTATAGTGAAACGCCCTTGCTGGGCATTGCTGTCCTGCAAATGAGGAGAAGCACCCTGTCATCTAACTGCGCTTAATGCCTGGGCCCTCTACCTTCTGTGGTGATCCCACTTTAAGAGGGACATGACGGAGTGATGTAACTCTGCTGCGTCAATAAATGGAGCATCACTGTGTCCACACAGCAGGGCACATGCAAGGCCCGGACCAGCCACAAATGTCTCTGCGTATTCTGTGGGGATCCAGGGCTAGCACAGTATCAGGCCCGACGGCCCTGATAACAGTGGCAATGAGGAGGTTGTTGTAAAGGACCCACATGCTCAGGCCTTGCGCAAATGAATTCTGATGCCAACTGAAGGACATAGCAGCATCTCGAGACACTTAAGGGCCGCAGGGCCACTGCACGCATGAAGGTGAGGCATACCCTGGACTGCCTGACACAGAGAGGTTGTGGCTCCCCTGGGGAGTGCATGTGCGCCTCTAGAAATAATTTTTGGAGAACCGATATGGTGTGAAATGTTCGGAATTTGTTTTTTTTTTTTAATTAAATTCCCCCTCTAGTGTGCATCTGTCAAGGTAGAAGACGTTTTTTTAGCAACTTCTGGTCATTTTCATTGTCGATCATCCATACCCGCAGGCGTGATTGTATTTTTATTTTCTGACCGCATTGGAGTCTGCCTGTGATGAGGTGGCTCAGTGTGTGGCGGTGGGCCTGCCAATCTGTGCCTGTGCGACAGAGTCACGTGTTGCTGAGTTGAGGCCCTCTGTTTGCGGCTGCTTGTGTGCTCACGGAAAGCTGGACAGCTGACTAAGGCAGCATCATGGATGGAGGTCAAGTGAATGTACCCGCGGCAGCTGTGGCAGCCCCTGCTGGTGTGCAGGTGCCCTGACAGCATGGATCTCTGGCGCCAATGCCGGAGTTTGATGTATCGGGTGCACCATCAAGCCTAGGCCTGAGATGGAACCTGTGGATAGAATGCCTGGAGATGTACTTCAGAGCCAACGGGGAAGTTATTGACTAAGCGAAGATGTCGACACTCATCTATGCAGCAGGCCCAGTGTTGTGAGAGAATACTTCATGCCGTTGGTCAATTTGGACTATGAGACTTTTTTGCACAACTAAACAAAAAGACAATTAGGCACCTGATACCTTCCATGTAAGACTGAGGAAGCTGGCGTCCACGTGTGTGTGGAACGATGAAGATAGCATGGTGCGCCAGCAGCTGATTTAAGGATGTCTGTCAATCATAATGCGACGACAAGTGTTAAGAGAACCAGGTCTGACCTTGGCATACATTCTAGAAATGGGCGCTCACATGAGCTAGCAGACATGAGAGCGTCTAAGATGGATGCTGCTATACAGACTCTGAAGAGTGACGATGTTTGTGCAATAGGGCATCAACAAGGGGCTAGGTTGGCACGGAAGAGTGTGGGTCCTAGCAAGGAAAAAGAGCCAGAATCGTCTGTGCCATGCCTACAGTGTGGGTACGATCTTCCACATGTGACTGAATGTCCAGCAAAAGGCAAAACATGCGGAAGGTGCGGAAACCGCAACCACTTTGCACCAATGTGCCGAGCAAAAGTCCCATTGTTAATGCCTGGGAGCCCCGTCAAAATGGATCCATTTGTCCAGAAGCATCCCCAAAATGTGGCCCAGATGGAGCAGGAGGATGATCAGAGTGGTCAAGGGTTTGAGGACGATGAGAAAGAGGAGGATGTTTTCTTAATTTCCAGTGTGTGTGAATTAAAGACGAAGAAGAAAAAACAGTCGAAGTGCATGGTCAGTGTTGATGCGTCTGAGGAGCCTGTGCTAGTTGACACTGGCACCCCTGTTAATGTAATGGCACTGAGACACTATGAAACATTGCCTAGTCCCCCAGAGCTGAGCCCGCCGAAGGCTCGTGTGTTCACATTTGGGGGGGACAGACACCCATTCCGCTCATGGGGGCATTCATCTCAAAAGTTGGCAATGGAGTAAACACCATTAAGGCAAGATTTCACGTCAGTGAAAATGCGTTGCTGAGCTGTTTCACAGTGGAGGCGTTGAAGATTGTGAGTTTTGCCAATGATGTTTATGTTGAGGACATTCAGGCCATCATAGAGAAGTTTGCAGATGTGTTCATTGGAATTGGAAAGCTGATGGGTGAACCTGTGAAACTTCACAAAGACAACTCCATCTTCCCAGATGCCGCAATACATAGGAGAATCCTGTTTCATCTGAGGGAGCAGGTTGACAAAGAGTTGGATCAACTGGTTCAACTACATATCATTGTGAAAGTGGAAGGACCAACCCTGTGGTAGTCTCCCATTGTGGTGGCATGGAAACGCAAGCAGCCGGAATCCGTTTGTATTTGTGTGGACATGCGTTTACAAAATGAATCCATTAAAAAGGAACGACACCTAACACCTACCATCGATGATATTGTAGCAGATCTTCATGGGGTAAAATGTTTCTCTAAGCTCGACTTGAGGGCAGGTTATCATCAAGTGGTCCTCCGCCCTGAGTTGAGGTACATTACTATGTTCACCACACAAGGGGTTTCTACTGCTACAAGCAGCTCAGTTTTGGGGTCTGCCGGCAGCTGAGGTATTTCAGAACATCGTAAGAGGGGTGCTGGCAGACCTGGATGGAGTATTGACCTTTAGTACTGACATCCTAGTTTTTGCGAGATCAGAAGTGGAGCACATGGAGAGATTGGACAGGGCCCTGGAGAGAATAAAGTCACTTGGGCTCACGCTACACAAAGACAAGTGTGAGTTTTTCAAAACTAGTATTGACTTTTTGGGTTGGTGTTCCAGGAAGGGGCTTGTCGTCGGACCCGGTGAAGCTAAAAAACATTAAGGATGCAAGACCTCCTTGCACAATGTCGGAAGCGACGGACTTCTGACATTGTCCCAGGAGGTCTTGCAGAGCCATTACAGAATCTGACCAAGAAGGACACAGTGTGGCAGTGGAACCCACTGGAACAGTCAACATTTGACAATATCAAGGAGGCCCTCAAGGTGAATGACACCATGGCGTTAATTGACCCAACTTTGGCATCAGAGATTGTGATTGATGCGAGCACGTTTGGATTAGAAGCTGTACTGATTCATCAGGATTCGAGTGGAAACATGAAACCGGTGGCATTTGCAAGCAGAGTCCTATCGGAGATGGGACAACAGTACTTGCAATTTGAGCGAGAAGCCCTAGCAGTCTTCTGGGGATGCAGGCATTTCTGTTGGGACATTCTAGGGCGACCGGTAACTGTAGTCACCTATGACAAACCCTTTATACCGACTATGGGCGGTTCATCATTTAAACTCCCTGTCCGTATTGAACTGTGGATGCTTGTCCTACTAGAATATGGAGTGTGTTTGGTATATCATCCTGGGGCAAATAATGCTGCAGACTATCTCTCGAGGCATCCGCTGGGTCAATCAACACAGCAACACCAAGAATGGGGAGGCAGAGGCGGAAGAATTTGTCCAGGTGATAATTGAGTCAGCTACTCCAAATTCTATGTCAATACAGGAACTGACCACTGCATCAGAGGAGGAGGATTGGTTCCGCCTCATCCATGAAGCACTAAACAAAGGGAAATGGAAGGGGATCCCTATGGGTCTGAACAAGCAGACTCGGGAGGCCTGTGTAATGCTCGAGAAACTGTGGAAAGTCAGGGATGAACTAGTCTTCTAAGATTCAGGTTTACTATTGAGGGGGCCTAACATGGTGATTCCTTCAAGTAAGATTCTGCAAATTATCCCACTAGCACATCATGGCCACCAGGATGCAGCCAAAACAAAAGCATGCCTGATGAGTGGTTCCCGAACTTGGAAAAATGTGTTGACGAATTTGTAGCAGGCTGTGTATGGTGCCAGGGAGCTGCCCCACCACAACGAGAACCGTGGATCGAGTCCATGCCAAGAAGCTGCCGCCCATGGGAAATAGTACATGATGATTTTGGGGTCTACTGGACGGGACACTCACTTCAAGGTGTTCACTGATCAATGGACAAGATATCCGGAGGTCGAATTTGTGAAGTCCACAGTATTTGACCACATTGTGCCAGTCCTAGAAAAATTATTTCATTCACATGGTTTCCTGAAGGAGATTTGCTCAGACAATGGACTGCCATTAGAAGGGGAGAGTCTTGCACAGTTCATTTTGGAGCGTGGAATAAACTAGAGGAAGATGTTGCTGGTGTGGACAAGGGCGATTGGGGAGGCGGAACGCTTAATGTGAACTCTAAACAAGGTTTTTTGCATCGCCCAGGGTCACCGCCTGAGAAGGGCCATGTACCAATTCTTGAGGGAATACAGAGCGACTCCCCACTGCACAACTGGAGTGGCCCCTGCAGAGGTGCTGTTTCAGAGATGTTCTCGAGGGCTATTGCTGAACCTGGAAAGGACAGCGCCCACTGAAATTGATGATGTGAGAGTGTCCGAAGAGAGGAGGGCCAGGAATGAAAGTGAGAGCCTTCATAAAGGTTTACAGCCACATAGTCTGGCACCTGGAGATGAGCTGGCGAGGAACAGACTCCTGGAAGGAAATCTCTTGTTGACCTATGAACCTCTGCCCATGGACGTGGTGGAATTGAAAGGGTCCATGGTTACGCGTCAGATGGGAACGCTACAGTAATGAGGAACTCAAGTTTCTTTAAAAAGGTTGGCGAGAGTGGTCAAGAGGGACCCACTCCTGGGATTGGAATGAAAGAGAAGCTGAGGAAGTCACAGATGAAAAGATCCCTCTTGAGCCCGATGACCCAGGGCCCACAGATGATGGAACATGAAAGTGGGGGGGGGGTGAAGATATCCCCAATGAACTATACGTAGCAGACCAGCCTGTCTGAAGGACTATGTGCTGAATGCAAAAAGCAGGTGGTTTGTTGAGCTGTTCACCAGTTATGTCATGGGTGCTTAAGTTGTTTTAAATGGAGGGGAGAGAAAGAAATAACTGATCTAATCCGCATTACTCTTTGTTGTTGTTATGAAAAAGGAGGAGTGTGGTGTGGCTGCTTTAAGAGGGACACGAAGGAGAGACGTAACTCTGTTTTGTCAATAAATGGGACGTCACTGCGTCGGCACAGCAGCACGTGCACACATGCACACCAGCCCCAAGTGTCCCTGCGTCGTCTGTGGGGATCCAGGGCTACCGCAGTATCAGGCCCAATGGCCCTGATAACACTTTCCTGGCCTGCGACAATTCCGGGGCCCAGCACATTTTCTTCACAGCGAGCGGCTTTGCGCTTTCCAGGGTCACAGTGACATGTATTCAGCAAGCTGAATTGTTGGCCGAGGGTCATTCTAAGAAAGTGTTTGCTTAGGTAGAGGGGGGCGAGGGGGTACAGCTTGGACCAGGACAACAACAGAGTTAATGCTTCTTTTCATCCTTGATCATCGTGTTGTGAGCTCCATTCCAACCTAATATACTGTCTCGGTCCTCACTCACGTTTCAAAAGTAAGTGGATTCTTGCAAGAATTGCCTGCTGTTAAACCTTTTCATACCGGGTTCGTGTAGCAACTGGTGTTTTGTTTACCTGAAATGTAGTGCAACTTTAGTGTTCATTCGTAAGAATAAGGAGGTTTACCGAATGAGGCATCCCTGCAAGTGTGGGTGTCACAGTGATGGAGAGAGGATGCCAGTTTCGCCTGCATAACACGAACATCACTTACGCCGCTTTTGGGGACTGCAATGTTCGGCGAGTGGCTGCTAGGTGACAAAAATGAAGCACAGCTGTTCTAAGACACAAGATAGCAAAACGCATTTTTTTATTTTTTTTGTATTTTTTATTGTTGCGTTTACAGTTTTACAAAAAAACATACACAACAAAAACACATTATTAAGCTCTGGCTCCCGCGACCTTCTCACCCTCACTTTGCAAGGATTCCAGCTGTGTGGTGAAGTTCCACAAGCTGGTGTGCGGAGGGCTGGGTGGTGGGGATGAGGGATCGTGTGCATGAACTCCTAGACTCCTTTCTGATTGGTCCCCTTGGAGAGACTATGGAGCTGGGCACACTCCAGGCAGGGCTGATAAGATAAAGCGTGCCAAAAAAGGGTGGGGGCTAGGGAGCGGGCACGCTTTCTGTTGATCCGTAAACCCCAATTGTCCCGAGACCCTAAACCTACAAGTATATATAGGGCTGAGGGCAGTCGTGTGCCTGACACACAGTCCTTCACGAGTCTGCCACCGAGTCTGGCGTGTACCCAAGGAACAGTAGCTTTCTGTGCACCTCTCCCCACAGCCACCCACAGGGGAGGAAGCCAGGAAGAGAGAAGGCAGGAGCCTGCACAACCCCCGAGGGACCATCCGTGGCTACTTCGCAGCTCCCAGGAGGCGCACGCTCGCCGGGAGCGGTCCTAAACTACCACCCCCCGAGCACTTCTGCTTCCAGACCCCAAAAGCTTCCAGCGTCGTCGAGTATCCCCAGGAGGGCACTGGACACGGACAACGGCATCTTCACAAGCAACAGGTGAGCGCCTCTTTTCAACGTTCGGCTTGTAGTTTAATGTAGACAATTTATTTTCGAGTTGAAGATTTAGCTTCGATTTGTTTAAGTCCCGCTTTATATTTTGAGTAAACCGCTTTACTGTTACATATTTGAACGGATGTCAGTTTCAGGGTACCTTGCCACACAAAAAGAGCCTATGTAGAAAAGTGTGTGCGTGCGTCTGTGGGATGTGATTATCTTAAAAAGCACTGCTCGCCCAAATATTAAAAACATGCTTCGAACTGGACGGGTCCATTTTCGGGTTGTGCTTGACCCCCCCCCCCCCTTCCCCGCCATTCTTTATGTATACCATACCGCTTTCTAGTTTTACATTTGAGTTATAAAACGAAACGGAACGGCAAGTGCGTAGCTCATTCCGCGCACGGTGAACCCCTTTATTTAGACGTTCTTCTTTGTTAGGATGTCTGTTCTGGTTCTCGGGATTGCAAGTTGTGCTCCAGACGTGAGAGTGTTGGGAACTTCCTATTGACAGCTTTGACCCTGTAAATTACGCAGAGCTAAGCGCGCTTGTCGTTGAGTTTGGAAGTTGCGTTTTAGCTCCGGGAGGAGCCCCTCTCTCCCCAGCCCCTGTTCACTCTCATTTAAAGATTGAGAATTCTGGATTATGATACAGCCAGTCTGGTGAAGGTCGTATTTAGGATGTAGTGCAAGTATGCGAGCATTGTCTGAGGCAGGTGGTGCTTCTGTGGTGTTCTGCGTTTGGTTAAATGATGCTGACAGGATGCTCTGTTTCTTTCCTCACAGGATGTCCCCCAAGAGTGTCTGCTCACCTCTCCAGCCGGGGCAGTTCTATGAGCTCTCTGAAGATGAGGAAGGCTTGTCCGGCTCTTCTTCCTCCTCTTCCATGCCCTCGTCCCCAAGTCTTTCGTGCAGCCCCCCCGGGGACGGATGCCTTTTCCAGCCTCCCTTGAAGAAGCCAAGGGTGCGACGCGACCACCAGGGCGTGGGTCCCGGCGGCAGGCAGAAGAAGCACCGACGGGTCAAAGCCAACGACCGAGAGCGCAACCGCATGCACAACCTGAACTCTGCTCTGGACGCCCTCCGCGGGGTGCTGCCAGCTCTACCCGACGACGCCAAGCTCACAAAGATTGAGACTCTGCGTCTCGCCCACAACTACATCTGGGCGTTGACCGAGACCCTGCAAATGGCCGACACCAGCCTTCTGGGGGAGGCCAGAGGACCCTGCCTGCTCGTAGACATGGCCAGCCCGGACGTTTCCCCGACCAGCGACTGGGACTCCTTCTACTCTCCAGTGTCCCAGACAAGCAGCAATTTTAGCCCCCCGGCCTGCATGAGGCAGACCTCAGCCTTTTCCCAGCGTGTCTGACCTCTACCAAGGAGCCGGCTTTCTCCCCACTCACAGCCGCCAGGAGGACATGTGGCCTAATTGTGGACCAGAAGACCCTGGGTTAAAATAACAGCAATAACAATTTGGTTGACCCACATGCTGTGACCCAATGGCCAACCACTTCATGCCACTGTTCACTTCTCTGCCGATTGCGATTTGTGTGGCCACAGACAGCATTCAGGGACACAGAGCCGACAGGTCAGCGACCAGCAGAAATCAGGGAACTGGATGTCTTAATGTACAGTGTGTAGCTATAAGGCCCCTGTCCCTTATTTTCCAACTCTGACCCTTACGTCTTATTGTGTGGCCGCTAGTCTCCTCTTTGCACTTTCTTTGCCACTTGGCACAACAAAAACAATACGCTCTTACGTCGTTGAATGGGAAAATAATGGCGCTGTCTCTGAGATTTACTGACTTGGGTACCTTTGTGAACGCTCCTCTCTGCCCCTCCCTCCCTCCCCCCACCTCCCCGCATATGACATTATGCCTTCACTCTTTTCTGAAGGCAGTTGTGCAACTTTCCTAATCGATTTACTTGGATGATTTTTTTGTATCGAAAAATTGTAAATTATATGAAATTGATTTTTTTCTATATTTATTATTGCGCCGTACTAAATTTATAAATAAATATATTTTGTACTCGGAAATATTTGCTATTTTTGCACCATGTCTACCGAGTGTATTGAAATGGCACTAGAGATGCCAAAACAATCTGTGTGGATGAAGGTTGGGAAATAAATTGGTGTTTTCTTAATAAAACGCAACCGTTTCTTGCATTTTTAGGTGCGACTGCATAATTGCATCATGCTTTTCTATATAGCGCTTTCCTGACACCGTCTCGAGCATCGTGGCGGTGTGAGCTATGCCATTTCTACACACCTTACTCGGAAGCTCGAGTGGGAGGATTTGAGTCTGTGGCCTGAACCTTGCAGGACTTATTTCTGTAACAGGCGCATTAACCCACCGAGCTATGGTCCTTACCAACATAATCATTCTGAAGATGCAAGTTGGGCACGCGATGCAAAACAACTACAGCTATCCAGAAAACCGAGATACCCTTCAGTGTCTCTAAATAGCAGCGCTCTGACTCATCAAAAGTAATATAGGTTGTCCAAATAGTGTACTCTCCCAAGTTACATGTTTTCGTTAATATTTGCTGTCCTCTCACCTGCACTAAAGTGTCACATACGAAGATTTACAACTGTATCAAAAACAGATAAATCGTGGCAGCTAAATGTTGGACGGGAGAGACAGAAAACAAACGAGTGCGTTGTTGAATTCCTGCAGATTTAATCTTCTGGGGTGATTAATGAGTTCTTGGTAGAGTCCTGCAGAGCTCAGGTGTGAGAAGAAAACAGCAAGGTACACACCTGGCTGCAGTGAGAGATGTAGGCAAGGAAAATGGGCGAGGGACACAGTCATGGGAGGGAGTGTGTGGAGGGGCAGAGAGAGAGGGAAAGGAGGGGAAATACGTGGGAGAGAAAGGACTAGAGAAAGGGCGGCAGAATTCAAGTAGGCAATGGAAGAGAAAAACGAGAAAGCGAAACAGATGAAGTGAGGAATGATAGAGGGAAAGGGGAGGGAAAAGAATGAACAAAAAGAACGGGGAGAGAGAATCAACAGAGGAGGACGATGGCAGCCGACTAGGTGGACCGAGAGTGAAATAAAGTAACAGAAGAACAAGGCAGTGAAAGGGGGAGCGAGAGAAAGTGCGAGAGAGAAGGTGAGCTACGACACGTGTTTGAGGGATAGAGGGCGACCAGAGAGCAAGGGAGGCAAGAGACACAGCATAGCCGCACACCCACACTGCGGGGAGTAACGCAGAAAGACGGCGAGGAAAAGAGAAACGGGGAGAAGAAGGCGGAAGAACCCAATGTAATACATACTGAGAGAAAAGCGGAGGGGACACCAAAGAGAGAAACGGGGAGAAGAAGGCGGAAGAACCCAATGTAATACACACTGAGAGAAAAGCGGAGGGGACACCAAAGAGAGAAACGGGGAGAAGAAGGCGGAAGAACACAATGTAATACACACTGAGAGAAAAGCGGTGGGGGACACCAAAGAGAGAAAGAAAGAGTCAAAAAACATGTTAGCATTAGAGAGGAAGATAAATTCTTAGAGCATAAGAGAGGGACGTACTAGAAAAAACGATGGAGAACAAGGATATAAAGGAGAAGTGACTGTTAGATGAAACCGGATGACAAAGGGTAAGACAGAAAAGAAAACATGAGCGTGCGAGCGAAAATGGGGGTGACAGAGAAAAGAGTTGAGAGAGGAAGAAAGAACTAGAAAGTTGGAGCGACAAAGAAAGTAAATGGCAGAAAAGAGGATGACACACACAAAATGAAAGTGGAATAGAGCAGCAGGGGGCAGACGAGAGAGGGAGCAGGAGCACATGAAAACGGGAAGAAATGCATACATGGAGCAATACATACACCCAAAGACAATAAAGAGACCCAAACAGAAAGATTGATGGATGGTTGGGTGGATGGCTGGTAGATGGATAGGTGGATGGATGTTTGGATGGATGGATAATGGCAATGGAGTGTCAATTTGAAGGAGTGACTCATAAGTCAGGCGAGTCACTTAGAACGCAGCAGGATCTTCTCAAGTCCCTCCGGGGTTCCAGAGCTGTTGTCTTAACAAAGGCAATATCTAAATTCACCCTTCAGGCTGTGCCTTTGTGGGAATGGGGCAGGACACGCAGCTTCTGCTGGTGCGGTTCTTTGGACCTGCCGTTCTACCTACGACGTTTGTTTACGATAATGAAGATCTCAAACATGAAGTGCGAGAAAGGAGGTGTTGAACCAGAGCTGGGGTTTCAGCTTGAATCCTTTGTATTCTGGCCCACATGCTGTGGAAAAGCTTGCTTTCATCTGCTATGGCTAAGCTCACACACACCACCAGTCTGCATGACAACCTTATAGACGTACGGACTTCCCTTATGGATCTCCTAATCTAAATGTCTCCATGCCCAGCAACTTCCCCTGAAGTCCTAATCTCTTGCAAAACAACCCCTTTACAAAGTCCGACCTGTGACACCCTCCCAGGCAGCCAACTCCAGACTGGACACCACCCCTCATCCCCCCTCACTTGTGACCCCCCAACCCCCAGGCAGCCCACTCCAGACTGGACACCCCTCACAGGAAGGCCACTCCAGACTGGTCCCCCCTCCAAACCTCCCCCCAGGCAGCCCACTACAAACTGTACCTCCTTTGGGAACACTATAGGCAATTAGGACCATACGTGTAAGCACAATTTCACCTTTGGTACAAGCCTGTACTACACAGTAAAGTGGTAGCAATGGCTGAGCAGCCAGACTTATCTCAAGAGTTTAAGTGAGCAGTCGAGCAAGTTACGCAAAGGGCCAACAAATACAGTGATTCAAATATACACTTACTCAAGGTTTCTTGGTAAAAGAATATACATTTATTTACTCGGTCAGTTAGAAAACATTACACTAGCATAAGCAGCTCAATATCACACACTAATAAACCACAAAAATACAACCGGTAAGTAAATGAACAAGTTTAACTCCAATGAAGGGAGAGCAAAATGGCACTTCAGATACTTATTAAAGAGGTAAAAAGACAAGGTTATAAGAATAGACAGCCCAAATACATTCATAGACAGGGCAAAGGGTTTCAGTTAAATACAACCAGCAATTCTTCTCAACAGGCCTGGGCCAAAGTCAATGGTTCAGAGTCTTTTGTATAGGATAGCACAGTTCTGGTAGTAAACGGTTAAGTCTTTGGCACGGAGATTAGAAGAATTTGGCTAGGCGAAAAGTTTGACGAATGTTAAGGGAAGGACAAGCCTCCGTAGTTGAGGAAAGTTTCACATACTTTCTCGATGGCCGAAAAGATTTCCAGACCGCGTTTGCACAGTACCTTGTCAATGAAGAAAGCTGTAGCTGAGGCAGTTGTTCCTGGCAGTTCGAGCAGATCTCGCTGTTCCTGAGCTTCAGTCGTGGGGACAAGAAGGAGGACGTCGGGTGGTTCCTGCGCTGCCCATGGATGAGGCCAAAAGCTTTAGCATGACGTTGGTTTAAGATGTGAGTGCCTTAAAGTCCACAAGCTGGTTACCTTCCCTCTGGCTATCCGGTTTTCAACAGCACTCTGATGAAAATTCGACCAGATGGGGACAGCGTCCAGGTGGCTTCCGAGTTGGTTGTTCCCACCAAACTCAAAGGAAGAAGTCAACCTTGAAGGGCTTCTCTGTCGATGGAGTTTCAGGCAATTCGGACCTGCAGCAGGGCATCCCTGGTCATCCAGGAATTGCAGCAGTCCTCTTCCTTCCGCTCGTCTTCGGTTCTTTCGTTCCAGTGGTCGACTCTGTTTTCCAAGTCACAGAGACCTGTTTTTATACAGTTTTCCCCCATTCATTCCAGCCTGGCTGTTACTCACACATCAGGGTGGCTGTTCTTGCCGGACAGTGAGCCAGCCAATCACGCCAGAGTGCATTGAGGTCTCCTAGGAGACTAAGCACAGGGAGTTTCGGGCACCACCCTCACATCCTGTCCACCCCAGACACCCAGGCGCCAGAGGAGGGCTTCAGCACTAAAGCCCCGCCAAATGCCAACGAACAAAGGGACCAAACATGGTTTGGCGCACAGAGACAAACACAAGAAGGACCTTTCCTAAAAAAAATGGCGAAAAAAGATGACCGGAGTCTGTTTTTACAGATAAGTCCTGGGCGCCATATTGAAAAACATGGCAGAACTGATTTATAGCTACCATTGCTAGCGGTCAGGAAAAATCATGGTAGTTTGATCTAAACCGCTGCCACCAGCCATTACAAGTAGGAAAGGGTAACATTTTACTGTTACATGAGTGTTTTGACTCAGGGGAAGCTAAGCATCCACTCAAGCACTCTGTAGGAAGATAGGGTGTGTCGGGTCAGTAAATTTAAAGAGACTATTAAAGTCAATTTAACTTTACATGCTCTGGGAGACGGTAGTCAGTCCCAGAGAAGGTATTTAAACCTTGGGAAGTCTGAAAGACATCCCTGTGCCACTGCATTGAAGGTGCTGTGTGACACACAGAAAAAAATGATGCTACGGAGTGGGCTTAAAACTCCATCACTAAAGAACACAAAAGTAAAGCACACATCAAAAGACATGAAAGACTGGGAAAAAAAGGCTCACACTCTTTTCAGGTAAAAAAGAAAAATCAAATCCTAGAAATCCAGCAAAGTTGCTGGGGGTCTCAAAAGGTAAGGGAAATTAGCAAATTTTGAGAATCCTCCCTAACACCCCCCACAGGCAGCTCTCTCCAGACTGGACACCTCCCCCCATCCCCTCTCACCTGTGACACCCCCAGGCAGCCCACTCCAGACTGGACACCCCCCACAGGTAACCCACTCCAGACTGAACACCCCCCCCCCCCCAGGCAGCCCACTCCATGCTGGAAACCCCCCAGGCAGCCGACTCCAGACTGGACACCTCCCCCAGGCCTCCTCACCTGTGACACTCCCCAGGCAGCCCACTCCAGACTGGAGACTCCCCAGACAGCCCACTCCAGACTGGACACCACCCCCAGCCCCCTCACCTCTGACACCCCCTTAGGCCGTCAATCCAGACTGGACACCCCCCACAGGCAGCCCACTCCAGACCGGAAACCACCCACAGCCCCCTCACCTGTGACACCCCCCCAGGCAGCCGACTCCAGACTGGACACCCCCCACAGGCAGCTGACTCCAGACTGGACCCCCCCCAGGCAGCCCACTCCAGACTGGTCACCCCCACAGGCAGCCCAGTCCAGACTGGACAACCCCCACAGGCAGCCCACTCCAGACTACACACCCCCACAGGCAGCCCAGTTCAGACTGGACAACCCCCACAGGCAGCCCACTCCAGACTGGACACCACCCCCAGCCCCCCTCACCTGTGACACTCCCTCAGGCAGCCCACTCCAGACTGGGTACCACACCCCACCCTCACCTGTGACCCCCGCAGGCAGCCCACTCCAGACTGGACACCCCTCCCCAAAGCCGCCCACTCCAGACTGACCCCCTCCCCAGGCATCCAGGCAGCCCACTCCAGATTGGACCCCCCCCCAGGCAGCCTACTCCAGACCTGACACCACCCTCAGCCCCCTCACCTGTGACACCTCCCAGGCAGCACACTCCAGACTGGACACCCCCCAAAGGCAGCGCAGTCCAGACCGGACAACCCCCACAGGCAGCCCACTCCAAACTGTACATCCCGCACAGGCTGTCCACTTGAGACTGGACACCCCCCACATGCAGCCCTCTCCAGACTGGACACCACCCCTAGCCCCCCTCACCTGTGACACCCCCACGCAGCCCACTCTAGACTGGACACTCCCCACAGGTAACCCACGCCAGACTGAACAACCCCCCAGGCAGCCCACTCTGGCTGGAAACCCCCCAGGCAGCCCACTCCAGACTGGACACCTCCCCCTAGGCCCCCTCACCTGTGACGCCCCCAGGCAGCCCGCTCCAGACTCCCAAGACAGCCCACTCCAGATTGGATACCACCCCCGGCCCTCCTCAATGTGACACCTCCTTAGGCCGTCACTCCAGACTGGACAACCCCCACAGGTAGCCCACTCCAGATTGGAGACCCTCCAGGCAGCCCACTCCAGACCGGAAACCACTCACAGCCCCCTCACCTGTGACACCCCCCCAGACAATCGACTCCAGACTGGACACCCCCACAGGCAGCCGACTCCAGACTGGACACCCCCCCCCAGGCTGCCCACTCCAGACTGGACACCCCCACAGGCAGCCCACTCCAGACTGGACACCCCCAAAGGCAGCCCAGTTCAGACTGGACAACCCCCACAGGCAGCCCACTCCAGACTAGACCCCACCCCAGCCCCCACACCTCTGACACCCCCCCAGGCAGCCCACTCCAGACTGGACATCCCTCCCCAAAGCAGCCTACTCCAGACTGGACACCCCCCCCCAGGCAGCCCACTCCAGACCGAACACCACCCCTAGCCCCTCCACCTGTGACACCCCCCCAGGCAGCCCACTCCAGGCTTGGCAGCCCCCCAGGCAGCCCACTCCAGACTGGACAACCCCCACAGGCAGTGCAGTCCAGGCTGGACAACCCCCAAAGGCAGCCCACTCCAGACTGGATACCACTGCCACCCCCCCTGACCGGTGTCCCCCACCCACCCCCAGGCAGACCACGCCAGACTGCACACTTCCCACAGGCAGCCCACACCAGACTCAACCCCCCCAAACCTCCTCACCTGTGACACCCCCCCAGGCAGCCCACTCCAGACGGGACACCCCCCACAGGCAGCCACTCCAGGCTGGACACCCCTTCCCAAGGCAGACACTCCAGACTGGACACCCCCCTATGCAGCCCTTTCTAGACTGGACACCACCCCACCAGCCCCCCTCACCTGTGTCACCCCCCACAGGCAGCCCCCTGACAGTCTCCCACAATACCAGTGCAATGCATGTCTGCAGCGCACCTGATCTTCCGTGGACTGACTGCACCATGAAGTGCAACACCAACATGTACTTTGCAAATACGACCAACTGGAAGCACCAGGCGTCCATCCATGAGTGTAGCATCTGCTCACACACCCTTCCAGGCCTGAATCAGCCACCCCCATACACAAGTGACAAGGGAATGCAAATCCATGTGCATGTTGTCCATGGCACATTACCAAGGCATCAAAGCATAGAAACTAAATGTGTGTTCACGACAGAAGCAAACCTACCAAAAGATGTTGCAAGATACACAAACAATGACCAGGCATGTCACAGCTTGAGCATCAGTGACCTGGGTGGAATGGGTGGCAAACTACCTATCATGAAACTATCACATGACAGGGCCAGTCAGAGAGAGCATGAGATGGTAGGGCAGTCAGAGAGAGCATGAGTCACTGAGACTGGAGAATTGTGCAGCCACTCCGGAAGAGCAAACATGGCCCACTACTGCATTCCAGTGGTAGAGGTTGAGCAATACATGAGAGAAGGCAGTGTGTGACTACACATGCTGCTGGGCGTATCTGCACGACATGTGTTTTACATAGCAATGACAAACGTGCTATTAACGTGACCAAGGAAATCCTCCACAGTGAGCCCACTATCCTCCACCCCAACCACACTGATGCCAAACGCACAGTGATGCTGCACAGGTAAATGTAAATGAAAACATACAGTGCAGACCCAGTCGTCTGATGGACCCACCTCCACATGTCAGGCACATGTGCATCCTACCATCCAAAACCATCCCAGCAACAACAACACACAAGCATGCACGCTTCAAGACACATGACTTGCAATGGAGAGATGCATCGGCTGAAAATAGAACTATCAATGAGGCTGAAACACAAATGAACTGCATGAAGTGTAGAATGTAACAAACAGAACTATGCATTGGACACAAATATGTAAACAAAATAAACAGGGAATTAAGCTGAAAGTAATCCAGGGGAAATATGAAAGAAAAGAAATATCCTAAGACTAAATAACTGTATACAATAAAAACTCAAAAGGGAAGTGTTCAATGTCTGGGGAAAACAATAAATTAAAAAAGAGGGCTAGTCCTCCTCCTCTTCAATCTCACTGAGCCTTTCCACCAGTGCTGAGACCAGGGCCACGTTCTCACCCCTCAGGCGGGCCTCCGTTGTTGCCTGAAGGGCTTGCAGCTTCTCCAGCATTTTCATCTCTATCACTCGGGTCGTCCCTGGAAGTGGCCTCCAGAATGCAGTCCGCCTCCTTGCCCGATGCAGCACAATCTCAGCCCTGCCCATCACAACTGTTGCTTCTAGAGCCCGCTGCCTCTCTGCCCCGATCTGCTCTTCAAAGCCACGGAACACAGAAGACATGGTGTCCCTCAGGTCCACGTGTGCTTCCTGCCTCACACTTTGCACCTGCCTCCTTTTGATGGTCTGCCCTGAAATAAATAGCCTCCTACTGGTTGCCACCGGCTGCCTCAGTGTCCGGTGCCTGCTATGTGGGTACTCACTCGGAGCTGATGACAATACCCAGGGGTGTACGGTACCTGCACCGCTCATGGGTGCCTGCTGTTTCTTCATTGCCGGAGCCCCTGTCAGTGCCTGGGTAGGCACAGTGACCACCTCAGCTGATATGCCTTGGACTCCCAACTCGGGCAATGATGCGGTCTCCACTAGACTGGGTAATGTGGGTGGGACTGGTGCACAGGAGGCCCTGGTGGTATCTGGGCTGGAAGGCACCCGAGAGGACGACTGATGCACAGAGGAGGACGAGGAGGTGGTCGCAGCAGTGAACATCCCATGAAGGACATCACGGAATAGGCATGTTGAAAGCCAGCCGATGTGGCGGTGTAGCTCACTGTGATGATGTGCGAACAGACTACAAGTAGCCTGCACATCATCACAAATGACAGCTGTCCGCCTCGTCAACCTGGCCAGCAGGGGTAGCACATGATTCCGGATGGCAACACCGACTCCAGACGATCTCGTAACTCACAGACCTGGGTGTGCAACGCCGGTTAGAACTTCTCCATGACCCATATGTTGTTATCTGACATCCGGCACCTGCACACACGGTGCGCCCCTGTGGTGGCACCGGCCTGAATGTAGTGCAGGGCCTTGCCATGGATCCTGGATTTCAGGTCCTCCCAGCGCTAGTGCATGGTCTTGAAGGTGCGGGTGCCACCCCCTCCATGTTGATGGCATCCATTATCCTGTCCCAGATCTGCTGATGTCATCATAATGCTCCAGGACCTTCTCCACCAGGATGTCAACTTCCTTGGTGGTGAAGTTGACAGCCCTCTGCCTCACTGCCGTGGGGTTGCCGCTCTGGTCTGATGATGATGGTGCAGACATGGCAACCCCTGAGGCAGGTGTGGGTGGGCAAGGTGGTCCTGGATCTGGGCTGCAGAGTGATGGTGGTAGAATGGCACGGTGGGAGTCTGATGAAGCAGCTGAGTTGGTCACAGGACAGAAGACAGGAACATAGGCAATGGCTGGACAGCAGGCACTTCAAACACAGTGCAGGTGGGCAGCAGGCACACACACTCGACAGGCAGCAGCAGATGGTTAAGTCGGAGGCAGCACAGGGCAGTAGGAGGCAGGTAAAATGGGACAGAGGCAGAAGCGTTGGTTTTTCGTGTCTCGCAATGTAGGCAGCCAGAAACAGAGTGAACAGAGTTTACGCATAAAAATTTACCATTGACACGTGAAATCTGAGGAAAGGCCCTCAGCGCTTAACTTACACACGCCATATTCGGGAATACATTAGTACATGTAGAAGCAACTTCAGAAGTGTGTGCGAAGGAGAGGAGATGGACGCGTGGAGTACTCTATTTTTTGGGTGCCACACAATCCGTTCACTTTAGGGACTGTACGAATGTCTTATTTTGGTGGGGGATTTGCCTCTGCGCATACAGGCTACTACTTTGGATTTTTGCGAGGCTAACGGTGAGTGGCGTACAGATGTTTTTGAACTGTGGGTGCCCCTGTGTATTGCGTACCACTATTCTTACCCTTCTGGTAGCTTTCCGGGGTACGCATATGCATTTTCAGTGTTGCTGGATGCCACTTTTTTCTTTTTTTGGAAGCTTTCCTGGTATCGCGTACGCAACTATTTTTTTAAGGGTGCCTGTGCATTACGCAAAACATATTTTTGACACCTGGGAAACATTTGAGCCTTTCTGGACCACATAACTACGTCTTCCATCACTTAGACTACCCCCTCACTCAAATTGCCAAGGACAATACCTTGGTGTGCCTTCCATTTTTCCCTTTCACCTGCAACATGAGTAGAAAGGCCCCAAGAGGGAAAGGTGGCAGACGTGGCCGGGGTCAGGGACGTGCTAGCGAAGCAGCTGCCCTAGCCCCAAGGGTTCAGGGATGTGCTCCGAAAGCAGCTTCCCAAGCCCCAAGGGTTCAGGGACGTGCTGTGGAAGCAGCTGCCCCAGCCCAAAAGGGTAAGGGACATGCTGCAGAAGCAGCTGCACCAGGCCCAGGGGATAATACCATACTCCAGGCCCTGTGTGGTCCAGAAGCCGAACCCAAGAGTGGTCCCAGCCACACAGGGGTGGCAACAAGGCAAAGCCTGCACAGCAGGAACAGGCTTAACCCAATGACACGCACAGGATCTGGCACGTTGAGAAAGAAGAACTTCCATGATGAAGAACTCAAGATCCTCACGGACTACGTTGCCATTCACCACCGTGACATGTGCCACCAACCGGGGAGCACACATACACCTGCTCATGGAATGACCTCACCCGCTGCAGCAAGTCCAAGCTGGGTGCCAACCTTGCCTCTGCTCTGGTAACTGGAGGGGGGTCACCAGAGGAGGAGGAGCTGACCGAGCTTGAAGAGGATATGAGCCAATTAATTTTACTGAAGCAGGTACAAGACATGGGAGGCCTGGAAAATTACGAGGACACATCCGGTGAGTGACCAAGATTGTGCATCCTGAGTATGTGAAGTGAAGCATTCACCAAGATGTATAATTGTGGTACACATCTGGCTGCATTTGAATGACTGCCCCGGTGAACCATGTCGTGTTGTACTGACTCCTGTCCAGTGAACACAAGAGTGGATACAAACCATGTGTTGTACATCAGTTGATCATGGCTGTGTCACAGTACTCGTCCCCCACTGGCATGACCTCACAACACCTGCAACATGATACCACAACGTGCACACTTGTTAGCTGCAATCTTGATGTCAGTGACTCTGCTCTGCTGTTCATGTGCTTGTGTCCGAAATACGAGTTACACTTCATGCCCTGCAGGGTATAGAATCTCTTTTCACACATATATGTAGGTGCTTCCATGCTACATAGAACATACAAGATGACAACCAACATGCCTTACGGCGTGCCCTGAGTGAGTGTGCATATGTCTACACTGTGCACATCCACGCTGCCACAATGGCAATGACTCCTGAGGTTAATTGTTGTGAGCCCTGATCCCTTTACCCTCCCACACTCAGCCCACACTCCATGGGTCCATTACCCTCTCCCTCTTGTGTGTCACTGCACTTTGTTCCTATGCTAATGTTAAAGGTATTTGTACCGCACACTGGCACCAACAGAATTGGTCCCCAGGCGCTCAAGCGGATCTGCAAATAAGCAGGCGGGGTGGGGTTAGTAGGTTGAAGAGGGAGTAGGAAAGTGAGAAAGGTGATGTCCTGTTGGCAGCTTCAGTTCAGTTTTCACTGTGCGCTGAGCTTGGGTGAGAATATTGGATCAATGTGAGTCTTCGTGGGCTGTTGGTGAAACTTATGTGTTGTTTGTTTTTGCAGTGTGGTGAAGTGCATGCGGTTTGCTGTGGAAAAAAGTGGTTGTGTAGATTTTTGTGTGAGTTAAGCATGAAGAAATGTGAGCATTTGGATTAGTGGGTTATGTGTCTCTTAGTCATTCTAATTCTTATTCTATGTATCTGGTTGTCCTGTGGATTAGGCATATTCTTTCTCTTTTTCATTCCTGTCCATCTAATTGTCAGGAGTGATGTTGTGGAAAGTTCCCAGTGGTGTTATTTTCGACCTTTGTGTACCAGGTTGAGGCGTGTATTGTCCCCCACTCTGGTATTGGTGCTGCATTTTTCGAATCACCCGCTCCCTTCCTATCTATTTCCTGTCGGTGATCCATTGCTGCCTGTGTTTACCTTGTAGGCCAAGGTATTATTGACATATCATCCTTACCCTTCCATCCCGATCTCTTGGTGATCCTTCTTTGGTATGATTCTAGCATATCAATGCAGAGAGGCAAGTCCCTGAGTACAGACTGGTTACCAGTGGAGTTCTACCTAACCTATGCAGACTTGCTTATTCCGCTGTTGAGATGGGTGTACAAGGAGACTTATGGGAAGGGGCTCCTACCCAATACCATGCAGGAGGCTCTGATCACGGTGCTGCTGAAACCCCGAAAGGATCTAAATCACTGCGGCTACTATAGGCCAATTTCCCTCATTAATGGGGATGCTAAAATACTGGGGAAAGTATTGGCTGGGAGACTGTCTATGGTGGTTCCAAACCTTATACATCCGTACCAATGTGGTTTTGTAGGGGGGGGAAATACCTCCATGAACATCAGGAGGATACACTTTATAATGCAGCAGGTCAGGCACTCACAGGACGAATTGGCAATAATGGCCGTGGACGCCACCAAGGCCTTTGACTCTGTGGAATGGATCGGGCTGTTTAGAGTATTGCAGGCATTTAGGTTTGGACCGAATATTCAAAGGTGGATTCCTTTAATATATAGTAACCCCATGGCATGGGTGAAAACATGGATTGGATACCGACACAATGGATGTTACAGAGGGGAACCAGACAGGGGTGCCCAGTGTCCACATTGTTGTTCGTCATGGCTTTGAAGCCATTGGCGGGGTATTTCAGACCATTATATAGGAGACACTGGAATTAGGGTCCGGGACATAACTCATAACTTATCGCTATATGCAGACGATGCTTTGGTATATATCAATGACCAAGAGGACAACATCCCGATAGTCCTGGAAGTATTATACAATGTAAGACTGATTTCAGGCTTTTTGGTGAATAAAGAGAAATCTTTACTATTTCCATTGGCGGCTTTACAGGGACGACCGAGGGAGACACTACCTCATGGGGAGGAGATATGGGACCTAGAGTCCTTTTGCTATCTAGGGATCATGGTGTCCCACGAAATGGAGGAAACATTTGCTCATAATTTGGGCCGTGCATTGACTAGATTTAGAGATTTGATAGAATTCTGGAAGATACTAGCACTGTCCATTATGGTTAGAATAGCATTACGTAAGATGGTAGTGCTACCAAGACTACTGTATTACTTTATGAATATACTGCACAAGATCAAGAAAGTCTACTTCAAGATGTTAGATTCAAAGATAGGGGAATTATTCTGGGGATCGGGCTGCAGGTGCATGTCCTTGGACACCTTACAGTACCTACATTTAGACAAGGGGCTCACACTTCCAGGCATTGTAGCTGTGCAGCCATATAATAAGCTTCAAACAGTGACTCACTGGAACAGATCTCCAGAAGGGGACCTGGTGAGATTTTCACAGGGATCTCCAGCATTTGGAGAGGGTGTTGAGTTACTGTGGGGTCCAGAGGGGACGGTGGGTGTGGACCACATATATACAGTCCCGAGGGAGAGATCTGGATGACTCTTCAGGGGAGACTCCTTGGTTCTACTATTTATTTATTTATTTATTTATTTATTTTGCATCGGTAGCTCGCAAGCTTCGGGGTGCAGATACATGAACACAGAAGAACAGATGCAGAACACAAAGCACAGGACATTAGAAAAATGAAAAAAAGAGCAGGGCGGGATTCAAATTCTTGCTTTTACTTAAAGATGTGTGTTTTCAGTAGTTTACGAAAACGCAGATAGTTTGTTTCCAGTCTTAGATGAACACGAAGATTGTTTCATAAGTCAGCCACTGAGAGAGGGAAGGACTTCCCTGCACCATTTTCGCGTCTGTGGGAGGCCACAGCAATCATGCCTTGATCCGCTGATCTTAGCTTTCTGTTGGGCACATATATAGTAAGTTTAGATTTAGGATAGGCTGGGGCTTTTCCAAAGATACATCTGTGTACCAGTGTGAGAGACTTAAATTGGTCCCTTTCTTCAATTTTTAGCCAATGCAGTTCTTGTCTTGCTTCACTGATATGCTATTTCGGGTTTTCTGTTTAATGATCCTTACTGCATTGTTTTGTATAACTTGATAGCCATGGAAGCATTGTTTATTGGATCCTACAAGGTACAGCCCAACGCGGCCCTTGGGGTTTGATCCAGTGATACATGAGATAGTGAGGGGTTTGGAGGTCAGTGAACTGAACAGCAAGGGCCGCACCAAAGCGCGGTACTTGAACCGGGACAGGAGCCTCATGCCATTTGAGCAGTGGAGACAAGAGTATGTCGAAGGGCACCTTTTTGGTATTTGCGAGATTGGTGAAGAGATTGGCAGAGCTGTGGACAGAGACCCCAACAGAACCTGAAACTAGCCCCTTAGTGGAGCAGGTATTAGAGTTAGAGGGGTGTAGGGGAGCAATATCTGGTTTGTACAAGGTACTAGGGGAACAGAGACAAAGACCAGACCTTTGTATTAAAGGTTCATGGGAAAAAGATGTGGGTGAAGTAATACCGGAAGAGAAATTAACCTATATATGGGAACAGGTCAAACAGACGTCCAGGAATGCCAAGGTTTAGATAAATTCAGCTCAATTTTCTGCACAGGGTGTATATGACCGCATCCAATCTTCACACCATCGACCCACACGTTTCACATTGTTACCGAAGGCGCAGAGGAGCAGCAGCTGGATTTTTGTACATGATCTGGGATTGCCCAGTGATTATAATTTTCTGGCAAGGGGTTATGGGGAAATCTAATAGCTTGATACACACTACATATAGTTGCACTCTGGAAATATGTATATGGGGCAGATACCTGGGGGCAGGTGGAAGAAACGGAAGACAATGCACGGTTCCAGCTAATTTTAGCCAAACGACAGATATATCGTGGAAATGCTCCAAGGGCATTGCCCCCTCCCCTTCCCCCTGCACATTTCCCCTTCCCCCCCTCCCCTGCACTTGCGCGATCTGACTGTCACCTGGCCTAGTAGGATTGCTGTCTCTGTCTTCCATCTGTTTCCCCTCCCTTGCCTTGAAACACTTGTGTATAGGCCTGTTATAAATGCCATATCATATCATATAATTGATACAACTTTGAGCAAAGGAAGAAAATCTCTGGGGGATAGCAGAGGTGGAGGTGTTGAGAGGAAAGGGTGACCAGGAGGAAGAGGGTGATGAGAGACTAGATTGGGGACAGATGATGATTGAGATAATGTCTTCTCTGGACCTGCGCCCACCTTGAAAGGAAGTCAGGGGAATTCAGTCCACAGTTCGTATCACTGGTAGGGGACCTGGGGGGCAGGAGGTGGCGGAGAGAACTTTGGCTTCGTACCTATTGGCGAAATTAAATATGGGTATTGGTTGGGAGGGACTAGTAAAATGCAGGGTAATAAACTGAGTTATGTAGTGGAGGGAGGGGAAATTGCAATCTGAATGCTGTTTCTTTCTGTTTTAAACAATTAATGTGTTATTGGTTTGGAAACTAATAGAAATTTTAAAAAAGAAGTGTGAATCTAATGTGGGAGTCAGATATATAGTGCACTGGGTATTGGCCCCTGGTTCCCTAGCAGTGGCTACTGCCTGCTCAGCTAGGAGATAGTTTTAGTTCCTGCTCATCTAATCTTAATTTCGAACCCCGAAGAAATATTACAGTTGAAGCTCTTGGAGCTTCCAGTAACACTGCACAGAAAGTGCTGTGTGCTACTTCAGTAAAATGTAGATGCCAGAAAAGATGGAGGAAAGCATGACTCCAAAACAATTTACCAAAAAGGTAAAAAAGGATTCCCAACATTAGAGTAAAAGAATGATTGAGGGTAGAAAAAGGGCCCAACTCACTCAAGAAAATCAGATAAACATCCAAGAGTCCATCAAAAGTGCCTTGTGGCTCACGGGTGGAGAGAATTTCACTGAAGAAGGAAGATCAACCCCAACAACTATAACAAGGGTGGCCTCCTAAACTATGTCCACCAGGCCAGAGTTTAGAAATTCATCTAAACAGTGTTGAGACAGTGATTCCGGTAATACTGCCCATAAACTATGTGTGCAGATACCCATGATGCCCCTCAGTGCACACTTTCATAGCCTTATTTTGGATTTGACTACTTAAAATAAACATTTCAACATGTCAACAACATCAACATACAAGCAGAGGTAGAATACAGCATTTATTTAGTCACAGTAGATAGTTAAAACAAACTCAGATTTTAAATATACCAGATCCCAAAAAACAAGGCGGTTAAAATTAATAAATGGCAAAGTAGGTCTATTAAAAGATTGTCAAAATGAATTACTCGTAATACACATTAATTTTGCAGTTTTAACATTTTTCTCTCTAGAAGACTATGGGGGTCATTACGACCCTAGCTGTAGGGGGTTAACGGGGCCGGTAGAGCTGCCGGCCCCATTAACCCCCTACCGCCTCATTACGAGGTCTCCTCGCGGGACCCACTAAGGATGCCTGGTAAAAGCAGGCGTCCTTAACGGGTCGCGCAAGCAGACCAGGATGCAAACAACAGGCTCGTCATTAACGGGCCCGTTGTTAGCATCCTCCCCATTCCCAATGTGCCCTATGGGGGCTTAAATGGGAATGGGGATGTACCGGATCTGGGTTCCCTGAATAGGGAAATACCAGGCCCTCCAAGGTCGGAATGGCCCGGTATTTCCCCCTTCAGGGAACCTGGACCTGGTACCCGGTATCGGGGTAGCCATGCTGCAAATAGCGGCATGGCTATCTCCATGGTCGTAACGAGGCCCTATGTTTCCCAAAACAAGTCTGATACAGTGCAAATGACATCCTTACAGTGGTCATTTACAAAGAGAGAAGAGCATCCGTAACCTTTCTTACTTTAAAAATTAAGCTTTAAGGTTTGGTTTCCCCCTTTTTGTTTTTCCATACAAAGGGGCAAAATGAACACCTACCCTTCCCTTTGGAAGGAAACTAGAGACCAAGCACTAGATGGAGGTACATGCATAGGAGTTGTATAAGATTCAAAAGCCCCACAAATTATGTTATACATTTTCCATACTGTGCCAACTCAACACCATAGTTTTAGTGTCTAGGCTTGTCCAAAGAGACATACTGCTCCCTTGTCATCTGCAAAAAGGGGGAGGCATAGAGGGACAGAGCAAAGTACTGAATAAAAACTACCAACGGGGGAGAGACTAATTTGGAAAAGATAAAAAGGGGTACTGTTTGTGGAAGTTTGGATATGCAACACTCCAATAGGCATTGAAAATGAACAAGCAGTGCGACGAATAGGGTAGAAAATTAGATAACACACAATTTGATGGACAAAAAAACTGCCCGTATTTACGTTTTGATCAAATTGGGTGTTACCTTTTTGTTTGAAGCCAAAATTACCGAACATGAGGCGCGAGCGGGCCACCCGCTACCCATGTTCGGTATTTGGGGGTTTCAGGGGTGCAGGATTGTCCCCCGCTTCCTTACCGTTGGTGGCGGGGGACACAAAAAAAATAAACTAAAGGTCAAATCGGGGTAGAGCAATAACTCTACAGGCAGTTCACCCGCAAACAAAAACAAGCACGAACTAACAACCCAGGTCCGAAAATTAGATGTTCACGCCAAGGCGTCTGTGGATAAAGTATAGTTTACTGGAGGGTACCTGTACGTAAAATGCTAGAAATCAGGATGAGAGATCCGAAGACAGCTGTCAAGTTTTGAAGCACACAGTAAACGGCTTCTTGCAGTCTATAGTTCACTATGGCATGCACACTTGATTCCTGCAACCGACAGGTTAATGAAACGATAGCCCTCTCACCTTTAGGCTATGCTGACGACACCACTCTCTTAAGACACCCACACCACCGGTGTCCCTAGTAACAGGTCCAACACGCACCACACTAACACATCCCATGCTGGATGTACTTTGGCCCATGTTTTTTCCTTGAAGATACGGTCTCCCCCACATGTGGAGATAACGGTACACTTACCTTTGTTTCCACAGCTCCCAGAGACCGTAGGCTGTATTAAGTAGCCTGAGTGACCCGATTTACACGAGTCCTCCCATGTCACTTACAGACATGCTCCTAAGAGTCCGGCAACCATAACAGGACCCTAAGCACAGCGTCCCGACTGCACCACAGCAGACGGTAAGCTGTTCCATTGTAGTACACCTCTAGTGTATTTTTAGGCACTAATCAGCCATTATTTATTAATACCTAAATGAATCCTTAATTACCTGAGATCCTGACAGCTATCCCTTCCCCTACAGATTACCTTTACTGACAGAACCTCTATCATCCTGAAAGGCCACCACTATCCCGGGCTCACACCCAGCCCAGCTTGGCCGAAACACCCCTGTCTCGATGTTTTGTGGCACAACCCCTGTGTATATGTGTTTATAGATAGTGTTGTGTACACTATTGTTGTTTAGTACCCCCGGACCTACCACAGTCCTGGATCGCACCCTGTTAAAATCCTATGTTATCACTTACCTGTACCGTATACCTGTGCATCACTGTGGAAACTGTTCCTCGGCAATAAAATAGGACGATACTCACCTGTATTTCCCATAAAAAAGAAATGTCTGTCCACCAACCTTTCGTACTTATCAAAAGTCTTGTAAATGTTTAAATGTACTCATCTGTGCAAAATTGTTTTGGAGGCAAAATAAAATAGCTTCAAAACTTGACAGCTGTCTTCGGATCTCTCACCCTGATTTCTAGCATTTTACGTACAGGTACCCTCCTGGAAATATCAGGACTCCACCAGGCGCCCTATAGATACTCTTTAGTTTACTGGAGGGCAATTTAATACAAGATAGAATAAGTATATCATATATATCGTATTCATGCTTATGGCTGTGTGTATTTGAGATGTGCTCTAACTGCCACTTCAAACATGTAGGCTTGTGGTATCTTAGGAAGTACTGAATAACACGCCTCAACATAGTAATACTAGGACTGTCAATCCACTAGGCCCAGTTCAGGATGGATTGTTTGGAATGAGGATAAACGGATGTAGGGCATGGTAGAAGGCTGGTAGAATGCGTGTAAAAGGTGGCCCAACACACAGGAAGCTGTGACAGCCTTGACACACTATCAAATTGCATGGATCTGGTGGTTGGTGTCCATGAGATCAATGTATTAAGTTGAAGAATACCAAAGAGAGGTGTATGGTAGTAGTGGTCTAACAGCACTCTGATGTGTCCGGAGAGTGGCCTATTGTCTGCTCGACAGGAATAGCTAGTCCTTGGTTGGCAAGAGACTAGAAAAGGGCAATAGGGGAGAATTAAAGGGGAAGAAAGGTTAAAACGCACATGAATGATTTGTGCAGGAAAGAAAGGGAATGAGGGACAGGGATGCAATTTGCTTTGTATACATATACGTTTGTGTAGAACAACAAAGGAATAATGCTGATCAGAAAAAGGCATATGCTTAATGCACCTGCAAAAAATTGCACCCCCTTTTGGGCGGTTTCTAGTACTTACAGAGTACTAAAAGTAATACGTGGTTATATAACAGGCTTGTGATGTGATGCAATATACCCTTTTAGTGGGTCAGCTTTACTGTCCCATTAGTTATTACTGTAACGGTACAGAACTGAGAAAGAAACCCAGGATTGTGCAGCCAACTGTCTGGAATAACAGAGCCCAGTGTGGACAATGTTCACGGTCAATGAGGTGTGCATATAGGGTGGCAACATATCGGGGTTAAGCATCCCTCAGAATGTCCTATTTTCTTGGTCACATATTCAGGACGGTTGCAGAAGGGAAGTGTGTATTATTCTGATAATACATTATCTGTGTACAATCACTGCACAGCTCAGTGTTGCTCTACAGGAAGATGTGACAACCTTGTTGCTTGTATTGCCATATTAAGGACGCCTCACAGCACTTTACTTTGAGAGTCAACTTTGATCATATTTAAAGGAAAGCTACTCATATGGATCCAAGTAACATTTGCGGAACATTAAAATAAATGACAGTTATTTGCACAGAACAAGAAAAGCACATGCAAGGGTCAGCTTCCCACAAATACAAACATAGCACATGCAGAGTGTTCCAGCAGCGGTCCTTGAACAGAAACGTAGGTAATTGGCATGGTAGACAGTGAAAGCATATCCCATGGGTTAGGTGAATGTACACTTCTCTCAAGAAAATGAAGGTCCCAGAAACACACAAGACTGTACACCAACAAAGACTCGACCCTATTCTCAAAACCTGCCAGGTTTAAATGTGATGTACCACAGTCCTCAAACCGCTGTTGGTTCTGGTGAGAGGGGCCCCGGAGCTGCAGGTGCAAGGATTCTTCCTGTTGGGTCCAGGAGCAGAGTGGAACCGTTGGTGATGGAGACAAGGAATATTCACTGAAGCAGCCCTCTTCAGGACACTTCACAGGATAGGGGAAGGAGAGTTGCAACGAGGGCCACTGCACACAGACGATGGCAGATCTCCTTGCAGTCATGGTTGTATAAGCCCTTCAAGGACGGGGTCCTTGAGGCTGATATTCAGCAGGAAGGCAACTTATACCATAAACTGGCAACTAATTGGGGTTGTTTTACCGCTGCAGAAAGTTCTGCGACGGAAATGACTGCATGAGAAATGTGTGATATACATAAATGTTTGTACATTTCTCATGCGGGCATTCTTTGTAAAACAATCTCAAAACCTAATCACTTCCCCCACCACCGCCCACACCCTCAAAACACCGCCAACACACCCCTACCTCCAGTGCTTAATTTGTATAAATATAAGTGCCAGTGCCCAAAAAATAGTGGCCCAATAAAGCCGGGCGCGGCACCCAGTGTGGGTGCGGTGCCGCCCTCAGCGTTGGCGCGGCGCTGCCCTCAGCGCGGGCGCACCTGCCGTGCCAGTTCAGTGCTAGACCTACCTAGATCGCCCCACCACCAGCCCATTACACTGCTGCTGCTCCATGTCACATGTTTGGTGCTGCAGCAACTGCTGGCACAAGCTAGTAGTAAATACGCAACTAAGGCATGCTCCTCCTGTAACTGCGCCTCGATGCCCCCGGGCTGTGTGAGCGCTTTAAAAATGCAAATAAATAAAAAAGCTTTCTGTTTCAGTCACTGTTGCACTGTATTTGTCTCTACCCCTTCTGCCCCATCTGGCAGTCAGTTAAATACACCAAGTATTGTTAATCGGTTACCTCCAGGAAGAGCACCCTCCCCTCAGCCCGTTCTTCAGTCACCTCATCCAGGTGTTTTGTGTAATCAATTTACTCTCAAGCCCTTATCAGTCATCACATCTCATAAATGCATCCCCCTTCACCCTTCCTTCAAGCATGAGTATGGTGTTGTATTACTTGGAAAAAGTCATTTCTGCAAGACATTGTTGTGAAATCACCGGCCTGTGCTACTTCTGCTTTAGGGCCTCTTTCCACCTTAACACATATTAAAAAACTAAATATGATTTGTCACCCAAATTCAGGAGCCAGAGGAGAGTGCATATTCGGATATCTCCTTCCCACTGACATGTTCTTGACATACTTCACTAAACTGCGGGGAGTAACAGACACCCACCTCCCTATCTGAGGATACCTATCTGATGATTGCATGTGCTCTCATTAGGAGCACATGCTCGGAGTGTATTGTACCTAGATTAAGGGGCCACATCTGGTGTATAAACCACACATCAGGATAGAAAACATGTGCTGGAATTATGTAAAAAAATGACAGCAAAAGACGGTTGAGAATTATACATGAATACTCAACTAGTGCTTTTATTTATGACGACAGATTAGTGGGCAAGTGCACCATGTTTATCCCCGTCTAGTTTCAATGTGTGTATCTTTAAGCCTGAAATGGCATTCCGGAAGTTCGTCTTTGCATGGGCTTTTCTCGCGAAGTGCAGCCGGTTCGGTTTCGGCTCAATATGTGCAGCGTTCCGGGTCCCCTCGCTGAAGCTTGTTTGTGAACTAATGAGGCCGATAACATTAAAAGGGAGAACGGAAACACCCAGGCAAAAATCCACAGTTCATGTTTCACTTAGATGAATGCTATCCAGAGTTGGACTGGGACATACAATTGTCTCGAGTTGGGCTCGGCACCAATGAAAAAGTGGCCAAAGTTCCAAACGACAATTCATTCCTTTTGTGACAGACACTTGTGGGACCACGCTGCTGCCCTTGCTCCTGGTCTTTGCCCTGCCTTGCCTCACTCACTTAGGCTACCTTCCATGGGGCCACCACCACCAAGGCCATGCTGAGCCTGATGATGACAAAAATAGGTGTGCAGCGCAGCGGCCCCACGGAAGGTAAGATTTTAAAAGAAAAAAACATATTTGGGTGGCTGAGGCCCATCACTTTCGAAGTGATGGGTCACAGCCGCCATTCAAAATAAGTTATTTCTTTTAAAACCTACCTTCCGTGGGGCGGGGCTCCGGCCACCGGTCCCACGGAAGGTCAGGTTTTCAAAGAAAAAAGTAAAAAACATACTTTTGGGCACAATCCATGGGCCCGGTCGCCTGCGGCAGAGTCATCAACTCAGTCTGCAGCAGCCGGCATCCCCTGGTCACAGAAATTTGCCTGGGCCTGGCACTGACTGCAGTCAGCAGCACACTGCACACAGGTCACACAGACAGAAGCCTGGGCGCGGACGGGCCCCTAATGGGGTCCTGACTCCTGGGCAGTCAGGACACCTCAGGGGACCACGCCGCCGCCCGGGCCCCGACCTGGGCCTTGCTTGCCTGATCACTTGACTGTGACAAGCTCAGGCTGCACCGCACGCAGCAACAAGTGACTTACCTGCTTTGCCGACTGGGACTTGGTCTCCTGTCGGGGCCTCAGAGTAGGGGGGAGGGCGGGTGCACACATTGGCACCCGCACAAATGTAAAAGCAGGCAGAGGGAGCCCCAGGAATCAACTAGGCTGCACCATGCAGTGCAGCAGGGCAGGGTCTCTCTCTCACAAGTCACGACGCCTCCTGTGGCAACAACAACACGTCACCATGTAATTTCTTCACTGGCTCAGAAGAACAGCCAATGACAACTGCACATTCTGTGTTACTATACAGAAAGTATCAAATACTGCATAGCAACAACAGAATGGTAGTTTTCATTGGCTGTTTGTAAAAGTTTGTTGTTCATTGCTATTGCTGGCCCCTCCCAGGCCCAGCCAGCCATGGCCTGCAACCTGCAAGCAAGAGAGGGATCGAGATCAGAATGACAAATCCCAATGATTTATAATCGAAGCAAAGCGAAGTGGAAAAACAAACAAAGCAATTGCACGTGCGCTGGCCCCGCATGAGTTCCGGTGCCCAAAAAAGAGTGCCGGTGTTGAGCACTGGCAACCACCCCCACAAATTAAGCACTGCCTACCTCCTTACTTACCGTTCACCTCGAAGTGTAGTGTCCCTGCGACGCTGGTTCCCTTTCACCTCTGTGATCGGGAACCAGCGCTGCAGGGTCCTTTTCTTTTTTCTGTTTTTTTTATCAGGCAGCTGCGGGGGTGACCCCCGCAGCCTTTTTTCTTTTTCTTTTATTTTTGGGTCAGCTGTGGGGGTGTCCCCCGCAACCTCCGCTCACTATACTGTATAGTATAGTGCGCTGGGTGTTGAGGGGGACACCCCCGCAGAACCCGCAGCCTTTGTTTTTCTTTATTTTTTACCTACCCCACCAAAACATACATACCACAAAAGGTTCAAACTTTTTGTAGTTCGAACATTTGGTGGTATGTATTTTAGGTCTTTTGGTGGGGTAGGTAAATTGGATTTGGTCATTTCGGCCGAATCCACTGGCAACCACCAAAGCTCTCCGTGCAAACATGGAATGGAGAAGGTTCTAGGGAAGTAGCCCACTGGAGAGCTGGACAGTCTACAACGGTTGTTCCAACCAGTCCAGGACAGCCTGGAAGCAAGTCGAAGCCCACCAGTGGTAAAAACCTACACCATTCAAACAGCCAATAGTTTACCAGCCAGGGACAACTATTGGTTTCACTCATACCTCACACCCAGACACTTGCACCACAGATATTGAGTGGGAGCAGACAACCCCACCCACTTTCTGTACCACACACAAAAGGCATCAGTAGGGTGCAAAATATGCAGTTTTCCCAAGCAAGTCTATCACCTTATATGGGATTTCCTGACCTGGCAAGGCAGGAAGAAGGCCAAACGATATGGGTAAAAACATGTAAAAATCTTGTGGCGTGGCCTTTTTAGGGCACTAGCCACGTTTAGTAGCCATTTGCCGTAAACATGTATGTGCACACTAGAAATAACATAAAAAGTAAAACTTTATCTGCTGCCACCAGCTTGTTTTTAGGCACATAAAAAAGTAACCAAAAATTCAAAGTGTAAAAGGCTACGCAGGGCAATACAGATACTTGTGTATGTGTGCAATGTTAAAATACAAAAATGTAAAAGATAAAAAGTTAACAGTTTCCCAGTATGGATAGTCTGAAGGACTAATCAGTTTCACCATAACAAATGAGCAAAAGGCAGGGTAAGTGAAGCTGAAGGATTTACTTCCCCTCAAAATGTCATAACAGGTTTAAAAACAAAGCAAAAAGATTGGGAATCCATAGAAACTATGGAGGGAAAGTTGCCAAAAAGAAATCCTTTGGCAGCTGGTACTCAGGCATTGCACAATGCTTTACAAATCTACTGTGAACCATTACGCCACACACCCACCAAGCAACACAGTGTTGAAAAGTAGCAATGCTGCTGACCCGATCAGAAACATCAAAGGGTCACCAGTCAGAGGCAAATCATTCCCCCTCCTATGTGGACAGTCATCCACATGGACTCCGCTGCAGAAAATAACACAGAACACACATGATAAAAGGAGTACAGGACAAGGACATGGAGGCCCTGTCCCTCCAATGCATTTCCAGATTCACACAGCCATACATCAACTGGGAATGTTTCCTTTTTCACACACTTACGGCATTTTCCCATTATGTGCAGTCCCTGTACCTGGTCAAAACTGACGTGGCATTTGATGGATGCAGACTTGGATGTGGATATGTGTGTCTGTCTGTTTCCATGTGATGTAATTGCACGTCACAGAGCCACATGGCCATGCCCATTTCACTGGTATTAGCCAACAGTTAGCTGTGCCAAGGGCCATAATGTGCTTCTTAACGGCCCTGTTTGTTGGCAATGTGTCCACTGGCAGCATGGCCCTGTGCAGGAAATATTGTTGCAAGTCTTCAAATGCCCTGCTCAGATAGCTTGTTGTCCATAGTGTGTGGATGCTGTATTTCATATGGTGACATACCCTGCATTTTTGCATTTTATTGCATGACAGCAGTATGATACACATGTTTACTGTAGACACATTGTACATGACTCCAGGTTTCTTGTTATGTCCATGTGCAGGTGAGGAGACAACAGATGCAGAGGAGGAGGAAGAGGAGGAAGAAGAGTTTGTGGTGCTTCAGACCACCAGTAGAGGACCTGGCGTGGCAGGTCGTGGGAATCCACAAGTGCTACAGACCATCCTGAGCCATGCTACAGACAATTCTGACTCTTTGGACTCAAGTAGCTCTGATGCTGAACCGGAAGTGCAGTCCTCAGTGCTGGCAGAGGTGAGTGCACCAATGGGTGGAGCAGTTGGGACCTGTGAGTCTGGCAGGGGTCAGGTGCCTTCACAAGGCCAGTCAGTGGTGTCATGCCCATTTGTGGTGGTTACGGCTGCAAGGCCTCACTCCCATTTATTGGTATCTGATCCTGATGCAGATGTCCACGGGAGGGTTGCAGTCCTGCAGCCAGAGACAGGGGCATCACAGCAAGGGTCATGCTCCCTTGGATCAGGCAGACGTGACCCCGCACACATGGAGGACATGTGCGGACTGGGCAGACAGTGTGGGAGGAGCAGATGTTGTGTTCTGCACACCGACAGGGTGCTGCTTATGAGAATTTGACGGAGGGCATGGATAGGGTGGTCAGTTCCATGATCTGCCCAGTATCACAGGTGGAGCAACAGCTGCAGGTGATGCAGTCCACATGCCCCTCCCACTGGCTGTGCATGGAAGGGAACATCAGGGGCCGACGGACAGATCTGCAGTGTTTGCAGGCATCCCTGCTTGCAGAGGGTCGGCCAAGCTGCTATCCATGAGGAAGAGGCAGCCAGCAGAAGATTGTTCTGCCCGGAGATGTTATCATTGAGGCAGACAATCACGGAGGAACTTCGTGCAACCCGTGAAGTTGTGCATAGTGACCTCCAAGTCCTCAGTCTGCTGGTGTATTCATCAGTGTCATGCATGGCGAATGCCACTGAGGACCAGGCCAGGGCACTGCATGGCGAGCCTCCAGCACCACTTCCACCTTCTGATTCAACGCAGGATGGTGGTGCCAGCAGACACATGCCCCTCGTCCACATTAGCCATGCAGTCTGTGAGTCCTTGGAGGGGATTCTTTTTTTAAAAAATTTTAGACGTCCACCCATGTGCATGTTGACATGCACCCTGCCCCTCCCCCCTCCTGGTTGAACCCATGATGGACATTTTTGATTTCTTAAAAATGTTTTTTGATACTTGAGTAACCCTTTCCATGATTCATTTTTTCTTTCCTTGAGTTGTGCAGTTAACCTCTCAAGGCCTCAAGGCCATGACGTTTGCAGTGGTGGACATGCAGCAATGCATAGTGAGGTCAATGAGCATGTTTGCATGGTGGTGCACAGGATGGCATGAGCAGGTACCTATGGGTTCAGTGTTTCCTCTCACATGTGTGCTATGTGAATGGTACTTCACTATGCCTGTTGTAATACCTTCTCCCACGTTGTTTCAGTAATCCATGATCTGGCGGTGACTGCTGTCCCGGGGGAGACACCCTGCACCCTTTGATGTCCATGCTCCCTATGCCCTCCACCAGGCACTGTCCCTCCTGTCCATAATATGGAGACACAGTTCCTGGTGAAGGTGTTGTGGGATTCACACCATGCCGGCGCAGTCAGCGGGTAAGCATGAGCACTGACCTGCATGTCGAGCATGCACCATTTGTCAACATGTCTGCTGCATGTGTAACTTAACTTATATGTGCTTTGCATGCTACCATGCCGGGATGGTTGTTTAAGTAGTACTCATGTCACTGTGTCGCCTCCATCAGTAAATTAACCTATGGCTGCACTTACTGTGGTGTAGTGCATGCCAATGGCCATCTCAAATCCAGGCAGTGTACTCCTTGATGTGTGTTTAACTTGGCCTTCCTTCTCACTGTCAGTCTCTGTCCCTATCTCTGTTGTGGTATGCTGCACTCATGGGCAGATCACAATCTATGTCTTTTCATCTCCTTGCATGTGGTGGTGGTTCTGCAGTGGGTGCTCTCGGCATATTTTCTGGATCAATTCATGTGTTGTCATAGGTGTGCATGTTTTTTCTGTTGTTATTATGCATTTCATTGCATTTAGGGGATGCGTCTCCCGATGGGTTGCTTCGTATGCAAGGCAGGTGGGTACCCAGTGCAGGTAAGTGAAGGGCATTTGCAGATGCTTGTGTGGTGTTTGGCTGGGAGTTGTGCACTGTGTGTGATCACTTAGGATTGACTTATCTTGTGTGGCACCAGTACTCTTCATGGGTGAATGTTTCACAGGGTGCTGTTATGGTGAAAGGTCTGGGCATGGTGTTGTTTCAATGGATTTGTGGGGCCACTGGTTTCATATTCAAATTGTGCGAGTTCCAACTGTGTGGGCCTTTCTTGGGTGTTCGGGAGTGGGTGGCAGGGCCGGCTGTTTGTGGCCTGTGACAGGTGTTGATGGTTGTGCAGGTGTGTGTCTCATTGCAATTTGACCATGTGTTCTGAGTGGCACTTCACATCTCTTGCAATGTTTGTGGGGTAATGGTTCGACGGCACATTTGGCTTCTCTTGCTTAGGGTTCCCCAATTATGGTGTGCAACACCAGTTACAAGCCACATCCATGGGAACATTGATGCACATTTTTGGGATGGCTGCACTTTTTGGGATGCTATGTTGTGTTCCAGCACCTTACTTTTGGCAGTGTTGGTGTTTTCACATGCATGTCCCATGCATGCTATACCATGGAGTTTGCAGCTTCAACTTGACCGCAGCTGGGTGCATGGTACTGCTGCATTCAATTGAATGCAAAACTGGACCAAGTGTATGCTGTCACAATGAAGCCTGCATTGACCATGCACTTTTTGTGTGCATCATACGTTTAGCATGCATTTATCCTTGCAGTATCACATTGCTTTGTGCTGTCTGCTTATGTCTTCCATGGCAGTTGCCTCAGTGACCAGCCGTCCAGTCTAACATCGGCCACTTTGAATTGATGTGTCAAGCATGATCCTGCCTGGAGTGCAAGAAGTGAGTATTTGTGTACTTGCATTCTTGTACTTTGTATCACGGCTGAACTCTACAAAATCTGCAGGGAACTTGCCAACCCGTCCGCAGTATCTTCTGCCCCCACTCCTTCCCGGGCCCTTTATAATGCACTCGCCTCTTACCTCTTTTCCAAAACATTGGACATACTGAACATCCTTGTCACACACTCTTCCAACACAACCCTCCCCCTTCTGCCTCCCTACCACTTACCCTCCTCCTTCCTCCTTCTCTTCCTTCGCTCTGGTCTCCCCTAAAGAAGTCACCAGAGTTGTCAACTCCATGAAGGTCTCTTCCAAACAGGTTGCCCCATGCTCCTACAGAACCATCAAGGACAACAACTCATCTTTCCCCCCTGCTCTTACTGATCTCTGCAACCACTCCTTTGCCACCTGCAGACTCTTCCTGCCCAGCCAACTACCGCCCCATTTCCATCACCTCCTTCCTGCGAAAACTGCCCGAGAAGTTGGCCCTCCCCAACTCAACGCCCATACCGAACTTGTTGGAGGTCTACATGGTCACCAGTCTGGATTCCAAGCTTCCATAGCCACGGACACTGCTCTCTTGAACACCCGTGAAGAACTGCTTGCGTCCCTCGATTCAAAATCCCCTGCTGTCCTCATATCCTCCTTGATCTCTCTTCTGTATTTGACACAGTGAACCATTCCATCCTCATAAAAAGGCTCCATGACACCCTTGGTATCTTGGAGCGGGCACTGGACTGGCTTAGCTTGTTCCTAACCGACCGTTCCTCCAAAACCATTCTGGGCCCTTTCTCCTCCCCTACTTCCTCCTCCACCTGTGGCTTCTCACAGGGCTCCCTTCTTTCGCCCTGCCTCTTTAACATATACCTTTCCCTACTTGCACACCTCATTGCCTCCTTCTCCCCCAACTTCCAGTGCTACGATGACAACACACAACTCTTCTTCCAACTTCCTACTGATGCCCTTGCACCATCCTTCATCCCTGATTGCCTCGCCACCATCCAGGCCTGGTGCACTGCTGATAACCTCCACCTCAATGCCAGTAAAACAGAGATGCTCCCCATTGGATCCCCTGCACCCTACTTCTTCCCTTCACTCTGGCCTTCCTCCATGGGCTCCCGCCCTGCCCTCTCCTCTGAAGCCAGGAATCTTGGAGTCATCTTCGACTCCTCCCTTTCCTTCATCCCTCATATTCAGTACATGGTCAAGAAGTCCCACTTTCACCTCTTCCTTCTCAAAGGAACTGTACCCTTCCTCACCTTCCCCGAGAGACTCAATGTTACCCTTGCTCTGGTTCTCTTCAGGCTAGACTTCTGCAACCGCCTCCCTTTCCTTCATCCCTCATATTCAGGACATGGTCAAGAAGTCCCACTTTCACCTCTTCCTTCTCAAAGGAACTGTACCCTTCCTCACCTTCCCCGAAAGACTCAATGTTACCCATGCTCTGATTCTCTTTAGGCTAGAATTCTGCAACAGCCTCCTCCTTAGTCTTCCTTCATCCACCCTGTGACCCCTCCAGCTTACCCAGAATAGGGCAGCAAGACTTATCTTTGGACTCAAGCCCAGGGACCGCACCTCTCCTGCCCTACAAAGCCTTCACTGGCTCACAGTCTCAGCACAGATTCAATTAAAATCCCTCTGTATCATCCACAAGGCTATCTGGGGCCGGCGACCACTCTATCTTCAACGCCTCCTGACCAAATACTCCCCTTCTGACTCCCACGTTCCTCTGGCACCAACTCCCTGCATGTGAAGCGGTTTGCTAAACAGAGAGTTGGTGGTCGATCAGTTTCCTTTGCGGGCCCCCTTCTGTGTAATAGCATCCCTCTCCCTCTGCGTCTTCAGCAAGACTTCCTTAAATTCCAAAAAGCCTTTCTCCTGCTCTCTTCCTTGCTAATCATACAGTTGCGTGACTGATGTGCAGGACCCTTACTTATCATCAGGGCCCTGACCCCCCACATCTCTCAGCCAAGCCAGTGTCTATATATTGCACTTGCCCAGGCTCAGCCTCCGCACGGGAGGTTGCACTTATGTTTTTGTTTTATTTTCTTAGCACTTCATCCCAAGCACTTCTCCATGAGCACCTCAGCACCTTTCCCCTAACCCCCCACCCCTCTGCACTTACACATTCTGAACACTCACAAGGCATAGTAGGCTAGTCTCCCCTCCCTGTTATTCTCATTATTTGTTTGTACTTTGAATTCAATATTGTATCTCTGTTGTAATTCATTGTCTACCTTACCAGACCCCACCCTGTTGCCCTGTGGGCGCTTTGAAACAGTTTAGCTAATTGTATAAGTGCCCAATAAATAAATAAACAAATAAATAAATAAATAAATAAATAAATAAATGTGCTGTGTTCAGTGCACTGTCCCAATACTATGCAGGTGATGGTAAGCATCGCCATGTCATTGGTAGTCTTCCAGGGGTGTCCTTGCTTTTTTGTGGGCTGAATTATCTGCATATGTGATTCTTCTCATTTTCATGCAGCATGTTGACTGATGCGTGTGTTGTGTATGTTCCATCATCTAGTGAATGGGGATATTTGATATTTGACATGTACATTTGCTGCATGTCATTGAGGGGGACAGGCAGTGTGGGGGATGTTGTTGGTTGTCAGTGTGTGTGTGTGTTTTGTGTGTTTGATTTGCATGTACTGTGCAGGTGTTGCTGCATGTGTGGTGGGATACAGGTTGATGGTTGCCTTGTGGGTTGCATGTGTTGTATGTCACTGAGGGGGGCCCGTTGGTCATGCATGGATGTGTTAGCTGCACTCTGTCTGCAGATCCTTCCATCAGGGAATGATGGCTATTTCATGGGATGTAATTAGATTGTCACCTCATGCCAAGAGGACAGGTAAGATGTGCATTTATCTTGATTGTTATGGAAGGGCTACTTTAGTTGCTGTATGTCTAGATGTGACAATTCTAGTGTGTCACCCTCTTTGTCACATTGTAAATTACCTCAAGTAAAACATTTTTTTGAGGATGGGGTTTATTGTGGTCATGTTGCCTAATTGACTAGCCTGTGGATCCATAGTGCACTGCTTTTCTACACCCCACAATCGGACATCTTTGTGTGCATCATGCACATTCTAGGACATGTGTGCAGCTGTATGTCAATGTGCTTGTATGTTGTGTCCATGTACATTTATGGGCCATGTATGGCTTGCAGCTCAGACATGATGTTTTTGGATGTATCACTGCTTACACATTTGACAAGTGTCTTAGTTAGTGATATGGGATGTTCTTGGAGCCAAAAGGGTGATGGTTGGCATGGTGGTAGTGGTGACCTCCTTCTTCAATGTGTTTTTTTTTGGAATCACAAAAAGAAATGTCTTATTAGTTCTAAGGGATGAACACACATTTGCACTTCCGACGGCACTTTCTCAGGGTGGTTTAGTGGGCACAGTGGAATGGCCCATTGTCATCATTGAATGGCACCTGGGATTTTGCGGGATTGTGTGCACGCCACAGGGGAAGGATTGTAGGTGAAATTAGATTGCACAAGCTGGGTACGTGCAGCCTCTGCACATGTCCTTTGCCCAGCCATATGCAAGCGGTGTGCCTGTTGGTGTAGATGGGGTGCCACCACTCTGTCCACCAGGATGCCAGGCTGTGTTGCAACATTGTGCAGGACACATGCTGCCACAATGATCCTGCAGACTACTGGTAATGCATATAGCAACACACCATGAGAGTGGTCAAAGTAGCAGAAATGTGACTTGAGCACACCAAATGTGCGTTCCACTATGCCCTGAGTTGCAATATGGGCAGTGTTGTACCTTACCTCGGCAGGTGTGTTGGGGTTGCGTGTGGGCGTCATCATGTATGTGCTCAGAGGGTAGGCACTGTCCCCTGTAGAGGTGAGAATGGTTGTCATTGTCATTTGTTGACAATGTCTATCAGTCTGTGTGCAACATGCATGCATGTGCATGGACATTTATACTCACCAATGATCCATGTGTTGCCATGCTTTCCAGCTTCCAGGGCCCGGAGTAGCAGGGACATCCTGAAGATATAACAATCATGTGTGCTGCCAGGATAGTTGGCATATACTTCAGCAATGATGCCCCTTGGCATCACACACAACCTGAACATTGATGGAGTGCCAATGTTTCCAGTTGCAGTAGATGTGCTCTGTTGCTCGAGGTGGATGCAGAGCAACATAGGTGCAATCAATGGCACCTAGCACTTTTGGGAAGTGCGCCACCCCATACAAATCCTGGACCACTGCTTGCCTTTCTGCCTGTGTTCTGGGCATATAGATATGCCGGCGGATAGAAGGACATGCAGTTATGATTGCCAACACCTGGTGTAAGCAGCTTGACTGCGGGGCCTGGGATGTGTCACCTACTATGGCGGTGGCCTGCTGGAATGAGCCAGTGGCCAAAGAATTCAGACCAATGAGCACCTTTTGCAAGGGGCTTAGTGCTTGGGAGCACATGGTGGGCGATGTGGGGTCATCTTCCCACTCCATGAACAGGTCAAGGATGATATGGGGGGAACCTATACCTGCCATAGGCCTTGTCAGCAGGCATACCAAAAAGGCTGTTCCTTGGATGAAAGATCCAGGCCCTGGCCCTCCTCCTCCTGTTGTGGTGTATATAGATGATTGCTGCAACATCATGGCTGTATTTGTGCGTTTGTTGATCGTGCATGCTTTTTATGCATTTATTAGTGTGTGCATTGACGTTTATGCCTGCTATCGCGTGGCCTGGGTGTCTCTAGTTTTGCGTGTGCTTTTTCATTTGCCAGCGTTCCCTGTTCAATTCCATAAATACATGTGTTTAGCGCTCGTATGGGCGGTGCGATTGTTTGTCAGTGGAACGTCCTTCGTAACGCCCATATTTTCACTTGTTCTTCCTTATTCCACGTCTTCCTCCCCCTTTTAGGTGGCTGCGCAGGCCTGGCCTGCCCTTCTCTTGGAGTCTTGCGCAAGGCGTTCATCATGTCGCAGTGACGTTGTGGACAGGCGCGGATTCCTCACAAGTTCCAGGTAACCCCTGCGCATTGTGTTCCATGAATCGACGAACGGGGACTTTCACACGCTTTGCGCGCAAATGTAGTTTTTCCCGCACAGATTATTCCATGAATCGGGCCCCTAGAGAGGTGTGATCAATGACACTGGCAGTGACCGAAGGATAGTGGTCCATGAGGTGGTTAGCCATTGACGCAGGGCAAGGTTGGTGGGATCTGGCTAAGTGCTAGGCGAGAGGGTATGGGCCTCAACTGGCTTGCCAGTGTCCTTCATTTTTTTAAAGTCATTGGGCCTCATTAGGACTCCGGCGCTAAACCATGGTGCTATTAGCACCATGGTCCATGCCGGAGTCCGCCATGGCGGAATGGGTTTTTACCACCCCATTCCAAGGTTGGTGGGGCGGTAATTCCCCATGCCGCCATGGCCCTTCCCCATTCCCATTTTTGCCCCATAGGGCTCAATGGGAATGGGGAAGGCGCTAATTACGGCACCGTAAATTATGGTGCCGTAATTAGCTCCTAGGTCCCTTTGCGGGTTGGTTTTTTAACACCTGCTAAAAGCAGGCGTTAAAGTGCAACCCTCAAAGGGACCTCGTAATCAGGTGTTAAGGGTTTAATGGCGCCGACACCTTTTACGGCGCCGTTAACCCCTTACCGCCTGGGTTGTAATGAGGCCCATTGAAGCAACATGGGCAGTGGCCACGGCCAAAAGCCATGGTTAGGGGTCCCGAAGAGAATATAAAACAAAAGAACCCTTGAAATTAACTGAAAATATCTTTAGTTGTTGTTAAATACATTTAGTTATGTTTTAGCTGAAAAAATGTCCAAATACATTTTTTTGGGATAAAATTTGATTGAAGCAGAATTGAAGGCCAACAATCCTCTCCCTCTGACCATCCTTACCTGGAAAGTCCTTTCAGAGTTTAGAAGTATCTTCCTTCCAAAACCTACCTAGCACCTTAAAACCTATGTCTTGTACAAACAATATCCCAACAAAGTTTGTCAAGCAGTTTCTCTGAATGTTCATTGAACAACTGCAGGTAATTTTAAAAGCTTCATTTTCTGAATTATTTTTTCTCGCTCTTGAAAATATGACCTTATCATCCCTAATTAAAAATATGGTCTTGATGACATCTTTTTCAGTAATTTCATGCTGCTAAGTAGTCTCCCTGTCCTTGGAAATCTGATTGAAAAATGTGTAGCCATTCATTTACAGGCTCAAACGGCCGCCTATCATCTCTGAGGGTTTACTAGCATAAACCTTTTTGATTTTTTGTACAAAATGTTGCTCATAATTCAGAAAGTGAGATTTTCTTAGCAGTGAATACTTCATATTTGTTTCATGCTGAAAAGTATAGTGCAAACCTATAACTCTGCTGGACATGTCTACTGCCATCCTCCCCAGCAGTTGTGCCGTATCCTGGCAACATGGCAGTTACAGAGCGACATATCCATTCCTGCAACAGCCTGCTGTAACCCAAAGTTCCAACTGCGAGGGGCAACCCTGATCCAATTTTTATAGATAATTGTGTAAATTTGAAGCCTGGTGGTAGATAAATAAATGCATGTAAACCATATCTGGTTTGATATGGTGGTCTATGGGAATATACAATTATATATTCCCTCCTGCACCTTCCTTTCCTGTCACTCTCTGGCTGGCCTCCCTTGGCCCTCTTCCTTCTCCCACACGTGAGGCTAAGAACCTCAGGATCATCTTCGACTCAATGCTTTTCTTTGCTCCACACATCTCTACCGTCTCTAAGAAGTCAAACTACAAACTGCACCTCCTCAGAGGTTTTCTTCCTTTCCTCTCCATCCACCAGCCGCTCACTGTCTCTACAGATCTGGTTCTCTCTAAGCTGGACTACTGCAACAGCCTCTTTCTAAATCTTCCTGCTACTACTCCCTGCCCTCTGCAACTCATCCAGAACAGGACAGCGAGACCTGTCCTTGGCCTCAAGCCTAGGGATGATCGTATCTCTCCAGCCCTGAAATCTCTTCACTGGCCCCCAGTGGCTGCAAGGATTATATTCTAGACCCTCTGCATTGTCCACAAGGCCTTCTTGGGCCTGGGGCCGCAATACCTTCAACACTCCATTCGGAAATACCTTCCTACTCTAGCTCTTCATTCCTCCACCTCCAACTCCCTCAGGGTCGGTCACTTCTCCAAGCAAAAAGTTGGTGGTAGATCTCTTTCTTCGGTGGGAGCCACCCTCTGGAACTTGAGGAGAATCATCTTCCATTCCAGAAGCACCTCAAGACCTTCTTTTTTGCTTCTGCCTTCTCTCTTCATCTCCCATGCTGATCTCTGTCTGCTTCTGCAGTGGGCACCTGGCTATCCTCTGAATTCAGGTCCAGATCCGTTTCCACCCAGCTGCATACCCGCACTGCCTCCTGGCAACCCTTGCACTTGGGTCTGTATCTGCAACCCTACAGTCCCCTTACCTGTACTTATTAGACACCCATTGTCTGCGCCTAATTCTTGCACTTGCCACCTGCTGGCCCCACTACCTGTTGTTGCTTTGTTCACTGGTTCAGCAGTTTCCACTCCTCCCCTGCCCCTTGCACTTCTCCACTTCCCTCTCCCCTGCACTTGCGCGTTCTCAATGTCACTGGGCCTAGTAAAATCGCTGTTTTGTCCTGCCATGTACCCCTCCATTCCCTCGTTGCACCTTGAAACACTTGTGTATGGGCACGCTACAAATAAAATATCATTTCATATATCATGCCTGCAAACCCTTTTGATTTTATTTTATTGTCAACATGTTTTCTAATGACTCATTCAACTGTTTGTGTACCTTGTGTCAAGCGCAAACTTTCATCCCAGAAATATGTAGGTCCAGCCCTAAAAAGCCAATTTTTACTTTCTGGGAATGCTTGTCACCTTTCCGGGAGGACAGGGTATACATCTAGTGGGGTTTTAATTGGTTGGAGTTGTCTGGGTCGGGACTCCCTATCCACCGCGCACCTCCTATTGGTGATTTCAAGTTCAGCCTGCAGCCTAGATCATGGTTTGTCTGGGGACCAACTCCAGGGTTCCCAATTGGTTGAATGTTTTGATGGGATGACAAACCTTTGGATGATTGTGGGCGCTGGATGGATTCAGTAGTCCAAGAAGTAGCAGTTTTGCCTTTGGTTTTAAGTCATGGTCACGTCAAAAGAGTTGCTGGTGCATGTGGTTTTTTATTTTTGTCGGTATCTGGTCCTCCCATGTCCGCTCACTTCCTGACACCAGAACAACTGCATTCTCCACCGATTCCGGCAATAGACCAGGCTACCCAGCCCCACTGGCACCCGGACATGGGAGGTCCAGATACCAGCTCTATCTACAGCCAACTACCATACTCACTTGGCCTTGAAAAAGACTTAGGTCGAAACACTCGTCGGCTGTTTGCACTCGCTAAGGTTGACCAACTGGCAATATTTGCCACTCTGATGATTTGTTGTTCTGGTAAACCGACAAAAATAAAAAAAAAACACATGCACCAACAACTCTTTTGACGTGACCATGACTTAAAACCAAAGGCAAAACTGCTACTTCTTGGACTATTGAATCCATCCAGCGCCCACAATCATCCAAAGGTTTGTCATCCCATCAAAATATACATCTAGTGGGTTAGCTGGGAACCAGTGCTTCAAATGGAGGCCCTGAGAGGATAATGGAGAGATCACACCTGCATGGTAATTACTGGAGTCTCCTAGATGCAAGGCAGATGCGGGGTGGAGTGGTGGGATTTGGGGTTAGGGTTCACAGGATAGGCGTTGCAGAGAAGTGAGCAGTTCCACCATGTTGTGATTTTTTCGGCCACTCACACTTCCAGCGCCCCCTCTCCACTTCCTCAGACCAAGCACTCAGGGACTAAGATCACCAGAAAAATACTTTCTCACAGCAGCAAGGATCCTCACAGAAGACTTGAAATGGACCAATCCACATTTGTTTAATCATTTTTGGACATTTCTGGACATCCGAAGAAGGTTTCACCTGGAATTTTATTGGATCTCAGTCTGCTCAAAGCCCCCTCCCATACAAGCAAATATAAAGACTTAAAGGAGGAAGCAAGTCCCTCACCCATCTCAGAGTACCAATTCGGGTGAACTGCTGCCTGAGCTCTGCTACCAGGATCCTGCTCACTGGTGGAGGCAGCCCGCAAGTGCTTTCTGGCAACCTACGTGGTAAGGAAGGGCAGAAGAAGGACTCACCTTATCCTTGGAGACTCTCAACAGAGTTCCTCAGCAACCCAAGAATCAAGAAACATCTCTGTGATTTGGTTCTTGCCTCAAACTCTTTGTGAGTTACACCAACCCAAACATCCACAGCCTGTCCCAAGTTTCTTCATGCCAGGTGCCATTGCCATGTGTTGGGCCCGGTCAACCTGCTCACAATCCCACATTGAATCACTCTATCAGAAATCTCCAAGACTCCCTGATCAAAGCTGATGAGTCCAAAGAAAAAGACCAAAAGATGTCTGTGATGGACCGGTTCCCCTGGTCTGGTTTTAAGACTACATTATTTACCTTTATAAAAGACATGGACATTGCTGCAGAGACTATTGCCTTCCTCCTCCTGCCTTCAGCATGAGTGCCCTTTTTATTTAAAAGTCTGCATAATCTGTGTCTTCCTTTACATGGGTGGGTTATTACTGTTTTTTAGTAGTTTATATTTTTAGTTTAATTAAAGTCTCCTGTGTTTGTTATAGCACTTTGATTGGACATTGCTTTTATTTTGGTATCACAGGACTATTGTTGTTTGGATAATTATGTGCTATCTTGCACCCCTCTTGAAGAGTGTAGCCTGCTTTAAGAATGTCAGGTTGGCAGACTTGTCACATACTCTGGACATCCATGGGGATTGCCCTATCCACCTACATACTACATCCAAGAGCTCTCTAACGGAACAGAGCGCCCCAAAGAGAAATAAAAAAGGCCGGAGGAAACTGATCATCAAGGCAAGGGAACCCCATTGCTGTAGAGGGAGACAAAACAAACATATTAGGACAGGGAAATGAGGACATGTTATACTACAATCAGAAACGGAAGAAGTAAACTTACCTAGGGTTTTGCAAGTTGTAGCAATACACCTGTTTGATGACAGTATGCCCCCCGAACACTGATTACATAGACCAGAGAACCGCACAAAAATTGAGGTGCAGAAAAATAAACAAAAATGCAGAATCGAGGAACCTGCCCCAATGAAACATGAACACCGTAATGGACAAGAGATGAGGAAAAGGAAGTCCAGTAAATCCAAAGGACGTACAGGAGACGACTCAGTAGAGTACAGGAAGCACAGAACCAAAAGAAAACAAATGTGGACACACAAAAAACAAGGAACAGGGAAATCCAAGGTGAGGTACCCATTCAGTAATCCATCACAATCCAGGAAGAGAAGCAAGAGTCTGGTAACAACAGTCTCAAGGTAAGGGGAGGCAGAGAAGAAGGTAGCAGACTGAAATGGGGGAGATAAGGAAAACAACAAACACAATCCAATAAAAAAGGGGAAAAGACACAGAGGAACATGGAATTCGGGTACTAGAAAGCCAGCAAATATGGGCTCACTTATTTTCATTGCAGAGCAAAGATCCCATTGTTTGGCTGTGGTTTATACTCTGCACCTTTTGTGGGTGAGACTTCTTCCCACATCATCTGACTGACATGATGTGCTTTGCAGTGCCACAAAGCATGTTAGGAGGAGTGGTTCCCTATTCCCCTAGCGCCACAGCACATCTGTTGGTATGCAGGTGAATATAAAGAATATATATGGGTGATTTTAACATCCACCTTGACTCTTCAATCACACAATCCACTCTCTTCTGTGACCTCTGCACTCACTCTCCATCTCCATTCTTCCTTCTGGCCCTACCCACTCGGTTGGACACACTCTTGATGCCTTTATCCACACAGATCTCTCACTCTCCTCTCCAATGCTTACCCCACTCCCCTGGTCTGACCACTCTCTCCTTTCCTCTCACCTGGGTCCTCCAGGCCCTCTGACTGCACCCCTACCAGCCCTGCCAACCTCACTCATGGACATCCGTCCGATAAAACAAGTGTCATTTGCTTTGCATCTACCTTCATCCCCTCTCTCTCCCCACTCCAGCCTCTACCTCTGATGCTGCTCTCAACAACCGCTAATTTGCCTTTACTAATACCCTTGACATTTGTGCCCCAGTCATGAGGAACCGACTGCAACATGCCTCTAAGCGCAACACCTGGTATGGCTCCGAACTTACAGACATGAAATGCAAGGGCAGAGCTGCAGAACGGAAGTGGCAGACTTCAGGCTCACCCTCTGACAAACTGGCCTGTTCCCTGCTCCAAAGGCAATACAGACTCTCCATCTGCACCAAGAAAAGGGAACACATCCAGGCTTGCATCGCTGGTGCCTCAAACACCATGGATGAACTCTTTAAAATCTGCAAGGAACTAGCCAACCCTTCTGCCGTCCCTTCCTCAGATCTTCCCTCCAAGGCCCTCTGCAATGCACTGGTCACACAGTTCACTGAATAAACACAGGACATCCTGAGTACCATTGGTCTCTCTCCCCCTCCCCTTGCCCTACCCCATTGTCTCCTATGGCCTCCCATCCTCCCTCTGCCTCTCTCTCCTCCTTCTCTCCTATCACACCTGATGAGGTCACCAGAGTTGTCCGCTCTATGAAGGTCTCCTCCAAACAGGTTTCCCCTGCTCCTCCGGAACCATTAAAGACAACATTGGCTCCCTTGCCCCAGCACTCATGGATTTCTGTAATCACTCTTTTGCCACTGGATCTTTCCCCTCCCCCCTCAAGCACTCCCTTGTGACCCCCCTCCTGAAAAAACCTTTGGCTGACCCGTCCTGTCCAACTACCGCCCCATATCTATCACCCCTTCCTTGGGATACTTTTGGAGAAGCTGGTCTTCCCACAACTGACCCAGCACACTGAACTTGTTGGCTGCCTCCATTACCATCAATCTGGTTTCTGAGCATCCTGAGGCATGGAAACTGCTTTTCTGAACACCCATGAGGAACTGCTCGCATCTCTTGACTCCAACTCTCCATCTGTTCTCATTCTACTTGATCTCTCCTCTGCATTTGATACGATCAACCACTCCATACTCATAAAATGGCTCCATGATACCCTAGATATCTCAGAGTGGGCAATGGACTGGCTGACCTACTTCCTCAGGCACTGTCTGTCCTAGGTTATTCTAGGCTCTTTCTCCTCCCGCACCTCTATCTCCACCTGCAGCATCTCCCAGAGCTCCACCCTTTCTCCCTGGCTCTTTAACAACTACCTTGCTCCGCTTGCGCACCTCATTTCCACCTTCTCCCCAAACTTCCAGTGTTATGCAGATGATACACAACTCTTCTCCAAACATCCTTCTAATCCTCTTCTTACTTCCTCCTTCATTCCTGAATGCCTATCTGCCATCGAGTCCTGGTGTACTTCCAATGATCTCTGCATCAATGCCAGCAAGACTGAGATCATTCCTATTGGGACCCCTGCTCCCTCTTTCTGTCCGTCACTCTGACCATCTTTTATGGGCTCTCCCTCTCCCCCTTCATCTGAGGCCAGAAACACTGGAGTCATCTTCGACTCCTCTCTTTTCTTCTTCCATCACATCCAGGGCCTTGTCAAGTCCCACTTTCAACTCCACCTCCTCAAAATAATTATTCCATTCCTCACTTTCCCCCAGAAGCTCAATGTCTTTAGAGCTCTGGTTTTCTCCAGGCTAGACTACTACAATAGCCTAAACCTTAATCTACCCTTTTCTTCCCTATGACCCCTCCAGCTAATCCAAAATAGGGCTGCAAGACTTATCCTTGGCCTGAAGCCCACGGATGCATCTCTCGAGCACTAAAAACTCTCCACTGGCTCCCAGTTGCTACAAGGATCAAATTCAAATCACCCGCATCATCCACAAGGCTGTCTGGGGCCGGGGACCTCGCTATCTACAACTTGATTTCACTAAATATTCTCCCTTCAGATCTTTACGTTCCTCCGGCACCAACTCTCTGTGTGTTAAGTGCTTCACTAAACAGCGAGCTGGTGGCCGATCTCTTTCCTCAGCAGGCTCCCTCCGATGGAACAGCCTCCCTCTTCTTCTTCATCTTAAGCCGGATCTTCTTAAATTCCGGGCAGCTCCTCAAAACTTTCCTTTTCACCTCCTCCTTCCTCTGCTAAATCACCTCAGTTGCTGGTGACCTAGACCCTTAATTGTCCTCCCGGGCCCTGGCCTCCTCACACCCAATCGCCTACAGCCTCCACACCTCCCAGCACTTTGCCTTGGCACCCACTGGCCTATGTCACCACAGGTCTACACTTACATATTGTTGTCTGACCACTCCACCTATGTACTTAAAGCTTTCTCTTGCCAGCACATCCCTCTTGATACAACTAGCACTCCCCCTTTCCTCTCTCTCCCTGCACTTGCGCATTCTGAATGCTCACAATGCCTAGTAGGTCTGCATTTATCTTTCATGGTTTTATTTGTCTTCACTCCCAAGTTTCCTCTCTGTTGCCCTGTGGGCATTTTGAAACACAATTTACCTGATGTATAAGTGCTTTACAAATGCACAATAAAATTAAAAAAAACATGCATGTACAGCGTCCCAGACAGGCAAAAAGGTTCAGGTTGAGAAAAACGCATTAGCACAAAATATTGTGGGTCTAGACCGAGGTTAGCATAGCAGAAGGTGCGTGCATTGTTTTTAGTTAGGATTGACACATATTAGGTGCTCACATATAGCAACACAGAAAGAGCAACACATGTATTACTGTTAGGACTGCAGAGGTTATAAATAGGGCAATAGTGTAGGCCCTGTGTTTAGTTGGTGTATTCAAAATTATAGTCCTGTGGTAGAAGTGAGGTCAGCATGTTAACATGGCAGAGGTAGCACCATATTGGAAGTTAAGGCCTGGTACCCTATAAATAGAATACAATGCAGGCCCTGATGCGGAGCTGTGGCTCTTTTTAGCTTATCTCCAAAAAGTAAATCCCCTCCTCCGTTCCCCAGTAAAGAAGCCAAGGTCAGAGGAACCCGCAGTCCACAGATAAACGCTAATTGTATCCAGCTGCAGAGCCTCGATGGGGTGGGAATCGAATGTGAACTGAGGGGAGTGCTGCTAGGGATGCGCCCTTCGAAGACAAATTCATGAGAGAAAGGCATAAGGATTTGTAATGCCAATGGGCAAGGCACAGATTTAAAGCACTACTGCCCTCCCCAATAAGCGGTCATCCCATATGAACTACAAGTAAACACACAACCAAAGAAAATACATCCCTAGAATTCAGACAAAAAATGGTGACCCAGTCATGTCATTACTGGGCACCTTGGGTTCTAAGGCGATAAGGGGGAGCCATGTCTGGAACATTCCATGAATTGGGATAGAAGGAGCAGAGGTGTTGGCAATACATTAAGTACAATGTTGGGGAGGTAACCTGTGTGCGCCGCAGCATCTGGTATAATGAGAAGGCCTATTGTCTATTAATGCAGAGTTGGCCTCGCCAGTTTACTTTATGATTTGATAAGTCATGTATAATGGGCCTGTACACAAGTGTTTCTAGGCGCGACAAGACAAGGAAGGGGAGACAAACAGAGGACAAAACAGACAATCTTACTAGGGCTTGTGTCATTCAGATCGTGCTAGTGCAAGGGCAAAGGAAAATGAGAAGTTCCAGGGGAAAGGAGGTGGGAAGTGCAATAGGGCAAAGCTCAAGAAGCGCCACCGGGGTGGCCAGCTCTGAGTAAGTGGAAGGAGGAAGGGGACTGTAGGGTTGCAGATACAGTCCCCAAGTGCGCAGTAAGCCCAGAGGCAGTGCATGGGGCTTACTGGTCATGTAGGTGCCTGGTGCCAACTAAGGTTCAGAGGGAGGCCAGGTAACCAGTTAGTGTTGCAGACAAGTACATCAGCAGGCGAGAGAGAGAGTGAAAGCAGAAGGAAGGTCTTGAGTTGCTTCCGGAACCTTAGGTGGTCCTGCTCAAGATTCAGAGAGGCAGGGAGACTGTTCCAGAAGAAGGCACCAGCCGAGGAGAAAGATCTACCCCCAACTCTCCCTGGAGAAGTATCTGACCCTCAGAGAGTTGGAGGTGGATGAGTGAAGGGCTCGAGGGGGAAGTGCTTAGGAAGAGAGAGTTGGATGTAGTGTGACCCCGGCCCCAGAGAGCCTTTTGGATAATGCAGAGGGTCTTGAACTTGATCCTTGCAGCCACTGGGAGCCAGTGGAGATATTTCAGGGCTGTAGAGATACGATCCCTGGGCTTGAGGCCAAGAACAAGTCTCGCAGTCCTGTACTGGATTAGTTGCAGACGGCGAAGAGTAGGAGCATGTAGATTTAGAAAGGTGGCTGTTGCAGTAGTCCAGCCTAGTGAGAACCAGGGTTCTGGAGACAGTGAGCTTCTGGGGGAAAGTGAGAAAAGAAAGAATACCCCTGAGGAGTGCAGCAGTTAGTGGGACTTCTTAGAGAGGTCCGTGATGAAAAGAGAGAAGGAGAGAGTGGAGTCGAAGATGACACCAACTATTTTTGCCTCACAGGAAGGCCCCGGGAGAGGGCCCACGGAGGGCGGCCAGGGTAAAAGTGGAAAAGCGGGAGAAGGGGTCCCAATGAGAAGGATCTCAGTCTTACTGGCATTAAGGCAGAGATGGTTGGAGGTGCATCATTCCTGTATCGCGGATAGGCATCAGAAATGAGTGACAGAGGAGAGGAGGCTAAGGGGGAGCCTGAGGGAGAGCTGAATGTCATCCGCATAACACTGAAAGTTAGAAGAGAAGGTAGTGATGAGGTGGCCCAAAGGTGCCAAGGAAATGTTGAAAAGCTAGGGGGGAACACCACATGGGGAGAGAGAGGTGGTGGAGAGAAAGGACCCAAGGTGGACCTGGGAGGGTCGATCCAGGGGGAAGGAGATCAACTAGGCTAGAGCCTGATACATGATGCCCAGGTTGTCACGGAGACGATTGATCAGGATGGTGGGGTTGACTATGTCAAAATCATAGGAAAGATCAAGGAGGAAGGCTAGAGTCGAGATTAGAGAGCAGGTCTTCAAGGGTGTTCAGCAGAGCAGTTTCAGTGCTTCTGGCTGCTCTAAAGCCAGACTAATGGTCATGGAGATAACCAACAGATTCAGTATGAAAAATAAGCTGGGAGGTGGCCAGCTTTTCCAGGAGTTTGCCCAGGAAAGGAGTGATAGAGATCGGTGGTAGTTTGCCGGAGAGGAAGGATCGACAGAAGGGTTCTTAAAGAGGTGGCGCACAAGGGAGTTCTTTAGGGGAGTGCATAGAGGGAAAAGTTCCAATGGCAAAAGAGTGATTGCAGAAATGGGACAAGGCTGTAGCGAGGGTGTCGATGTGGTCCTTGATGGTGCTGTAGGAGCAGGGGAGCACCTGCTTGGATGACACTTTCATAGATCAGACTTGTCTAGAAACATCATCAGGAGTGAACACAGGGAAAGCGGAGAAAAGGGGAGGAGAGGCAGAAGTGGCTGAGAGAGGTAGAGGGAGAGGAGGAGGACAGAGAGGACAGGATGTCCTGAGTTTTAGTGGTGAAGTGAGAAGCCAGTGCTGTGCAGAGGGTGTGGAAGGGAACAGAAGTAGATACTACAGCTGGATTGGCCAGTTTCTTGCAGATTTTGAAGTGTCCGGCCGTGTTGTTAGAGCCACAGAGATGTGGACTTGGATGTAAGCTCTCTTCTTGGACAAGACCGAGAGTCTGTATTGCCGGTGGAGCAGGCGGCAGGCCAGTTTGTCAGAAGATGTGCCTGACGCCCTCCACTTTCTCGCAGCCACCCTGCACTTGCGTTTTAGGGTGGTGAGGTCAGAGTCATACCAAGAGTTGCACTTGGAGGTTTGCCTCAAACGGATCCTCATGACAGGGCTAAGGACATCAAGAGTGTTAGAGAAAGAGACATGCAGGTTAGAGAGGGCTGTATCAGAATGTGAGTCAGCTGCAGGAGGAGAGAAAGTAGCAGCAAATGCCTCCACACGCTTCATGGGCCAGATGACCGAGTGTTACGCTCACCTGGACCCCACAGGAGTGTCGATTGGACCCAGACAGCTGCGGTCTCCGTCAACGTGATGCGTAGTGCAGAGATGACTGTCTGGACTGGCCCGTCTAGTCTTGTCTGCTGGACCCAAAGAAGTATTTTCCTGCAAGTGGAGACAGGGATTAGCCACCTGTGGGTTTTAGTGATGGCCTCCCAACTGTTCTCACTCTCCCCCACTAATCACCTCCGATATCCCCTTAGTAACCTCACCTTATGTTTGTAAAAGATGAGCTCCCCATCCTGCATGTCTTGCAGGGGCGTGTAGATACCAGTTACTTCACTGGTTTGAAGGCGTTGGGAGAGTTCCGGTAAGCATTGACTCTGAAGTCCCAGGTGGGATTGGTAAGTATCAAGTTCAAAGAGTTCAATGTGCCCGATGTTCACTCTTCTCCCCTTCCTTCCTTAAGTTGCAACCGAGTTTGTGAGAAGAAGGTCTTGTAGCTGCTGCTGGCGTTCAGGTAAGAGTCTGTGTTACCCAACGCTGTCCGGTAACTATTGCATGCGTTAACGTGTTGTTTTTCTCCCTCTTTACAGATGCGGCATATGAAGATATGGAGAAAAATACCGCTGGTGGTAAATCAGGTAAGTCTATGGTGGTAAGAGGTATTTGTTGATTCCCTTGGCTCACCTTGTTATTCTTGTGCCCCTAGGTGCTGGAGTACGGCGAAGAAATGATGGAGACAGTGCCGGATCGAAAGATGCTGTGAGAACTGGTGAGTATGGCGCCGTGCTGGAGCTGGTGAAGCGACGCGTGCAGGACTGATGTACTTTCCAGGTCGGGAGATGAAATGGATCCGGAATCAGGTGAGGAATTTGAAATAAGTTCGTTTTCTAACCTTGTCCTTTTCTTCCTCTTTATTCTAGGAGCTCCGGATTCGCGGCGGGCGTGGCAGAAGACTGGATGCTGGCTGCAGGCACGCGGGCATGGCAGAAGACTGGATGCTGGCTGCAGGCACGGTGAGAGTCACACTGCTGGATGCAGAATAACACAAAGCATGTGCTGCTGTTCGGGCGTGGTTTAAATAGTCTCCAAAGTAGTCCCAGGAAAAAAATAGTCCCTGTAGTAAAATAGTCCCATCCAGGCCTCACGTTGGCTTGGATTTATTTGCAGCATGGTCTGCATGAGGTAAGTAATGTCTATGAGCCTGGCGCCTATGGCGCCAGGACTGATTTTTATTATGAGCCTGGTGCCTACGGCGCCAGGACTGAACCCAGACAGCCCCTAGCTGGGGCTGCTGGGGTTTTTGTAAATGTCTGGATGCCTGCTCCCGGGGCTGATGGGCTTGATCCGGATGCCCGGGGGTAGGCATCATGACACCGAGACAGTGAGTGGTAGTGCTGGGGTCGGCTTCACATGGGGGACAGAGAGCATCAGATGGGAGGAGAGCACAAAGTGGTAAGTCCAAGAGAGAGGAGTGGTGAGAGGGTTAGCAAGGGGGATGTCCGAAGAGAAAAGAACAACCAGGGTGTGCCCAGAAGAGTGTGTCAGGCCAGAGGGTAGCATAGAAAGAGAGAGTCACAGAGATTGCGAAAGAGCCCTGAGGAGGGGTTAGAGGAATCCAGATGGATGTTTAGATCGCCAAGGAGGAGAATTTGAAAGGTAGAGGAAAGGAGAGAAGAGGGCGACCTGACCAGGTGGCTTGTAAATGGTGGTCACAGTAAGAGAGTGGCCAGGAGAGATAGAGAGCTTGCAGATGAGGCATTCAAAGGTGGAGAGGGCCTACATAGGAATGACAGAAGCAGGGATATGCTCTGGAAAGATCGGAGCTATTTCACCTCCTGGACAGTTGATTCTAGGTTCGCAGAGGATCTTGTAGCCATCAGGGAGAAGAGTGTATACACTTGTAACAGACTTGCCTGTGAACCATGCCTCGGTGAGACAGATGGCATCCAGATCAAGTTCTTCAAGGAGTCAGCAGATGTCGGAAGAGTGTTTGACAGCAGGGTGAGAGTTGAGAGTAGTGACCTAGACCAGATTGCCACATTTGAAGACTTCCGTAGAGAGGTACAGACTTGAGGTATGCCCTGCGGAGGTGGTAGAGGGTCCCGAGAGTGGGCAGAGGAGGAAGAAGGAGATGGCAGACTAGTCAGAGAGGATGAGGAGGGTGTCAGAGAGGTGGCGGAAGAAGGAGGTGGCAGAGTACCCAGAGAAGATGAGGAGGCTGCCAGAGAGGTGGTGGAAGAGGGAGGTGTTGGAGGAGCCAGAGAGGTGTAGGTAGGAGTAGCAGGAGAAGGAAGGAAGTCGGTAAGAAACGCCTATCGAAAAGGAGGAGATTGGGCTGAGGACTCTGGACCAAGACAGTGCCATTCAGATAGACATTAATGATGGTCTTGGAGGAGTGGAAGGGGGCCAAGAGGACCTCCGACCAAGTTCTACCATTAATGGGAAAGGAAGAAAAAGGGGAGAGAACAGAAACCATATGAGGGGAGGCCTAGAGAGGGAATGACAAAGATGATGTCAGTAAGGTTCTGTCTGGAGGAAGCACTGGTGTAGGTATCAACGATAGGGACGCCTGGGTTGGACACCAGGACATCCCTCGTGAACGTCTTCTTAAAAGACTTAGTGAGAGGGATAGGATAGGAGATAGAGTTGCAGATAGAGAAGATAGGGGGGACTGAAAACAACATAGAGGGGTATGAGGACGAAGCAGGAAGTAGAGGCAGCCCAATCAAGAGGGTGGAGGGGTGGGGGGTCACACACTAGGGACACACAAAGTGGGGAGCAAGGGGAACAACAGGCACACTCAACACAGAATACAGTAGAAGCAGAAATACAGTTAGGCGGGACAAGTAACCACTTGGGGGGAACAGGAGAAGTAAGAAGAGAAATGGACACAATGCAATACTGTAGTATACAATACTACAGTAACCACTAGGGGGGACCTGGAGGTGAAAGAAGAGAAATGAACACAGTAAAGCTACCCGCTGGAAGGGGAGATCCTAGCAACGTGAAGGGTACAGCGCACATAGAGTCGGGCGGTGGGAAGATGCACAAGGTTGGGAAGTAGAGGAGCCTAAGAATTGCGAAGGGAGCAGTGCACATAGAATCGGGTGGTAAGGGGAAGGATGCAGAAAGCCGGGAAGCAGAGGAGCCTAAGAGTTAGGAAGAGAGCAGAACACATAGAGTCGGGCGGTAAGGGGAAAAACGCGCAGGGCCAGGAAGTTTAGTGGAGCGCAGTAATGGCTACTCTCCCTCCCCGCACCTTCTTACCTTTCAAACGCAGAAGGATGGCGATTTCGTCACGCGACACACTTTGCGCTGCTATCCCTTCACTGCCAAACACCTGCATCACACAACACTGCACCCTTGTCCTGTGAGTGCTTTGCTGCAGAGGGTCCAATCCTCAGTTTTTAAAGGTTTCGATGTGTGGACATAGTTGCAACGAATTGCATGTCGATGGTCAGCATCTCCTGAGCACCTGCATTGCACAACACTGCAGCTTTGTCATGCGAGGGCTTTGCCGCAGAGGGTCTGATCCTCGTTTTTTAAAGGTTTCGATGCGTGGACGTAGGTGCAATGTATTATGTGTCAACAGGCAGCATCTCCTGCACACCTGCATCGCACAACACCACGCCCATGTCCTGTGAGGGCTATGCTCCCGAGGGTCCGATCCTCGTTTTTTAAAGGTTTCGATGCATGGACATAGGCACAAAGTATTGCGTGTTGAAAAGCAGCGTCTCCTGGGCACCTGTGTCGCAAAACACTGCAGTCTTGTCCTGTGAAGCCTTTGGCGCAGAGGCTCCGAACGTCGTTTTTTAAAGGTTTTTAAAGGTAACTATGGGCCCCGGGGCATTACCTGACTCGGGGCATATGGCTTAAATATTCATCCCTGCACTCCTGCAGAACAGTAGTCATGTTTTCACACTTACTAAGATCATATCAATCAAGGCATAGTACCAAGATAGCTACCATGCAGATTGTTAATAATGTCCTACGGATCAGAGATGGTGTTGTCGGAGTCTAATTGTTGGTGGGTTTGCACCTCTCAGTGTCCTTGACATCCCAGACCAGAGAGTCATTCTTTCCACATGCATTGGTTTAGGAGGAAGGATCCTGGATCAGTTTTTAGACTTCCTATCTGGCAGAAGTCAGTCTACCCAGGCCTGCTCATCCAGGTCCCTTGAATCAGTAGAATGTGACGTGTCTCAGTGGTCCATTCTCTCACAGTTGCTGTTCAATATCTCTATAGGAGCTACTGCGAGATCTAAATACTGACTCCAAAATTAGCATGCCTAAGTATGAATACGTATCTTGCTGTGTCATAGGTGTTTTTAGCCTGTGGAGTTGCCTATAAGCCTAGAGTCTTCGTTTGCCAAGAGTAGTCTGAAATTCAACTCATCCAAGACTGCTCATCTTGTTAGGTGAAAAAAATCCATGCAACATGCTTAGACCTGACTTCTGGACCTAACTCTTAAAGGCTTTACTCTTCTTTTTCTTGTTTGCTGCCTCTGCCCAATTTGTAGGATTCTTACTTGACTCTAACTGTTCCATAAAGTCCCATGTTCAAAGAAAGGTCAAGGCAGCTTAATGCCAAACGCTTCTTTTATGGAAACTATGACGTCCTCTCCCCAACTTTCGTCTCCCTCCTGTTTTCCTCATAAGCATGTTTTTATTGTGTCTACTACCCATTAAACTGCCTATTCTTCAGCAGACCCCTAACCTCCATTCCCTCTCTCGCAACCCTTTGTAATCATTGTTTCCCGGCAGTTACATTTATATCACCTCTCTTCTCAACCTGGATTTAGGGAAAAACATTCTCCTTGTGTCCCTCGCCACCGCGAATAAACCAAATCTATCATGAGCTCATCACTCAAACCTAATGCTGTATACCTTAATTTAACCTGCAAACCTGTGAGTTTTTGTTACCAGATGTTAGTCTTTTTCTGTTCTCTTCTCTGATGTATTCTTGTTTTCTTGCTATATGCGACACAGAAATCCGGGCACAACTTTACCCTGCCTTTCCTTCTTAGCAGCTCACTGCCTTAAAGCCACTCACACCTTTAAAACCCTGCGCCCTTACCGGCACTGGCCCTTTTAAGGTATCCCAGAACCCATGATTACTGCCACTCGCCAAGGTTCCCCCAGGAATTTGCCAATGGTAAGATATGATATGATTAGTCATTGATAACGCGCCTGTACACAAGTGATGCTGGGCGCAACAAGACAAGGGAGGGAAGACAGAGGGAGAACAAGACAAACGATCATACTAGACATTGCGTCATACAGATCATGCAAGTGAGAAGACGTAGAGTGCAAGGGGAAGGGAGGAGGGGGAAGTGCCAGGGAGTAGGAATGGGGGAATTGCAATCAGGGCAGCAATGTTCTGAGTAAGTGCAGCCAGGACAGCACAGCTCTGGGTAAGTTCGAGGAGGCAGGGGACTGTGGGGTACAGAAACAGCCCCCAAGTGCACAGAAGGCCCGTAGGCAGAGCAGGGGAGACTGATCATGGAGGAGCTTAGTACCCAGTAAGACTTTGAGGTTAACCAAGCAACCAGACAGTGCAGCAGACAGGTAAGTCAGCAGGGAGAGAAAGCAGAGGAGAAAAGGAAGATCTTGAGCTGCTTGTGGAACTTCAGGTGGCCAAGACATGTATTTCTGACTACTTAATACCCTGAAACAATTCTAGGGAATCCCCCAACATCTAACTTCCAAGCCTAACTGGAAAACATCCACAGGTAATCCAGGCAATCTCCTATGCTTAATTTAAAAAAATGTATTGACATTTTATAAACTGGAACATTAACAAACCCCAATAAAAACACCCTTCCCCACTCCACCTCCACCCCTCCCAAAGATTGCTGCATAGCCAGGAGATTGTGATTGTTTGAGAGTCAACAGGCAGGGCCAGAATCCATAGTACATCCAGAATTCGAATTCCTTGGGGGCACCATTGTTCACGAATTCTTAGTGCCGGAAGTCTAGAACCACTTCCCAGTCCCCCTTGAATTTGGCGTAGTCGCCTTGGATGGTATAGGTGGGCCATTCTAGCGGTGTATAGTGCCAGACTTTTGCTAACCAATCTTGCTCTGTGGTAATCATCGCTGCCTGTTTCCAGTTTTGCGCAATGAGAAATGTGGCTGCCACGCTCAGAACCACATAGGCCTTCTTCTGGGGTTTGGTCGAGAGTTTGTCCATGACATCGCCCAACCCCAGTAGGGCCTCCCTACATTCCCTTCAGACCCTGGAGCTAAAGATAGCCTTCATTAACTGCCTCCCAGAAAGGTCTTAGTTTTGGGCAGGTCCACCAGATATGAGCGCATGTCCCAACCTCTGAGCAACCCCTCCAACATGACCATAAGGCAGAGCGGTAAAATCTGTTCAGTTTCTCTGGGGTTAAATGCCACTGCACTTGTATCCTAGTCCACATTTTCCAGATTTGCATTCCCCTCATTAGTTTGGGAATCCTCTGCCATACTTCCCACCATTGTTCCTGAGAGATAGATAGGGCTAGTATGTCTGCCCATTGCTTCATGTAGGGCCACTGAGGCTGGGCAGCTGATGTGGAGAGCAGTTTATATAATTGGCTTATCATTTGGCAGTCTACAGATTTTGTCAACAGGTATTTTTCCAGTGGGGTAAGTTCCCTAGTTAATGCAGCTTTCATGCCTGGGGCCAGCAACTAGTGTCTCAGTTGTGCATATCTAAGCCTGTCCTCCTCCCGCAGGCCCATGGTTTGCTTGCCCTGTTGGAAGGACTTGACCTCCTGCCCATCCATCATATCCCCTGCTTGCATGCAGCTGGCATCTTCCCTCCTGGTCTCCTGGTGACTGTCCCTTTCTCCACCCCCGCAGTGAATTGTGGATTATGAAACGAGGGTGTCAACTGGGACGGGTAGGATGTAATGCCCGCTCTCTTTACCACTGTGTCCCACGTATTTCCCACTAGGGCAGTTATCCGGCTTCTGTACATGTTGGGGAGGGTCTATCCTCTCTAGGGTACCACAGGACTTCATCTAAGGGCCTACCCACCACCATCCTGTCCATCTTCTACCAGATCTTGTCCTGATCCCCTCCGAATCACTCTCAGATTACTCATAGCTGGGCTGAACGGTAGTACGTTTGGAAGTTGGGGACCCCCATTCTGCCTGCTCCCACAGAAGCTGTCATGACCCTCCACGCAACCCAGGGCCTTTTCCCCTGCCAAATAAAGTTTCCTACCATTTTGTTCAGAGATTTAAAAAAGGTTTGTGATATTGCCAGGGGGAGGGCTTGAAAGTAATACAGAACTCTAGGCATATAATCATTATTAAAAATATTGATCCGAGCCATCCAGGACACACTGATGGGGCCAGACTCCCCGAGCCATATCCTTATTGATTGTAACAGGTGGGGGGAAATTTGCATGATTCATTACGTCTAGGGAGTATATCAACGCCACCCCTGGGTATCGTACAGGGCTCTTAGCTCGCCCAAAGTGACCTGCAACAGGGTAGTTGGAAGGTGCAGGCCTATCTCCTAGTAGGACCATCAGTTCAGACTTCTGCTTGTTGATTTTGAGACCCGCTACCTTTCCAAAACGCCTCCAGGAGGAATGCAAGCCCTGAGATTGAGGAGTTCAACTCTAAAATTGTCACTAAAAGGTCACTGCAAAGGCCATAACTTTGTGGTCTTCTCCCGCAAAGGAGACCCCCTTCATCCACTACTCTTGTCTTATCCTTGCTAAGAAAGGTTCTAAGTATATTGCATATAGTGTCAGGGACATGGGGCAGCCCTGTTTGGTGCCCCTCGATATTTGGATCAGCTTGGAGATATGCCCATTGATTGCTAGCCTTATGAGGGGAGAGTTGAAGTTGGCTTTGACTAGGCGAAGGAACCCCAGACCGAACCCCATGGCTTCCATAGTGAGGAAGAGGAATGACCACTCTACCCGGTCGAAAGACTTCTCGGCATCTAGGGCCAATATCCCCGCCGAGAGGTCGACCTTGTTAATTTTTTCTATCAAGTGACACACCCACCTTGTGTTTACGAATGTTTGCCTTCCCCTGATGAAGCCTGCTTGGTCGGGATGGATAAGGCCCGGAGCTATCTTGTCAAGCCTAGTGGTCAACATTTTGGTGAAAATCTTAGCATTCAAGTTTATCAGGGCTATCGGGCGGTATGAACTGTACTGGGTTTTGTCCTTATTGGGCTTGGGGAAAAGAATCATCTTCGACTCCTCCATGGATCGGGAGATGTGCCCTGTGGTGCAGAAGGAGTGAAAGAGGGCAGTCATAGCCGGGACTAATACATTTTGGAAGGTCTTGTAGAACAGTACAGGGAAGCCTTCAGGGCCGGGGGCTTTGTTCGGAGGTAAAGATTGAATTGCCGCCCTGACTTCAACCTCAGAGATTCTACACTCCAAAGCTCCTCTTTGGCTTCGGTCAAGCTTTTGCAGCTCGCATGACCACAGCAAGGCCTCCTGGAGCTCCCTGTCCAGGGACACCGAGGAGTAGAGGTTTGGATAGTATTCCATTAATGCCTGAAGGATCTCCTCCGAGGTTGACACCGCAGAGCCCTTTGAGGTCTGGATACGGAGTATCATCTTAGTCACCTCCCTTTTTGTTACCTGTTTAGCCAGAAGTTGGTCAGCCTTATTGGCCTGTATATAGTATCTCTGTCTCGTAAATAATAAGGACTTCTCTGCCTGTTTAGTCTGGAGTATGCTAATTTGACCCTTGAGGTGTCTATACTCCTTTCTAATGGCAACCCCCTTATCGGTTTCAATTCTGGCCATTATACCTTTGATACTTTGTTATAGATTTTCTTGTAGGGCTCTCTCCTGTTTAGACCTCAGCGCTTGTTTAGCAATTAGTTGCCCACGTAAGGTTGCCTTAAAGGCGTCCCATACCACCTGCTCCTTCTGCGCCGGGGTCCTATTGTTCTCGAAGAATTTGTGAATTAAATCCTGTATCTCGCTGCATATGACTGTGTCCCGCAGCAGGCGGTGGGGGAACAGCCAACATCAAAGTTCTGATCCCCCACTTCCCAGCTGAGTTCCATGAGCAGGGGGGCGTGCTCTGACAAGGTGATGAGCCCCAGCTTCATGTATAGAATCTGGCCCAGGAGTGTGACAGATACCCAGACATAGTCAATTCTCGAGAATGTCCAATGAACATGGGAATAGAAAGTGTATCCCTTGCGTCCCTCTGTGACTCCCATCAGGCATCAACCAGGGTTAGCTGGTCCATTCTGGCCCGCAGGTTCAGGGAGGGTCCCCTGCCCACCGCGGTCCTCCCCTGTGCACTAATCCAAGTGGAAATCCCCCGTTAAGATGAACTGCCCTACCAAGTAAACAGAGAAAATCCTGATTCAGGAGGATATCTCGCGCTCACACCATACACTTGATCTGAGTTTCAAATTATTACAAGTCCAACATCAATATTCTTCTAAATAAATCAAAGTCAATCCAAAAAATCCATTCGCCTAATGCTTCTCAAATTGGAATGTTTTTAATTCGTCAAGAAAAACAGCCGACATGTGTTTCGACCAACGATCATTCTCAAGGCCCATATACAAATCCCTGTGATTCTCAAATTTGAAGTCTGAAAGTCAGTTGATCACACTTGATCTTACTTTGAAAATTCGGATTTCCAAATCCACTTGTACGGATGAGTCTGTTGAAACAAGTATGGAAAGGATGCTGTAGCATCCGTACAAGTGGATTTGGAAATCCGAATTTTCAAAGTAAGATCAAGTGTGATCAACTGACTTTCAGACTTCAAATTTGAGAATCACCGGGATTATGGATGCTAGAGCATCCATTCCATACTTGTTTCAACAGACTCATCCGTACAAGTGGATTTGGAAATCCGAATTTTCAAAGTAAGATCAAGTGTGATCAACTGACTTTCAGACTTCAAATTTGAGAATCACAGGGATTTGTATATGGGCCTTGAGAATGACCGTTGGTCGAAACACGTGTCGGCTGTTTTTCTTGACGAATTAAAAACATTCCAATTTGAGAAGCATTATGCGAATGGATTTTTTGGATTGACTTTGATTTATTTAGAAGAATATTGATGTTGGACTTGTAATAATTTGAAACTCAGATCAAGTGTATGATGTGAGCGCGAGATATGCTCCCGAACCAGGATTTTCTCTGTTTACCTATTACAAATTTTGTGGGAAGTTTGAGGGAAGGATATCACTTGTTGCCGACCTATCTTTAAGGTTTTAATAGTAGTAAATAGCGCACACAGCCAAATAGCGATCCCACAATTATTGGAATTTTGCCCTACCAAGTAGTTGTCAAGTTTTGCCGCTAGCCCCCATAGGAAACCATCCTGGCCCAAATTAGTTGCAATTGTAACAAACCTGCCCCCCCATCTTTTTCAGACAAAGAGATATCTGCCCTCCTTGTCAGCCTTTGTCCCTTCCATTCTCAGGTCGGCAAGGTCTCTGAACGCTATAAGGACTCCTCATGCTTTGCCCTTGTTGTTCGCCTGTATCACATGGGGATAGCCTTTTATTGTCAGTTTTTCCCTATCTTTCACTCTGATGTGGATCTCTTGGAGGGTTACTATTTCGAGTTTCGCTTCGTGCAGGAGGTTCTTTAGTTTCAGTCTTTTGGTTGGAGTGTTAAGCCCCTTAACATTCAGTGAGAGGAGGTGCGTCCCCCTCTTAGTGGCCATCCCCTTGGTTGCCCTGTGAACTCCTATCTTGCAGTGATCCCCCCTCAATCCTCCCTCCCTCCCTCCCCTCTTCCCCCTTCTCCCATGCTGATCTCGGGACCCCCCAGGTCTCATCCATGGGTGCTGAGTCTCATTCAATACCTGGAGCACTACAGTGCGGGTCGGAAGTGTCCCCTGCCCTCCCATGGATCCAAGTACCGTATCTGTACCCCTCCCCGCTCCCCGTTTGTCTATTAGTCACCTCTGGCTAAGTGAATATCCCTTTGCTGGGTCGCCTCATACCTAATATGGTCTTGGGCCTAGTGCTACCCTCAGGCACTTTCATATAGTAGACCTTGGCTGAAGTCCCTCTGGGCCCTGATGGGGTTTTCATTTGGATCTGGTCTCCTGTACTTTCCTCCACTCCCAGGACTTGTCTTGGAGTTTTTCATGAATTGATCTCGTGGGTCACCTTCCACGGGACTCTCCCCCATCTCCCTCAATGTTTAGGATCTTGAGCCCCTCCTCCAGCATAGTGATGCAATGCTGGTGGCCCTCCCACGTGAATACCATCCCGAATGGAAAGGTCCATATGTAATGGATCTGGGCTTGGGATAGAGCCTTTGTCACTGGCCCCATTTGCCTTCTTTTGGTCAGCGTAGTTTTGGCCAGGTATTGGAAGAGCTGGATCTCCGTCCCATTGACCTTAATGGGGGTCTCTTTCCTTGCTGCTTGCAGGATCGCTTCCTTTTGGTTGTATCTTTTGCAGTGCCATTAGCACCTCCCTCGGCCTCGTCCCTGGCTTGGATCTTACTGGGCCAACGCACTGGATTCTGTCAATGGGGATCTCTCCCCAGCCTCTATGTCCAGGAGGTATTTGAATACTTTCTGTATTGTTTCCCGGAGGGCGCGGTTCTTAACTTTTTCAGAGAGACCTTTTGACCCTAATATTTGCCCTCCTCAAGTGGTTCTCCAAGTCCTTTGCTTCGAGCTCGAGATTGTGTGTTGCAACCGTTAGTTGGTCTGCCAGGGCATCTATCTTACACGTGTCCTTGTGAGTTCCTGGATGGCATTTTCGGTAGTATCAACACGATCCCCGAGTTCTGCAATTTCACTTTTGATTTCCTGCAGTGATTGTGCGAGGTCCTTTCGTGTTAGGCTGAGTTGAGTTTGCAAAGTGTCTGTCATCTGATCCAAAATGCCTTGAAGCATTGTTGCAGGACATCGCTCGTAACCACCTGGCCTTGCGTTTGCTCTGGGGCCTCCTCTGCCCCTGGGTGGTCCATCTCCTTCCATTCTTCTTCCTGGGTGTTCTCTCCTTCTTTCCTCCAGAGCTTGTGGAGGGGTCCTTCTTTTTTTTTCACCAGTTTGGACCCTCGGGCCCCCTCCCTGTTCTCCTTGGGCTTATTCTGTGACATAGCTCGAGTAAGAGGCTAAGGTTGGAGGCTTGTTGTCCGGATCGGGATGTCGTGGATGAGGGTCTGTCTTCAGAACGCTATGCCTCTGAGGGGGATGTGGGCTCTCCTTGATTTCTCTGGTTCACCAGGTCGAGGGGCTTTCTTGCTGCCAATAACTCGCTGGAGTCAAGGAATAGTAGGGCTATTTTATGGGAGCATTGGTGTGGTTCGGCCCTCTGCCCCAGAGGCGAGTCGTTGCCAAGTGAGGTCACGCCGGCACCGTGCTGTTGTGTTCAGCTGCTGAGTTCCCGTGGAGGGCGGCCCGATGGCACCTCGCACATAAGCAATGGGTTGACCAATGGGTGCAGGTGTGTACCTTTGGGAGTTTGTTTACTTGGAGAATGAGGCACGTTCGTTGACGTCCGTGCCAAAGTGCCTTGCTGCCCCCGTGGTCTTGGCTCCCGCTGGGTTTCAGGCCTGCTGGTCGCTGCTGGGGGCCTCCCCTGAGGGTCTGCCACATTGCCACTCCCTTAGGAACCCCCGCGCCTGAAGGCAGCCGGCATGAGCCTTCTGGAGAGTTGTTAGCTGTGTTGCTCTTTCCGGGGGTGCAGTGAGTGGTCCTGCTAGGTTCGCCCAGCTGCTCCGTCTGCTAGTGGTGCACTGGTCTTCGGCCTGTGATCTTGTAGGTGAGGCTTAGCTTGACCTTCTGGGACAAGTGTGCCCCGTGCCTCCTATTAGGATCTCATCCTTCTCCTCCAAAGCTTCTGCGAGTACCAGAGAGTTCTTACTGAGCCCCCGGGAGGCCCTCCGCCAACAGCCTACCAAGACACACGGATCCAGGAGTGCTCAATATTCCTTTGTTCACTCTGCCTGGGTCTGCGGCACTCCTGTCTGTGGCCTCCCCCGCCACACAGGTCTCCCTGTACATTCGCTGCTGCTCTGGGTTGCTGCTCTTGATGCGAGCTGACAAGATGTGCGCCCAAGGACCGGGTCACTGTGTTGGATTGGTAGCCACCGCCAGGTGAAGTGCAGGGCAAGGCAGCCCAAGTCCCCCTCCTGTGGCAGGATGGTGCGCCTCTACTGAAGTCTACCCTTGTCCTCTGGGGGAGATCTCGGGCACAGGACGGGTTCCTGCACCCTTACTCACTTGACTGACGCCTGAGCCAGGGATCCCAGTCTCTTTGCGATAGTCCTCACATCCACCCTTGCCCGCGTGCCAGTGAGGAGCCCTGTGTCAGGGGCACATGTGCAGCTGGCCCTATGTTGTTGAAATTGAACCATCCCTGGTTCATTATCACTATGCAATGTTGTAGAGCGATGAAACCATAGCTCCTTCTTCCTTTTTTTCTGTTTTTCCTTTTTTGGGTCAGATTCTGCCCTCTATTTCCATGCCAGTGTTGCAGCTCAGCCTGCTCAGTTAATTCCTCCATTCATTCTGCGACTGGCCTCCTTTCACGCCGTTGCAGATAAGCCTATTCTGAGCATTCATACTGCTGTCCTCCATGGCACACTAGCTGTGGAACTGCCTCTAATGGAAAGTGCAAAGCTTCCTTCACTACTGGTAGTCAGTCTCGAGTGCCCTACCTCTACACACATTTCTGGCTTTCCCCCATCCACACTGAAGCTGTACAAGACCTCTGATGCCTGCTTTCTCCCCTACTTGCTGCTAATTTAAAGGATCTGCGTGATTTTTCCGTCGCAGAAAAGTCAGTGACGGAAAAGTTTGCATGAGAAATGTACGAACCACAAAAGGTTTGTACATTTCCCATGCGAACATACATTAAAAACCCCTACAAACCCACACCCACAACACACCCACAACACATCCCCACCCATACCCCCAACATACCCCCACCCTACTTACCTTTGAAGATGCGCTGTGTCCCTGCGGCACCAGTTCCCTTTCACTTCCGTTGATTGGGAAACGGTGCTGCAGGGTACTTTTTTTTTTTTGGGCAGCTGCAGGGGTTTCCCCTGCAACCCCCGCTCACTATACTTTAAAGTATTAAAGTATAGTGAGCGGGGTGTTGCGGGGGACACCCCGGCAGCCCCTGTTTTTAAATTTGTTTTCTCAGATGTGCTGCGTATAGTGTGCTATTGTATTGCATGGTGAGCGGGGTATTGCGGGGGACACCCCCGCAGCCCCCAGCTTTTTTATTTTTTATTTTTATTTGGCATGGGCTCTGGGGGGTGTCCCCCGCACCCACGCTCACTATACTGTATAGCATGGTGAGTGAGGGTGTTGCGGGGGACACCCCCCATCCCCAAGTTCGACCCCACCAAAACACCTAAACACATACCACAAACGGTTCGCACTTTTTGTAGTTAGACCTTTTTGTGGTGTGTGTTTTAAGTCTTTTGGTGGGGACAGGCTTTTATATTTAGTAATTTCGTACAATACCCTAATTAATGACTATCCCCAGTGCATCCCATCGCAACCCTGTTTGCTTCCAATTAACAACATTCCCAGTATAATTTCCATGCATACCATCTACAAACTCCTCATATCCAGCACCGTATCCCCCCATTGAAACTGTCAAGCAACACTGCTTGACCCCTTCCACTGCTGCACCCTTACCTATTTCCATTTAGAAATCTTCAATACTAATGCTCTCTTTTTTGGGTCATTCGCCACACATCATACACCTGTCACTGTGGCAGACAGGCAGATTGCTCCTGGGGGTTATTTTTCAGCACCAGGATATAAGTGGACTGCATCTGGCTATGTTAGACCCAGAAGTGCAGGAATATGAAAAACAAACTATTGGATATCCGACCAAAAGGCTAGCATGTAACTCTAACCTACCAAACATCTAAATAGTGATTTCAGAAAAAGGAAAATAAAAACAAATTGTGTCCTGCGTTTGACTGACCAGGCCAAAAGAAATTAGGCCTACTTTCTATTATAGGTGACAGATGCACTAAAGTGCAGATTTGCTAAAACAGAGAGCTGCCCATGGCAAAGTCTGTGCATATTGCAGCTTGAATGGAACTATAAACACGTTAAACAAGACACTCCATTGCCAGACCAATTTAAATATATATCAAAATGTAAGGTTGAACATTGATGGCATTGTACATGAGGAAAAAGCATATGATGTGATGTAAAATATTAAAGAAGGTCTCATGTAAAAAAAGAAAAATGCAGAATATAAAAGTACTAGTTTCTTTTCATAGGAACCAACTTCAGCCTGGACAGGAATACCTTAAGAAACCATGCACCATCAGACCACAAAGGTCAAACACTCCATCACATCTCAATTTGGTCAACTCTTTGAAGCCCAATAGAGCCAGGAAGGGATAGGGCTTGTGCCTGTGGCAGAGGTTTATGGGGTAGAAGGATGACCACTGAGTACATAAAGATACAGCCCATGGATTCTGAACTCTTTATAATACTCAAAATTAAATTCAGCTTGTGGTGGTGTTCTGGGCTGACTGACAGCATGAGTCAGTGATAGGAGTTACACCCCTCTGCTCAAGGAGATAAGAAAACATGTGCTCAGGTCTTAGCCTTGAAAGAAAGTTGAAGTTGAGTGATTTTATTGCAGACTAAGGAAAAAATGCCAGAGAACTAAGCCACCTACAGGGCTGGGAACAGAAATGTGCTCTTTTATTGAATTAATAATATTCATTTAATTAAAGGGTCTGATAGAACATATGGGAAATCATATTTTGCTCATAAACTGGGAAAACTGTAACAGACACAGAGATGGCTCGGATGTCTTCGGAAAGCACACAAAGAGCCATATCCCCTCAGAATTCAACCTTGGGAACCAGAGTTCTAATCTAAAATGTGACAGCAGCTTTACAGAAAAAGGTATAGGTCAGAGAGTCAGGAATTTGGTAGCTTATTGATTCAGATTTGTAACAGATCAAGATTTTCACTGAAGTCCTTTTTGGGGAAATGGCTAAAATCTGTCATTGGCACATGCATTTTCATCCCAACACCATACACGGTTCGTTGTGACTGGCATGACCAGACTAGCTAAGAAATATATGGGTGGTGACCCTTATCTGTAAATTAACAAAATGTGTGATGTTGGAGATTTTTAAATTCTGAGTTGTTCAGAAATGCAATTTCAGATGGGTGGAGCAAGAAGCCCCAGAAATTGGGCTTAGAGACCTAAGGACAATTAGAGGGAAGGGGCTAGGCTGTGTCGGGAAGAGCACACAACATCCAATTATGATCATTAGCCAACAAGCCTGCCCATCCTAATAAACATCTTTTAAGGTGTGGTGTTAGTAGGGTAAAAAGCAGACGCACAGTGGAAAGGGGAGGATCAAAAAGGATTAAACACTGGCGATCTTGACCAAAGATAAGTAGAGACTTGTATAAGATTTTGAGAGCAGATAAAATGGACAGACAATAAGACAACCAGACAAGGATGAGACAAGGAGAAAGGTGGAACTAAAATCTGGAGGGAACCAGGACAAAGACTGAGGCTGGGGCTGGTGGCCATCCATAACCAGAGGCAGCAGGAATAATGCTGGAGGCCATCCATAACTGAATCTAGAGAGGCAGTCTAGCTAGGTACCTATACTTCCCATTAGATGAACCAGGAGGCCTAAAGCACCTATGCAGGACCCATAGAGACTCTCAAGTAAACCCATGATTCCAACAGAACAAACACTTGGTGGGGTTCTGTTTTAATGAAGGTCTTCCTCTATATAGACATTCTTGGGGTGGGCACTCATAAGTAGATCCCTAGCATTTTCTGATTATTTAATAATTTAATTGATTCCCCCATAGTCAACAGATACTGGAGTGATTTGGGGAAAATTCAAATAAATTGTGGATCACCTATTGCCCTTTTGTCAATCCCAGCTTCAGAGTTGGGAAAAGTGAAAATTACTTATTTAAGAGCCCAGTTTCAACAAAGAGTGAGAAAGGAACTCCAAATTGAAGGGAGAATTTCACTGCATCGTGGTAAAGGAAAAGGGTTCATTGTATGGTGAGAAAAGTATTTCGTTGGATGATGGTTGTACCAAAACATTGCTAGAAATGGAAAGTTCATAGGGATGTCATAGAAAGGCACTGTGCATGTCTGTTCTTTTGCCCAATAGAAATGTGCTTCATTGTATTTAAATAAGACCCCATACAAACTATATTGCAAAGTACAATTGTACTGTCAGATTCTAGGGTACTGCATTAATTAGCCTTACATTGGGGGTATTCTTATGAGTGACTTAAGCCTCTGAAGTATTATTTAGAACTATGTTTTCTTATTATTTGTGACCAGGGGGCAAGAGACATCTGAACGGAAAACTAGATATGTGGTGGGGTCTTATATGTTCTGTGGCTTCAATAATGTATTTGTCGTTTTCATTGTTTCCAATAAGGAATAGTGTCATAAAGAAAAGGTTTTGTGCACAGAGTGGAGTGTTTTGTGATAATTATTGTATACATATTTGGATATTGTCTTTTATTGAAGAAAAATAAAACTATATTCTTTCTGTACACCGGCCTGATTCTTGGCGTGCCTACTGCAAAAGGGGTGAGGAGTTTTAGTGGTGTTATATGAGTCAAAAGCAGAGTTAGTCAAGAATCCCAGTTATTGATTAATTGGTGTGGCGCTCTTGATTGGTGGGGGGGTGAACTCCCCGAATTAAATGTGGGCCCATAAATATATCCTACAGAAATGGGGGCTTGTGCCGGGATCGAGTTTTCTGATTTGATTTATGACAATTGCATTGTTAACAGGCTAGTCATTTTAGTGCGATGCCAGAATGGTGCAAGGCAAGTTTTTGATGTAATTGTTAAAGCACCACTGTTTTTCTTGACCCCTGAGATACCAGGGAGGAGTTCAGAAGAATACGATTGTGTTAAAGCAAAGGTAATAAGAGTCACTATTGATTATTGAGAAACATAGCAGGAATAAAGTGCAAGGTTTTATTCCTGTAAGGTGACAATTTCTAGAGAGGTGTGTGAAAGCCATTTTCAAAATGAGTTACATAGAGTTAGAAGATGCCAGGAAATATCTCCTAGCCAAGCTCTTCATTCAGGGAGACTGGTCTGAGCACGAGGCTAAGTCTTGGCAAGCCGAAATGGTACAGAACGTTACATTAGTAGGCACTGATATTTGACATGAGGGTGAACATTTATATAAAGCCCTAGAGGTAGGCAGAGTAGCATGAGTAGCAGTCACAGCAGTCCGAGCTGTCCATGTGTCGAAGTGGCGGTGTCGGGCTCACTATTGCCGTCCAACAGGAATTGTATAATAAGCATACTAAGGGCCTTATCACGCGTTTGACGGTAACCCTTAAATGTGGCGGTAGCGCTATTACCGCCGCATTTAAGGGTCCACCAGATCATAACCCCGCGATTATCTGTGGCAAATTTGCCAATTTTCAGCGCGTTTACCGCCGGCGGGAAATCCACCGGCGGTAATAGCGCAAATTTTCCCCATTGGGCCAAATGGGGAATGAGGAATTCCCGAATGGGCGCAATGGGGAATGTGCAATAACCGTTCCGCCAAATACGTGATCCGGTGCTAATAGCGCCAGGGGTGTTTGGCGGTAGGGCTATTAGTGCCGGCGCTAATAGCACCGGCGTTACCGCCCAACTTGTGATGAGGCCCAAAATCTTGCCAGATGAAAAGGGGGAAAGTGGTTGCAACCTTGACTTCATTTATGTGGTAGATCTTACACACGTGGCCACCAGAGGGAGACTTTAGAAGTTAGTGGGCAATGGCCGGTAAAAGTTTGGGTCAGTGACTGCGGGCTTTATTGCCTTTGAGATGACCTTAGCTTACTACTGGAAACACTATTACATTGCTTGCACCAACTGCTCTGGTACCGAGTGTGAGACAAACTGTAAAGTAGATTACCAGAACTCATATCTGACTCCCGATATGAAGAATACTGGAAGGGAACGTAAGAAAGTACTCCGCAGTGCAGCAGTATGGAAAAAAGTCCCAGACTCATCACCCAATGAGGGCGCCCCGTAAGCAGACAGCACGCCAGACCAATTGAATGATAACCTTATAAACAAGACAACACAGCCCAAAACAATTAGGGGCTACTTTGGTATTATACAATCAACAGAGAAGGGGGATGGAACTAACGTTAACGTGGCGGAGGAACCCCAATTGATGGTCTCTTCAAAGGATTCATTGGTGAGGCTAGAGACATCTGGTGCAGATACAGTAAAGAGCCTGGGTTTGTTAGCCCTACTGGAGCAATCTAAAAAATTGTCTGAACAGCCATTACTGCAAGTGAGGCCTGAGGAAGACAGTGCAGACACCCCACTGAGCCCGGGGATGCCAGCCTCGTCGGACCTACCCAGAAATTTGTACAAACAAAATTCACTGCAGTGGAGCACACTGGACACCATTTAACCTTCAACGTTGTCCCCTCTGTTATCTACTTCCTTTGACAATAACAACTAATTGTTGAAACTTTTTAATAGATTGAGTAGAAATTCACTAGGCTTAGTGGAAAGGAATGCAGCGTTAAACACATCATCTACCTTTGGTAATGTGAACAGTATGCACCTGTCTATTTCCCTAGACTTACAAAGACTAGCATCAACCTCAAGCTCTACCAGTAGATATGAAAGTGATAGTGAGTCTTTAAGTGAGCCTGATATAGAACCAGGAGAAACAAAAGCAGTGGGAATTCTGTCATTGAATAATTCCCGACGCAAACTGGGGTGTCGGGTGCAGCGGACTCTGAATGTGATCGCATCCTCGATAGATTCATTATTTATACTTTGCACCACCCTGGCTGCAGAACAGCGTGAATAAAAGGAAATCCTGGCTAAAGTTGTGGATATCATTTTACTTGCCAATGAACAGCCTCAACATCCCGATTCGCTGACTTTATTGTGGAACACAGCGTTGCCGGTAAATATAACTGACAGTAATTCAGTGAGTTGGCCAGGGGATTATGAAAGTGTGGATGAAAGTAGATGCTGTACCCCCATTGACTATGCTGATCAAATTAAGTCATTGGGCCTCATTACACGGAAGGCGGTAAGGGTTAACGGTCACCGGTAATGGTACCGGTGACCGTTAACCCTTACCGTCTTACTACGAGGTCCCTTTGCGGGTTGGTACTTTAACGCCTTCTTTTTAGCAGGCGTTAAAAACCAACCCACAAAGGGACCAGGGTGCTAATTACGGTACCGCAATTTGCGGTACCGTAATTAGCACCTTCCCCATTCCCATTATGCCCTATGGGGCAAAAATGGGAATGGGGAAGGGCAATGGGCGAAGGGGGAATTATCGTCCTGCCAACCTTGGAATAGGGCGGTAATTCCCTTTTCCTCCAAGGCAGTGCCGGTATTTTACCGGCATGGACCAAGGTGCTAATAGCACCTTGGTCCACCGCCTACCGTGTAATGAGGCCCATTGTCAGGGCCTGAACAAATGTGTGTTAAATCGCAGAACCTGGCATTTTTAATTCAAGAGGTCGCAGGCTCCATTAAATAACTTACAACATAAGGCAAAGCCCAAGAAAGGGGGAAAAATAGAAAGAAGAATATTGACCCCCATTACACGTGGCAAGGAAAACTAGAAAACTATGCAGAAAAAATAGCAAGTGGGAAGAAAGGATAATTTCAACTCACTTAAACCACGGAATGGGGGGAGTAGCGAAAAATTGGTAACAGCCTCTTTGGTAGCATTGCAAGGATCTAGGGGCACAGAGCCTACTGTTATTTCCAACACACTGGCGGATGGTACTTAGCGACAAGTAGTACTGGGCGGCCGCCTGCAAAGATGGCTGCAGCCAAGGCAACCCAATAATTCATTGGAAATTACTGCAACAAGCTTGCCACATATGGGGAATGTTTGTTTCGAAGGAGAACCTAGTCAACTGTGGCGAGATAAATTAGCAAATGGAAAGCACCCATATGGTGGACGAAAATGATCAAAGTGCTACTGAGTACTCCAATATGTTTATGCAAAGGGAATATGATGACCAATGTGTAGAGTATAGGGCTGCCCAGCAAGATAATGGGTTCCTAAGGTTGGGGAGGGGAATACATTAGAAGAGATCCGTCCTTTATCTGCTAACCCATTTTTGAATAGGAGCTCCATAGTGAATTTATTTCACTGTATACCAGCACTCAAAAATATAGATAGAAAGGACATTCTACGACTTACCCTTCCCGACATATATAGTCCCATGAATTGGGTAATAGTGGAATTTACTACACCTGCCATAGCAACCTTGCTAAGACTACATCAGAACAACATAGTGAAGATGGGGTATCAGCTCTCAGTTTGCTGGAAGCAGAGTGGTAACCCACAGGAGATGGACCAGAACCCGGGTGCAGGAAAACGTATTACATCTAGACAACGCCCTTTTGATGCCAGTAATTGGAATTGCCCTGACTGGAATTTACCCGTTGCCAAATCTAAATTGAGGTTTACTGATGTGAAGAGAAACAATGAACTCTGGCCACTGCATCTGTCGAAACATGTTGGTAGTAGCCAAGCATGAAATACTTAGCCCAAATTAAGGGGGTTTCCTGGAATTCACAGGCTATAATTCTTTTCTGACAAACCCAATTGGACAACAAGTCTTAACCTCATGTGATGTGTTGTTATTACAAGAGACTTGGCAAACTAATTAATTTGTTATTGATGGTTTTAATAAGTTTGCTGTACAGCCATATGCGTGGACGCCCCATGAGGGGCTTAGCCATAGTGGCAAAAGTTTCACCACGTTTCGAAATTTTTAAAATTGACAAGGTCTCATTGCATGGATTGCCTGCAGTTTTAGATGATAAAATGCATTTGCAGACACCTCCCCTACTTATAAATATATACAAACCTCCTGGTGTAATTCATAATAGACCAATATATAACAAGGTGCTTGATATGTTAGACCACTGGTATGTACGCTACTCTCGGGGTAGAGTGATTCTAGTGGGGGACCTTAACAAACACATCTTTAGAAAGGATGGTGTCCACCCCATGTAGATGGCATCAATCAGTATATTTCATCTGGGAGACTGGCTGAGAGGTAATGGGAAAACAAGGAGTGGGGTAGATGTCTGGAAATGCATAACCTGGTATGCCTTAATCTAAAAGAGAAAACTAAATGGACCATTGGAAATACATGGACTAACGGGAAGTCTGCTACTTGCATTGACTATGTTTTTGTTAGCCAGGAGAGCTGGTCCCATTGTAGTCCTATAGTTCTCTCACAGACTAATCTTAGCAGCCATTTGGCACTGACATGGGATTATACTATAGAGAGGAAGGGAAAGATAGTACCTAGAAAGCACTGTGTGGGAGCTGTTGTCAATAACCAGGGAACTGTATTTGCTGGACGGATATCAATATAGAGAAACCTAATTCCTTAATTCCTATTTTTAAAAAGATTTTACTTTGTTTATGAGTAGCTTGAATGAATGTGATTGGGATGTGAACAATGCACTTTCACGTCTTTTGATACTTTAAAGCTGTATGGTGTGAGTCTGGGGGCAAATAGGATAGTGCATATCCCCTTTGATATGCAAATATTCCAAAAAAAGAGTGAACTGCGAAAAAATCGAGCAAGGCTTAAGAAGCGAGCCGATCTCACAAAGTAAATGCACACAGCCTATCAAAAATATTTATCACTAGATATATAAATTCTGTCAAGCAACATTGGAGTGCCCCTTTCAGTGCAAATTGGAAAATTATGTTCAGTCTTCTGCATACCAACGATACCAACATGTGTTGGTCTTTCTTTAGGTCTTTCCTGGCAGGTAATTCAGCACAGAAGTTTAATCCCATAGCAGAGACAGTATAGAAATCATGTTTGGGAGTTCTATATTACGACCCCTTGGTGAAGTGCATACCACCCGTGTTCAGTCCCATGAAATGCGAAATATTAAAAGGTTTTGAAGCTAAGGACATAGTAATGGTAATCAAAAGAAAGGCTAAAAGCATCTGGGACACCTGGTCTGGATGCTCTGCCCAATATAGTATACAAATCTAATCCACCTTGCTGGGCGGCAATTTTGGTCCAATGGTTTGGTAAGATCTTGGCACAGGGCCAGATCCCAGATAGTTGGAGGGAGGCTATTCTAGTCCCTGTATACGAAAAAGGGGGAGAAGCTGAGCCTAATAACTATAGACTCCCTGCGATGCTGGACACACGTGCTGAGATTTTTGCCACACTATTAATGAGAAAATGTACCAAATGGGTGGAAGACACAGGACATCTGCAAAAGTGACAAACTGGCTTTGGTAAGTCGCATAGCACAACACATAATAATTGTGCGCTGCAATATCTAATTGCAGACACTAAATATTGCAAAAGAAATGTTTAAATGTGCTACGTGGACTTTTTGAAAGCATTTGATATGCTCCCGCCATAAACATTGGAGTAAGCTTATGAAGTGGGGTCTGGACCCCGTGCAACAGCACTTCATCAAGCCCTTATATTGCGGCACAGTGGTATACGTACTGATGTCGCAAGAGGGGAAATGAACGTCCAAAGTTCGGACCAATGTTGGATTAAAGCAGGGATGTGTTTATAATATGTATACCTCGGACTTTGATCTGTGCCTGGTCAATATGAAGAATTTACCTCCTCGGATTGGTAAAGATATAATTCCCTGGTTAATGTACGCAGACGACACGCTACTTATGGATCATACGCCCCCAGGACTACAGGGTAGTAGTTATGCACTAGCCAGATATGCTAGTGGGAATAACTTGTCTATTAATTCTTCGAAAAACTAAAATGATGGTGTTTGGCAATAGAGCTAAAAGGTCAGGATCCTTTATATGGAAACTGAATGGTACCAAACTCGAACTAAATGATCAATATATATACTTAGGGCTTCCAATTAGTGTGGCACCAACTAATTCATACTATAGTGACTATACTATCCCGCGTATCTTAAAGAAATGGTATTTACTAAAACACTATATTGTCAGTGCAGGTGGTAACAACATAGAAGGTGCCAAAAAAATATATAAAAGCACCATTACACCTGCTTTATTACACAGAATAGAATTACTTTCGGACGGAAATGTGAAATTCTTGGACAAGTTGGATGGACAAATCCTTAGGTCAATGCTAACTGTTCCTAAAGGGATCCCTGTAGAAGCTGTAGGCTGCAAATTGGGCCTGTGGTTTCTTCGTCACATTGGTTATTAAAGCGCTGTAAGCTCTACTGTTCCCTATGACTTAGCAGAGGAAAACACACTCATGTGTCTGGTGGCAACCACACTGCAAATGGATCCCTTGAATTCCTTTCTGGAGCACTTACAAAGGGAGGCTTGCAAACACTGTGATGATATACATTTTCTGCTAGAGAAGATCTCGAAAATCCCTGACTATGAGAAGCAGCTCAAGCAGAAGACTTGGGTATGGGATAGAGGTGAGTGGATGCAAAAACTAAGCAAATAAAGACAATACCAGGAATATACCCAGCAGGGGTGCACTGTTGAGGGCCCCTGTTCTTATTTGTAAAACCATGCCATGGGAGAATGAGAGAATTCATTATTTTTCTTTGCTTAAACATTCTTCCACATATGAATACACGGGTAGCTGGATAGGTGTACGAAGATCGAAGCCTTAGATTGTGTCAAAACTCTGTTGAAACTAATAGGCTCATACTGACACAATGCCCATGGTTGGAAACTCAATATGAAAGGGCATATGCCTCTTTTGTTACCGAGATTGGTAATATTGAATGAAACCAGTTTTGGAGCACTTTATATGGCGCAACATCATTGGCTGTAACAGGTGCAGGTGTCTATACATGCAAAGAAGCTCTAAAACACCTTTTGATTTCTTTAAAACTAGGACAGCATGAAAGGATTACATGGTTGTGGTCTGTGGATTGATTAATTGGGGTGGACAGGTTTTGTTTGGGATATTAATTGAAATATTCTATAGCTATGATGAATTGTGAATGAAATCTGAATATATTGGGTAGTTTTATTGATATGTTGTGAGCTATTTACTGTTGATAATGAATGTGAAGTATCTGGTTTATTTAATATGCGTGCTGTAAGAAACTCATGGTGGCAACAGTAAAGACAGACACAAGTGATCACAGTTCAAGGATGTTCATTAAACTGGATATGCAGGTTGGGAAAACACCTAATCTAAATCTAAAGAAATCGAAGATGAGAGCAAGCTACGACCATCAAATGAAAAATAAAGTAGTCCTAGTGGCATCTTGTCAATTAAAAGGGCCTATTCTAAAAAAACCTTTTGCCAGTCCTTACAACTAAATACAAAAGAGTGTGGGGTAGGGTTCACAAGAAAGAAAGAAGTGTTCACAAATGATAAGTCAGGATATAGTAGCCGGGGTCTCCCTTCCCCATGTTTTAAGCATGGGACAAGGTGTGATTCCTGAGCACAGCACACCCTCAAACTATCCTAGCACGAGACAACAGCTCCGTTCTCAGCTTATTAGGACCGTCAATGGTCAAGTCTCTTTTCTCCTAAAAGTCTCTTGCCTTCGAGGACCTAATGTAAACAAATAAACAAACAAAAAGTTCCTTTCCTTATGGCACTTAGGGTGAGGGTTCTTCACCCCCATGGAGCCCTCTTCTGGGTGTAGACCCTTCTCGAATTTCAGCCTCCCTCCGTAAGGTTCACTGTGACTTTTCTTGTGTTCACATGTCTTAATGTCTTTTTAAACAGTTCACTGTGTACATACCTCTGTTAGGTTCATTTTTGTCAACACACTGTTCATCAGGACTTTAGGCTTTGCCCCCTTTCCATCAGAATCCCTCCATCAGGTTCACTTTCGGCAATTACAAAAATTGTTCTACTTTCTTACGAGTCGGGATTCACTTCCCTTAGTTTTACAACTTCTGCCGATCCAAGACTTTCGACTGGACAGAGGATTTTGCACGACCACTGTATCACCACTTTGACTCCTTTTTTGCCCTGTTCCCAAGGCCTTCTGGTAACGTTAGTTTGAGCAACAGGATAATCGCCCAGTGTTTCTTGGGTGATCACCCACGTTGTGCCGGACTCCTCTGTTGCTGGTTTTCCCCTTGTGTATTAACAGTTCTTTGTACTTTTCTTCAATTACTTTTGTTCAACACAGTTCGGTTTCTTATCGGCTTTCCCTTCGACTCACCGGCTGTGATGAACCGCTTGGCTTTTCTTGTCTCAGGAGTCAAGGCCGGTAACACGGTGGCAAGCGTCTCTCCCTGGCTTGGTTATCATTAGAGGAGGGACCGTGTACCATTGAAATCTGATACAACACACGCTGGCTATTGCTCACAGTCTTACGGTTCCTTCCACAGAGGCTATGCAAGCTTGGGTTGGAAAGGGCAAGGTCGCTTCTCTCCTTGTCACCCTTTCGGTTCTCACTGCCTTTATCCTCCTCTTGAACTGCTGTGCTTGGATAGCTTTCTTGTTGTGCGGTCTGCCTTGCTCGTACTAAACTCTTGTGCTCCACCTTTTATCCCTGTGGGGAAGGGAAAGGGACCACAGGTATGTGTGATTCTGGTCAATTGCCTGACTTTGCCTGACCTTTGTATTGGGACATGTCAGGTAAATGGCTCTGGTGTTATTCCGCTATATTTCGTAGTGTGCAAAATTGTTTGTGTCGGAAAATGGGGTGGGGGCAGTATTTTGGAATATCCTACATGGCCGGGTGGGGAAAAGGTGTTCAAAGAAGGGGTCTGCCACATCTCACCCATTGGTTTCCCACTTCCACTCCCGAGGACCCCCCATCCAAGTGATCCTCCCTCACTGGTCCACCCACAGGAACTTGATCCAATATCGATGGCCGTGTCCTGGCCACCTGGTTGACAGATCCCCGGGGACTAGTTAGGGAAATACCTTCAGGCTTCTCAGAGTGCTTAAGGTTTTATTCTTTTGTAACCAAAAAAAAACATAAAGATATACATAAATAAAGCCCTAGAGTAATTTTATATGACAAAAAATGTCTGTGATGAACACATTAAAAGGGCCCATTTCACCACTCAGTTATATTTCCATTTGCAAGTAATAAAGAGGCATTGCAAAATAAAGGGGCCAGTATGATGAAGCAGACTGAGGACATAAAACAGGCACATCAGTTGGCTGAACGAGACCAGCAATCACTCAGGCAGTTAGAGAACAGGCTACAGCAAAGCCAAATGACTGAATCGAACATGAAATCCTCATTAAGCAACTAAACAATGAGGCAAACACCCAACAACAGGCCATTGCAGAGTGAGAAATTAGGTTCTCTGAGCTGCAAGAGTCACATAAAGAGAGTCTAGAAACCTTGAGCCAAATTCAACATTAGTTGAATGACCAAACTATTCACAATAGTGTGTTGGTGGATGAAAGGATAAAGGTCCATTAATGAGCTAAAACGAGCAAACAGTCAGTTGACCATAAAAGAGATTGACTCACAGAAAGACTTTGATCAAATACATCAGGATTTAGATATTCTGAGGCAACAGGAATTGCAGCTGATCAAAGAAAATTATGTTTTACAGTTGAAAATGGATGTAGATCGGGGTCAGCCAGTTTCTCAGTAACTGACCAGAATCAGGGAGGAAAATATGAATCTTATGGAGTATTTGAGAACAGCAGAGGTTGACCAGCTGGAAGCAGCGCATAGTGGAGATGCTCAGGAGACACGACTTGTCATTTTAAATGAAAAATGCAGTAGAAGTGCAAGCATAATTCAAGTGTCTCTGAGGGAATACAAAGTCCTCCAAGAAGAGGTACTTAAAGTAAGGGACTGATGGGTGGCTTGAAGCCAGCCAAGCTCAGTGTCAGATTTAAAAATGCAACTCTCTGAAGGTGAGCAGGAATTCATGGCAGAGAGGAACAAGTGTGTGAAATTAGATAATTAAATGAAAGAATACAAACTGGCACTGAGACCGCCTGACCAAGTATTGGATAGGGTCCTATGATGGAAGAGAGCAGCCCCTCCCATCAAGGACCTCATATCAGTCACCCACAACACCCCAAGTACCGACAGAGACTGACCTCATAGATGCCATGTATAGATACTGGGGGGACATGAGGCAGGTGGATTTGCCTATCCCTAGCAAGTCTGACCAGGAAGGCCGGTCCTTACTGTATATTGATGGATATTCACCTCTACCAAACAGAAGGGAAGGTGGCCAGACCAATGTGTCACGGGAGGCCAAAAATAGTCCTATGAGTACTTCTGAACCTGAAAATACATATGATGAGAAGATCAGAGAATTAGATTTACAGAAAATGGTCTTGCAAAGAAATTGTCTAGCCCGCCTAGCTGAAAGGGAAAAGCAAAAGCTTGAGCCTAGGAAGGGCATTTAAAAAACCTACACACATTCAAGGGAATGGTGGATTCACCCTGGTCACCTGGAGGGGTGGATAGTAAATATGTTCAACGGTCTGACAATGAGACTGGGTATTATTCTGCAACGACACCAATATCAGATCCTTGTGTCTATGGCTTATGTAAGGGAGGCATGGTATCAAAGTGAGACAGACACAAGTGATCACAATTCAAAGGTGTTTATTGAACTTTTATCAGGGCTGTGAAAAATGCCTATTTCACCGTAAATCTACGATGCGAGCAAGCTACGACCATCAAATAATAATTATACAGTCCTAATGGAGTCTAGTGAAATAAAAAAAAGGCCTATACTAAAAAGAAATATTGCCAATCCTTACTGCAATGCTACAAAATAGTGTGGGATAATGTTCACAAAAAAGAAAGAAGTGTTCACAAAATGATAAATCAGGATGTTTAGGCTGGGTCCCCCCTTCCCCATGTTTTTAGCATGGGACAAGGTGGGTCACTTGATCACAGCACACTCCTGGGCTTCTCCTGCATGAGGGCACATCCTTTCACCAATATCAGGGCCTTCTGTGCCCAAGTCTCCATTTTGCAAAGTTTCTTGCCACAGAGGACCTGATGTCTCATAAACAATAAAGAAAAGTTCCTTTCTCAATATTCATGTTGGGCGATTTACTCTTCACCCTGGATCCCTGTCAGCCGGGCTCCGATCCTCCTTTCACCATTAACCTCCGTAGTCGGGTTAAGACCAAATTCAATTTGTAAGCATCCCTCAGTCAGGTCCGCATTTGCCACCACAATCTTCTCGGGTGTGTTACTGTTCACCCTAGTTCGCAGGCATCCATCAGTCGGGTTCTCATTTGCCACAACAATCTTCTCAGGTGTTGTTAACCCTGGATCCCCCTCTTCCAGTCTTAGACCCATTTTCCACAATGAGCCTCAGCTGGACTCAGACCAATTGTGGTTTACAGATAATTGAAGACTTTTGAATGTGCATGGGATTAAACACAACCCGCTGCAGGACCACTTTGATTTCACAGTTCACAAATTCCTCCCTGTTCCAGGGGGGGCACCAAACAGAGACCTTCCGGTGAACACCCACGTGGCGCCGGACCACTCTGTATCTGGTAACTATTTCAGTTATACAAAAGTCAATTGTATGCAAGTTCCCTTTCTTCATACAATGTTGCCCCTTGCAACCTTGAGCACAACACAGTCCGGTCTACTATCAGTTTCTCCAACTTACCGGCTGTGCTAAACTTATTGGTGTTGCTTTTGCTTTGCTGTTAAAGTCAAGAATGGTACTGCAGTGGCAATTCTCCCCGTCATGGCTATCAGTGCGGGAGGGTCCCATGTACCTTTGACACAGACTACACCGTTCGTCAGCTGCAATTCGCGTGAGAAAGTGTTTGTGTTGCAAAATGGAGGGTTGAGTTTCTAGGTATCGTACCTGGTAGGTTGGGGAAAGGGGCGTTACGGTGAAGGAGATACCACGTCTCGCCTTTGGGTGTCCCACTTCCGATCGCTGAAGACCCCTCATCCAGCTGATCCTCCTGCACCGGTCCACCCCCAGGAACTGGTTCCAATAGCTATGGCCGTGTCCTGGTCACATGGATAACAGATCCCTGGGGACTAGCCAGTGAGACACCTTCAGGTTTCTCACACTGAGCACCTAAAAAGTGATGTTATAGATTGTCTTGGGAAAATAAATATACCCTATGACAATTGGTAGGTAAATGACAATAGGTAGTGTAAGTGTTGTTTCACTATTATTTCGTTTTATTTTTAATTGAAAAAACACTGTGACAATGAAATAGTATTCACAATAAAACATAGGTACCAAAACAAACAAATTACATCAAGGCCTTGGCACACGATTGTGCAATCAATGTGACTTAAAAATTTAAAAAGAAAATAATCACAACAACCCACTTGTGCTAACTTTGGGTACAGCATCTTGTAATATGCAAGACACCTGCTGTCTGTGTTGTCTAATAGTGCAATGGAAAAACTATTCCCTGTACTATCTAACACTTAGACTTGTGTTTGTCTGTGTCATTTTTGAGTATCATTCTGCACCAAAAAAGTGACTACCGGGCAAGTGACCCTGAGAGTTCACAGCGACACGGGCAAAAGGAGGAGCCCAGATCCCATGCTTTTGGAATGCATTTCCAACATCACAGAGATTTTGAGCGCTTAGAAGTCAGGGACTGGAGTTCTAACAGCAGCACTGGGTCTGAAGGAGAATGGACTCATGTTCAGAGGCGCAGATGAAATACAAAGAGGAAAACGGGTTGTGTTAAGGTCTCCATCAGGCTAAGAAAAGCCATAAAACGCTTTATGACCACCCTATAACACAAGCATGCTAAGTATTCGGTGTGGGAACATTTGGAAATATTGTTCAAATGATGTCGTCATTTGAAATAAAAAACCATATCAATTGTATGGAATTTGTAAAATGGACGTTTTCTCTAGAGTATTCTAGTCTTTTGCAGGACTGGAAGACCAAGAGCATTATAAATGGTCCACCTATAAGGCAGTCATTTTGAAAATAATGTTGGCCCACTGAAACCCCGAAGAGGCACACAAAGTTGCCTATAACTTACAATGTCGGCAGATCAGGCGTCTATGCAGTTTGCACAAGAATTGAAATGTGCCTTTGCACATTTTTGTTTTCCAACGTGTTTGACTCCTAGCCAAAACTGAGAAATAACGCACATACACAACGTTTCTGTTTTATTTGCATATACTGGCTAAACAAAAATGTCCTTATACAGTAAATAAATAGGAGAGACTCTCTTAGAAGTTGCACATTGTTTCTTAGAGGGTGACAATGCTACCTCGGCTGCACAGTACATGGAACATCATACAGATGCCGAGATCCTTTGCTCTGAAAAGTATTGCAGTGAGGTGCTATAGAAAGGAAACATACATGTTAATGTAATGGGCTTTGCAAATGATGGGAATAACACAAGAACACGACACACTGTTCTCTAACCCCTTATAAAACTCTTCAAAGGCCCATAATCAGGAAAAGGGATGGAAATATAGTGCTTTATATTGGAATAGGGAAAGAGACAGGAACGATTCACACCGCAAAAACAAAATAAACCACACATAGCCTCGCCAAACAACGCATGGCAGCTACCAAAGGAAAAACATACATGCGCTCAGTGAACGGTGTCCGCGAACTGAAGCTGCCAACACCACATCACAGCTCTCTTGTTCTTTCTTCCCGCTCAGTCCTACTAACTTACCTGCCTCCCTCCTTGCTTTACAGATCCACCAGAGCGCAAAGAGAGCACACAGGTAGCAACAGTTCATGGTATAAGAACCTTTAACATAAAATAACCATACAGGATATTAATTTTCCCTTGGTGATGAAGAGGACTTTGATTATCCTCTTGAAATTGGCATCAGGGGGACATTCTCCCTCTTGAGATGTTTGGGCTCCATTCAGAGATTGGTGCTGATAACACGTTAGGTCTGTTCAAACTTCAACCCACTGTCATGATAGCACTTGGAATCTGTACCTCCCGTTTGGGTCACAAGGGTCACTATCATGTCAGCAGAACTTCCTTGGTGCAAATCCCTAATTTCTCTGTTTGAGAAGCCACCATGTTAGAGGAGGGGGCCACATGAGGGCATTGATTTTCACTCTGCACAAAAGGCATTGCAGTGCAATGTTCCCTTGATGACAGTCTGGTATGAATGAGTGGGGGTTGGTGTCCGGAAATGAACAGTGAGTTTACAGAAAATTGTGCTTCAACCATTGTCACAGATGTCTGCACTAACTGCCAGGCTCCAAAAGAACGTTCAAGGGATTTTATTTCAAAAATAATGAAAATGGTTTTAAGACCTTCTCTACCTCGACTTCCCACAGGCTCCGACCTCCCTAACCTAGGTTTCCCTAACCCCACGTTTGACAACTAGCAATTGGCAACCCCTTCTATGTACAAGCTTGCTACAGGTGAGAATGGCCAAAGCCATATCTATCTGTCTTCATCCGGGCCTCTTCTAAGGGGTCCCTAACTTAACACTCCCCAGTTTCTCAGTAGGAATGACAATTATTCGTTGTAGTAGAATGAAAAAATATCATTCCACTAGGATCTGTCTTAACCTGTTCTACTTCCACTAGAACCGCACACGACAAAGGTTCTCTGAAGCAGTAGCAACGAGTATTTCTATTAGATAGAAAAGTAGATACATAAGAATCGGGAAGGGGGAGGGGAGAGAAATCTCGCAGAGTCCCTGAACAAACGTTCAAAATGGCTATGCTCTGCTATATTCGGTATCTCTATATATGGTATCTCACTTCAGGCAAACAACACCAATGTAGTACATACGCATCATACAATGTTTAGTTTGCCTGCTGACATGTGTTTCTTTTCATGCGTTTCATCATACAAAGAGCAGAATTCTTTACACATGTGAATACGTTTTTCATTCACACCAATTGTAGGCTTGGTGGTTCTAGTCAGGGACGTTTCTATGGGAGGGCAAAAGGGGCACTTTCCCAGGTCCCCCGCTTTGGAGGGGGCCCCACAAGGCTGCCTGATCTAAAGAAGTAAGATTCCTTTGTTCACCAGTCTGAAATAGCACACACCAGAATATTGTATTGCATGGTACTGAAGCTCTAAACCTATTGCCTGTCTGTTTTGGAAAGTACATTTTACCTCAATCAATTCATCATGTAATGCTTTCTGTGTTCACTGTGGTATATATAGTTTGTGTGTTCCTTGCGGCACAACTCCTGGAGCATTTTTCCTTCCTGTGGGAATTATGTTCATGTGCAATAGCCACATTTGAAATGCATACTGGTAAATTGAGTGCCACAATGGTTCAGAAGTTAGCTCAGTGTGTTAAGCACTCATTGCAGTGGTATTTGTTTCTATGCAAAATTAGAATAGCACATTCCTGTAAGGCTTGCTGAGCCTTTCGTATGTCTGACGTTTATAAACCTGCCTGCATATGTACTTGGTCTTGAAGCACAACAGGCGCTATTATCAGCAATATACCTGCACCAGATATGGGTTGCTGTAAAAACAGACATGTCATCCTTATGGTGAAGGTCTAGAAAATGGATTGCTCAGATGGGGTGTTGTAACACCTAGGCAATTGCCTCCAACGATGAGCATAAACTGTTAGTCCAAGACATTAATAAGTATTGGAATTTGGAACCAAAGCATCCATGCTTGTATCCTGGCTTTGCCAGCAGACAATACAGTGATCCTGGTCAATCATCTAATATCTGGTACATTACTGTATTGTCTTCTGTGAAGTTTGCCTCCTCTCATGCTGTTGGCATCGTTAAGCCCATTACTTGATCTTTCTTCTTATGTAGGCCATTTGAGTGGAAGGGGTGGTAGACAGAACGGAGCAGACCAGATGGTGAAGGGCTTGGGCAAGCATATTTTAAAGTCTGCTCGTTTGACACAAAAACGCTTTGCATTGTTGTAAAAGCCAAAGGTTTTTCTGCACGTTTATGAATGACAATTTCACAAGCCAGTGTTTTGGAAGTATGTAAAGCTTTAAAATACAAAATACCAACCCAGATCAAATCTGTTAAATCACACTGTTTGGTTTGCTGGTATTTATAAATGTCTCTTGATGTTGATGTATATACATCTCTTGATGATGGAGAGAATGAAGCTAGAATCATTCTGTGTTACACCCTTCAATAATATTTTGTTTTTAAAAGGGCCATGTTTGGTAATGTTCTGTGTGTATTTTCCAAGTCAGTTTTATAAAATGAGATTATTTTCGTTGATGGTAAAAACTGGTAACAAATGTGTTCAAATGCAGAAATTGCAGAGTTGGCACAAATCACAGATTCCCCCCTTAACCAGTCTGTGTAATGCTGGGCATCTAATGTAATCTTGTATTCCCTAGCCTCTTGAAATTTCCAGTCCCTAAACCTTCAGAGAGATTTCCTTCTCAGGATATGATCTTCAAAACAGCCTCACTCATGGTTTGACTGGCTATAGTGTTGCTTCCACTATAACAGTGAGCATTGATATATTGCACACTGCAGGCACTTTATTATTTTGATCTCTAATGGCAACAGTATTTGAAAACTATATCCCATTTATAATCTCAGTCTGTCTGGATACAGACACCTTCCTGGTAGCATCTAATCTGCTTCCACTATCCATGGTGTGGTACGTGTAGCTTTCTCCTTCCTACCAATTGGTCTGCTCTATCCATGATTGAGCAGGTATGTATTCTGTGAGGCAGCAAATTTGAGATCTCTGTCTATTCTAGATTACATGTACCTTTTACATACAGTCCTGCATTAATACTACAGGCTGCATACCTTCCTGGATTCTATTAATATAAAGTCTCCTGTATCTATGCTAGAACAGAAGTAACCTCTTCGTAGACTGATAAACAAGTAGCATTTGAAGGCCAACATTATCAGTCTGATTATAGACTTCAAGGGAGTAAACATCCTTCGTTTTAATGCTTTGAGGCAGCATATCAACCTATGGGTTGTGATTGCGGCAGGGGAGGGTCAGATATTCTTGATCACTTAATTCCTCTGGTTTGGTGGAGGGGGGCCCCAAAAAGTCCATGCCCAGGGCCCCAAAAGTGCTTAAGATGGCCCTGGTTCTAGTAAGATATATAGTCAGCATTGGGGTGCTACGCAAGGAATGTATGTCATCAAAGCCTAAGTAGGTGAGAAAGCTTGGATGGTATATACAATTGGCAATAAAACACCTAAGTTGCAAACCATATGAATGAATATGAATATGAATGTCCTGACAAAGCAGCAGTGCGCAACGTGCGTCAGAGGTTTTCTGAAAAGCAAACCTCGTTGTTTAGTAGGTACATTTTGTTTTGAAACACTGTGAGAAATAAACACTCTTCTTACCTTAATAGAAAACGTGTGGAACGTACAGTTCCACACTGGTACTATAAGTGGAGATAGGGGGACATGGCTTGTGCCCATGGAGTGAGGCAGCCTTTCACCGGAGCTCCTGTCATGATCCTGCATTAGATCCTGCTACGCAGCTGTTAAATTGGAAAATCGATGAAGTGAGCACATCTCCAGGTGTGGAACGGGTCCTGCTGGTCTTGAACGCAACCCCGGCGAAAATCGGAGTGCCTTAAGTGTGGAAACAAAGTATGAAAGCAGTGAGCCGTGGTGCAAAAAGGGTTGTTGGAGCTGCGAGTCGAGCTTGAAGGAGGCATCTGTAAAACCCTCAGGGGGGACCTGGAGAGGTTGGAGGAGGAAATCCGGTGACTAGAGGTGAGGGGTCCTGGGCAGCAAGTTGAAGAGGAAACACTGGCAGACACCAGGGGACGCTGTTAGCAAGCATGGTACAGACTAGCGAAATTCGACCATACAGTCAAGAGCACCATGGTGCATGCTGAGGGTGATAGGCCCAGGAGACTCCTCTCATGGCTGTGCAAGAGGGAACCTCCCACACATCTAAATACCAAACTGTGGGGAGGGGATGGTAATATTTGCAGAACGCAGTTAGATATCAATAGAGCGTTGTCCGACTTCTATTCAGAATTGTACAAACATGGGAGCCCGGTTCCTGAGGAGGAGATAATGGACACCCTGGAAGAGATAGGGCTCCCTAGGCTGGGTGCGACACGGAGGGCGGCACTAGGTACAGAAATTACTGTGGATGAAGTAAATGAGGCTATTAGCTTGCTGGCCGCTAACAAAACCCCGGATATTGATGGTCTTCCCCCTGAATTCTATAAAATGTACACAGAAGTGTTGGCCCCCGTGTTGCACAATGTATTTATGGAAGCGTACGAAAAAGGTGAGCTTCCCGGAAGCATGAGGGAGACGCTGGTGGTCCTGATACCCAAGCCCATGAAGCCCACCGATAGCTGTGATTCCTATAGGCCGCTAGCCATGCTTAATTATGATATGAAAATCCTGACTACGATACTAGCGGGGCGGCTGCTCAAGGTTATTTGGGGTATAGTGCATGAAGATCAAAATGGTTTTATCCTGGGCTGTAGCACTGCCCAAAATCTGAGACGATCACAACACATCGTGGCACAGACTGCTAGCTCTCACTAACCCTGTGCGGTGGTGTCGCTTGACGCAATCAAAGCTTTTGTTTCGTTGTATTGGGAATGGTTGTTTGGAGTATTGAGGGCTTTTGGATTTGGTGAACAATTTATAGGATGGGTGAAAATACTGTACACGTCCCCAGTTGCCCCCTTGAAATCAGGCAGGCAGGTGTCTGAGGCCTGGGACATGCAAAGGGGCACTAGACAGGGGTGTCCGCTGTCACCCACGCTGTATGTGCTTGCGCTTGAACCGCTGGCTGTTTACTTTTGTAGGGGGTTTTTGGAGGCAGGCATATGGGTTGTAGGGGTTGGTCACTTAATATGCGGATGATGTGCTGCTTTATCTCAAAAATCCACAACACAGCCTGCAGCTGGTAATGGAGGTGCTAGATAATTTTGCTAGGGTCTCAGGAATATGCTTTAGTCGGGAGAAATCTTGTGTTTTCCTACTAGCGGGCCTGAGGGGTTTGGGGAGGGAGCAACTTCCGGTAGTAGAGCTCCCCTGGCGCCTGGAATCATTTCGGTATTTGGGGGTACACATATTTCATTCTGCTGAGGGCATGCATATTCACAACACCAAGGCAGTGATACTGGGGCTGAGAAGATCCATAGTGTTTTGGTCAAAACTACCGCTGTCGCTGATGGGCAGGGTTGCCATTGCAAAGATGATTATCCTGCCAAGGTTCTTATACTTTTTCCAAAATGTTCACCACTACATAACTTCCCCTTTTTTCCGCCTGCTGGAATCGATGCTCAGGGAATTCCTTTGGGGAAAGCTAAGACATAAATTTTCCCTGGCGACACTGTGCCTGCCCTGTAAGGTGGGAGGAGTGCAGCTGGCAGACCTGGTGAGAGATTTTCTAGCTGCACAGCTTAGGTACGTTGATAAATGGCTCTCGGACAACCCCACATTGAAAACACTGCTGCTAAAGTGGCTGGTGGCACCTGCTCATTTGAAGGAGATACTGTTGTTACCGCTGGAATGCTTGGGTAGTGTGCCAGCGCTGATTAACCTGGGACGTCAGGTGTGGCGTAGAACTCAGAAGCTGCTCAAAATGGATAACCCATACTCACCTGAAGGACCAATAGCAATTGATGTATGTAAGAATTAAATGAACTAGCAGTGGCCAGGCTATGGGAGGGGTGGGGGCTCTCAACAAGGGCGGATATGTATAAGGATAACATTTTGAGAGATATGGAGTCCCTGACAGTACAGGTGGGATTACACAAGGGTCAGTTCTTATGGTACTCAAGGGTATGGGCAGTGGCCAAACCGAAGTGGACGCAGTAGCCTGAGGAGCCAAAGGCTACATCGTTCTGGGCCCTTATGCACGCTCTGGAGGACGGTTGGAAGCCGGTGTCCAGACTATACAACACTCTGATAGAAAGGCCCAACCCTAAGAGCATGGATTTAAGGACTAGGTGGGAGCGAGATCTTGGAGAGGACCTTGGAGAGAAAGTGTGGGAGGGCATACTGGGCTATCCCAGGGAGGTCTCCAGGAATCCCCTCTTTAGGTTGATACAGCTGACTGTGCTTTATCGCACATATATGACTCCAAGCAGGGTTGCCAGGTTCAACAGAAAGTTGCAGCCTCTATGCCCTTGGTGTGGTACTGATGGGGCAAACTTAATGCACATGTTTTGGAGGTGTGAAAGGGTGCGTAGCTTTTGGGCTAGAATAGAACAGGCCTGTAGAAATGCTGGAATTGTTAGATATGACTGAACTGCGAAAGAATGTCTGCTGTGCGCATATCCAAGGAACAGTAAGGTTAAACATATTGCAAAATGTATGGATATGGCCTGCATCTTGGCCAAAAGATGCATCGCAATAGCATGGAAATCGGCTGGGGACCCATAATATCAAAGGTGGCTTAAGGAATTTGAGTTTTGGTCGGAGATCGAAATCAAATGTGGAGTAGAGAAGTTAAGGGGAATGGGGTGCTGGCCAGCGCAGCGTGTGGGTCCTGGACGGCACTGATCTGGGATATGTTTCACCCCTCTGATGATAAACCATGTAGTGACCCCTGGCGTGCAGCAGGCCTGCAGTGTCGCAGGAATGAAAAGGCAGACACAGAGCTCTGCAACGAACGTCTTCTTTATTTCCTTTCTTCCCCGAACTTCCCGATCCCGCCCCCCCCATGCGTCACTTCCCTTCTCTTCCCTCCGCCCGCCCCCAACGTCACGGAGACGTCAACGTGACATCTCCCCCCTTTTTAAACAGTTACCAGGTTCTTCGCAACAGGCGACAGCCTGGTGGGCTTCTAGTCCATTTCCTCTATCCATCTCCTAGGTCTGTTCTGAGCCCTTTGGGGCCGTGCTTGCTTTCGCCCTGGCGATGGCCCACTCTCTTCCACTGCATCCCCTCCTTCATGTTCCGACTCAGTCGAGTCCCACTGGTCAGCCTGATACGGATCATCCGATTCATATGTGAGGGGGGCTTGAACTCGGCCACTTAAGCGCCAAGCTCCAGTCGGTGGAAGCTCTTTGAAATGGGATGAGTTTCTTGTGATTGATCCCTCGACCCCTTGAGCCGTCACCATAGAGCCCTACTTCTGAGTGACTAGTAATGGTTCATTGCGAAATGCCGAGGTGTGCTTGTGTGTTGAAGGTTGGCGTACTGCCACGACGTCGCCTACCTCGAGGCGTGAGGGCTGCGCCTGCCGACGGGTGTCGGCATATTCCGTCATGCGAGCTTTTGCAGCTCCATCTTGTTCTCGTACCGCTTGATCCAGCATCGGTGGCGGAGAGATTGGTCTGGGGGATGCGTGTTTGTGTATTTCGACCGAAAATCAGTTCTGCTGGGGTCATCCCAGTGGTGCTATGGGGAGTCCCTCTATAATCTCTCATCAGTTGGTTCAGGACTTGTTCATAAGGCTGGCCGGTAAGCCTCGCTATCTGTAGGGCTCGCTTTAGGTTGGCCATAAATCGTTCCATCATTCCATTTGCCTGAGGCCACAAAGGGGTGACCTTCCTGTGATGAAACCCCAGATAGTCAGCAAATTGTGCGAATTGATGTCCGCAGAACGGAGCTCCATTATCTGTCTTCAACACCTTCGGCACTCCATAAGCTGAGAATATCTGATCTAATGCGGGGATGACATGGTGAGCAGCCGTTGACGATACTAGTCTCATATCGGGGTATCATGAGTATTCATCCATGACGGCCAGGACATATTTCCCCCCTTCGATGGGCCCAAAGAAATCGGCCGCCACTGCTTCCCATATCCTCTGTGGGAGTTCCGACATGAGTAGTGGCTCGGGATGGCGGTTTGGTGTGATCACACAGCACGTGGGGCACGCCTTCAGTGCGGCTTCAACCATGTTGTCCATGTGAGGGAACCACACCTTTTGGCGCAGCATGCGTTTCGTTGATACCATCCCTCGGTGCGTCTCGTGTGCTAGTTCGATGACTTTGGTTCTCATGGATTGGGGAATGACGAGCTTGCAGTCCTTGACGAGCAGGTGATCATCCGATATTGCGAGTTCCTCCTTTACCTGCAGTAGTCTTTCCACGTCCTCTCGCACCGTGCCCCCTGCAGCCCTCCCCCTTTCCTTTGCCCTTCGCCACAGCCCTGACTCCAGGCCCTCACGAATGATGCTGCATGCTGCATCTTTCTCTGTTTCTGTGGCGAGCGCCTCCATGTTTATTCCTTCTGGCGCAGACTGATGGATTAAGTACCTTAAGTATCTGTCGGTTCCAGGACGCTCTGCTCTCGAGGCCTCCTGGACAGGAAATCAGCCGGGTTTTCACCCTTTCCTGGCCTGTGAGCGATCTGAAGCGCATAATCTTGCAATCTCAGACCCCATCTTGCAATGCGCGGGGGGATTTTGGCCTGAGCGTTGCCGTACAGAAATAAGAGGGCCTGATGGTCCGTAACGACCTGGAATGGTTTGCCGTACAGAAATAGGTGGAAGTGCTCGCACGCCCATACGACCGCAAGCCCTTCCTTTTCTGCCTGCGAGTATGCTTGTTCCGTGGTGGATAGACTGCGACTGGCGTACGCTACGATGTGTTTCTGTGATGGATCTTTCGGATCCAGTTGTGCCAGGATAGCCCCAAGGCCAACTGGACTGGCGTCCACAGTAAGCTTAGTCTTTCTGTTGGGGTCCTAATATGACATGTTCTCTGCTTTCTCTGCTTTCGCAACTCGCTCTCTGATCACTTCAAATGATCTCTGGCAATCACTAGTCCATTCGAATTTTGCATCTTGATGGGTCAATCGCCTTAAGGGTTCAGTGACTGACGCAAAGTCCCGTATGTATCGGTTACAGTAACTGGCCAGGCCTAGAAAAGACCGAAGTTCCGACACATTGGATGGGGCAGCAGTGTCATTCAGCGCAGCCACTTTGTCCGGGTCCGGTGTCATGCCAGATTCAGAGAAGACATGGCCGAAGAATTTCAGTGTGGATTTTCGAAAATCGCACTTGTCTCTGTTCAGGGTGAGGTTGGCATCATGAAGGGCCTTACATACTCTCATCAGGGTTTCATCATGCTTGTTGACATCGGTCCCGAACACCAGTATGTCGTCCGAGTAGTTGAGGCAGTTTGGAATGTGCTTTATGATGTTATGCACTTCAGCCTGGAATGTCTCCGCTGCCGAGGATACCCCAAAGCTTAACCTTTTGTACCGAAAAAGACCAACGTGTGTAACGAAGGTCGTAATGTTTCTGCTTTCAGGATGAAGCTGGTGGTATCCTTTTTGCAAGTCAAGCTTCGAGAAAACTTTGGCTCCGTTTAGTAGGTGTATCATGTCGGCTATGCGTGGTGCAGGGTGCCTCTCTCTTCTGATGGCCTGATTCGGGCGTCGCATGTCAATACAAAGCCTGATTGCCTCAGAGCCCTTTTTGGGGACTGGAACAATCGGGGACACCCACGTGGTGGGGCCGGTGGCCTTCTCGATGATGTTTTGTTCTAATAATTTTTGAAGCTCATCTTCAACCTTCTTTTGGATGTTTACCGGGATCCTGCGGTATGGCTGGGCTACTGGCCGGATTGAATTGTCCACGTGGAGTTTTATTTGTCTGTTCCGAAGTTTTCCGATGCCTCTGAAGATTTTGGGGTACATATTGTTTATCATGTCCACTGGATCTATGTATTTGTGGACCATGATGTTGTATAAGATGTGTATCAGTCCCATGTCAGCAGCCGCTTTGAAGCTGAGGACACACCCACTGTCCGTTTCCGTGGCCAGAACATGAATGGGTATCCTCATTTCATGCCCTTTGTAGCGGCACAAGCCACTGAATTGTCCCAGACACTTGAGCGGTGTTTTGGCTCCATATGCATATATGTCCACCGTCGCCCGGATCAGCTTCGGTTTTTGTATTAGGTCAGTGTAGACTTTTTCGCTCACCACGTTGACCATGGCTCCTGTGTCAATGAGAAATTCCGTCGGCCTTTCTTGTAGCTTGATTATTAACGTAGGGCTGTGTGCTGTCGCAGTGGGGTTGCCCAGAGCATACACGTAGGCCTTCTTTTTTTGGTCGCTTCCAGATGAGCTGGGGTCAGAGTCTGTGGGGGATTGCTCCACCAGGTATCGTACATGGCGTCGGGACCTGCGCTCTGGTTTTGCACGCATTACAAACCTCCTTCTGTCCTTCCTCCTCTGCCGATCTTCTCCCGAGTCGCGCTCTCGCTGATCACCTGTGGGCTGGTTCGAGGTGATTGATGTGTTGGGGGTTGGGTTGTTGCTGGATGTTCCCCCGTATCGGCTTTTTGGGCGAGCCGTGCTGTCCCTGGGTCGGTCTCTGCCCCGGTCACGGAATAGCCTGCATACGGCTTTGAAGTGTCCCTCTTCACCACAGGATGTGCATCGTTGTCCTATCGCAGGGCAGGTTCCTTCATGTGGGTATTCAAATCCACATTTATAGCAGAAGAGTTCCTCTGATCTTTTCTCTAGTTGTAGTTTGTTTACACTTTCCCCGGCATTTGTGCTTCCAAAACTCTCTACCTGGGAGTCTATGGCTCTGTCGTCTCTGGCCAGTGCTAGGATTTCCTCCAGCGTGCGCGATTTTTGCAACAGCTTCCGTCGGAAGGCCTTGGATTCACATCCGGAGATAATTTGTGATCTTAAGGCCTCCGTATTCGAATAGTTCGCAAAATCACAATGTTTCAATTTGGTGCGCAGACGCATCACATATGCGTCCATGGTTTCCCCTTTGGCCTGCTTGGTGCTATGGAATAGATGTCTTTCGTAATCCACATTGGTATGTGGTGCGAAGTACACAGCAAGCGCCTCTTTAAGGTCTTGAATTGAGTCGATCGAGTCTTGGGGCATTTCATCAATTATGTCTCGGGTGGCAGATCCTACAGCTAGTTTGAGTAGGCATACCTGTCTTGCATCGGCAATAGGTCCTGTGGCTCCCATGTATAGGTCAATGTCTCTGATCCATTTGGTCCATCTCGGACCCATGTTGCTGGTGTCCGTTATGTCAAAAGCCCCCGGCATCTGGGCGGCCAGCGTGTCCGGCAGCTGGTAGGGTATGTGGTCCGTCGCTGGCACGCCTGGAACCGGCTGTGCATTTGCCTGCGGCTGTCCTCCTTGCCCACCATCTTGGCCTGACATGGCGCTGAGGGTGTTGCGTGCTGATAATGTTTCCTTGCGGGTCTCTGGTGGCGGTTACCCGCCTCCTCCTCTGGTTAATCTCTTCACTGGTCCGTGAGGGATGGCCGCCAATTTGGCACGAGCACAATCCGTTGGTCTTGCCCCTCCCCGGGTTCTAACGCCCCCTGCTGTTAGGGTCTTGGTGGGCCCGTTGGTCTGGGCTGCTGGACTGTGATGTTCCCTGGCCCTGCAGGGCACGTGCAATGAGTGCCTCCCTCGCCGTGTTCCTTTGCAGTGGAATATGAGGGCTTCTGAGGCACGCAGGCGATGTATGCCACAGCTGCGTGCTCAGCGCACGTGCGCTCGTGCTGCTGGCACCTGTAGCTGCAGCCGGGAAAGCACGTGTTCTGTGGGCTCACCCGTTGGTTGTTCTGCGAGGTCTTCTCGCTCCCCACGTGTTTTCACCGCCGCGGCCCGAGCCGCGTAGTGGTCCAGCGTTCTTTGGGCCTTTTCGTGCTGCGCGCGCTCTCGCTTGTGGGGTCCATGGGCGGGCTACAGCAGCTTCGTTGGGTGCTGCCGTGCCACCGATCCCACCTTTGTCGCCAGTGTATTGACCCCTGGCGCGCAGCAGGCCTGCGGTGTCGCAGGAATGAAAAGGCAGACACAGAGCTCTGCAACGAACGTCTTCTTTATTTCCTTTCTTCCCCGAACTTCCGGATCCCGCCCCCCCATGCGTCACTTCCCTTCTCTTCCCTCCGCCCGCCCACAACGTCACGGAGACGTCAACGTGACAAACCACCATGAGAATTAAGTAGCTGTACATTGTACCACTGATGTCATGTTTCGAGAAAACTATGTAACCAGGTGGGCAACAACCTACAGCTGCCCACCTAGCTCAGCCAACGTAACTGCCACGGCTGTGAAGTGAACTGGTTTCGAGTGCTGCACCTGAACCATCTCTACATAAGGGTGAAATTAGAGTGACTTTTAATTCACTGTGTGACGGATGTTTAATTCATTGTTTTTTGTTCCTTGGTTTTGGGTTCTTTGACCTGTTGGCTGATTTTACACACAGGATTTGCGGAAAGGGTATGGAAGTACAGTAGAGTGAGTTGGAATATTACACTGTGATACTGATGATTGTAATAAACACACTGTAGTTGCTTAAATGCCAATAAAAAGAAGTTAAAAAATAAAAGTAAAAAAAAATGGGAAGACATTTTTAATTTGATTTGGATTTCTCATGGTCCAGTTTTTTACATGATCCTCTTTCGTATATACTTGTATGGTGCCCAAAACCTTTTGTTATCTTTAATGAACAAATTAAATACTAGTATGTAATGCATCTAATCCATTTTAAGTCACTTTGAAGAGCACATTACAACGAATGTTTGATTAATGGTTTTCTGATGACCTGTTCAGATGCGTACAATAGAAATGGCAAGGGAAAGGTCAGTGGAAAAGAGGAAACAATCAGGGGCAAAGAAAGACGGAAAAAGAGAGGTTAAAAGTAAAACAGGTTATAGTTAGAAGGTAGTGATGGAAAAGGTGAGAGTTTACCGGTAGAACCCCCAATTAGCAAAAAGAAAATTGTAGGAGATCTGTCTTAAAAAAAAATCATGAAAAGGTGAGTTTTGCTCATTTAGGTAAGAAAGACCAAATGGGTATTCTGACATAGAACCTAAATGGCAACCAAACTCTTTCTATATCAAACAACAGGCATTGTAACATAACCATTTGGCTTGCAGAGTAGGCAGAAGGGCAGAATTAGTTTGTAACCCAGCACTAGGCCCGCATGGCCTCCATGAATGTTGACAAGGTATTTATGACTTTGACAGAATACCCTCATGCATACAATGCCTAATCAGAGTCAATGATTACACTGCGACAAAATACCACTGAGTAGCACAGCCTTGGGTTGCCTAGTGGCACAATCAACAACCACCAAAATTAACTGGTTCCCTAAAATGATCTTAATTTCAGGGGCACTGACAATGTCCATCTCCAACCATGCAAAACATATCACCACACCTGCCAACGTTTTCCTGGAAGACTTGGTTACTCCACATGGTGTTCTACTAGTCTGGCATATGAAAGGGATTCAGAAAATTATTACATATTTTTGCCCACCTGGCACCCCAACAAATGATGCATTGCGTGCAACTTGATTGTTGTCTTGTTTACCGATGGTGATCAGTCAATGGAATCCCCATGGACCTTCTCCAACAGAAATCTCTTGTGGCACAGAGGCAATACAAATCTGCTAGTTGCCCCAGGCTCAAGTAGTTTTGGTTTGAATGTAGGCCCTTATTCTTGAGAGAAATCTTGAGTAACCATAGTTTTCAGCATTTTCTCTGACTACTCAGGTTGTAACTGAGCTAGCTCTGGCAAACTCAGCTCTGAAATGGGAGCCAAGAATTGAGGTCAGGTTCTGCCCCCCTTTTAGAATGCAATTATGAATATATTGGATATGGTCTCATCTGTGTGTACTTCCCCTGCTTTCTATCCCTTCTTTTGTGCTGCAAGGTTCAAGTACTGGGATCCAAAATGTGGCACTTTGTTGTGCAGCTGTGTGGAACTTCATGATTACTACTACCATCTCAAATTCAAACAAGTTTATGGCCAAGATCCCCAGCTAAACTAAGGCAGCTCGGTTAACTTCTACTTAGCATTTGTACCCAGCGCGCCGCTAGAATCTAGGAAGCTGTGCACCAATAATTGGTGTGCTTCCAAGCCTTACCCTATGGTAAGCCCACAGACGTTCATGCGTACATCGCATGCCACCCCCGTCCATTTTACAAGTGGTCACCATGGAAAGGGAGAAGGGACTACACGTAGACCCTTCACCCCTTCCATGACGGACATTTTTTTGTTTACTTTTTTCTACCTGGCTTTTAATGGCCGCCTTGGAACGGGACAAGGGACTATGTGTAGACCCTTCTCCCGTTCCATGGCGGCCATTTTTTTGTTTACTATGATCACCACCAAAGGGATAACAGACTTCATTTCCCAGTATGCTGAAGCCATTGTTATTATTTTTTTTCAGCTGTGAAATGCGACTCGTCTTGCTACCGATAAAAGAACACCATTAGTACCCCGGTCTAATACCCTTTATTTTCGAATGGAAATTCGGCTAGGTGACATATCTACTTAGTTCTTTGGTGCCTAATCTTAACTAAATTCTTCTGAAGCTGATATCTTTTGTGGGCTAACTAAATGTACCACTATCATTGTTCGGCAATCCCCGCCGTCTCTGAGTGCAGCTAATTCAATACCACTCTACAGAACCTTCCTGCTGGTCTATCTGGGTATTAGTTGAGATCTACCATAAGGATTTGTGGAGGAAAAAAATAAGCAATAAGGTATACACATTTATGTGCCCCCCTGTTATAAGAACACCGTGCACCATTAAATTCTGTTTGCTGCTTGCCATGTTTAAACCACTGTCTCGAGCCTGCATGCAGCAAGATGGTACACTGCACTGCGCATGTCACTTCTAGAAAAGTGCTTTGTCCACCACTAAAGAATGCTCGCCATTCACTGTTCATGCTTCTGACGTATATCCTATGTGGCATAGCTAGGCGTGTCCTCTCCTCTGTTCCCACTTCCCTACTGAAAAGCGACTTTAGCTCGTGATTATCATCATATGACACTGACTCTTGCCTGCCTCGAAGCGGGAAGGAAACTTTAGGGAGTATTTTCACCTTGAAGAACTGTATTACACTATGCTGCTTTTACTGATAACACTAACAAGCACTGCTGAGTGCAGCTGGCATCGAAGAAATGTATAATGAGGGTTTGTCAGCAATAAAGTTGTAAGGTGTGACCTTGCCAAGCAGAGACTACCCCCCTTCGATTGAAACTCATGTATTCATGTGGGCATAAGATACCTGGACCCAGAAGGGCGGGGCGTTCACTTTTGCCAAAGTCTCTTGTTGCCGTTGGTTATTTGTCTACTCACTGCTTCACTAATAAAGTGTTCATCAATCCACCAGAATAGTGAGCAACCACCACAGCTTCATGGTTAGATTCTAGAAACCTCATGAAAACCAAGGGGCATTCCCAACTACCACACTCCTACTCTTATACGCTCCTACTGCGTAATTGGCCATGCCGGATTACAGAAACTTTGCAACGGTGCAAATGCAAAGTTGCATGGTGTGAGTTAGCACTAGGGCACAGTTTGCCCTATTTCTAAATACACTGGGACATATTAGATATCCATTGCACCATGACAAGTGCAGTTTGGCATGTTATAAACACCAGGGCAAAAATTGCCCTAGTGCAAAAAATATATGTTTTCACTGCATTTTTACACCAGAGCAAAGTTTGTCCTTTCACTAATACAAAATGCTATTAGCACTAGGGTATCCTTTGACCTGGTGCACAAATGCATAAAACATGTATATTTTTTGCACTACGGCAATTTTTGCTCTAGTGCTTGTAACATTCCAAACTGCACTTTTCAAGGTGGAATAGTTTTCTAATATGTCCCAGTGCTCTTAGAAATATGGGAAACCTGGTCCTAGTGCTAATATGATGCGACTTGCACTTGCACCGGTGCAAACTTTCTGCAATCTGGCCCCAGAAACCCAACCTCCTGGCTTATACTTGTAGTCCAAAAACCTTCTTGTACGACTCAGGCAACAGGTCAATTATGTCCCATCTAACCTGAAAGCTCTCTATCACTTCCTTTTGCATGCATGGTTCATCATGAATTAATCTGGCATGTCACTCACTGTGTCAGTGGCACTGCATCTTTGAGGAGATGCTGTTGAATTCACTGGACTATATCCCCAGCTGCTTGAATTCCTTCTAATGATTCATCTTCCAATTTTCCACAGACATCATTTCCCTTTACAGTCTTTCCGAGGTGCCAATTACTTTGGCCATCTTGTATTCATTGTTTAATATTTTTAAAACATTTGCTAATTAATCAGCTTGCTTTATGACCTATATAGCCAAACTCTGCTTTTCTTAATTCAGCTGCCTCTACCACATGTTCTATGGACCTAATTGTCTGTTGAGTACTTTGCCCTGATACCCTGGCAACAGGATGTGTAGTAGGTGAGAGATGGGGTTAACCTAGATCAATCATCTCCTTCTTCCATATCCTTTGTTACCCCCGAAGGTTGCCATCGTCTTTTTGAACTTGTCCTTCTTCCTTCCAAGCTCTAAAGCTGATCTGCCAAATATCCTGAGTTGTTTGTTGGCTCCTCAGGTCATGTTGTTCTTTTCACCGCAATGTGAAGATGCCTACTGAGAACCTACCTAGGAAAGGGTATTTCGCCTCTGCTTCATTTGCTGTCAGATACTTCAAATGGATCCCTTCTCTCTGCTAGAGGCTGTATCCCATAATGACAGGGCCCGCAATATGGACACATTTTTATTTTATTTCTTTTATTTTATTGAGCATTTGTTAGGCACTTATAGAACTGAATAGTGATTCAGACACATTTAGCATGAGATATGCATCAACAGGTAGCAAAGATTTGCCTAGAGGTGTGCATCCAAGGACTGCACCTTCCTTGCAGGGGCTATCTGGAGCAATGGCAATAGCTTAGCTATGGTGTGGATTAACGATGACAGAGTAGCACTGTGTGGCCAGCACATTCAGCGAGTGCCATGCCCAGGATGCTGCAAAGGAATGATATTTAGTAATGCCCAATGTCTATTAATGTGCTTGTCATATTCTAGATAATAAACGATGGGCAATGCCCAATCACAGCAAATGCTGAGCATGTAGTTTTAAACTACTTTCACTACTTGAAGAATAAGAATATTAATACTGCCCCACTTTCCAAAGGCAACCGATAAAACTAGGTTTTAGGCAAGGTCGTGGCGAGGCTTAAAGTCAGCCTTCCGTGAGCAGAAGAATTGACCTGAGATAAATTATAAGGCCAGATAGGATATCCTGCTAAATCTGGTCCTGGTTTAAACAGCCCTGTGCAAAGAGAGAAATTCAGAATACAAAAGACACTTTGAGTACCATTAGGACTACCATGTACGTCCTTGAAAAGTGGGTTCATTTTGCTATAAGCTCTGTATATGTCCTAATTTTCTGTGGAGGGTGGTAAGGGCCATTAAGTCCCGTGCCCCCCAACCTCCACGTGCCGAGAAACCACAGGTAACACTTTGTTCAAATGGTTTAAGGAATAATAACCAAGGTTTAAAAGTTCCAATTCAAAAGAGAAGTAAAGGTTTGATGTATCTTGACACTATAAGTCAGTAGAAATGTAAAAGAAATATCCAGTCACCTCTTAAAGCAAAAGCAAGGAATGCATTTTTGATTGCAACATCACAAACCCAAACCAAAGGTAACCTCACACACATTTGTTAGACATACACGCTAAGAGAACATTCTGAAAAGTGTTTTTGAAAGCTACTTTTGGAGTAAAAGTGAAAGAGATGCCAGTGAGCATGGACTAGTTCTTCTTCAAGGCTTTTCAGGGTAGCCGGGCAAGGCGATTTCCTTAATGTAGGTACAAGCAGACATTATGTGCTCTCAGATCCACCCACTTCGTTCCATTACTTCGGTGCTATGCCTGTGTCAACTCCTCCGCCTGAGCAGTCTGGTTTCTTGAAATGAGTCTGTGGGTTATGATATGTTAAAGGTTCTTGTAGTGCGCACTCTTGCCCCCTGCGTGGTTTCTTGGCACTCTGGCAGATCTGCCAAGCTATGGGAGAGGGGGTGGGATAAGTTAGTAGGACCGAGCAGGAGAAAAGAGCAAGAGACCTGTGATGTGCTCTTGGCAGCTTCAGTTCGATTCACACTGTTCGCTGAGCATAAGAGTGTTTTTCGGGTTTGGTAGCCGCCATGTGCTGTTTGGGCGAGGCTGTGTGTAGTTTGTTTGTGGTGGTAAATATCACTGCCTGGATGATACATGGTCTGTCTTGGATATTTATGCATGGTCTTCACCTTACAATAGAAGGGGTGGGCACAGGACTGGTGCAAGGGTTTATGGCTTCGTAGCCAAAAGGTGACACTAGTGCCAATATATTACTCAATATAGACCATGCCATTCCCTGGAACTCATGTGCCACATGAACGCCCTCACTCCCACTTAAGCTTCCATCACATAGATCAGGCGACTGGCGGCCGTAGCATGGAAAGCTTCCTTCGCCTGCAATAGGTACAACATGGGCCGTCACATGCAAGCTCCTCTTGCAGAGCAGGTGGCTTTAACATAGAACATGTCTAGCTTGGCTCTCAGCATTGGTACTAAACCTTGATCTCCATGAAAGAGGCAGACATTGCTTTTCCGCCCCACAAGAAAATGAGGGACTGGCCGACTGAATTGAGGGATATAATGACTCCCACCCCCAAAATGAGTTTCATTGATAATCGCTAATCAGTACATTTCACAGAATATTTTTCATCAAACATTGTTTGCAAAAAAAAATGTATGGGTAGTCCTAAGCAAATGGGTTCTAAGCAAATGCAGTCGGCATTCTGAGCTTCCTTTCCATCTTCTTCCCCAGGACAATGCAGTTCCTGTAAATGCATTCAAAGTGAATGAATGGCCAGCAACACCGACACTGTTGAGTTTAATTTCATATATGAAGTACGAAACATGGCGCCTTGTGTAGTTCCTTACGCATTTTCTAAAGAACTGAGTGGTTAATGCCCCATTTGGCCACATGTACTTGACGCCTTTATGATGGGCAGTGGCATCTGTGATCACACAGAACATGTCTTGCAAAGGCCTCAGTCAGCATTGGACTGAAGCAATAAACAGAACCGGCACCAAAAGAAATGTGACCCACGTTCTTGTTGGTGACATTTGATTAGCTGTGACAATATGTTTTTTTCTCTGTAGGAGTAGAAGAATGAGCAGTGGCTAAACTGCTTACTCAGCCCCCACACCTCTACAAACCAACAGGGAATCCAATCATAAAGGTAAAACAAGCACAGGCAAGAGTTATACCCTCTTCACCTTTCCTGGTATCTTGGGCCAAGGGAAGACTATGCACTCAGAAGGGGTGTGAATGTTAGACAGTGGCAACCCAAACAGAAGTGGTACAACAGTTCCAAAATAAAAGAATGTCCAATCTACCAAACTAGGTTCTCTATACATATATATATGGTGAACAAGCGCTGTGTATATAGCGAACCGCGTCCATACAGGACTGCTCTCTTGGTGTCCTGCCTTGTTGTGGGGTTTTTGGTGTTTTTTTCAAACATGATGCACTTCGTGTATCTTTAAATAAACTTCTGAGCTAATCACTTCAAGTTTCTGGCTCATCTTTTTCCAGTAAGTTTTGGACCTTGCTGTTCATGCCCTTGACTTGGAGTGCAGGTTTGCCTGTCCAGTTTTCTGGCGGTTTTCCTCTTTTTTCTTCTTATCACAGATATATATATATATATATATACTTTCATTAAGCAAATCAATTATACAACTAAATATTAAAAATACTATAATCTGATTACATGTTTCAAAGAAATAGTTAACATTATTCTGTGATATGAAAATTACACTGTTTACTTTGGCCGGAGGAGTGCAAATGTGAAGGGCAAAGGTTGGCGTATGCGCTTTTGCGCCGCCTTTTGCCCTTTACATTTGCAACCCGCAGTGCAAATGACGAACATCTGGCAGCAGGGAGCCATTTACATCTCTGTGCAAATATGACGGCTCTCCACCATCAAATTACTCACTTATTGAAAATGAACTCCACAGGGGCTCATGTTCCATGGGGGTGTAACGTTCATGGAAAGCGTAAACGCACATGGCACTTACTCCTTCCATTAACGTTACCCCCCATTTTCAATCATTTGTATGCAATAGGGGGCTCGCGTTTCCTCCGCTTCCCTACTCTCCGCCAAACAGCATCTGCGCTGGTATGCCTGTGCAAAGGCTGGAGATCACTATGAAGTCTGCCTGTTTCATGCACCAGCATGGCAGGGAGCTTCTACTATTACAATGCAACCCTCCCTGACCTACTCCCGTTTCGGGAAGGGTTTCATTTCAATTGGAAACGCTGCTTACCAGCGCGCATAGTAAGCAGTGCTCCCAAGTTCAAATGAAACCCTTCCTGTCATGCAGCATATCAGAGAAGGTTTCATTTAATTTGTGAGCGCCTCTTCCCATGCAAGCATGGCAAGCGGCGCTCACAAACAGAAGTCAATGCTGCCAGCATACCAGGCAATGTTTACTCACTTTGCACTGAGGAGTGCAAATGTGGCGGACAAAATGTGGCATACACACTTGTACGACCCTTTTGCCTTTACATTTGTATTACGTTTTTATAATAAAAGATGCCTCACAGTGACTTGTCCCAGCTACTACAAAATAATACATGATTTATAAACCTGGATCATGCCATGGAATAGTAAACCGCATCCAAGCACAAAGAAGTCTGTAATATTTCAGACATTGCCAATAACACAAAACGCTAGGTGCAGAACAGGCTTCAAAGATGAGGTTGTGCACTTTTGTTCTCAATAACTTTATTTGGACTTTTTTTTCTCAAATCCAGAGATTTCCAACATTTTGCATTTCGTATTTTACTAAGTGTAGCAATTCTTATATGTACCCCGTTTTCCAGTTCACGAACGGCACAATGTAAAAAAATCAGATTTGCTGCCTTTTTCCTGGGCACAACAAGCTATTGGTGTATTGGCCATCCCGTTTTTTCCATCCAAGAATGCAATTAAAACATTGGGAGAATTGGGAAGTTTGTAACACTGCAGACTTTCATGTATATCTTAAGAACTATTAGTTATACATTTAATCGATTTCGATCATGAAAATAATATGTTTTTATACTTGCAGACTGAAAAATATCATTGACTGCATTTTCGATGGTGCGACTTTACTTATTTATTTATTTATTTTAACGTGAAAGTCCTGTACAAAATATTGTGTGCTGCATGTGTAAGCGACCTCCTTCACTACGGGTCCTCCTCATCCCAGTGTCGCCATTTGTCTGGCCAATGGGCGTTTTTTAAACACTGCAGACAGGCAGAAGGCATGAATCTTGCAGGCTTCCATTCAAGGCCGGGCCTGTGGCAGTCAGATTTATGTGGGCTGCTGCCTTTCCTTGGCATTCCCCCACTGTTTCGTATTGCTATGTGCCTGTCATACAAAGCTATGGTCAGGGGGCCAAAGGCCTATTGGGATGCTAATTGTTGTCAGCTGAACCCATTAGGGAGCTGCAAAGAGGCACAATTGAGGCAATTTGTTGAACAAAGGGGACTGGGTTCCAAAGGGTGAAAACACACGCACATCTCCATTAAAAAGGGAGTGTGGAAGCCAGCGCAGATTACCCAGCAACTTAACTGGCACAGGCTCTTTTCTGTTAGTGCTGGGGATCAGTCCTGTCTCCTCAGTACAGCAACTGCTTAAAGCGCATCTGTGACATGCTATGTGTGGCACAGAGATTACATTATAAAATGTTTTTACTGATTCCATTTACAAATTTCCGTGAATTAACGGTATGTAAATGCATATGCAAATTAGTCATCCATAGCAACTTTGTAGATATGGCTGAGAGAGGCTCCCCACAGACACCCAGGCACAGTGAAATCTCCAGCCACGCCCAGCAGGTACTCTAGGCAGGTTCACTGTGTTTGGGGTATAACCTGGGCATAGGGACAACTGGGCATGGCTGAAGGATATGCCCAGCATACTGCTGGTAGGCTCAATATGTCCGTGTTATGGCCAAGGGGCATGCACCCTGCCCTAGCTGAATTTCAAAGGGCATTTTTCGGGCACAGTGGCCACTGGCATGTCTTGAGGACATGCCAGTGGCCACTGTTCACTGGGCATGAGGACTGCCTAGTGGACCTGGTAAGTAGGGTCAATGTGCGTGAGGCAGGGCTGAAGGCCATATCCTGGTACATTGGTCGCTCAGCATTAAAACCTATTGCCAAAGTATATGATTTAAAAAGGATAAAGAGTTCATTGAAATACAAAAAAAGTTAAACTTTGATTATTAGATTCTTTGAAATTCAATAAAAAAACGTTCAGTTACACTGGTTAAGCTTCCAGACAGAGCACAACCCACTAACAACCTCTTGTTGAACCACCCTCACCGATCACTTGCTCACCAACAACTCCAACCTATTCACAAGTCTACATCTCCCGAATCAACTTGCAAACCTCACCCACCGGCCAAAGCATCCTGACAAGTCAGACATTGAGGTCTGTAATCTTGAAAGAAAATGTGTCCAATGTACAAATCATTTTACATGTAAAAAAAAGCTCATACACACAGACTTCAGTTGCTCCTCCTTCAATATGCACCAACATTTAAACACAACAACTTGGGCCTCATTACGAGTGTGGAGATATTTCGACGGTAATTCTGCCAAAATACAACCAAAATCGGGTACTGTTACCACCACCAGATCCTGCGGATTTACAGCGGGATTACAAGTGGTTGTAAGACAGTGCATGTGCCTATTTTCGGAGTCCATAGGTAATTCTGCCACAGTAATTCTGCCGTTTTATATAGTTAAAGTGGAGGATTTACCTCCAGCATCCTCAACTTAAACGCCAAACTTGAGATTTGTCGGAGCAGTAAAAACATCACTAATTCCATTACCGTAAAAAAAAGTGGCCATGAGGATTCAAGATGGCCGCCGGAAGCGATTAGACATGCCGACGGCGGCTCCCGCACCTTGAGGCCTTTTGCTTGGGACCCACCACCCCCAGAGGCACTTGGCAGCGGCGGAGGAGGGGTGCTGCGTTGGGGAGGCCACGCAGTGTGGGGCATCGGGTGCCGCGGACCCTGATTCTATACAGCAGCGGCGGCGTGTCTTGGCAGCCGCGGGCGAGTGTGACCGTCCGTAGCAGTGAGTGCCGGAGGCTAGCCGGGCTAGCCCTTGGCGGGCGAGAGGACTCGTGGCGCGAGCGGAGTGGCGGGGCCGCCCGCTGGCGTCTGTTGCCGTAGGTGCTGTCCGCTGCAGAGAGCGGTAACAGCAGGCGGAAGGCGTCTCCTGGCGAGCGGGAAGGCACAGCGCTCTCCCGCGGCTGGCGGCCACCGCGAAGTGGGAACCCTCGTTGGGGGAGGCAGGCTGCCCGGTCCTAGGCCACCCCACCAAAGGAGGTGCTGCTGGACTAGCAGGCGATTCGGCTCCGAGGCGGCGAGGCGAGGCACTGGAAGGAGCTGCCGGGCCTGTGAGGTGGCGACGAGTCCCTGAGCAGGTGAGGAACGGGCAAGCCCCTGCGGGGGGTGAGGATCGGAGGTGCCCCCCCAGCCTACTCCAGATGGCTGCCCTCTGGAAACTGGAGGAGGAGGGAGAGCCGAGTTGCGGAGGCCCTGACCCGAAGCAGGAACTGAGGGGGGGAGGCCCCGGGGGAGCTGTTTACCGGGCCCCTTCCCCATCTTGACCTTTGTGGAGCCCCCGAGGGGGACGGCGGATTTTGCTGGAGTGCGCCAGGGCAGGGATCCACTGGCTGCGGCTGCTGCAAGAGGGGAGGGGCCCCCTCGACGTTGGTTGCGGTGTTCGCTGCCTCGATTAAGGAGTCTGCAGGGGAGGGGGGTCCCTGACAGCGTGCCGTGGAGGACTTGGGGGCACTCTGAGAGTCACTTGGGAGCAGGTGGACCCCCCCTTGTCCCGAACCACTGGCCTCCCAGGAGCGCCAGGGATCTAATGCCCTCCAGACCCAGGAGCAGGGTGCCGTGCTCCGGCCAGCGAGTGGGGGACCCCTTAGGCACCCTCCCCTCCATGTGGTCAGCAATGGATGACAGGGAAATTGATGGAGTTGACAACGGCACCACAACATGCATACGGCCCACGGTGAAGCCGAGAACCGGGAGCATCTGACGAGGGGGGGCCTTAAGGGCGAGATGCACACCCTAGGAGAGACCTTGGCTAAAACCTTCCAGGACCAGTTCCAATTACTGCGATCTGATTTAAATACGGCCCTGGGGAGCTGAAACAGGAAGTGGCCCAGTTAGGCGAACGAAGAGACATACTGGAAAGGGGCCTGCAGGAAGTGGAAAAGGACGGTACGGCCAATGGGGAAGCTATTGATCGCCTGGACCTAGCGATTCGTAATCTGGAAACCCAGCTGGAGGACCTTGAAAATAGGTCGAGACGGGTCAATGTTAGAGTGAAACTCCTTCCAGAGTCGGTAGCAGACAGGGACTTGAAGGGAGAAGTTCAGAGAATTTTCATGGACTTGCTGGGTGTAGAGGCCCCCGAGGCAATTGAGCTGGACAGGGTGCACAGAGTGGGCCGGCTCACCCTCGGCCCTGACGCTAGACCTCGGGATGTGCTGGCTGCGTTTGCACGGTACGCCCAGAAGGAGGCAGTGTTGCGGGCTGCAAGGCTTCATGAACCGGTGCAATACAAGGGTCAGGAGATCACTCTGTTTCAAGACTTGACAAACAGTACTCTAGTGAAAAGGAGAGCAGGAAAAATGTTAGGTATAGGTGGACTTTCCCATTTGGGCTGGTGTTCGAGTGGGAGGGTGCTCAAAGGAAGGCCCCCACTCTGCAGGAGGCGGCCAATATCATCCACCTAGACCTCGAGTGTGGGGGGGACACTGGGGGAGCCCAGTCGATTCAAGGAGACAGGGTCAAACCATGGGCATGGTCGACTGTAGGGGACAAAGCAAGGAAGAAAACGGCCCGGAAGCGCCTCCAGGAGGGGAGAGGGGCGATTGCTCGAGGTGGGGAGGAGGGAAGAGTGCCTGGCCTGGGATGATCCTGGAGATACGAATTAGGATGGAGCATTAAAAGGGGGTGGTGGGGCATCAGCTATTAGTGGAAATGGGGAGGGAGTGGAGGTGCACTTCTTGGATCATGCAAGGACAAGGGAGTCCGGGGTGAAGCGGGGGGGATCTCGGTCCGCCCTCCAAGTTGGGGTTGGGAGGGCGGAGGGATGGGCAGGGGGGGTTGATCAGTGGGGGAAAGGGGAGGGGGGTGGCGAGGGGGTGAAAGATTTGGGGGGTGGTCACAGCACACAATGGGGAAGCGTTGCCCTGAGGGGCCGGTAAACGGGGGGCTGGCAAGTGTGGAGGAGTGGGGGAGGCACTTGGGCCCCGTATTAGACAGAAAGGGGGGATACTGACCGGGTGCCTTATTGATTTTCCAGAAGGTAGGACAGTATTGGCGCAATATGCCCACTTGATACCTTTAAGTGGCAAACACATAATGTGAGGGGGCTCAACTCCCCCCTCAAGCGTACGAAACTCGAGCAATTTGTTAGGTCCCACATGCCAGACGTGCTGGCGCTGCAGGAGACCCATCTGAGGAGGCAGGACCAGGCTCGGCTGCGTTTGAAGGGCTATCCCCTGATATGGTTTGCGTCTGGCCCCGCGAAGAGGGGGGGCGTGGCCCTCGCTTTTGGAAGGTGTATTGACTTTAAGCTTCAGGAGGTTCTTAGGGATAACAATGGGAGGTATGTCGTGGTAAGGGGGACTATAATGGGTTCCTGCTATACTGTTGCGTCTATATACGCACCGAATGTGGGCCAAGACCAGTTTCTACGGGATACCCTGAGCACCATCGAGAATTTCGCCAGGGGCCAGGTGATTCTGATGGGGGACTTTAACCTGGCCTGGGATAGGATCAGAGACCGCTCAAGACGTGAGGAGGGGTGGGGGGCGTCGTGGCCTCCCCCCAGTTGAGGGAGAGATGGGCAGGGGCTGGCCTCCGAGATGTGTGGCGATCATTGCGGGGAATGAGGAGGGCTTCACATTCCTTTCCGATGTTCATAGGACTCAATCTCGAATTTGATTATATCTGGATATCCGCCAGTCTAATGGGAGAGGTAGAGGCAGTGGAGGTGGGCCCTCTAGGAATTGCCGATCACAGGGTAGTACAAATGGACCTGAGGCTGGGGAGGCGTAAGCCAGGGGTGTGGGGTTGGAAATTCCCGGGGGAGCTTCTGAGGGACCCCGCGATATGTAGGGAGCTAGACGAAAAGATTCAGGGCTTTTTTGAGAGGAACCCGGTGTAACGCTCACCTGATTCCCAAGGAGGCGCGGGTCTTGGCAAGAAGCTGTCTGTGACTCGAAAAGTGATGTGCAGGACTCGATTGGCTTCTGGGGTCGAACCTCTTCGCACTGTGTGTCGGACTCGAAGAGTGAGGTTTCTGCAGGTGAAAGAATATGGGGGTTAATGGTCTGGGTTGTTGAATGTCCCTCTCTCTCTCTCTCTCTTCCCAGCTTTTTCGTAGAGCCCCCAGGTGAACGTGCTCACCTTATATAGGTGAATGCTGGGCTCTCCATCTGTGTCTGGTGCAGGGTGCCGTTGCCAGTTCCTTCACTGGTGAAACACAGGCCTCTTGAATTCAGAGGATGGTTACCGTCGTTATCTGCACGAGCGGTGAGTTTCTGGACACCTTTTGACTTTATAGTCTTTACATGCGTGGCACGTTTATATGCAGACTCTGTATAATGCCTTTCCCTTATGTATTGCAGGGCTCTTGAGATGAAAGATGAATTGAAGCGCCTGGAAGTTCGTAAGTATGGCAAGCGCTCTAACTGTCTCTTTTCTTGCAGCTTAGTTCGTGTTAAAGAGACGCCGGAGTATTTGCAGGCATTTTATTGCGACGAGAGTGATGGACGTAAGTAAATACCTGCTTAATGTCTTTTCTTTTGCCTTTCAGATGTTGGGTTGCAGGGCCGGAGTCCGCGGAATGCCAGTAAGTTGTTAACGATACTTTGCCTTCACAGGCGGCGACGCTGAACGAAGAAATCCGGAATTCACAGCGTGCCGGTAAGTATGGCAATGCTTTTGTTCTTGCAGGTGGAGATGCGGCGTGAAGAAACGGCCGCAGCCGATGGATCAGGTAAGTAAGCACTGCGTGTAAAGTTCGCCTTGCTAACCTGTTGTTTCTGTTCTTTGCAGGTGCTGATGATGTCTGGATACCGAAATGGTAAGTAGGATTCTTGCAGGTCCAGGGTCGGAAGAAGAAGGGCCGGAGCAGACTCGGTGAGCGTTCTGCTGCAGATGCAGAATAACGCGAAGCACGCTTCATCTATCGGGTGTGGTTTAAATAGCCTTGGAGTGATGAGGCATCTTCTTCCACAGCCCCGCCTAGGTAAGAAAAGAGTTCCAGTTTCCAGAAGAGTTCCAGTGCTGTATCCAGGGAGTGGAGCTGCCCCACCCAGGTAAGAAAATAGTTCCTGTTCTCAGATGGCTTCTAAGTGGCTGGTAAGTAAGCAGCATGGTCTGCTGCAGGTAAGTCCACCCAAGCATCTTCACACCTATTAGGAGCCCAGCGCTTCCAGTGCCGGGACCAATGGTTTTGATGAGCCTGGTGCCACCGGCGCCAGGACAAGGTCCAAAAGGTCCCAGTGGGGACCGGCTGGTGCTTAGGATTAGGGTTAGGGGCCTGCTTCCAAGGACGTTGGGCTGGTCCTGGCTCCTTGGAAGCAGTGATCATGACACCCGGCCACGGACACGAGTTTGAGTACTATGTGGGACGCTTTCAAGGCTACTCTGAGAGGGGACCTCATCGCCCTGAAGGTGGAGAGGAATACAAGGTTGAGGGGTTTGGAGACCCAGCTTGAGCGGGAGGTAGAGGCAGCTAGAGCTCAATTGCTGGAAACCGCCACGAGGAAGGTCTTTAGGGCATATAGGCTGGCTGAGGGCCAACTGGGGATTTTGAGAAATAAGAAGGCGGAAGAAGCCATGCTTAGGGTGAGGCAAACCTTTTACGCCAAGGCCAATAAGGCAGGCTCTCTCCTAGCCTGCCTTTTAAGGGGGCAAAGGGAACAGAGGATAATTACGGCCCTTAAATACCAAGGGGGTAGACGACTAACCCGAGTTGAAGAGATAAAGGAGAGATAAGTGGAGTTCTATGAGGCCCTTTACTCCTCTCAGGGACCGGCCCCTCTCTCGCAGAGGGAGTTTTTGAGGAACTTACCCCTTCCGCAGGTATCCAGGGAAGTGGCTGAGGAGCTGGGCCATCCTATTACGGAGGATGAGGTGAGAGCAATTATTGTTGCTCTCCCCGGAATAAGGCTCCTGGCCCTGATGGCTACCCCGCCTCCTTTTACAAAGCATTTTCCCATCTCCTGGTCCCGCATCTGACACAGCTATTTAACTCGTTTTGCGCCGAAGGCAGAATTACCCAGACGATGGAGGAGGCTAAGATCACCCTCATTCATAAGGCTGGGAAAGATCCGGAGGACTGTACCTCTTATCGTCCTATCGCCCTTATCAATACGGAGGCAAAAATCTTCACAAAGATCTTGGCAAGGCGGCTGGAAAAGCATCTTCCCTCTCTAATCCACCAAGATCAGTCGGGTTTTGTAGTGGGACGGCAAACCGCTGACAACATTAGGAGGGTGGCTCACCTAGTGGAGAAGTCCCATAAGACGGCCACTCCGGCGATCCTCTTGGCGCTTGACGCCGAGAAGGCATTCGACCGGGTGGAGTGGTCATTCTTATTCCTGGTGATGGAGAAAATGGGGCTCGGGGAGGGTTTCATTAACCTGGTCGCCGCCAACTATAAAAATCCCACGTCACGCATCCTGATTAATGGGGAGATGTCCCGGCCTTTTAGGCTTCATAGGGGCACAAAACAGGGATGCCCCCTCTCCCCTTTACTCTATGCCATCTACATAGAACCTCTCCTGTTGGCGATATGCCAGATGGTGGAAATCAGTGGAATCCCATTCGGAGGGGGGAACATAAATTGGCGGCTTTCGCCGATGATATGCTGCTTACACTTTCCAACCCGAGGGAGTCCCTCCCAGCATGCACAGCATTATTGACCACCTTTGGTGAAGTAGCGGGTCTGCGGATTAACTTCCAGAAGTCAGAGCTGATGAATCTCTCTTTAGGGGAGGGGGAGGCGAGGGAGGTAAGGGAGATGTCCCCATTCAAGTGGAACCCCTCTGGGTTGCGGTACTTGGGAGTAAGGATTACCCCTCGCTAGCCGGCTGGTATGGAGCAAATGACGAACCGATTCTCTTAGCCATTAAAAAAGATCTACGGAGGTGGCGTGCCCTACCTATCGCATGGCTGGGTAAGGGGGCTGTCCTCAGGTTGGTGATACTCCCCCGGGTGCTCTACCTCTTTCAGGCCATTCCGTTGAGGGTCCCGGAGAGCTTCTTTAAGAGGCTGGACAGGTTGACCAAGGGCTTTGTCTGGGGGGGGAGGAGATCGCGATTATCTAGGCAGCTACTAATGGCTTCTAGGGAGAGATGGGGTCTGGCTTTCCCCGACTTTCATCGCTACCATGACGCGGCACAGCTCAGGATAATCAGAGAATGGTTTTCGAAAGATTACCTGAAGCATTGGGTGAAGATGGATGGAGCGGTGGCTCGGCATCATCTGGGGGAGGTTCTTTGGCTTCCACGACGGCTGCGACCTTCACATCTCTATTTGAGCGATATTACGAAAATTGTAGCTGACAGCTGGGATAGGGCGCTAGGGAGGTGGGGGACCACGACCTTTCCATCGCTGTTTACCCCTATTTTCAAGAATGGGGACTTCACTCCGGGAATGGAGAGGGGTGCGTTTCTGATTGGGAGGAGGGGGGATGTAGGACCCTGAGGGACATGTTTATTGGAGATAGAGTGAAAACATTTGAGGAATGCAAGAAGGAGTTTGGTTTGGGGGAAAGGGAGAGGCATCAGTATTTCAAAATCAGGCACTGGGTGATGTCTCCGGTCATAAGGCAGGCGGCGACTAGGAATCTGACCCACTTTGAAAGGTTTTTAACAACCCATGAGGGGTCTAGGGGGCTTATCTCGGATTTATACAAGCAGTTAGAGAGATGTAGCCTGTGTATTGGTTGGGCTTACATGGCTGACTGGGAGCGGCACTCCGGGGTCCGAATGGAGCAGACAGACTGGGAGAGATTGTGGGCACAGATCCCCAGAATCACGAAGGCGATCCAGGTTCGGGAGGTTTGGTACAAGTGCATGGTGGTGTGGCATTATACTCCCGCCCGCCTTCATGCAATAAACCCAACCACCTCGGGGGAGTGTTGGAGGGGATGCGGGGAGTGGGGCACGGCCTCACATATCTGGTGGGATTGTCCCATCATTCAACCCTTCTGGGACGGGCTCAAGCGGGCTACAGCTCAGGCTCTGGGGGGTCGCCCCTCGGACCCTCGGGAAATCTTGCTGGGGAGGAGTGGGTTGGGGGAGGAAGGAGTAGGGTGAGGACGCACTAAGGCGTCCGTGATATTCACGTTGGCGGCTATGTCCCTCATTGCGCAAAGGTGGAAGGGGCCCTCGATCCCTACGCAGCAGGATTGGCAAAGGAAAATGTGGGACATTGTCTCGCTGGAGTGGGCCACTTATGCCGCGGATAACAAGTTGGAGTCATTCTATGCAGACTGGGGGGAGACCTTGGAATATTTAAAAGGAGACTTCAGAGAACAATGGTGCCCACAAAGACTGAAACTACTGGATATCTATGGTTAAGAACACGGATGGGGGGCGGGCGCGGAAGGGGGCCCACGGCTGCTGTGCCACGGGGGTGGAGGAGTGTATGATTCACGTTTTATGTTTATGCTTTTGTTACTGTTGACTTTTGTCTCTGTTAACGCAATAATATAAAAAGAAGAATAATGATATTAACATGACTTTTTTACCAATCCACCTAACTCGGAATGAGGCCTTGTCTTTTTCCTTTCCTCCACTAACTATCCTCCCGTTTGGGTTCCCTTTCAACACCACATGAGCACTATAATACCATGAAAAAGTGTGCAGTATAAATCCCAATGACACAACAGTCAAAAATATATAATCTTAAAAAATGTAACATTTAAAAACGAAAAACTGGAGCAAGAGCAATCTAAAAATCCAACCCTGTTGATGTCCATGCCCACTCTCTCCTCACACCGCTTGATCATGGCTTGGCCTTGGTCCAGTTGAAGCTGCATTGCCTACAACTTTTCATTGATTTTTTGCATGTGTTTACACATGAATGACCAAAAACCACTGTAGTCTTTTGAGGGGTGGTGGCATTGGTGTCAGTAGGTCTGACGGGGTGGCAGGTATAAGTTCTCTTCCACCCTTTCTTGTTCTTGGGGCACTGCCTAATTCTGTCTGTTAAGGTATGAATCCTGCAAATGGGCTAACCTTCTCTGCACCACCTTAACATTGTGTGTGCGTGTGTACTGCTGTGTTCCATTAGGAAAAGAAACAATAGAATACTCTAGTGCATAATGATAATGATGTGTTATTTATATAGAGCGTGCCATAAAGCGCTTTACAGAGAACATATTTACATACAATATCACCAAACTAAAGCTGGTACTTATTTGTCATCTCAGAAGGATGAAAGCCTGAGTTGGCCTTGCTGGGATTCAAACCTGCAACCTTCAGTTACACACAAATTTCAGTAGAGTGCACATAACCTGCTGAGCTTTCTTATCGACTGTTATTAACATTAATTTAGGGTAATATAGCATAGTACAGTTTGAGATAGTATATCAGTAGGCTATATAATATATATATATATTCGCTAGCCATACTTGTAGGTTACACAAAGGAGCTGCATAAAATGTCTTATTCGAACTCACCTGATGTGACATCTCTTTGACACCACAACCAGTTGTGTCTCATAAGGCTCACACTCGTTATGCAAGTAAGTATGCCTCCTACTCCTCTCTCTCTAACGCAAACTTCTGTAACCCATTATGTGTTATGTCATGAACCATGCCCCAGCAATGAAATATTTAAGTACGTAAAAGCAAAATTATAAACAGTCAAAATAGTAATAATTAAGTTAAAGTATGTAGAATCAGTTAAACCAGTTCCAGTTAAACCAATTAGATGAGTTACAAGTTACGAGTTTAAGTTAAATAAAATTATTTACGTTTTTTAAAGTTAAGGATGACAGTTAAAAGAACCAACACGTTTTCCAAAGTTAAAACAGATTTCCCAGTTCACTTTGTCTTTTTAGATGAGGAAAATCAAAACTTTCTTATTACTGCTGTTGACTGTTGTTAGTTCAGACATCCTTTGAGGGGAGGGTTTCAGGGCTTACTGAGCCTGCTGTAAGGGTGTGGAAGGAGGAGACTGACACACAGGTGGCATGCTTGTTGGCATAAACCTTTATTATCAATGAAATTGAAAGGAAAAACCTAACTTTCCCTAACTCTAAGAGGGGCTTCCTATCTCAATTACAATACTATGGTTTTGGTCAGAATTCACATATAAATCAATCAACCACTGTGCTGTGTCAAGAAAGCCTACTTCTGTCTCTTACACTTGCAACTAAACTAAAGAGGTAACAGATGACATTGGTCCAGAAGAATGACTCCTTTCTTCTGGACAGTAGATCACAGTTCCGCTTGTTAGCTGGGATCTTTACCTGAAGGAATGACTACCTTGCCCAGGTCTCAACTCCTTTCTAAGGTCGAAAACAAAGTTCCAGGTTGCAATGTCAACAACGTTAAGGTTCTCAGTTAACTCAACGGGTAAAGTTCTAGTGTAAACATAAATATTCATGATTGCCCACCAGGTGGCAAAGGGATGTGGTAGCTCCTCTGCATCTGCTCCTCTCCACCGAGGCCGAAAAGGGAATTGAGCCCCCCAAAGTGGCCCCCAGAGAGCTGCATTGACTCCCCTGCTGAGCTTCCATCAGACGCACCCCAGGAAGCAAAGAATGGGAGCTAGAGCCTCCGAAACGATGGAGAAACGGCCTTCTGTTGAACATGAGGTGCCAGCTGACGTCCGAGCCACTCTTCATCCAAGGAGAAACTAGCTTGCCCCCAGGACTCTGGGCCACACATCCGGTGACCAAGCAGAGCTGACAGCCTTCCCCTACTCCGGAGAGTGAGGTCTGAGGGGCGGCTCAGTGACCGGAGTACCTGGGGGGCACGGACCAGCCTCCGCCATGCAATAGTGTAACAGAGTTGAGAGGCGGGCCCTGCACTCTCTCCCACTCTGTTCCTGCACAGTGCACCCTCCCCGTGAGGAATAAATCAAACATTGCTCTGCCAGCCCCATGCCCTACATGACCACTAAAGGGAGTTGGAGTTCATCGAGGGGACAGAGGACGACCTGTCCCTCGGAACGTAGCCTCTTACCAGGGGGCCCCTCCCCCCTAAATATGTACGCTCCAGAGCTTGAAGCCTGATCAGAACGCTGCAGAACCCACTGGGACACTAATAAATTGAGGAGTTGAAGTCCATCTTCGGGTGGCAGACAGGAGGGACCCCCCACCCTCCGGAAGATCCAGCTGGATAGAGCTGGCCAGTTAAGGTAGAGCATCTGGCCCCGAGCCCACAGAGAGGGCCTGGCTCCGCGGTGGGGTGGGTACGGGAGTCCTCTGGCTCTATAGCAGAGAAAGTGGTGTGCGTAGAGCTGGCGACAGCAAATATAGCGGCTTCCCAGCAACCTGTGAACCCCATGTGCTCCTGACCAGGCCCATGGAGCAAGTACAGACTAGCCCATCGCTGTCCCGCCCTTCGCCATTATCTAGACTCAGGCTAGTCACCCACAATAATCATCCTGTCAAGGCCCGGGGTGGGAGCGGGGGGGGGTACCCAATACCCCTGCATCGGGAGAAGCAGAAGAAGGCCATGGGGAGAGGAGAGAGGCCTGGAAGGGGAGTATGCAGAGAGGAGATAGGCCCAAGTTGTTCCCAGACAAGAAGTGGAGGAGACCTGAGAGACCAGCTCAACAGCTCAACTTGGGGAGATCCAACAAACGTGTGAGCCCCCAGGTCAATACCTGGGGCGTGTGCCCGCTATGTGGAGGACTCCCCCACGGGCCCCTCCAACTGAGGGCACTAGCAGGACAGCGAGAGAAAGAGAAGACACCAAGAGGGGGAGATTCAGATCAGAATCTGCCCCCCCCAACCACCCCTTGGGGCTCCAGTAAGGCCAAGTGAATCACGTTGAGGTGAGGGATCCCATGACTCACACCTGGGGCATGTGGTGGCCTTAAGGAAGATCCACGTCACATGGTGCCATGCACCCAGACAGGGAGCACTGGAGCAGGCAGTAGGCCGCCCGCCTAAAACAGGGGAAGGAAGGTTATGGTCTCATCCTACGATCCCCCATGCCCCACAACCACCTAAGGGACCCGAACTGAAGGGCGAAGAATAGCAGTGAGGGTCGGCAACAGAGTGTGGGCTCCCAGAGGTGAGTGCAGTGGGCCCCACTAAAAGGCGGGACCAACAACAAGGGAACTGGGAACGAGGCACAAACCAACCAAATAAAACAGTGCTCCAGCCTGCACTTGAACTGGAGGGCAAAACTGGGACTATTTGAATACCAGAAAGCAGAATTGGGGAGCGAAACATCCCACCCCATCATGTCGGAGGCAGGGAGCAATGCCTTGTCCACCAAGAGAGATATTGCACCCCTTCTGGAAGAGATCAGAGGAATGAGGGTAGACATCGGCAGGAAGGTAGACAGAATAAATGTCAGAATTGACAGCATGGATGAGAGACAGTGGAAAACAACCAGACCTCCCTCGAAACATTGTAAACTCAAATGGACATGAGGTTGGCAGAGCTGTAGAGAAGGGTGGGTGAGGTAGCCCTAAAGATGGATGACTTCGAAAACGGGGAGAGAAGAAATAATCAGAGATTTTTTGGGATCCCAGAGAAGGAAGGCGAAATGGAAAGGGACCTACGGAGAACCATCCATGAGGTGGTGAACACGTTGTGCGACGATGAGAACATGGATGAACCCAAACTTGAGAGGGTCCATAGAGGGGGAGCGACTGGAAGGGGCCTATGCTCTGTGCTCACAATCTTCCCAAAGAGATGGCAGAAAACCTTGAGAACCCGATAACCATGGAGGAAGTCCTGCGGGCCATCACCGGGAAGAAATCAGGGACTGCCCCGGAGGAAGACGGTTTCATAATAACATTTTACAAACTGTTTAAATCCCTGTTAGCCCCATTTCTAGTAAAGGTATTTAGCGCATGTCTGGGAGGCGAACCCCTCCACCCCCAAAAGGATGGCGGCAATCATTGTTGCGATCCCAAAGGAGGGGAAGGACCCCACTAGGTGCTCCTCTTACAGGCCCATTTCCCTCCTCAATGGAGTTGTAAAGATACTGGCAAAAGTCCCGGGAATGAGATTGGAGAGAGGGATGCCACTTCTAGTGCATGGAGACCAAGTGGAATTCATTAAAGGAAGACAAGGTTCATATAACATCAGGAAGACTATCAACATGATTTATGGGGCACAGATGGAAGGCCTAGATGCATGGCTAGTGGCAGACTCAGAGAAAGCCTTTGATAGCGTCAAGTGGCCCTTCATGACGAAGGTCCTGGGAAGGATGGGACTGGGAACCAACTTCCTGAAATTGGTGGCAGAGCTATATAATAGGCCCAGGGCAAAGGTTTGCATAAATGGGGGAGACCTTTGAACTCATGAGAGGTAATAGGCACGGAGGCCCCCTCACCCCATGTTGTACACCCTAGTTTGCAATTGCCCACTGGCAATTGCAATTTGAATGAAGGACCGAATCAAGGGTATAGCGCGGGGTGAAAATGAATGCAAAATGTCATTGTTTGCTGATGATATACTGGCCTACCTTTCGGATGTTCAGGTCTCCCTCCTGGCTCTAATGACCCAGATTGTGGAATATGGGCACCTCTCGGGTCTCAAAATGAATGTAGGAAAATCTGCTATCCTGCAGTTACTGGAGCAGAGTCCCCTCCTAAGCACGAAAGAGAGCTATCTAGGCATGACAGTTAACCAAAGGACCATTCAATAAATGGGCATTTGGGTAACAAGGAATCTCAATGAGAGGGTGGCAACTAAATATAATCCCTTCCGTGCTCAGCTGACAGCTGACTTAAAGAGGTGACACCCATTGATATTGACATGGTATGGCAGGATGACCTCCATAAAAATGAATGTGCTCGCTAGACTGTTATACCTATTTGCAGCCATACCGAGACATCTCCTGTGAAAGGTTTTCTCTAAAATCACAGGAGAGCTCTGTAGATTTATATGGGGAAACAAGACCCGAAGGGTGAAAATGGCTACCCTTACCCTTCCAAGCGACAAAGGAGGATTTGGATTCCCGGATGAACGGGTATGCTTTAAGGCGGCACAAATCAGGGGGATGCTGGAACATATGAGGGAAAATCTGAGGACCTATTGGACCTACCTGGAAGATCTTGTCGCACATCCTCTGAAGGTCAGGGATTATTTTTGGTCCCTGCTCAGATCAATACCGGAACGTCTCCAGACCCACCCTACACTGGGAGTTTTTTGGTCAGTCTGGCGGGAATCCAGAGACACACAGGGTTATACATCGTGGCCCTCCCCTATGTCATCAATATGGGGGCCGCTGTTTGAGTTGGAAAACCAGGAATTTCCCCGCTCACAGAGGCGGTCCGATGCAAGGCACGAGAGGGTGGGACAACTGTTTGAGGGTGGAGGCTTCCAGGAATGAGTGAAGGTACGGGATGTACTGGGAGAGGACACAATTTCAATATTCGAATATCTCTGCATTAAATGTATCCTAACAGACCCAAAGTAGGGTGAGGGTGCAGCTAGAGAAGTAACAGCTGTGGAAAAAGTCCTGGACCAATCCGTAACAAGGAAGTGCATACTGTCCAAGCCATACAAAGCTATGAACCAGACTTGTCTACAGGGGAGACAAACCTTCCAAAGATATTGGGTAGAATTGACGGGTGAAGAGATCCCCGAGGAGGAGTGGGCACGAATTTACAGAGTGGTCTTCCAGGGAGAATTGTATACTTCCACGATAGAATACAATTTTAAAATGCTAATGGGATGGCACAGAGACCCCGTGAAATCATCCAAAATGTTTGCGGGAGCATCTCCTATGTGCCCTCAAAGTTGTGGGCACTGGGGGACCCTGGCCCACATGTAGTGGCAATGCCCCAAGGTACAAGTGTTTTGGAAAGAGGTGTTAAACTGGATAGTAGAGATCACAGGGATAGGGTTGGGCCTAGACCCACTACAGTATTTACTAGGGCTTCCACAAAAAGCTAGGGAAGAACATTGGCTTCCATAGGTGTGGGAAGCTATGTTAAGAGTGGGGAGATTGGCCATAGCCCAATGTTGGAAAAAAGAAACGCTCCCCACGAAAGTGGTATGGGAAGGAAAAGTGCAAAACATGATGATAATGTAGAAGCTTACTGCTGTAGTGAATGATAGGATGGAAGAATTTCAAGCTGAATGGTGTGCCTTGCTGCTCAAATGGGGAATGGAGGTGGACTAACACAGTCGGTGTATGGAATGGGATGGGGAAATGAGGGGGAAAGACCCGGAAGGGAGCCGACAATGCTCTACTCAGACACTATGAAAACCTTCACCTCTGAGGCATTGATAGAAGAAAATTTCACCATTGAACAAGGGTCGATTTAGACGAGGGGTTGTGGATGGTGGGATTGGGGTGTGCGGTAGCGGAGGGGGTGGGGAGGGGCTAAGGCTTGGGGATCGGGTGATTTAGACTGCCATTGCTAAAGCGGGTCACGCTTACATTGTTTGTTATATTGAAAATGTCTTGTTCTCTTTACAAATGCCAATAAAACCAAGATTAAAAAAACCCCATCAATATTCCTTATTACCCAACGTTGTTTCTTCACGCTGGGGTTTTCTGGAGAGTTTCTCCCTTCTCGAGGTATCCTGTAGGTTAAACTACCAGAAAACTATTCTTAGTGTTTTCCTGCACACACACAACCTCCAGGGAGAATTACACCCTTCCCATGGACTTTCTCGTCACTTCATTTCATACTCTCCCAGTGTCAGGGGGAATGACTCCCTTCCCCTGACCTTCCTCAGGCTTCTGTTGGGTGTCCTGACCCACAATTGAGCTATCATGCTGCAACATTTGGTGCTGTGGGCTTAGAAAATCCAAGATGGCCAAAAAGCCCACATGTGTGCCAGAATCCAGGCGAACCACGCAGTTTGTGCGCACACCAAAATGGTTACCTAACTTGCCACCCACCAGTGTAAAGAAAGATCTTTGTTAAAAAAAATCCACTGTTACTGATGTCAAAAAGTTGCTGAAATCGTGGCTCATCGGACCACTTTAAAGATTCAACCCTTTTGTGGGGTTCCACATAACCATTTTACTGTAAGGAGCCCCATCAAAACAATGTTAAGCAAGGATTATTTACTACCATGTAAGAACCATTCCTGTTTGGAATGCATTAATCCAAGAAAGATCCCAAAAATGGATGCAGTACCAACAAAATCCTTAAAGCGGCGCTAGCGGTCTACACTCTGACAGGAGAACTGAGTGCAGTTGCTGACAAAGGAATTTGACTCAGCTGACTTCAAAGGCTGCATTTTAATCAAAAATTAGCCACCTGCTGTTCCCAGAGGCCAGAAGCCTGGGAAACCCTCTCACCTCAAGAGATTCACACCACAGCCCAGGATATCACATAGTCATAATAACCAAATGCAAAGTGACCCCCTGGTCTGCTGAACTCAGCCTCCTGGAGACCACACAATAGGCTCTTGCACTTGAATAGAATATGCTGATGTTGACTGTTGACTGTACACAAAGAGCTCCCAGCAGAAGACACATGTGATCACTGACCCACCCAAGTCTTGGAGGCGGACTCCAACACTCTGAGAACTGAATTGAAAGCAAAATATATAGTTTATAAAAATACTGATAACTCTTTGTAATCAAATCACAGGAATGTATAACTTTGAGAGCCTTAATTTAAAAAATGTACCTTTGAGTCAAGCCCAAACTCCAATTTGCGTGATGTTCTGGGGCAAAACCCCGCTATTTATTGACACCACATACTCTGTGTTTAAGTTAGAGATATGGGAATTTACTGGAGTAGGTATGGACAGTCTGTGTATATGTGTATAACTTTTAATGAAGGACCAAGGTTGCATAACCCACTAAAATCGAAAATAAGTTGCCATTTTTGAATGCAAGCCCTCAGGAAGAGCAGAGTTTGAACAGAGTATACCTCATGTGATATGTGATGGGTGCATGTAATTTTAAACAACTGTGTATCTGTGCAATATGTATTTGAATCAAATATAGATTTGTGGGCAAACTGACCAGTGGAGGATCCTCTGACCCATAAAACCTACAGCATCACTCTGACTCACATTTCCTTCCCCCAATCATGGGAGAGGGGAGAATTGGGCCAATGGCAAGTAGAAAGGGGCAGGCTTAGCTAGGCCCAGGCACACACCCACTTTCAAAACACATAAAAAGAGACTGCTGGGACAGGTAGAGACATTCAATTCCTTTTGCTGCGGAGCATGCTGAGCATGCTGACCGACGACTTCACATCCAGAGATCCAGACTTCAAATCCATCAATCTCCAGAACCTGTAGCAGTACCCAGAAAGCAGTGTTACATCCAGAATCCAGAGAGGCTAGACCAGCAGAGCAGAGCTGACCCAGATCACTGTGAAGTGCCGAGACCAGAACCGGAGTCCAGTCCAAAACCTGACCAGATCCGTGGCGAGGCCTATTTCAAAAATATATTGTGAGTACCTAGCAGAACTGTGCAGAACCAATCTCTTAGTTAAAATAATCTAATCCAAACTATTTTAATCTAACCAGAACTGCCTCCTAGAAGTTGTCACTTGTTATTTTGTAAAGCTGCACCACTGTCAACTGTCATTTTCTAGCTGCAAGCTGTAACCTGTCGCTTTGAACTTTTAAAATTTCAAATCCGAAAAACAACCTTCACAAAATCGTTCATAACTCTGTAACCGTTTGGGCTACGAACTTGGTTTAACTTTCCTCTGAAAGCTTAGAATCTTACCTTTCCAACAAGCCTTCCCACTCCTTATACTGTCTCCGCAATCACGATTCACACATTCGCGAATTTTGCCGCGATTTGCGATTTGGCCCGATTTCTTTACTTGTAAAAAGATAGCTGCTTTTGCCTGAACTGCTAAACTTTGTTTGCCTCTTAATCACCATCTCTGAATCATTGCTAAAGTGAGCCTGCACTCATCCCTAGTATCTCTCACTCACCCTGAACCTCCTAAAGGGAATTAAAAGCATTTTCAGCAAATTTCTCACTGCATTGTCACCATATTCAAAGCATTTTGCCTGTGTTTCAAAACTCCTATCTGTTGTATAAGCTGCTGGGGGGGAAGTGAACTGAATTCTATTTGATTGCATTCCTAAGAACTGTGTGCTCTCATCTTCATCTCCTTACATTGCATAAAAGGGGGGGGGTGAATTGTCCAAGAAAGTGATTACATTGTCTTTTGCTGAAATCCTATCAAGTTATTTTCTGTACTGCATTTTCATTCCACATTGCATCTATTTGAAACCATAAAGGTATTGTTGCTATCTTATACATCCTATACCCACTCATCATTGATTATAAAGAAGTGTGCTAGTGCCAGACTATCCATTATTGATTATTGCTCAGATTAAGTGTGATATTCAAGTATTAATTCATTATAAAAGTGTGATATATATATATACTGGTTAAACATTTTTTCAAATAAACCTTTTAAACTTGCAAAACAGAACTACTTCTTGGCTCAGTGGGGTCAGGGGGATTCCAAGAGAGGGTTGTTATATAGGGGTAGTCATCCAGAACTCATGAACTGGACATAAAGATATATCAATAAGGGTTTCCATTCAGTATCCCAGACTAGGCATTGACTTAGCTGTAGTGTTGAATTGAATCTTCTTACAAATTGGGGTCTCGTCCGGGATATCTGGGTTAGATCTATCACTTGTGCAGCTTAATACAGTGTGCTAACTGACGGGATACATACATCCGGTCGGATCACCACGCTGTGTTACGCTGTAAAGCACTCCTCAAAAGGGACACTCTAAGGAAAAGGTCTGTTTTGCAAAAAAAATAAAATACTAAATTCTGTAAGTCAGGACAGAGATCAATCTCTAGAATGACGACCTTAGCAGACATAAAAATAGTGAGGGAGCACCTCTTCCATAAGCTATTTGTGAGAGGTGAGTGGACTCACCAGGACCAAACGGTCTGGCTGCAGGCCATCGCGCAACAGGTCACTGAAACAGGGTCAGATACATGGAGAGATCAGGGTCCATTGCATGTGGCCCTGAGTGAACTATATATGGCTCCTAAAGCCAAAGATGGACACAGTAAGATTGCCAGGATAGCGGCATACCTGTACCTATATATGGGAGACATGCAGGATAAATGTACTGAAAGCCAAGATCTGGCAAATAGGCGACAGATGGCGTTAGAGAAGGTCCAATCTGACCTGGTCTCTTCTGAGCAGAGGCTGCAGAGGAGCCAGGAGTCAGAAAATGATAGTAGGCAGTATATCATTAAAATAAAAGAGGACATGGATATACTGCAACAGGAAAAGACAGACCAGGATACCAGAATTCTGGCTTTGCAGAAGGAACCCCAAGACAGTTTGGACTCCCTACTGCAGAGCCAGAAAAAGCTGGAGCAACAGATCAATTTCAACATGGCATGCACAGAGCAGGTAGCCACCCTGCAAATCCAACTAGACAGAGAGAAAGAGGAGAGCAATAAACTGATCCTGAAAGACCTGGATACCCAGGCAGAGTTTGATCAGGAGCGCCAGAAAGCTGGCGCCTTCCAAAGGCGAAGAGACGACCTGGCGTCACAAATTCAAGCTCTTGGTCAGGAAAGGGACACCTTAGGCCAGGAAGTCTGCCACTTAAGAAGAAAAATGGAAGAAAATCACCTGGCCCACCAGGGACTGGGTGACCTCCAAAAAGAACACCAGGACTTGCTAGAGCACACCAGGAGGGTGGAGGAGGCTCTGGCAAGACAGGAGAAGGCCAATAGGGACACAGCTCAGGAGGTAACCCTCCTGCAGCAAAGACTGGCCCAGTGCTCCAGGACCAATCAGGAAACGCAGAGAGAGAATGAGGCTCTCTGCCAGCACAACGATAGGCTCCAACAAAAGGTAGCGATGCAGGAGAGACTGATAGAGTCTAGAAAGGCCTTAACTGAGGAACTGAAGGCGCAGGCTCTTGCATTGCAACAGGGAGCAGGGGCGGATAGAGACCAGGTTCGCTGGGAAAGGGAAACTCCTGAGCATAACCTCAGGAGCCCTAGTACCAGAGGCCTTTATCTCTCTCAGTCCCTGGACTCTGCCACCCCCATGTCCCCTGGCGCACATGAGCACCGGGCCACAGGGATGGCAGATTACTATCCAGCCAGAAGCATGGGGCTCATAGGCCAGTACCTCCCAGGAATGGATGGGCGGGCATCCGGATATGGGCACCCAAGCACAGTGCAATTTAGTGGGGAACCCCAGGAGAATAGGCCCATTAAGGGCATCCTGAAAACTTCTGCCCAGTTAGGTCAGTGGGGGGGGGGTACCCATCAAATCCTGGCAGCAAGGAGGAATCTGAAGACTCCTCTGAACGGCGCAGGACACAGGAGACCAGGTCCCCACATTCTGCCAGCCATTCCCAGGCTCGCAGAATCCGGTAAAACCTGGAAGATAAGACAGGAACCTCTGGGAGCAGTGCCTCTGAGTCAGAGGATGAATGGACCAGGGTTACCCGAACCAAAAAGGCCAATAAGGCAAAAAGGGCCTTGCTTAAGGACCCATTGAAACAGATTAAGGAAATCAGGAGTGTCATCACGCCTTATCATAAGATCGCCAAGTACTCTGTTTGGGAACACTTGGAGCTCTATGAGCAAATGATGGAGACTTTTCATTTGAAGGACAGCCAAAGCTGTATCCAATATGTAAAGTGGACATTCCCCCCAGATTACTCAGTTTCTTTGCGGGGCTGGAGGACCAAAATCATTCAAGGTGGTCCACCTATAGGGCGGCCATATTAAAACATTTTTCTATTCACAGAAATCCCCAAGAGGCTCGCAAGGCAGCCTACAATTTGCAGTGTGGGGAGGATCAGGCCCCACAAGAGTTTGTGCAAGAATTAAAGCGTGCTTTTGCGCAGACCACCAGAAGGGTGCGCACAGACAGCAGAGAATTTATCAATACTTTTTTCCATGCCTTGCCCAAATACATCATGACCCAGCTCGTGAGAGATTTTCACGAGAAAAGATCTTTAGACTGGGTCATTGAACAGGCTACTCGGATCTATGAGGTGCAGAAGCCCATAGAAAATAAAAATAATGCGCCCAAAAACCCCAAAACCAACAGCACCCCTGCTGCTGCCAAGATGGCAGAGGTAAAGGTTGCCCCCGTTTTAGACTTGGAGTTGGGGGGGCCTAAAAACCTACCTGCACCTAATAATCCTAAATCCAGAAATCCCTCAGGCCAGTCACAGACAGGGAGTCCAGGAGGTAGTCCCACAAATGGGGTCCCTCGCTCTCCTGACTATGTAAGTCCTCGCTACAAGGGAAACAGCCCAATCCTGGGTTATGTGTGGACTCCTCCAGCCCAAGGGGGGGATCCAACCAGGCACCCAACCCGGGGAACTTTGCTGCTAACTTCCCACAGGGGGGCAGAAATTCTCCAAACCCTGGGCAGAACTTTTTCCCCAGGTATCCACCCAATTTCCAGCCCCAAAATCATCCATCCTTCTTTCCCCAATTCCCTGAGCCCAGACAACCTAATCTGGGAGAGGGGAGGCCACGGGTGGAGGGGTTCCAAAATCTTCCCAACCAGGGGTACTACCAGAGAAGGGATAGCTACCCTTCCCGGGATCAGCCCAGGGGAGAAAATAGAGCCCTGTATCAGCCTGAGCGGGTTTCCCAGTTAGAGCACCAGGTCCAAAATATGGCAGGGGATCTGGGTCACATAGTGAGGGCTCAACAGAACCCTCAGATGAGCATGCCACCGCAGAATTCCCCAAACTCTGGACCTGGTGCTCCAGAACAATGACGGGGGCAGCACCCCGATAACCCACCGGTTCCCAGGGAGGAGGCACAAGGGGAAGGGGGGTGTAAAGTCTTGGAGGAAGCTTCCTTCCCAACTTGTAAACAGCCCATGGAAAACCAGGAACCGGAAATAAAATCTCCTGCCCCTGAAGGTCTGCCTCCTAAGGAGCAGAGAGGAGGTAGGAGAAACAAAAGACCCAAACAGACCCACTTTGAGGAGGAGGTACAGATCTTCCAATTTGAGGGAGAGGGATCCTCAGAGGATCCTGGGAAAAGGATCTTCTCCTTCAGAGATGGGGGAACTCCTCCCAAAGAAAACTGTGTCCCTAGGGGTGCCAATCCAGACTGGGGAGATGTGGAGACTGAGCTACCGCCGCCCACATCTCATCCCAGAATCAACAGCAAGAAAATCCCCTGGTTCATACCCATCCTGGTGACTGCCTCCAAAAAGGGGGGGTGGCCCAGAACTGGAACCAGGGGATCCCACAATGGATCTGATTTCCAGTTGCCAACTTTTTCTTTCAGATTCCCAAGACTCTCCACTGAATTCTGCCCAAATCTCTTCTCTAGCAATGTCCAAAACCAGAAAGTTAGCCCACCAGTTGTCCAAAAATGTGCATTATCTGTGCCCCCTTGAGGAGAAGGAGGGAAGATACTATGCCCCGGTACAAGTACAGGGGCAGGGTACAATTTTGGCACTGGTGGACACTGGATCCCAAGCTACCCTTCTGTCCAAAAGGGCCTTTGAGGAACTAAATGCAGGAAGGGGGGAGAATTACCAAATTCCTCTCACCTCTCTTCCTGGACAACTGCAGAACTTTGACGGGAAGGAAATTCCCGTTGAGGGGACTGCAGACTTGGACATTAAAATTGGGTGACACAAGGTGAAACACCCGGTCATAGTAGTGACTCCAGAGGGCACCCCTTGTTTACTAGGGAATGACCTCCTGAGAAGGTTGTCACCCCTAATAGATTGTGTAAACAAGGTCCTCTGGACCCAGACTAGCCGACCAATAAAATTAAAACAGAGTGTCAACCATGTTAGTTTAAACGGCACCTGCCACATGGTTGAACAAAAATCTGACCAAGTAGAATTTCACTTCCAGAACAACCAAACTCCAGACGTGACAGTAATAGCAGTAGGACAACAGACTGGTGATGGGGGGTCCTCTCTATTTCTGAAAATCAACCTTCCTTCCAGTTTAAGGTGGTATTCCACACTGGAAGGAAACACTCTGAAATTCTTCACTAATCCACAATCAGAAACTCCCACTCTTATAGTACAGAAAGATGTGAAATAAGCTCAGAGCCTGGCTGATATTCAGCAAATTGGAGAGCAGTTGTTCATCCCTGTTCAGTTAAATGATGGGAAGGACTCTGTTCTCGCTCGAGTGTGTGTGAACAACGGTAAGAGCTTCATCAGCGAAGCCATGTTCCGCCAACTCCCAAAAGATCCAGCCATTCCCACATTCAAACTGATAGACAAATGGGAAATGGACCTGGAAGCACCTAATTCTAAACATCTCCTGCCAAGCAAGTGTATGCTCAAAATCTCCATTGGCAACAAGAGCATAGTCCATAATTGTTGGGTTGTGCGAGACGTCACTGCCGCCTTTTACTTAGGCAGTGACATTCTCAATCGCTTTGTCATTAGTTTGGACCTAATAAACTTCAAAGCTTGGTCCCGATTAGCGGATAATCCCATGAGCTTTGATGATCCAGAAAAAGCATTTAGATCAGCTCAATTGCTATCTTATGCAGTTGAAATTCAGATCAAAGAGGAAGTCACCATCCCAGAAAGGACCCGACAATTCTCCCTGGAAGTGAAAGTTAAAAGAGGACAACATTTGAAAAACCCTGATGCTTACATACATCTAAACGCTTCTCTCCAACAGCAAGGGTTGGGGGTAAACCCAACTCCATTAGTCAACATAGAACATGACACCATTCTAATAGAGGTGGATAACAGCGACTTAAAGAGTATTACTCTAGCCGCAGGCACCATTATTGGAATGGCGGTTGATGACCGACATTTTTCCATCGATTTAGGAAATGAACTGTTAGGACCAATCCCCAAGGACTGTTTTGACAGTGACAGTGATGACAATACAACACCAGACAGGATTTTTACCCGGCATGGGGGGAACTTCCTGGTGTACACTTCCTGCCCCTATGGTAAGGAAGATGTGACTTGTGACTTCAGGAGGGATGAGGTTATTTTCCAGGTCCATGAGGGTTGCCTTTCCCACCTGAGGCCTCCAGTCCAAATCAGCACTCTGACCAGGGACTTCTCCACCCAGCTGGAGGAGGACGCTGGGATAGCCAAACCAGAAGTCTTTCCAGGCTTCAGGCAGATGGTGGAAGAGAGAGTCAACCTAGCTGATGCCTGTGTGACTCTGGAACAGAAGCAAAAGTTGAAACAAGTTTTCTTGGAATTCCAAGATCTCTTTGCGGTAGACTCATATGACTGTGGCCGCACCGACATCCACACAACAATCCCCACGGACCCTGGAATGACTCCAGTGTTTGTGAAGCAATATCGCTTACCTCTCGCATCAATGGAGTCCCTTACTGAAATAATTAAGAACCTGGAGTCCCGGGGAATAATCCGTCCAGTTCACAGCACCTTCAATAACCCGGTGCTGGGAATATTGAAGCCAAACGGCCAGTGGAGACTCTGCGCCGACCTCAGGGAGCTCAACAAAAGGGTCCATACTTCCTGATGGCCTCTGCCCTACATTGACCAAGGGCTGGCCCAGATCCAGGGGTCACAGGTATTCACTGCAATAGACCTGACCAATGGATACTGGACTGTGTCTGTCAGTAGGGAGGACCAATACAAGCTGGCTTTTACCTTTGGGGGCCAGCAGTACACATGGACCCGGACTCCCTTCGGATACCTCAACTCTGGCAATGAATTCAACATTTTCCTACACAAGGCCATGCCCGACCTGGGTGCAAGGGATAACCTGGCTTATGTAGATGATGTCATCATCAAAAGTTCATCTGTGGAGGAACACATAGCAGAGATCCGTTATGTTCTCACCCAGTTGAGGGCCGCCGGAGCAAAACTTTCCTTTCAGAAAGCACAGTGGTGTAGAACCCGTGTTAATTTCTTGGGGCATGAGATTACTCCTCAGGGTCTCTGTCAAAAGAAAAGAAAGTGGAAGCACTCCAGAAACTAAAAGACCGCACCACTCTGCGGGAACTAAGGAGCTTCCTTGGACTGACTAATTACAGCAGAAAGTTCATTGAAGGCTACGCAGAGATCACTAGACCCCTGATTCATCTCTTGAAGGGGAGGGTCAAGTGGGAATGGGGTCCAGAACAAGCCGAGGAGGTAAGACAACTCAAAAGAAGCCTCTCACAAGCGCCTTGCCTAGCTTACCCTGTCAGAAACAAGGAGTTCTTCCTGGAGACGGGGGTTCTCTAATACGTGCTTGACGGCAGTATTATACCAAAAGCATGACAAGGTCAATAAAGTAATCTCCTATGCGAGCAAAACTTTATCCTCTGTGGAGGAAAAATTCAACGATTGTGAGAAGGCACTCCTGGCAACGGTGTGGGCATTGAAGAATTACCGCCCGTTTATCCATGGGGAACACATCATAGTGGAGACTCCACACCAGCCTCTGCAATATCTCCAAAGTGACACAATCCGGGCCGGAAATGGGAGTAATTCCCGAATTACTTCCTGGATTCTGTCAATGCAAGGCTTTTCCTGTGGAGGTCAGATATGGCCAGAACAAGAAGAGTCCCCTCGCGCAAGGTCTGGCTGACTTGCATGACTGTGCCAGAGAAAACTGTCTCGAGGACGAAAGTCTAAAAATCAAGGACAACATGGAGGCATACCTTAATTCCCCACACAAAGTCTTTGAAGAAGACAAGTGTGAGGGAATGCCCACTGTCTATGTGGATGGATGCTCTTACCATATTGACAACGACGGGGAGAAAGAACTGGTGGCTGGCGTAGAGAATGCATGGGTGAAGGAGTTCCCAGAACCGTCTGCTGGATACAAAATTGGTCCCCGAAGTAGTCAGGTGGCAGAATTGATGGCTGTGCATCAGGCCATCCTCACTGCTGTCCAGCATCAACTCCACGAACTGGTCATAATCACAGATTCGGATTATGTACGGAACGGGTTCGTGGAGCACCTGGTTAATTGGAAAACCAGAGGCATGTTATGCGCTAATAACAAACCCCTGAAACATGGGAAGTTGATCCAAAACATTGATGATCTGGTCACATCGAATGGGATGACCATCTACTGGAAAAAGATCAAGGGTCATTCCAAAGTAGAGGGACTAGACAAAACTGGAAATGACTTAGCTGATCAGCTGGCCAAAACCTGGGCCATCCAAGGGGATCTAATAGAAATAGAGTCCCTGTTGGGGGAAATCCAGGTCACTGCTATCACTAGGTCCCAGACAAATGCTCACAATGATCTTTCAACTGCACAATGGAGTAAGGAGACCCCTGATGCTGATTTAATTACAGCTCAGAAGGGGGATCCAATTATTGGTAAGTTTTACCAACACCTTGAGGACCCTGAGAACTTTCCCCTGACGGATACCGATTACATTGGGAAAGAGGACCTAAGAGTGTTGATGAAATGTCCAAAAATGTTCCGAATCCAAGACGGTTTGCTGGTAAGGAAATCCAAAGCTGGCCACGATCAGTGGGTGGTTCCTACCTCATTCCGAAGCCTGATGTTAAGCCACGCCCATGATGCGGCCACCGCCGGTCATAAGGGGTTTCACACAACACTAGAAATCTTAAGAGAGGTTGCATACTGGCCACACATGGGGCAGGACCCGACCAATACTTGAAGGGGTGTCTTGTGTGTGCACGATTTCAGCCATCATCCCTCACACACCGTGCCCCCCTCCAAAAGAGGGGAATGACACTCCCATGGTCAGATTTACAAATCGACTTTGTAGGCCCCGTGATTCGCTTCACTAGGGGGAATAAGTACATGTTGACTGTGACATGCTTGTTTACCAAGTGGGTGGAATGTCTCCCAGCTCCAAATTGCAAGGCAGAAACAGCAGCTGCTCTGATGATTAACCACATCTTTTCCCGTTTTGGTCTACCTCAAAGGATTGAGTCAGACAGGGGTAGCCACTTCACCAGTGAAGTAATGACAAAGATGTGGGAGATACTGGGGGTCAAGAGAAAGCTACACATTGCTTACAGGCCAGCTTCTTCTGGGGCAGTGGAACGCTACAACCGGACAATTGTGAGCATCTTAAAAAAGTTTGTGGCAGATTCTGGGCCAAGTTGGGATATCCGATTACCTCTGGTCCTAATGGCCATCAGATCTACCCCTTCATCTGCAACCAAAATGTCACCATTCGAGTTGATGACTGGGCGCAAGATGGTGCTTCCCCAGCATTTGCTCTACAAAACCCAAGAGCAAACGTTGATAAATGCCTCCACAACTCATGAGTATGTGGAGAATTTAAGGAAACACCTTCAACATGCGTTTGCCTATGCTCAGCGGAATCTAGAAAGATCAGCCGAGAGTATGAAGACCCACTATGACCTGAAAACTTCCAGGAAGGAATATCAGGTGGGGGATCGGGTCTATTTATACAACTTCCAAAGAAACCAGGCCAAACAGCGAAAATTCTTGCCTACATGGAAGGGACCCTTTGAGATTATAGGCAAGATCTCCCCTGTGGCCTACAAGATCCGCATCCCCAAAGGCAGTTTGGCAGAGGGGGAAGACAAGTGGGTCCACATAAACCAGTTGAAGTGTTGCCATCCCAGGCACACTTTGCAGCAACTGGAGGAGTCCTCTGTAATCCCAGAGGGTACCGCTCCAGAATAATTCAATTCCAACCCTAAAAATATCCTACATATAGCCGATCAAATTCTGTGTTTCTCAAGTTTATGTGTTCCTGTCTCTTAATTTAAAAACATGTGCATGTTCATATCTGTTGAGTTCTAAAATATATATGCCACCCCACTATATCAATGGTGGGGGAGAAATGTCCATGAATAGGTATTGCCGCTCTTCCTTTGTCGTCCTAGGGGAAAGAAAACCTGGAGACTGGCCAAGGAGGACGATCTGGAGACTGGGAGCAGAGACCCGAGGGGCCCGGGGTACCGCCCAATAGTCCCATGAGGACCGGCGAGGAGAACCGATCGATCAGTACCGGATGGAGGAAAAGATGTTGAACTGTGCCATTTGCAGGATCGGAAGAAGATTATGCAGACATACCAGTACGTGGGTCAAAACACTCTTTGCACCCGACTCCCCATCGACTCAGATTTAAAGTGCAGTCGGGTGGGGGGGCCTTGTTGGGTGTCCTGACCCACGTTTGAGCTATCATGCTGCAACATTTGGTGCTGTGGGCTTAGAAAATCCAAGATGGCCAAAAAGCCCACATGTGCGCCAGAATCCAGGAGAACCACACAGTTTGTGCGCACACCAAAATGGTTACCTAACTTGCCACCCACCAGTGTAAAGAAAGATCTTTGTTAAAAAAATCCACTGTTACTGATGTCAAAAAGTTGCTGAAATCGTGGCTCATCGGACCACTTTAAAGATTCAACCCTTTTGTGCGGTTCCAAATAACAATTTTACTGTAAGGAGCCCCATCAAAACAATGTTAAGCAAGGATTATTTACTACCATGTAAGAACCATTCCTGTTTGGAATGCATTAATCCAAGAAAGATCCCAAAAATGGATGCAGTACCAACAAAATCATCAAGGCGGCGCTAGCGGTCTAAACTCTGACAGGAGAACTGAGTGCAGTTGCTGACAAAGGAATTTGACTCAGCTGACTTCAAAGGCTGCATTTTAATCAAAAATTAGCCACCTGATGTTCCCAGAGGCCAGAAGCCTGGGAAACCCTCTCACCTCAAGAGATTCACACCACAGCCCAGGATATCACATGGTCATAATAACTAAATGCAAAGTGACCCCCTGGTCTGCTGACCTCAGCCTCCTGGAGACCACACAATAGGCTCTTGCACTTGAATAGAATATGCTGATGTTGACTGTTGACTGTACACAAAGAGCTCCCAGCAGAAGACACATGTGATCACTGACCCACCCAAGACGTGGAGGCGGACTCCAACACTCTGAGAAATGAATTGAAAGCAAAATATATAGTTTATAAAAATACTGATAACTCTTTGTAATCAAATGACAGGAATGTATAACTTTGAGAGCCTTAATTTAAAAAATGTACCTTCGATTCAAGCCCAAACTCCAATTTGTGTGATGTTCTGGGGCAAAACCCCGCTATTTATTGACACCACATACTCTGTGTTTAAGTTAGAGATATGGGAATTTACTGGAGTAGGTATGGACAGCCTGTGTATATGTGTATAACTTTTAATGAAGAACCAAGGTTGCATAACCCACTAAAATCGAAAATATGTTGCCATTTTTGAATGCAAGCCCTCAGGAAGAGCAGAGTTTGAACAGAGTATACCTCATGTGATATGTGATGGGTGCATGTAATTTTAAACAACTGTGTATCTGTGCAATATGTATTTGAATCAAATATAGATTTGTGGGCAAACTGACCAGGGGAGGATCCTCTGGCCCATAAAACCTACAGCATCACTCTGACTCACATTTCCTTCCCCCAATCATGGGAGAGGGGAGAATTGGGCCAATGACAAGTAGAAAGGGGCAGGCTTAGCTAGGCCTAGGCACACACCCACTTTCAAAACACATAAAAAGAGACTGCTGGGACAGGTAGAGACATTCAATTCCATTTGCTGCGGAGCATGCTGACCGACGACTTCACATCCACAGATCCAGACTTCAAATCCATCAATCTCCAGAACCTGTAGCAGTACCCAGAAAGCAGTGTTACATCCAGAATCCAGAGAGGCTAGACCAGCAGAGCAGAGCTGACCCAGATCACTGTGAAGTGCCGAGACCAGAACCGGAGTCCAGTCCAAAACCTGACCAGATCCGTGGCGAGGCCTATTTCAAAAATGTATTGTGAGTACCTAGCAGAACTGTGCAGAACCAATCTCTTAGTTAAAATAATCTAATCCAAACTATTTTAATCTAACCAGAACTGCCTCCTAGAAGTTGTCACTTGTTATTTTGTAAAGCTGCACCATTGTCACCTGTCATTTTCTAGCTGCAAGCTGTAACCTGTCGCTTTGAACTTTTAAAATTTCAAATCCGAAAAACAACCTTCACAAAATTGTTCATAACTCTGTAACCGTTTGGGCTAGGAACTTGGTTTAACTTTCCTCTGAAAGCCGAGCATCTTACCTTTGCAACAAGCCTAGAACCGACTTCCCACTCCTTATACTTTCTACGCAATCACGATTCACGCATTCACGAATTTTGCCGCGATTTGCGATTTGGCCCGATTTCTTTACTTGTAAAAAGATAGCTGCTTTTGCCTGAACTGCTAAAATTCGTTTGCCTCTTAATCACCATCTCTGAATCATTGCTAAAGTGAGCCTGCACTCATCCCTGGTATCTCTCACTCACCCTGAACCTCCTAAAGGGAATTAAAAGCATTTTCAGCATATTTCTCACTGCATTGTCACCATATTCAAAGCATTTTGCCTGTGTTTCAAAACTCCTACCTGTTGTATAAGCTGCTGGGGGGGAATTGAACTGAATTCTATTTGATTGCATTCCTAAGAACTATGTGCTCTCATCTTCATCTCCTTACATTGCATAAAGGGGGGGGGTGAATTGTCCAAGTAAGTGATTACATTGTCTTTTGCTGAAATCCTATCAAGTTATTTTCTGTACTGCATTTTCATTCCACATTGCATCTATTTGAAACCATAAAAGTATTGTTGCTATCTTATCCATCCTATACCCACTCATCATTGATTATAAAGAAGTGTGCTAGTGCCAGACTATCCATTATTGATTACTGCTCAGATTAAGTGTGATATTCAATTATTAATTCATTATAAAAGTGTGATATATATATATATACTGGTTAAATTATTTTTCAAATAAACCTTTTAAACTTGCAAAACAGAAGTACTTCTTGGCTCAGTAGGGTCAGGGGGATTCCAAGAGAGGGGTGTTATATAGGGGTAGTCATCCAGAACTCATGAACTGGACATAAAGATATATCAATAAGGGTTTCCATTCAGTATCCCAGACTAGGCATTGACTTAGCTGTAGTGTTGAATTGAATCCTCTTACACTTCTTCATACCAAAAGTAAATTAGGGAGAGTCCCTAAAGCAAAAAGTGGATTGGGACATTCAGGAAAGGAAGTGTAACCAATGATATCCACTATGCTAGAACACATTTATAATAAATGTAAACAATTCCAGCTGAAGTATATCCAAAAACAGATATCACAGATACTTTAAGCCTCTATAGATGTTGAAAACAGTCCTGATTGTTGAACAAATTTAATAGAACATTTTTTAGTTGAAAAACAATTTTTTTAACATTTTTAGTTGAAAAAAACATTGTTAGTTAAAAAGGAAACCAAGATCAAAAAAATGGACATGCATGTATTGAATCAAATTTCAAAATAGAGAGAAACTTGGTTATACTAGTACAGTGTTCAAATCTTGAACTGAATAAGGAATCAGACAACATTAAGAGATATGACAAATGACAAAGCAACAATTGATACAGAATGTATCAGAGTTGGATTATAGATTAGAAAACCAAAGGGAACGAATGGAAACGCTGCAGCCTCTATTAATATTCAAAGTTCCGCAGTGCCAAATTGTTGTTTGTGTTAACAAACTCAAATATTTATGGGTGTGCTAGTGTCATGAAAGAATCCAGGAGCAGAAATGGACTCCAAAAGGACTTAGTTCGGATAGGACATCCCTATCCGATGTAAAATGTAAACAACAAAAAGTCCAAAGGAACTGTGAAATGTTTTTGTTGAAATAACATCCCTGTCATGTTTCGGTGAGAATGCCCCCTGCTGGGCAAGACATTTTGATCAAAGCCTTCATCAGGGCGAAAAAAGGAGAACAACTTTACCCTGTGTGGAGGCAGGCACATAAAAAATGATTTTTAGGAATGTTTTCAGAAACTAATGGGCTAGGATGAATCTAATGTTAGGATTGCAATTGTAGAAAAGCAATTGAGAACAAGGTCCTTACCCTGGTCGTTGGCAAGGGCTGAATAAGTGCTCACTCGGCAAGAGCTGGGGTCACTCACTGATTCAAGGAGTGCACCACAGGCTTGAAAGTAGACAGGTTCAAATCCCACAACATGCGTGATGGTTCTAAAAAAATTAATTAATCAAAACCAAAGGTTGGTCTAATTAGGCGTGTCAAAAAAAAACAATGAAAAAGTTCCAATTTTAAAACTATTAGGCCGGTTGTTACGTTAACCAACATTATTTCTAGAAACCCTTATGAAAAGATTCTTGTGAAAGAAACTCCAACAATGTTTCAGGGTACCTTTGTGAAAAAAACGCTGAAGTGCTGTGGTACCTTGATTTTTGAAATCCTCGTGGATATGTAAGGCGAGATGTGCAGTTTGTAGCAGCTGGGCATTCTAGTGTTGAGGACCCACCTCGCAATTTCCTAAAAAAACAGAACTCGTGTCTGCTTCCATGTTTCCTAATGTAAGAGAGGGAACTCACTGTGAGTTCGGAAAATTACCAGTGGTGTTGCACACAACAGTCTAGTGCAAATGTTCTTTCTATGCTGGTTGTACGCCATGGAATGGGCAAAAGAGCATATACCTGACATTGTAGCTCGTGTCAGAATTGTAGTCTGCAAATCTTGTGCGCTGCGTCCCCGCTGCACGTGTGATCCAAGGGGCGATGCGGAGCAGACCATCACTCCAAACGCTGAGTCATGGTTTGCAGAAGGGCTAACGCTCCTGCAAGTGGTGTGTCTAACAGGCACGCGTCTGATTGGGCAAAAGGACCTGGCTGGCCCCGAGGCACTGCTGCTCACGGATTGGTACGAGGCAGCATCATTCACTACAATAAGGCAGTGCTCTTTCAAAAGCAATGCGCGTGTGATAGGCTAAATGATTCGCATACTGCAGTGATCCCTGACTAAGGGGTGTTTAGGTTACTGCCACAGTTTAGTACAGGCTTCTTACTACAATTCACAACAGTTGGAGAAATGTCTCCCTTCCCCAGGCCTTTCTCAGGATTCTTACTGCAGTTCACATCAGGGCCATCTTAAGCACTTTGGGGGCCGGGGGCACGGACACCTATATAGGGATATAGGGCCTCATTACAGGTCTGGCAGTAGCCGTGCCTGTAACAAAGGCACGGCTGCCGCCGGACCCGTGATTTTACAGGCACCCGTAAATGGGCAATTACCGGGTCATGCCGAGGTCGGCGGACCCAGTAATTGCCCATTCGCGGGTGCTGGCAATAAGGGACTCCCCATCCCCATTCTGCCCCATAGGGCTAAATAGGAATGGGTAAGGTGGTTGCACCGGTACCGTTAATAACCACCATGCCAATGACCAGGGGTAAAGTTCTCTCTTTCCTTGTTTTCGCCCTGACGAAGGCTTCGATTAAAATATTTTGCCCAGCAGGGGGCACTCTCGCCGAAACGTGACATGGATGTTATTTCAACTAAAACCAAAACTTTTCCAAGTTCATTTGGACCCCTTGTAATTTAAATTCCACATCGGATAGGAAGGTCCTAATTGAACTGAGTCCTGTTTGAGTTCATTTATGATTTTGGATCTCCTTATAGCACAAGCATGTCGGCAGACCTGCATTCATGGGACTGCGGAACTTGGAATACTAATAAAGGCTGCAGCTTTTTCTTTTTCTTTCCTTCTTTTTCTTTTTGGTTTTATTAATTATGACCAAAGTCAGATGCATTCATTGCTTACCATTTGTCTTATCTCTTAATGTTGTTTGATCCTTTGTGTTTATTTCAAGATTAGAACATTGCACTAGTGTAACCAGGTTTTTTTGGTTCATTGTTGTAATTTGACTCAACATTTGCTTGTCATCCCTTTTTGCTTCTTGTTTTTTTCTCCAATTAGTAATGTCCTTTCCTGTTAGTAATGTCCTTTCCAACTCAATATATTAAAATATTTGTTTTGTAATGATAAATGTTTTATTACATTTGTTTTAACAACAAGGACTGTTTTCAGTATCTACAGAGGCTCTAAATAATTGTGATATCTGCTTTTGGATACACACAAGTTAAAATTAATTAAACTCATTATACATTTTGCTCCAGCATAGCAGACACTGTTGGTATATATATATATATATTTGCCTGAATGTCCCAATCCACTTATTGCTTGAAGGGACTCTCCCTACCTTATTTCCTTTGTATGAATGTTGTCTCCATGACCTTCAGACTGGCTTCAGAGCTGCCAGAGTCAAGGAAACTGCTCTCCTGAACACCTGTGAAGATCTGCTCTCTAACCTTGATTCCAGTATTCCTTCTGTCCAGAATCCTCCTTGATCATTCCTCTGCTGTTGACACGGTCAACTACGCCATCCTGATTAATCCTAATCAATCGACTCCATGAGAACCTGGGCATCGCGGATCAGGCCCTTGAGTGGCTGACTTCCGTCCTCTTGGACAGCCCCTCCCAGGTCCAACTTGGTCCTTTTCTCTCCGCTCCATCCGCTCAACCTGGTTTTTGAACCTCTACCTGGCCCCTTTGGCCCACCTGATCTCTACCTTCTTCTCTAACTTTCAGTGTTATGCGTATGACACTCCGCTTTCCTTCAGGCTCTCCTCAAACTCCTCTCCTATCTCACTCATTCCTGACTGTCTAGCCGCGATTCAAGATTGGTGTGCCTCCAACGATCGCTGCCTTAATGACAGTAAGTTGGAGATCTTTCTCATTTGGACTCCTGCCCCTGCTTTCCCCCTCTCACTCTGGCCGCCCGCCTTGGGCCCTCTTCCTTCACCTTCCTGTGAGGCAAACAACCTTGGTGTCATCTTTGACTCCACTGTCTCTTTCTCTCCTCACATCTCGGACGTTCCCAAGAAGTCCCATTACCAGCTGCTCCTCCTCAAAGGGACTGGTCCCTTTCTCACTTTCCCCCAGAAGCTCACTGTCTCCACAGCCCTCATTCTCTCTAAGATGGACTACTGCAATAGCCTCTTTCTCAATCTGCCTTCCTCTACTCTCCACCCTCTGCAACTAATCCAGAACAGGACTGCGAGACATATCCTTGGCCTCAAGCCCAGGAATCGTATCTCCTCTCCAGCCCTGAAATCTCTCCAAGTTCAAGACCCTTAGCATTGTCCACAAGGCTTTCTGGGCCTGGGGCCCGCACTACATCCAACGCTCTCTTCCAAAATATCTTCCTTCTCGAGCCCTTCACTCAGCTACCTACAACTCTCTAAGGGTTAGACGCTTCTCCGGGCAGAGATCTCTCTGCTCTCTCCGCTGCAGGCGCTCTCCCTCTCAAACTTGATCCGGAACACCGGAAGTTCCGGAAGCAGCTCAAAACTTTCCTCTTCTCCTCTGCTTTCTCTCTCTCCCACCCCTGCTGGCCTACCTGACCTACCTCTCTGCTGTACCGACTGGTTGCTTGGCTACCCTCAAAGTCTCCCCGAGTCCTGACTTGATCAGTCACCCTTGCACTGCTTCTCGCCTACCACGCACTTAGGGCTGTAACTGTAACCCTACAGTCCCTTATTCTCCATGCACTACCCAGAGCCACGCTGCCCTGGCTGCACATACTCAGAGCATTGATGCCCTGTTTTTCCCTCCCCTCTCCCTTGCACTTCCCCCCTCCCTTTCCCCTTGCACTTCTCCTTCTCGCACTTGCACAATCTGAATGACACAAGGCCTAGTAAGATCGTTTGTCTTGTCCTCTCTCTATCTTCCCTCCCTTGTCTTGTCGCGCCTAGAAATACTTGTGTACAGGCGCGCTATAAATGACCTATACCATATAATTTGATCACAGATGCCCAGACAAATATACAAAGTCACAGTAATAAATGGCTAGACTGGCAGCACCCAAATGGCAATCTAGCCAGGTAATTCACTTAGCAGGACTGCTTTATCAGAAATGCCCAGTTCAGTTCAAAAAAGTAATATCAAACTGAGGAATGACTAGACTGGCTGCACCAAAATGCCTCTCTAACCATTCTAATACCACATATCATACCTGCTTAGCCTGGACATGGACAGCCATTATGATTTGTTGCACAATACTGCCCCCCACGTTCCCCCACACATCCCCTCTCCCTCCCAACCCTAACCCAACCTCCAAGATCAGGTCCTGGGCCCAGAATTACCTCCACGTGCCTCTTCCTTGTTCCAGAGCTTACATATGAGGCTCTTTGCCTCATAGATAGTGGGACTAGGAGTAATGAAGATTACAGGTAGCTAAGTCGGGCAGTACCTCCATGTACCTCTACCTCATCACAGTACTTGTGTAGAAGGCAGAGTGCCTTATACACAAGTACTGTCTCATACACAATGGGACGAGAAAGAATAGGGCTAGGAGTAATGAGTAATCAAGGCATTAAACACAAGTATTGGTGCTACACCATTAAGTTGACTGGGATTCAGCACCCCCGCCTCCCCTCAGACATTTTGGGCTATGTTGACTCGACCTGACTGACCTTCAGAGCAGTTGCCAGACAGAACAGGCCACAGATGTTAAATGGCACCAGGGTTTCGCTGTTAACAAGACCCCAGCAATTACTAACATAAAGCATTTCACTGTTAGTACCTGCATTCAAATGCCACATTTTTTAGGCATTTGAAATCGTGATGTGGGTTTAATACTTGCATGCCAGGGGATTGATTGGAAGGGTAGAGAGGGAACAGGAAACCACTCATTCTCACAGAAGTCCATAAGTGGGTGCTTTCAACCTTAAAGGAAAGAATTAACTGCTTGTAACATTGAAGCTGCACCAGCATAGCCTCATTAAAATGCGTAAAGAAATTAGATGCCCCGAAAACAAAAAAGTTTGACCCTCCCCACCGCCCATAAAGTTAGCGTCTCTCCCAACATTTGCAGGGTTAGCCTCCCGAAATGTAGGTTTTGTTGCGTCCCTGAATGCAAGCACACACACCATTCACCATATACACACACGCACAGCCCGCCATCCATACATTTAAGTTTGCATTCTTTCACCATACAGGCAGACCCAGGCAGCCACCCATACATTTAAGTGTGCACCCTTTCATCATTCAGGCACACCCAGGCAGCCATCCGTACATTAAAGTGAGCACCCTTTCACCATACACTCACACAGGCAGCCACCTATACATTTAAGTGTGCACCCTTTCACCATACACTCACATGTCATGGGGTTAGGGGAGCCCTAATACTACAAAAATAAATTAAAACTATGCCGGTCTGGAAACAACGGTGCCGGTAAGCTTACCGGCACTGTTGTTTCCAGACTGGCATATTACAGGTCTGGGGGTGGTTCCCGTCCCGCCCAGACCCCATAGAGTCCGAGGGAAATAGGGATTTACCATTTGCTGGCGCCTGACTTCCCGGACTGCCAGGGTTGTAATCCCCAGGTGTTACCGGGAAGTCGGGCACCGGTAAATCATTACGGGTCCAGCGGCAACCTGCCGTTAGCACCGGCATGGTTACCGCCAAACCCGTAATGAGGCCCATTGTTTCTTTTTTAAGTCACTCTGACTTCATAAAGAAATTACTTCTGTTAAGGACCGAACCATAACGGAAATAATTTCTTTGTGAAGGCAGAGGTCTTCAAAAATAAACTATTTCTTTTTGAAGTCACAGGGCTCCCTTCATCCTGTAACATGGAGGCCTCCAGCCTAGGGTCTTCCATGCCATGGGGAGGGCAGAGCCCTCGCACTTCAAGAAGAACGTTTCTTTTTGCAGTTTCTGTGCCTTCATAAAGAAATGATTTCTGTTACAGAAATTATTTCTTTATGAATGCAGAGTAAACTCAAATGAAAAAAAAAATGTTTTTTTTGAAAAAAAATATTTTTCTTTTTTTTTCTCTAGTGGGGCCCCCTCACAGGACATGTGATGGCGGGGTCTGCTGGGGCCCCTGTTACGCCTGTGCACTAGGTGAGACCTAGGCGGGCAGAAAGACGCCAGGGAGCACACCATGTCAGATGCACCGGCACCATTATAAACGGTGCCGGTGCATCCGACCTCTCCATTCCCATTCAGCCCCATGGGGTCGAATGAGAATCGGGAGCATCATTTTCCCGGCGCCCATAAATGGGCAATTACTGGGTCCAGCAGGGCCGTAATGACCTGGTAATTGCCCATATGCGGGTGCCAGGAAAAAAAAGTAATACAGGCACATCCCCCGCCGGAGTCATAATGAGGCCCATTGTCTCCATCATAACGGAAAGTATATAAATACCACCATACTAATGGATGTGATCTCAAAAGATTTCAGATAGGTTTCCCTTTTTGTATTGTAAATCTTTAAATACACCCCAAACACAGGCTTGTGCAATGGTATTTAAAAACTTGCAGAAAAATCTTTGAATTGTACAAAAAAGCAAACCGTTTTGTTGTCACATAAGCAGACGTTAAAATATGCTGGTAAGAAGCCTGCAATATATGGTCTGCTCTCTTCTGTCTAGAACTCCTTACACTCAAATGGACTACATGATAGGAAAGATCAGGTAATTGGCCAAACAATGCCACCAGTATGTGAGAAGAAAACCTTTTCATAGAAGGCAGTGCATTACTGTCAAGAAATATGATTTCAGTGATATAAGATTTGTCCATGATTACTGTATCGTCTGCTGGCAAAGCCAGGATCCAAGCATGAACGCTTTGGTTCCACAGTCTTGAATTTGGATAAATAAACAGCTCTAACACTTTGTCATCATTGGAGGTGCCTGTCTAGGTTTTACAACTCCCCATTTAAACAAACCAATTTCTAGACCATCACCATACTGACGCTATGTTAGTTTCTATAGCAACCGCTATCTATTGCAGGTACATTGGTGATGATGACACCTGTAGTGCTATAGAACAAAGTACATATACATGCAGGCTTAACAACTTCATACATTGGAAACGCTGAGTCGGCCTTGCTGGAATTTGGTATTGTAATCTTGCATGTGAACGCATATCTCTGCAATGAGTGCTTAACACACTGAGCTATCCTCTGAACCATCGGGACACTCGAATGTATGAATATGTATTTCAACATTGGCTATTGCACTTGATCAATATGATCTCCACAGAAAGGTTAAAATGCGACAGATGTTGTGCCATGCAAACTATGTATACAGCAGAGTGAACATAGCATTACAGGGTGAAAAGATCAGAACAAAATGTACTTGTCAACAACAGACAGAAAATAGGTTTAGACTTAGAAGCACACCATAGAAAATACTGATGTGTGATACTTAATTTTGTTGACTTGGGGAAACTGACTTTTTAAAAAAAAATAAGGCTCCTTCTTGGGCCCCCCCCAAGATGGGGGCCCGGGGCAAGTGCCCCTTTTGCCCTCCCATAAAGATGTCTCTGGTTCACACCAGTTGGGGGAATGTATACCTTTCCCTGACCTTCCTCAGGCTTCTTACTACAGTTCACAACAGTTGAAGAAATGTCTCCCTGCCAATGGCCTCTCTCAGGCTTCTTACTGTAGTTCACGCCAGTTGGGGGAATGTCTCCCTTCCCCTGCACTTTCTCAGTCTTCGTATTGCAGTTCAAAACAGTTGGGGGAATGTCCTCCTTCCCCTGGCCTTTCTCAGGCTTCTTGTTCCAATTCACGACAGCCGGCGAAATGCCTCCCTTTTCTTGGCCTTTCTCATACACTTTGCTTGTTGTGGATCCTGGACCCAGGTTTCTTCTTTGGTTTGTGTAGGCAGAACTGGTTCAACAGCCCACCAGGTACTGCCACAAAGATGATGCAAATTGAGGACCTCCTCCTATTCACGGTGCTGGTGTTTATCCCTGCTTCTTTCATGTTTGCGATGTCCACGGTGGCTCCACAGCATTTCGCCAGGGCCTGGCTGCGTGTCTCTCAAGGACTATGTGGTCCGATGGTGTCTCTTGTCTAGACCTATTCCTGACGCAGTTTCCGGTCAGCATATGCAAGGCAGACTAGAGAGGTATGCCTGAGCTCCTCCACTTGCGTCCCTGTCAGCAGATCTGCTCCCTTCACCATCAGGATGTCATCCTTGTGCACAGTGCCTTCAGGGAGGGTCTGTCTTTCTCATCAGTCCTTCTTTGCTTTTTAAACAACATGTGCCGTGATATATTGCACACTCCTCCAGGTTCTGAGAAGGATTCCTCATGGCTTCGTGCCTTCTCCTCGCCTCAGTATATTTCACTGGGAATTCCATGAAGTCATCCCTTTCCTTCCTCATCATAGTAATGGGTCTAATACTAGCGCAAAAAGCATAGCTGGGAGAGGGTAACAAGGTAGTTCAAGGTAAGGAAGAAGGTGTAAAAGAGGTGGGAATACCCCATCTCCCTTGGATGGTTGTCTATGTTCTTCATCTTCCCAGTACTGTTGATACTATGCACATGACACATGTACATTGGATGACAGGGTAAAGAAGGATTAGTTGAGGCGAACTGGGTATGTTACCCCAGATTGTCGTCCCTAGTCCCACAGGGGGAAACCCTCCCCATGAGATCTACCCACTGAATACCCCCCAGGCCTCCAGGAGGACTATCGAGTAGTGGCCTCACCTCCATGGGCTTATGAGAAGAGGCTCCTCCTAGGAAAGAAGGGACTACATCACAGGATTCGTCATATAACCTTCCCCGTATGATGTTAGCTTCGCCTTCTAAAGCGAGTGGCAGGGTCTCTTGTGTTTTTATGGAGGCTGGTTTGATCAGGGTTATAACACTCTCCTCCTGTCTCTCTGTCCTTATCCCTATCTTTGCAATTTGGGACACACAATGATTAAAGTGTGGTACTGGGCTGCTTATGACCAATTGAGTTGTTTAATTGGGAATTACAGTTATTGTAAGCCAGAGATGTTTTCCCAGGATGGTAACAGGGATTTGTGTCTGTGGGTTTCTTTCCACATGGCCATGGGCACAGATGACTCTTTCTTCTACCCCCATGGAAGTATCTCCAGTTTTATCACAGAATGCTTGCTTCCACTATCTAATTTGGGACATATCTTTCCTTGAAGGGTGACAAGGATTTGATATGTAGTATTATTCCCTGCATATAGAAAAGAACTGGTATTTTTCTTTTTCTTTTGCTTTCTCTTAGTGATATTCTTCCCAGGTTTTCTGATTATTTTACTAGTCTGGGTACAGCAGATATTGGCATAGGACATTTTGTTTGGGAATTTCCCTACTTCCTTTGGGCTTGGCTTAACTGGTAAACTAGAAAAAGGTCTCATTAAGGGCACAATTTCTGGTTGGGTGATCACATTCACCACACACATAACTCGGATTCCCCTGCCAGTTTGGAGGTGGTGTTTGTTCAAATGTGATGTTGGTGTCAGGTAGTTGGAGAGGCGCCTCAGTGTCTCTTAGTATTTTGTTGATGGTGTGATCAGAATGGGAGATTCGCGGGTTAGTTACCTCTAAGGGATAGTTGTTACCTATACACTTTTTGGGTTCCTCCATAAAGGATACAGATGGAGACGAAGGGACGTCATCGCCCTCGCTTTCTCCTGGAGGGGCCATACTAATGGAGTCACTACTTTGGGGACTTTGTGAGGACTGTTCTTTCAGTGGGTCGGGTGATTCAGACACCGTAATGTAGGCATTGGTCTTTTCTGCTTCCCAGAGGTCTAAAAGGCTGTCGTCTTGGGGAAATGATATTGAGACTGGGCTTTCATTGTTTTCTAATGAGAGTCTTAATTGGATTTCTTGGTTAACGTCTTTTCCCACTTCGGGCAAATGAAATTTTCTTGCTCCATTCTCCCACTAGGTTTGTTCTCTATGGTGGGAATCAATGATGGCTGGGCCATTTTCTCTGGATTTTGTTGTACCTTATGGACGTTTTGGCTGGCGGAGGAATGGGAGGAAAAGTCAGGGCTAAGGAACAGTTCTCATTAGGCTTCTCTCATTTCTTCTTGGCATAATCTAAGGGTCAATCAATAAATGTCAACAAGGAGGACGCACATTCGCAATCATCCTCAATTTCCTGGATGGGAATCGTACCACCTGTTTTACTATCTTGCGGAGCAAGTATTTCATGTGTTTTAATGTTCTCTGCTTTCATGGTAGTGGTGACTTCCCTGCGCATTAGAGAAATGGGAAAACCTATATGCTCCAATCAGAGGTTAGACTCTGTTTTATCATGACCAGAGTTAGAGTTTGACTCACTGTCCCAGGTAGGGTAATTGGAAAGATGTTCTGGGGTTTTTCTCCCATTAAGTTGTTTCCTGGGGTTATCTTCACTTGTCTTTCTATAGATCTTGCTGGCAGAGGCATCTCACAGGGTTTCATACATCAGGTACCCAACCAACTTGACCCTTTTAATCTGAACAGGACTAGTAGAAAAATTCAAGATGATGAATGTGAGCTCCTGCCCAGCACTTAGAAGAGGTAGTATCTTCACATTCCTTTTATAGAATGGCTTCCCAGGAGGTGTCTCATAGATAGTAGAATCAATAAAGAGATTTAGATGGAGACCCAAGGAGACTATGATCTTGTCCCAGCCTGGAACCATATATTATCGGGGAAAGAAAAGTTGATAACTATTCTCCTCCACAGTTTCTCTCACCAGAAGAATGGCCTGGGAGGATAATGGCTGGAATATTATTCCCATTCTAGGGCTCAGGGTTCTATGAACTAGGTGGAATCCTGTCTTGATGGCAATATTCTGGCTATTGGGAAGGTCAAACCTTTTTGAGGCAATAGATGGAATAGGGGCTCAATCACTTAGCCTATGAACTTTAGGGTCCTGAGTTGGCGTCAACTAGGTCAGATCCCAACCCTTGACACCATTTGTAAGTGTTCAGAAGGAAGAGACAGGTGGCATGTTTGGCATAAACCTTTACTATCAATGGAATGAAAAGGAAAAACCTAACTTTCATTGCTCTGAGAAGGGGTTTCCTACCTCAACTAAACTATTACGGGTTCAGTCAGAATGTCAGTGTAAATCAATAGTCCACCACCCTGTGTCAAAAAAGCCTCTTTCTGTCCATTACACTTGTTAATAAACTAAAGAGATAATGGATGACCTTAGTCCAGAAGAATGACTTCCTTCTTCTGGACAGCGGATCACAGTTCTGTTTGTTAGGTGGGATATTTACCTGAGGGAATGACTCCCTTCCCCAGGTCTCAATTCTTTTCTAAGGTACAAAACAAAGTTCCAGGTTGCAATGTCAACAACGTTCAAGTTCTCATTTCAGCTCAAAGGGTAAAGTTCCAGTGTTCACATCAATATTCCTTATTGCCCATAGTTGTAGCTTCACTATGGTGTTTTCTGGAGAGTTTCTCCCTTCTCTGGGTATACTGTAGGCTCAACAGCCACAAAATTACTCCTAGTGTTTTCCTCCACACACACTCCACCAGGGGGAATGACTGCCTTCCCCTGGAGTTAATCTTTACTTGGGTTTACACTCTGAGAGAGACAACCCACCTGCACCTCACTAAACTTACTGTTCCTTTGGGGCATCTAAAAAAATATCAAATCACCGAAGGGATAGACAGAGTCACTAAGCGAGAGTCAGAACAGCAGCGGGCACTAACTTTTTATGCATCTTGTTGTTGCAGGGTATCCAGGGAAGCAGACAAGTTTAAGAAGAGCAACTTACAGAATCAGCACAGTTGGATGGCATACACATGGCCCCCACTCCTTTGGGGAACTGCTGAGAAAACATAGTGAGAAGTGAGTCACAGCAGTTTCACTAAGTGGGCCATGGGTGGCATCACTAGTGCTCTACCAAACAGCTGCGCCAACTGGAACGTGCCAAGACACAGGCAAGATTCTGACAAGGTAAGGCATCACATAACGCCAAGCCCATGGCATATTTGCCCACCAGACCTCATGAAACATGGAGGACCTAGGCAGTGTTTTGAGGGAATTAACAGAGGAACTTCGGGAAAACAGAGTACATTCTAAGGCTTTACAGCAGACTTTGACTACCACCCAGGAAGCCAGTAATGCTATAATTGTTAGGGCAAATGTGCTTCAGGCCAAAGTTCCTATAACCAGTCCTACCAGCCCTTCGAGAAAAGGTGCAGGGGTATCAAAAACTAATTAGCTGACACCATCTAGGTTGTCACTCCATTAAATGTCCGTCCTATTGGCACCCCCTAGAGTGATTCTTTGTGATCTCACAAAGTACACTGTTTTTATCAACCAATGCAAGCTTAAATTTTGTCCCGACCTCAGACCTTCCTTAACGACAGTGCTCAAGTAGTGTTTTTAATGTCCTATCTTGGGCGGAATTGCGCTAACTGGTCCATTCCCCTGATTGAAAGAAATAACCCCATATTACAAGGCAATCAATGATTTACAGTAGAATTAGGAAAGTTGTTTGCTATAAAGGTCCATGCTCCTACCCTGTATAACAAGCTTCTTATGCTCAGACATGTCAGTCAGGAGCTAATTACATGCATCACCACCTTTAACCAGCTTGTGGTTGAAACTAATTGGCCGGAAGAGGAAAGGGCATTTTGGTTTTATCTGAATCTCCAGCGAGAACTGAAGGATTTTATGGCCCAAGTGGTTAACCCTCCTGTCTCGTGTGCCTAGTTAATTGAGTTAGTGGTACAATTAGACTACAGGTTAATGGAGGGAAAAGGAGATAAACCTAAAGATGCTGACTAGCCCTAGTAATAAGCCCTAAGAAAGAAACACCAGTGAAAGCACAGGAAAGCTGATAGCCAATGAAGAGTGGGTGTATATAGGGAGCCATTAGCAAGACATACTGAGAATAACATTGCCTGAATCAGCTATATTTATATTTTGAAACATCAGGGATTTTTTTCACGTGAATGTTCTTCCCGATCTAAGACACCCAAAAAGACCCTATTTGTTGTAGGAACTCTCCCTAGTGAAGAATCTGCGCAGACAGAATCTAGTATGCTTTACAGAACCAGAGGCTGGATTGTTGAGCGTCTGCCTATATATGCTTCACCCAAGAAAACAGGGAGAATTTACTCTCACCTCAAATTTGATGTCAGTTTACAATCCCAGGGGGTCTCGTCAATAGCCACACAGGCAATCATCAACTGTGGGGCCACTGGAAATTAGATAGACATATTCCAACGTAGAAAGGAGTCATGTTGAATTTGTGAGAGCTGTGGACAGATCTGAATTAACCTCAGCACCCGTTATGCTACAAACCAGTCCCCTCACCTTGAAAGGACCTGGTTGGCATACAGTGGAAATCATATATGACCTTATTGATGCACCACAGTTTAGGGTCATTTTGGGGATTCCCTGCTTGCTTAAACACAACCCATTGTTTGGCTCGGTCAAACTAACACTAACCTTTCTATCACAGACTGCCCTGAGTATCCACTGCCCTGATTTACATGCTGAAATTATGGGAGGTGGCGGTGCTGCCACAAGTGTATCAGGATTTTCAGGATGTTTTCAATAAAGAGATGGCAAAAACCCTTCAACCCCATCAATCATTCTAAACACGTGAGTCATAGTTCAAGAGGCCTTGCATCATGTAGTTATCTGAATGGAAAAAATAACTGATGCAGCATATAGAATAATTGAATGTATTTACTTCCTCCGTATGATTGAAGTTCATAATTTTACAAAACTAAACCTATCGCTGTGGCATCAGTATGTACTGATTATTTTTTCTGTTCAGATAACTACATGATGCATGGAGTTGGGGTAGTTGATAAGGGTCCCACGGGTAAAGAGTAGTTTGAATTGTGAACACCATATTGGTGTCTGGGGTGACAGCAATGTTGACATAATGTGTTCATTTAGCATGAATCTAGTGTAACTAATGGGAATGAGATATGCGTTACATTTAGTGTTGTTTGTGTTTTAGTTGATCCATTTTTTAATTTCATGTGCACAGCAACATAAATGTCAAAACTACTGATACAATATAAACGGAATATACGTGTGTCAGGACACATAGCTCTAAACAACCAGGCAGCAAGGAGCTCTACATGTACATGCGAGGTAAAAGGTCAACCTATTTTCAAAGCATTAGGACACAAACAATGCCGTAACGCACTCAGCAGCACTGGAAATGTAAATCTCTGTCGACATTTTCACTACAGAGAACTAACCCAAAACATGCTTATGTCTACAGATATCACCTATGCTAACATTGTAAAAAGCATAAGAACTTGTCTGCTTACTAAAGATACAAAATCCATCTTAAATACTAGACTAATCCATGAAGTATATGGGCAAAACACATCTGCTCCTGATGTGATGGTACAACTAACTCAACAAAATATGAAATGCATGTCCTTAATGCCAACCCTTAATGCTGAAGTCAATTCAACGATACAAAGTTGAAAAATAAAATGCAACTGATACTGCATATCAGCTGCACAGACAAACTAGAAGTGCACTGCATGACACTCCCTATGTGTCAACAAGCAACAGCACGACTAAATACCTTAGAAAAATGTATCTCCAACACAGCTGGATTAGAAAAATTATTAGCTCTGTGTTTAAACTGAAGGATAATTCTAAAACGAAACCTTGACGTAGAACAAGGTTTAGTCAATGCAATTGGTAGAGTTGTTGGCTTCCAAACATATCTACATGACAACAACATTTGATTTGTCAACATCCACTTTGACAAACTTTAAGAAGTTAAAGAAATAAGCCACACAATAGCATGTTTCCTTCTTTTTAAAGACATGTATGTACACAGAGAACAATTCTCTATATCTCTTGCATATGCTGTCATTATTCAAAAATCGCATGGTCTAACCCTAGATCATACATTGATTGACATTGGCAGCACAGTCTTTAAAGACGGTACGAGTTACATAGCACTTTCGCGTCTGCGTACACTCAATGGTCTATTCCTAGTTAGCGTTGATGCAAACAAAGTCAACGCTGACATTCCTTGCATCCTAGAATACAACAAGCTATACACACTGTACACCCCCATTTAGAAATGTATCCTGTACCAAAAATAACTGCACGTCCATCAAAAGACAAGGAAACAAATGTATCTTCTCAAAAAACAACTGCAGGCCCATCAAAGGATACAACTACACAACTCTCTGGTCCATTTAAACTTAGCAACACAACTGGAGTAAATTGCTATGCAAATGTAGCAATCAATCTTTTCTTCCAATTGCCTCCTATTGTACACAGAATTTACTAAAAACAGCTCAGACCAGTTGTGTTTGCAAATGCTTGTCCTTCATGGAAATCCCACAAATATGCCATGACAGCACTTATAGTGTCACAGGTATAAGGCAAGAATTGGACGACTGTACAGGAATGGTAAAATTCACCATAAACACACACGAAGATCCAAACCAAATACATCCCTATAAATTAAATCTTCCAGATTTCATACATTTGGAAACATACATGCACTCTTTGCAACCATGTTTCTCAAGAACACATCCCTAATGAATGATTTGTGTATGTATCCATACCAAATTCTGAATCCATTCCATTTCACCAGCACTGGCAGAATGTAAATCACAGCATACTATGCCCTTTTTGTAATTTAGACAATCGTTCCAGCTTACAAATAAACTCACGAGGCCAATGTGTGATATTAATGCTTCTAAGGTACAATGCAGATGGTACCAAAAACAATTGTAAGCTTACTAGCTTCACACATGACCAAGTATATCTTGGCAAGAAAACCTTCACAACAGTAGGCATAACCTGCCACACTGGTGCAACAACCACTTCAGACCACCATATTGCATATGTCAAAAAAGAAGTGGTTGGTTTGAAAGTAACAGCAATTTCGGTTACTCCAAAACATATGTTACCAGCAAATCTAACAAATGTCTATTTAATATTCCTTGTACCCAAATTTAGTCACTAAAGTATAGCACAACAAACAGTTAGAATATGCCAACAGGTATCTAACTACATCCATAATACTACAATAGTACTTTTAAAACCCAAGACAGTTAGAATACGCCAATAGGTATCTAACTACTTCAAAAATACACTTCATTGCAATGCACTTCAAATATGACATCACAGTTCTTGTTATTGCAATACTTCTTGTAAAATCCAATTTAATTACAGTATATCAACACTACCACCAAATGTAAAAAATACCTATTTAATACTCCACCTCAAATTTACTCACTAAAGTATAGTACAATAAACAGTTAGGGTACGCCAACTGGTATCTAATTACATCTTACATACTATAATAGCTCTTTTAAAATCAAAGACAGTTACAATATGCAAACAGGCATCTAACTACATTAATAGCACCCTTTATTGTAATACACTTCAAATGTGCCATCTCAGTTATTCTTACTACGAAACGTCTTCTAATGTCTAAGTACTTTAAACATTCCCTTAATTACAACACACTTCAAGCAAACATACTATCACACTTACACTCACAAATGTATAGTAGGTTTTTTTTAATGCACTATGGATTTTTTCCCAATGACTCAATTGTTATTTCATGTCAATACAACAACAGTGTAGCACACACTAATGTTGCACCAAACATAGTACATATAATGTACTATTTATGTGGGTCAAAAAAGTAAATGTATATGTAAAATGGTACGCAATTAAAGGTTTTAAACTATCTTGCTTAAAAAATTATACAGTTTTTTTTCACAACAAATTAACCAGAGATTCCAGCTTTGTTTACTGTATGCATCTAAGTAACCATACAAAGTATTATCCGATTTGTTATCTTCACAAAGAAACAAATAGATTTTCCATAAACACTATACTCAATTGAACTACAATCATAAACACCATATACACTTCAATTATAACATTCCACCATATCACAAATACTGTATACTCCCCCTACAGTACCTATAATTACTATAGTGTGTGTGGCCAGTGACCCCGACTAATCTAATTGCATGCTCCATTCCGGCGTTTGGGTTAAACCAGCAGATGCATTTTGGGACATGTATGCTGTCCAAAAGGCAGAGGGCTGGAGGAGACATACTAAATACATTGTTTGCAGCAAGCTACTAAGAGCTGCAGAGGGCCTGATTGCATTCACCTGTTCCAAGCTACTGCAGGCTAGGCTGCAGAGAGCTGGAGAGATCTTGATCAGAAACCACTGCTGCTACTGGCTACTGAAGCCAGGGCTGGGCTTAATTGAACACAGCTGCCAGAGTCTGTAATCAGCTCCACCCTGCTGGCCTGCTGGCTGGGAGGGCCTTTATAAGCTCATTTTGAACAGAAGCAGTTGTCAGTCAACTTCTTCCACTGGGAGTTCGTGCTGGTGCTCCTGTTACCAGTTTTTGACCTTTCCTGGAAATCCTCTTTTGGCCTTTAATTCCTGTTGCTGTTGATTCTTGCAGCTCCCTCTCCAGTCTGCTGCAGCCTTCTGCCCTGCTTCCCTGGGCTCATACCTGGCAGCTCTGCCACACTCTGCTGCCTTCTGCCCTGCTCCTCTGGGCACCCACCTGGCAGCTCTGCCACACTCCGCTGCCTTACGCCCTGCTCCTCTGGGCTCCCACCTGCCGGCTCTGCCGTACTCCGCTGCCTTCCGCCCTGCTCCTCTGGTCTCCCACCTGGTGGCTCTGCCACATTCTGCTGCCTTCCGCCCTGGTGCTCTGGGCTCCCACCTGGTGGCTCTGCCACACTCCGCTGCCTTCCGCCCTGCTCCTCTGGGCTCCCACCTGGTGGCTCTGCCGCACTCTGCTGCTTTCCGCCCTGCTCCTCTGGGCTCCCACCTGGTGGCTCTGCCACACTCTGCTGCCTTCCTCCCTGCTCCTCTGGGCTCCCACCTATACCTTCTGCCCGGCTCCTCCGGGCTCCCACCTGACGGCTCTGCTACACTCCGCTGCCTTCCGCCCTGCTCCTCTGGGCTCCGGCCTGACAGCTCTGCTACACTCCGCTGCCTTCCGCCCTGCTCCTCTGGGCTCCCGTCTGACAGCTTTGCCGCACTCCGCTGCCTTCTGCCCTTCTCTGGGCTTCCCTGCCTGGCAACCTTGCCACACTCCTCTGCCTTCTGCCCTGTTCCTCTGGGCTCCTTGCCTTGCAACCTGCCTGTTCTAGCTTCTGATATCCTATCCTGTCCTGTTCCTGGTTATTTCTTTCAATGCTGCTTTCTACTTGTATACATCTTGGTCCACTGTGGTGTCTCCACTTGAATCCGTTTTACCGTGTGACCCTGGGTTGGTCTCCGATCAGATCAGATAAGGGAAGACTCTGTTGCCTTCACCTAGTCCGTTGAAGTCATACCTGCCTCAGTATATGGTCTTTCAGTTTTACCCTTGCACTAAGTACAACAGTTTCTCGGCACGCCTACATCATGACGTTGCTGTATGACTGTTGTTAAGAGTAATCTGCTGGTACCTGTCTCTTTGTTTACAGCTTCAACTAACAGCTTTGAATGTACCTTTAATCTGTTATATGCTTGCATTGTCTCCGGAATCTCCCTTAATATACTTGCATGCAGTGAGAGATAGCATCTGCCCTGTGCTCTCCGCCTAGACTTGTGAGGGCTATACAGAAGAGACGGTTCATTTGAACGACAAACATGTGCTGAGAAGGCATGATCAGAAAGAGGCAATGCCTGTATTCGCACCACTGACCTGAGAGAAGGTCCCCTGTGTGTGAATGACCCCCAAGTGAGGATGGTCTCATCAGTGGGGAGAAAAACGTTCCATATGGGTTAGAAATAGCTTCAATGTACAGCATGTTAAAAGTAAGTGTAGGGAAGTAAGGACAAAGGGCTGAGTGTTAGGATCACATGCGTGTTATTTGCCGTACTAAGAACAAAACGGCATAATTAAAAATAGGAGAATTACTGGAAGTCAGATGGGAACAGCAGTAGGTCGGTTGCTGTGTGCCAGGATGGCCATCTGCATCTGGCATATCTTTAGTTGCTGAAAGGGCAAGCCAGGGAGACAGATTGGGAGATTGCTCAAATGATGTATCCCGTATCTAACCGCCGTCGAAAACAATAGTCCGAATACTGACCAGTAGGGGCTGTGCGCATATAAATATCTGTGCATCTGCCATGGCTTTCTCCTGTAACAGGCAGGATATCTCACCTTCAGAGGGGAGCTGTTCGTATACAGCATACAGCGACAACACTGTCCACCTCGAGTGGATTGTGAATCTGCGTCATCATGGAAACTGGGCTCCATGATATGCAATATTGCCTGCGCGACGCAAGAGGCGATGGCAACGCAGGGCTGCGCATGCATTGGAATGAACGTGGGCTGGAAAATAACTATAGCAATGGGGACTCTGCGGGAAACAGAGGACGTTTCTTTGTAATGCCTGAATGAAGCACCCCGAAGCGCGGTTTATCAATGGAAAAGTCTGAAAAAAGTAAACTAAAAAATGAATGAAAAAGGGGCCAATCATATGGAACAGGGCAATGCAGGCAGAAGAAACCTACTGGCTGGAAGTCTCATTTAGAAATGGCTCCATCAACGTCTGGATCTGGCACACGTGGGGCCAGTATAAATTGAAGTAAAAACCTCAAGCATGCAAGGAGCAGCAGCGTGGTGCATACTGCGAATGGAGACCATGGCCGAAGGTGATTGCTTGTACGTAATACACGGGAGAATATTCATAAGCATATTCATCTGCGGCTCCTCCTCATTCACTTACTTTCCGTGTTCTTGAGCCACTCTTCGAATCTAATAGTGCTGCAGCGTTTGGTTCTGCTGTATTTTCTCCTCTGCCCGTCGCCCTCCTAGATTAGAAGAGCGGCACAAGAACAAGGAAAGTATGTGATATGCCACACTCAAGGATCACATTAGAGAAGGAGTAGGACCAGTATAAATCTAAGAGTATCTAGACGGGGTATAACTTAAGAAGGTGGATGCACAGAGAGAGTCCCCCTATCAGTGTCGTGGATGTCAGCCCCACCAGTGTGTGCCAGAGACCCCCCACAGTGAATGACTTACCCTTCCCTCCTACCAAATCTTGGTACTAAGATCCAAGGGACCCCCCTATAACTTTGGCTCCTATTGACAAAACTGCACCAAACTTTGTAGAATCATTTCAAGGGGAGCATATACTTTTTCTGCAAAGTTTTGTAAGGATTCGGCTGCGGGGGGCAAAGTTATAAGCCACCCAAAATGGGCTTTTTATGAGTTCGGCAACTTAACCATAACTACAGTGCCGCTACCGCAGGCCCTGTAATACAACAAAGTGATGCATTCTTCAATCAGATTCTACTGGCTATACGGTATCAACCCATCTTGCTCTGCTTTTAAGTGTCCAGGTTAGGACACCATGGCTTCAGCTCAAAATCATCACACCCGCAATCAAAAAATATTACTTGCAGCTAAGGCTGTCCTGGCTCAGGCCAAGGAAATGTACAACTGGTATGCCGACAAACATTGCTGTAGTGCCCTCGATTATCAACTGGGCGACAAGATTTGGTTAGTCACAAAGACTTTACAACTGAAAGGACAATGCAAGTTTCTACCTAAGTATATTGGTACATATGCCATCCTTGCCAAGGTTGGATCAGAAGCATTCTGCAATCTTTACCAAGTAACCTCCAAAATACATCCAGTTTTTCACAGGCCTCTCTCTAAACCTGTACAGCATGCCCAGCAGCATCCCCACCACCACCAACAGAGGAGGAGTGGGGAGATGTAGAGTATGAGGTCTGTTAAATCCTGGACTCAAGGAGAAGCATCAGAGAGTTGTATTATTTGATAGACTGGAAAGGGAACGGTCATGGCAACCTGCCAGAAATGTCCATGCCCCTAAATTAATAGGACAATTCCATCAGCAATGCCCTCACATACCTCGAGGAAAGGGGGCTTCTTTTGAGAGGGGGCTTATTGTTAGATTAGGAAGGCTTTCCGAGCAACATTCCAGGGATATGTGGTCTGGGATTGGATGAGGCAAATTACATACTCATCCCACACAACACCACCCTCACTCATTCAGAGGAATTAAAATCAATGTTCAGCCTGGAGGATAAGCTCTTCGTTCCGTTCATTCTGATTTTCATTCTTTCTCTTCCACAGCCATGGGTAGATTATAACCACCCCTCCTTAGAAGACAACATTTTGAAACTTGAAGCCCCCCAAGGTACATGCACCAGCACCCCATTTAAAACACACGCCTGTAGTATATATTTGACTTTATTCTTTCCTGCTCTCTTCCACGGGTAGGTGTAGAATGCAACTCCACCTCCTTAGAAGTCACCATCTTGCAGCTTGAAGCTCCCTTTGTAACACTCCCTCCAGCTCCTTGCATGCATCCTGTTATCCTGCTGCTGCTTCTGTCAGGATCCAAAGAGGACTGACTTCATGTTTCCTATTTATATCTGTTTCCTGCTGAACTACTTCCAGGTTAGTTTGGGAATGTTTGCACTTTCCAGTGGGCGTCCATTCGCCCAGGAGTCCAGTACAAAGGGCAGATATAGCTGAGGGTTTCTACAAATAACTTCTCTATTTTCATTCCTTTCCCCCTATTAGCCTCTATCTGCCACTGGGTGCCACAAAACTTCTTCTTGCACAGCACACAAAAACATACACATGAACTTCAAATACAGCACTTTGCTGAATCAACTATTCGCATAGACATGCATTCTCCTCAACTGCCACTCTACACCTGCATACACACACGAAATCAATGAGCTCATTAACACACACATCCCTGATGTGCTCTTTCTCACAGAAACATGGATGACATCACAGCATGCAACCATCATTACTGACATGCTCCTCCCACCTATCATATCCACCACAGAAACCGCCCACACAAAACAGGTGGTGACATTGCCATCATTTAAAAAGACATGTTCATAATAGGCTACGTCATTCATCCCCCATACAGTTCATGTTAAGCCCCTTTTCTCTCATGCTCTCCATAACACCCACACCCCTCCATTTATCCACTTCATTTACAGCCTCAACAAACAACTCCAAACTCCACATTTATTAGATTAACTTCACAACTAACAACTACAATTCCCCCTGCACTGACATTTACCATGGAGATGTTAACCCTGGCAGTTGCCACCAAGAAAAACAACCCCATAGCAAAACCAATTCTCATCCCAGTCAGCCCCTATGACTTTGCACAACACATGACCTACACCACAAACATAACTGGCATCACCATGAACTTTCGGATTTCTAGCAAAGAACACATCTTTCTGGAAAATCGAATCTGAGTATCGTGGTCTGGCCACTTTGTGATCCCATTCACTCTCACTCTGCCATACAACATCCTTCCTCCCACTGCACATCCCATTTGCCCCACAACCAGACAAATTAAACACAATAAAAAAACAGCCGTAGTAGCACTCATACCACCCATTCATCCCCGCACAAACATCCCTCCACACTCCTCTACAATTAAAACAGCATCATCACCCAGGCACTCGACAGAACAGCTGCCCACAAAACACAGATAACACACAACCACCACCATCAAACATGATTCAACGGTTCCTTCCTCTAAATCATACAGGAAGTTAGGTACCTAGAAAGAGCCTAGCCACCACCAAGACACCCCACAAATACTGCTGCCACAAATACAAGACAGCCATACGCAACGCCAAAGATACCAACAGAAACATTTACACATCAAGTCACTCTCCAAACCACCATCCACAACTTCCACGTCCCCTTCCACCTCTATATGCAATGCACTCATGGTCTACTTCAACAGTAACATCAACAATATCAGACAATTTCTCCCCTTTGCTCTCCTACTACCTCAAACCACCCCCAAACCCTCCAACACACAGGACACTTTCCATCTCTTGGACAGAGACACCCTCATCACCCTCAGAAACAAAACAAAACCTGAACACTTCAGGGGTGATATATTCAAACCTCAATCTGCATCCAATTGCATCACCACCTTGGCTCAAAACTGGATCAACATCTCCAACACCTGTCTCACACATGGGACATTCCCCTCCACATTCAAAACACAAAAACTATCCCCATCTTAAAAAAGCATCTCTTGACCCCACGCTCCCTGAAATCTACAGCCCCGTCACTAGAGCCCTGCCATACCTCAGCAGAATCATGGAACGCTTTGTCACAACTCAAATTCAACAAATAACCACAAATTACCTCCTCAATCCATTCCAATCTGGCTTTCGACCTGGCCACAGCACTGGTACCACAACACTTGACATCCCCGATAACCTCAACAACATTACTGGTAAAGGACACAGAGCCTTACATGTACTTCTCGACCGCTATGCTGTCTACAACACAATAGACAACACCATTCTCCTCAACATTATATCCCACAGGATAAAACTCTTAGGCACTCTTCTTAACAGTTTCACCTCTCTGCTCAATGGCACGATACACTTTATTTCTGAGCCCCTTATCGATCTGACTCCACCCCAGTCAAATACCAGGTCCCGCAAGGATGCCCCCCTCCACTTTCTCCAACCTATCTGTGGAATCCCGCGGACCAGATGCTTTGCAACCACAATGCCCATTTTGACCAATACACTGATGAAACACAAATATGCTTCCAAATCTCATCCCCCTCACATCTCCACATCCTCAAAAGCTGTCTCTCAACCATCACCTTCTTTATTGCCACCCACTTCCCCAAACATCTCCTTATCTACCACCCATGCACAGACTCAACCTTTCCCCTTGGATCAAAGAACTCACCACAGATATCAAACACATATCCCTCGCCATACCTGTCAAATCCCTAGGCTCACCATTGACCCAACCTTTCCTTCATACAACACATAGTTGCTGTCACCAATCCGTACAACTACCTCTCCTCTGCAAGATAAAATGCATCCTTCCCAATAACAACTTACTGGATTCCTCAACAGCACCCTTGCCACCATGCAATCCATACAGAAAGCAGCAGCTAGTCTCACCTTCCACATACCCACACATTCACACATCAGCCCAGCTCTACTGGCACCCGAGATCCTAGAGAATCACCTTCAAAGTCTATGCATTGAACATAAAGCCATCGCCTCTAAACCCCATTTTACATTCAAAACAAACTGAACACCCATTCAAACACCAGATAAGCTAGCGAGTACCTTCTACACATTCCACTCTGCAAACGTACATGCACAATAAACAAGAATTTACCTATCAGGGACCCAGAGAGTGGAATGCCCTCCCGCTTCATATCCGCAGTTCACCCTCCATAAATACTTTCTGAAAAAGCCTCAAAACGTGCCTTCACGTGTCTAACCTAATCTTCCTTTCCTGTCATTACAGAATTTTGTAACTCCTGTTTCACCACCCACCTTTTGAACTTTTGGTCCTTGGAAGATGTGTCAAGACACTCTAGGTAGGGCTAGCCATGAAGAAAAATTCATATAAAATAAATAAATAAATATACTCCTGGACCAAGGCAGTGCGCTATAGAAGAAGAATCGACAACTCTCAGGTGATCCTTGGCCATATTCTAATTCTAATGGATGTTGCATGAGATTTGGAAATCATGCGAGAACACCTTAATCTCGGCAGCCATTTTGGAAGCCAGACATATGATCCTCAGAGACCCATGCTTGGCGTTCACGCAAATCGAAGAGACCCCAGGCCTTCTTCTGCTCATGGTAGTCTTTTGCATGCTTCCCGGTCTTCAACTTGCTGCGATCCTCAGCACTGACTCTCCGAATCTGAAAAGGAATAGAAAAACCAGGAGAAGGAGCAGCTTGCCTCGGATGCAAACTTCTGTTTTCAAGACTAGGAAGTGCAATTTACATAAACTACCACATCTCATTTAGTGTTAGAAACTGTATTCTAAAAGCAAGCTAATAATACAGGTTAACTGTTTCCCAGTGTGAGCCTTCTACACAGGGTATAAAATGGGGCATAAAATTGTCTCAGGCACCAATGAAAAAGTGGCCAATTCATTTCTTTTGTGACAGACTGAGTAGGACCTAAGGGGGAGGTTGTTGATACAATGTGATGCAGATTGTGCATTTTCAAGAATATATATTCAGTAACACTGGTCAAAACTACTCACCACATGGTGACTTATCAAAAAAAGTGGCCCACTTTGACCCAAAAAACAGTCCCACACATGCATTTTGTGTTTTTGATTCGGGAATCACCCTATTGCCCTATAGGCCAGTCCGAGCCTGCTTACAGGACCGCATAGTGAAGTAACTTTCTTTACCCCTCGCATGAACTTAAGAGTGAAATAACCCCATAGCACGGCATGTGATTCACAAAGTAACTCGTTCCAAGTTCGGTTTTGAACCCTCTCTACTTACCAGTGGGAGTCATAAGTAATTCAAGATAGGAAGATGGAGAGATAACTGTTCGTGTATCTCGTTGCTGCAGGGTATCCAGGAGCAAACACCAGGTTAAGAGAATCCACACAGAGGGAAGGCACACAGTAAACTCCGTCTCCTATAAGAAACTGCTGGGAACAAACAATGAGAAGTGTGAGTCAGAACCAGCAGTGGTCAGAACCAGCAGCCAGGTAGACCCCAGTGAGTGCAGGAGTGAATGATAAGCCCATTGCACAACAACCCCAATAGCATGTTGACATACACACACTTCCATGGATCCAGCTGTGAGTAACCCAGACAATGCACAAGTCATCAATGTGACATTGCAGGTCAGTACATTATGAGGCATGGAAATAGTGAACACACTGAAAAACTCACCAAGTTGGATGACGAGGCCAGGATGTAGAACACATACAATTATCATGGGACAGCAAGTATCAAAGACAGTCATCCATTTGCATGTCACATCACCACTACCCCTTGCCAGCATTCCTAGCACCCATGTGCAGGCACATCAGCCAGATTCCTGCAATACACGCAACATATGTCAATCAATGAAACCCACTAGATGTGTGTCTCAAACTAACAACTAGTGCCACAGACCATTAGGTGCAAGGCCTGCTTGAAGATTGTGTCCCACTCAATGTCACATTCACACCATCATAGCTTTCAGGGCACCTCACAGCTGACAGTACAACAGGATTTGCAAGCAACATTGGGCCTGCCCTAAATGGGCATACGTGATCCTGTATGACAGTGTAGCACAAGACACCACAGTCTAAGCCAAGTTTACCTTCCAGACTGTACATTTGCACACACAGCCATCAAGGCAGTAAACCTCCATACTGTCTGCCACATGAAGTATGCACCCACGGGGCCCTAGCACCATGTGACACTATAGTACAGAGAACACTATATGACAGGACACGTTACTAAAGCCCATCAAGGTATAGACACATGCTTTCATGTCTCCTAACTTGCACAAGACACCCAGTACCCCATGGAAGGTGCCAGTACCTCAGCATATCTGCCCCAGCAATTGGGAACACAGCCAGAGGACATGCTGTACCCACAAATGTGAGTGCCCACAGGACACCCAAAACAACCCTATCTAAGGGCACTGCTTCTGCCACTTCTGGGGGAGCCGGCACAATGGCCATAATTGTGCCACCAACTCCAGCCATGATAGAGGCTGCTGGGCCTCCCACCACTGAGCCACCTCCCGCCACTGCTGGGGAGTCAGAGGACCAATCCACCCATGGGCATATGCCCCTTGATTCCTCCTTCCTGCCCAGCATATCACCCATGCATTTCTCCCTATGCCCTTTGTCATCTCGCCACACCCTCTCTTATGACCGTCCTGAGGACACAGATTCCCATGATGGGGAGCAAGCAGGCCAGGCATCCGGATCGAGCAGCGGCAGGAAGCAATGCATCAGATAGCTGGGGAGTAACTGGGACACTCCCAGATGATGTGTGATGTGGGGCTGGGTGCCTCTAGCTGGATGGCCACTTTCCTGGAATGTCCCTCCTGGCATGCTAAAGAATCCAGTGCCAGTAACACCCTAAAGAGCCAGAGGGTGAGGGAGCTGGCTGAGTAAATCTCGGCCTGACATGAGACAAAGGCCAAGGCCATCAACATGACAATGCAGCACCACACTGGTAGTGAGCCTGCTAGTTCTGTTTTGGCCACCCGTAGTGAGGGATCAGTGGTAAGCATGCCACCAAGGTGCTCCCAGTACCGCATACGTCTTGCACCCACAAGAAAAGGGGTCAAGAGGAGGAGGTAGTGGACACCTTCATAGAACAGACGGGAGACCACGGGTGTGGGGAGCGGGATGGTTTTGGGGATGATGGTGTGGGGAGGAGCATGGTGTTGGGGATGACGGTGTGGGAGGGGGATGGTGTTTCGGGATGAGGCTGTGGGGAAGGGGAATGTGCTGAGGATGATGGTGTGGGGAGCGAGATGGTGTTGGGCATGAGGGTGTGTACATATGGAATACATCACTGTTCAGTCCAGTCATGTATCTAGTGTTGATCTAATTGAAATGATGTATTTGCATTCAGTGAATGGTCACAGTACTGTGAGAGGTGCATATGTGTTGAATCAAAAATAGTTGAGCATTAGGTCCTGGTGGACTATGGCCCTTCTCTCCCCTCCCAACATATGCCCTGAGTTGGCCAGATGGCAACTGCAATGTTTTCCTCATCAGAACAACGGGCAAATAGTCCTTATCTGGATGCAGTGGAATGTTACGTAGTATGCACATGTTGATGATTCTCGCAACTTTAACAGGGCTATGCATGAGTGCACCAACTGTCTGTTGGTTTTATGTTAGCACCACCTGGATGATGTTCTTGATTCATGATTAATTTCAAGCTGGATATTGTAGTTTTCCTAGTTTCCTTTGCTATCTTGTATACCATCCACAATCTCCTTAATTAGGGGAGGTCCATTGGCTAAAAACGTAAAAATGTAGGAGGTTATATCTAATCATAAAAAACCTTTAAAATCAAGCTAATCGGGGCATCTAAATGCATTTGATTATAATTAGTAATCAGCATAGTGAGAGTTAAGTGTACCGGTACACGATTGCATGGAATGCACCATTTTTTGATAGACCAAGGAAATGTGTGGATTAAAATCCTTCAGTGAGCACCTTTCTTGGATATATTATAGATCTCTTCTGTTAGATCGGATGAAGAAAAATATCTACTAGCTATACTACCAAAATACCATTTCTTCTATATTTTGAAGTAAATGCCATGGTATGCTCTTACCCATTGTATCTCCCCTTTTCTTTTAAAGTCTGTTCATATGGAAAAAAGTTACCTGTCATTTGCGCATGATATATGGTCCACTGTCTTCAGGAGCTATGTTGGTCGGTGGGAATGATCGAAATCCCCCATTAGGGTTTGTTCATTGGATTGATTATTTCCTCTAGAGTCCTAAAATGATTGCAAAAAAAAACTTTCCAGTTCAAGGCTTACCTCGCTAATGCAGTGTGTATGGCTCCATCCTTGAGCGCAAATTGTCTACTGCTCCAGACAACTCACTAAATGAATACAATTTACACACCACAGAGAGCCCCATCTTCTCATATCTGCAGTCATAAAACAGTGCTACAAAGCAATCTTGCCTGCTCCTAAATTAGCACCATACCACGCCTCCTGCAGATCCTGACATTCCAAGAAACAGTGACAGTGGTAGACTGTATGCGCTAGAAGACATAGCATAACATGGCATAGCAAAGAGATTGACCCATTCCCTGCTGCGGCAGTACTCTGCAAAACTCATTGGTGACTGGCAGAAAAAGGGGAGGAAATTAATGTTGCCTCTGCTCAGGCCAGTGCTGTTTACTAGAAGGGTTTATTTGCCCAGGATCACACAGTTTAAACAGTGAAGCTGGAATGTTAACCCGCTGTACATTAGAACACATACATGCCATGCTGCACTTTGTAAAAAAAATAATGAAATTTTGTATTTCAAGGCCCAAATTAGTATTGCCATACAGAGTAGAGCCCTAAAGTTTTCCATTACCATTTGCGAAAAAGCCATCACGTCCTGTTTGTGATTGGAATTCTGGGACTTATATGGGAATATGTTTTGCTAAATTACAAGTTGGGGAAAAACGTCAAATAGCAGAATCTTGAACTGGATGGCTCTCTCACGCATGGGCTGGTAAGAGAGCGCTTTGATAATTGTATTTGCAATCTACCAAAGCTTAAAGCAACCTTGTAATATATCAATTCCGAGAAAATAAATGCTCAATCAAAAGATTTTTGGTTCAGCTTTATTTTTTGCTGAATTAATGGAAAACTGGAACTATGAGTAATGCATGTCAGAACGAAATTTTCTTTTTCCACTACTCTGTAGAAATGGTTGTCACAAACCTCTTGCTTGCTATTGTGAAAAATGCAGAACAATCCTTTTTCATGGCTTCCTTTCATAAGAGGCTTTCTGTTCTGCATATTTTCAGGCATTTGGCATTGATGGGGCACTGAGGCCTTTCAGATGTGAATGCCCCATCAGTGCCAAATGCCTAAGCATGTGTTAAAGGAGAGAGCAGCCTTCGAGGAAGAAAAAGGTGTAATTGCAGGCCATAAAGGACAATACGCTGTTCCAGGGGGGTTATTACTGAACCCGTTTCACATTCGACTCTATTCGGGGCTTTGTCTGTTTGTGTACCTACATAAAACACCTTGTTGTCTTGCCTTTAAGCTTGTTGTCAACATGTTGCTTCACCACATGGCAAGGTAGCGATGACATGTGGCTTTCCTAGTGCTCTTGATTTTAGAAAGAATACTGTAAACGTTTATTTTCACCCACCCTTTCCTCTCTCACTCTAAAAATGACCCAGGGGTCAGAGCAGGAGCGTTCTCCAGCACACAGTGGGCCTCATTACGACCCAGGCGGTAAGTTACCGCCTGGGTCGTACCTTTACCACCATGGCGTAAACTACGTTTACGCCATGGTGGTTGGCGGACTTACCGCCCCATTCCGAGGTTGGCGGGGCGGTAAGTCCCCAATCCCCATTTACCCTTCCCCATTCCCATTTTTGCCCCATAGGGCATAATGGGAGTGGGGAAGGCGTTAATTACGCCACCGTAAATTACGGTGGCGTAATTAACATCAAGGTCCCTTAGCGCCATGGATTTTAACACCTGCTAAAAGCAGGTGTTAAAACCTCCATGGCGCTAAGGGACCTCGGAATCAGGCGGTAAGGGTCGGCGCTGTTTACGCCGCCGTAAACCCCTTACCGCCTGAGTCGTAATGAGGCCCAGTGTGTTTTTCTCTCCTTGAATCTTTGTGCCTGGAAACAGGCGTTTGTTGCAAGTGACTGTAAGCAAGCCGACCCCTTTGCAACACAGAATAGCTTGCTGGCCCAGCAGCCCAGTGCAGGACACCATGTGGAGCTGCGACATGTAATGGGTTTGGCTGCCATGCAAACAAGTCCAATTACACGCGTACATTTGCTCAAACAAGCGGACAAAACCCGCGACAAGCGACCTTCAAATATTATAAGCGACTTTGGACAAAAACAAGCCCAAGGTCGCTTATAATAGGCGCATCTGGCAAAACACTGACACACGTTCTTCGTTAGCATCAGCAGCAACAAAAATATTTCCAAAATGGCTGCTTTTTATTTATCCACTAAATCACGTACCAGCGTGATTACGTTGTATGTTTATTTACTTTCTATTCTCTTGCTCTCTAGCGGCTTCAGCCCATCGTTCCTATTCATATTTACCGTTCATAACCATAATACCTTAGATCAAAATCAGCCTCTGAGTGTAATAAAAAGACTGTCTGTCAGTGTTATGTTAGTGAGTACCCCACGGTTCTTCCTTAAACGTTCTCATCCATTGCAGAATATTGTAATTTTATGCATGTTGTCATGGTTGGTGTATACCCGGCACAACAGAAACCCCAGATTTAAAATCATCTCACCTTTTCATGAGACTGCGTCATCTTACCTATCATGGAATACAGTAATATGTTCCCTCCAACATCGTTTTCAACACAAGTATTTCGGTTTATTCTATGGATTCAGAATCTATTGATGGTTGCCATTGTTTCTTTACACAATCCATGACATTTTAATTCACTATATCAATATAACTACATTTGATTAAAATAATTATGAATTCATTTGGTCCACCATCTAGATGTTAACCAGTGTACTTCAATTCCTCCACTGAAGTTCAATCCTAGGTGTTCGTCCAAATCGTATGTGTGCTTTAAAGATCTTAACTGCGTGTGGCATGGGGTAATATGTTCATTCCTCATATATTTTTTACAAACCTGTTACGGTTTATACTACAATGTCAATGTATTCTACTACTTGTGGCTATCAGTTAAGATGATCCATCATCCATGTGTTTATTATATCCAACATGCTCACATTCTAAGTGCCCGCATTCCAATAGTGGATTCTAGCTTTTCGTTCATATAGTACATTGTAAAATACTGTTACGCTCACCTGGTATCAACAGGGGCGCCACAGACACGATGCTGGATTGGCGGCTGTCCGCTATCTTGGGCTTCCTCTGCCTCGTTATGTGCCTGGCGGGGGTAGCGCCTATGACAGGAGAATGTAGTAATTAGGTTTGGGTCTGTGGTGGGTGAGACTCCCACCCCCCTCTGATCCCTGTTGGGTGTCCTGACCCACGTTTGAGCTATCATGCTGCAACATTTGGTGCTGTGGGCTTAGAAAATCCAAGATGGCCAAAAAGCCCACAAGTGCGCCAGAATCCAGGAGAACCACGCAGTTTGTGCGCACACCAAAATGGTTACCTCACTTGCCACCCACCAATGTAAAGAAAGATCTTTGTTAACAAAATCCACTGTTACTGATGTCAAAAAGTTGCTGAAATCGTGGCTCACCGGACCACTTTAAAGATTCAACCCTTTTGTGGGGTTCCACATAACCATTTTACTGTAAGGAACCCCATCAAAACAATGTTAAGCAAGGATTATTTACTACCATGTAAGAACCATTCCTGTTTGGAATGCATTAATTCAAGAAAGATCCCAAAAATGGATGCAGTACCAACAAAATCCTCAAGGCGGCGCCAGCGGTCTAAACTCTGACAGGAGAACTAAGTGCAGTTGCTGACAAAGGGATTTGACTCAGCTGACTTCAAAGGCTGCATTTTAATTAAAAATTAGCCACCTGCTGTTCCCTCTCACCTCAAGAGATTCACACCACAGCCCAGGATATCACATGGTCATAATAACCAAATGCAAAGTGACCACCTGGTCTGCTGACCTCAACCTCCTGGAGACCACACAATAGGCTATTGCACTTGAATAGAATATGTTGATTTTGACTGTTTCCTGTCAACAAAGGCCTGCCTGCCAGAAGACACATGTGATCACTGACCCACCCAAGTCTTGGAGGCGGACTCCAACACTCTGAGAACTGAATTGAAAGCAAAATATATATTTTACAGAAACACTGATAACTCTTTGTAATCAAATGACAGGAATGTATAACTTTGAGAGCCTTCATTTAAAATATGTATCTTCGATTCAAGCCCAAACTCCAATTTGTGTGATGTTCTGGGGCAAAACCCTGCTATTTATGTATACTACAGATTCTGTGTTTAAGCTAGAGACATGGTAATTTACTGGAGTATGTATGGTCAGGCCGTGTACATGTGTATAAATCTGGAGAAAAATCCGATGTTGCAAAACCCACTAAAAAGCACCAAAGGTTGCCATTTCTGAATGCAAGCCCCCAGGAAGAGCAGAGTTTGAACAGGGTATACCTCATGTGATATGTGATGGGTGCATGTAATTTCAAACCACTGTGTATCTATGAAATATGTCTTTTTGATCAAATATAGATTTGTGTGCAATTTGACAGGGGAGTGTCCGTTCTACAGGCCATATAATGACATCGCTCTGACACTCCACTTCTTTTCCCCAATCAAGAGAGAAAGGAAAGCTTGACCAATGGGCAGTTGAGAGAGGGGCTGGCTAGTGATGCTGCACACACACCCACTTTCAAAAGACATAAAAAGAGCCACTAGAAGCTAGAGAGGACATTCAATTCCATTTGCTGTGGAGCATGCTGATCGCCGACTTCACATCCAGAGATCCAGACTTCAAATCCATCAATCTCCAGAACCTGTAGCAGTACCTAGAAAGCAGAGCAGTATCCAGAATCCAGAGAGGCTAGACCAGCAGAGCAGAGCTGACCCAGACCGCTGTTAGCAGAACCAGAGAGCTGACCCAGATCACTGTGAAGTGCCGAGACCAGACCGGAGTCCAGTCCAAAACCTGACCAGATCCGTGGCGAGGCCTATTTCTAAATATATTGTGAGTACCTAGCAGAACTGTGCAGAACCAATCTCTTAGTTAAAATAATATAATTCAATCTATTTTAATCTAACCAGAACTGCCTCCTAACTGTCACCTGACATTTGCAAAGCTGTCACCTGTCATTTTCTATCTGCAAGCTGTAACCTGTCTCTTTGAACTTTCAAAATTTAAAGTTTGAAAAACTACATTTATTTAATTGTCCGTATCTATGGAACCGTTTGGGCTAGGAACTTGGTTTAACTTTCCTCTGAAAGCTTAGAATCTCAGCTTTGCAACAAGCCTAGAACCGACTTCCTATACTTTCTCCGTAATCACGATTCTCGCACTCACGAATTTTACTGCGATTTGCGATTTGGTTAAAAATCCAGCCACGTGTAACCATCAGCAGTCATCTCTTTCCTGACTAAATTTCGTTTGCCTCTTAAGAACCATCCCTGAATCATTGCTAGAGTGAGTCTGGACTAATATTAACTAGATACCACTCACCCTGAACCTCCTGAAGGGAATTAAAAGCATTTTCAGCATATTTCTCACTGCATTGTCACCATATTCAAAGCACTTGGGTCTGTGTTTCAAAACTCCTATCTGTTGTATAAGCTGCTGTGGGGGAATTGAACTGAATTCTATTTGATTGCATTCCTAAGAACTGAGTCCCATTCTATTCATCTCCTTACATTGCATTAAGGGGGGGGTGATTTGTCCAAGAAAGTGATTACATTGTCTTTTGCTGAAATCCTATCAAGTTTTTTTTCTGTACTGCATTTTCATTCCACCTTTCATCCATTTGAAACCATAAAGGTATTGTTGCTATCTTATCCATCCTATAACCACTCATCATTGATTATAAAGAAGTGTGCTAGTGCCAGACTATCCATTATTAAAACAGAACTGCTTCTTGGCTCAGTGGGGTCAGGGGGATTCCAAGAGAGGGGTGTTATATAGGGGTAGTGACCAGAACTCATGAACTGGACATAAAGATATATCAATAAGGGTTTCCATTCAGTATCCCAGACTAGGCATTGACTTAGCTGTAGTGTTGAATTGAATCCTCTTACAAATTGGGGGCTCGAGCCCGTCGTTTGGGTTAGATCTATCACTTGTGCAGATTAATACAGCATGCCAGCTGATCAGATACACATATCCGGTCGGATCACCACGCTGTGTTACGCTGTAAAGCACTCCTCAAAGGAACGCTCTAAGGAAAAGGTCTGTTTTGCAAAAATAAAATACAAACTTCTGTAAGTCAGGACAGAGACCAATCTCTAGAATGACGACCTTAGTAGACATGAAAATAGCCAGAGAGCACTTCTTACATAAGTTATTTGTGAGAGGTGAGTGGACTCACCAGGACCGCATGGTCTGGTTGCAGGCCATCACGCAACAGGTCACTGAAACAGGGTCAGATACATGGAGAGGTCAGGGTCCCTTACATGTGGCCCTGAGTGAACTATACATGGCTCCTAAAGCTAAGGATGAACAAGACAAGATGGTTAGGATAACGGCATACCTGTACCTATATATGGGAGACATGCAGGATAAATGTACTGAAAGCCAAGATCTGGCGAATAAGCGACAGATGGCGTTAGAGAAGGTCCAATCTGACCTGGTCTCTTCTGAGCAGAGGCTGCAGGGGAGCCAGGAGTCAGAAAATGATAGTAGACAGTATATCATTAAAATAAAAGAGGACATGGATATACTGCAACAGGAAAAGACAGACCAGGATACCAGAATTCTGGCTTTGCAGAAGGAACGCCAAGACAGTTTGGACTCCCTACTGCAGAGCCAGAAAAAGCTGGAGCAACAGATCAATTTCAACAGGGCATGCACAGAGCAGGTAGCCACCCTGCAAATCCAACTAGACTGAGAGAAAGAGGAGAGCAATAAACTGATCCTGAAAGACCTGGATACCCAGGCAGAGTTTGATCAGGAGCGCCAGAAAGCTGGTGCCTTCCAAAGGCAAAGGGACGACCTGGCGTCACAAATTCAAGCTCTTGGTCAGGAAAGGGACACCTTAGGCCAGGAAGTCTGCCACTTAAGAAGAAAAATGGAAGAAAATCACCTGGCCCACCAGGGACTGGGTGACCTCCAAAAAGAACACCAGGACTTGCTAGAGCACACCAGGAGGGTGGAGGAGGCTCTGGCAAGACAGGAGCAGGCCAATAGGGACACTGCTCAGGAGGTAACCCTCCTGCAGCAAAGACTGGTCCAGTGCTCCAGGACCAATCAGGAAACGCATAGAGAGAATGAGGCTCTCTGCCAGCACAACGATATGCTCCAACAACAGGAAGCGATGCAGGAGAGACTGATAGAGTCTAGTAAGGCCTTAACTGAGGAACTGAAGGCGCAGGCTCTTGCATTGCAACAGGTAGCAGGGGCGGATAGAGACCAGGTGCGGTGGGAAAGGGAAACTCCAGAGCATAACCTCAGGAGCCCTAGTACCAGAGGCCTTTATCTCTCTCAGTCCCTGGATTCTGCCACCCCCCTGTCCCCTGGCGCACATGAGCACCGGGCCACAGGGATGGCAGATTACTATCCAGCCAGAAGCATGGGGCTCATAGGCCAGTACCTCCCAGGAATGGATGGGCGGGCATCCGGGTATGGGCACCCAAGCACAGTGCAATTTAGTGGGGAACCCCAGGAGAGTAGGCCCATTAAGGGCATCCTGAAAACCTCTGCCCAGTTAGGTCAGTGGGGGGGTACCCATCAAATCCTGGCAGCAAGGAGGAATCTGAAGACTCCTCTGAACGGCGCAGGACACAGGAGACCAGGTCCCCACATTCTGCCAGCCATTCCCAGGCTCGCAGAATCCGGGAAAACCTGGAAGATCAGACAGGAACCTCTGGGAGCAGTGCCTCTGAGTCAGAGGATGAATGGACCAGGGTTACCCGAACCAAAAAGGCCAATAAGGCAAAAAGGGCCTTGCTTAAGGACCCATTGAAGCAAATAAAGGCAATAAGGAGTGTTATCCCGCCTTATCATAAGAACGCCAAGTAAATGATGGAGACTTTCCATTTGAAGGACAGCCGTAGCTGCATCCAGTACGTCAAATGGACATTCTCCCCAGAATACTCCAGTTTCTTTGCGGGGCTGGAGGACCAAAATTATTTAAGATGGTCCACCTATAAGGCGGCCATCTTGAAACATTTTTCTGTTCACAGAAATCCTCAAGAGGCTCGCAAGGCAGCCTACAATTTGCAATGTGGGGAGGATCAGGCCCCACAAGAATTCCTGCAAGAACTGAAACGTGCCTTTGCGCAGACCACCAAAAGGGTGCGCACAGACAGCAGAGAATTTGTCAATACATTTTTCCATGCCTTGCCCAAATATATAATGACCCAGCTCGTGAGAGATTTTCATGAGAAAAGATCTTTAGACTGGGTCATTGAACAGGCTACCCGGATCTATGAGGTGCAGAAGCCCATTGAAAATAAAAGCAATACCCAGAAAAATCCCAAAACCAACAGCACCCCCGCTGCTGCCAAGGTGGCAGAGGTAAAGGTCATCCCCGTTTTGGATTTGGAGATGGGGGGGCCTAAAAACCTACCTGCACCTAATAATTCACAGCCCAGAAATCCCTCGGGCCAGTCACAGACAGGGAGTCGAGGAGGTAGTCCCACAAATGGGGTCCCCCGCTCCCCTGACTATGTAAGTGCCTGCTATAAGGGAAACCGACCAATCCTGGGTTATGTGTGGACTCCTCCAGCCCAAGGGGGGGGATCCAGCCAAGCACCTGAACCGGGGAACTTCCCTCCTAACTTCCCCCAGGAGGGCAGAAATTCTCCAAATCCTGGGCAGAACTTTTTCCCCAGGTATCCACCCAATTTCCAGCCCCAAAATCATCCATCCTTCTTTCCCCAATTCCCTGAGCTCAGACAACCTAATCCGGGAGAGGGGAGGCCAAGGGTGGAGGGGTACCAAAATCTTCTCAACCAGGGGTACTACCAGAGAAGGGATAGCTACCCTTCCCGGGATCAGCCCAGGGGAGAAAATAGAGCCCCGTATCAGCCTGAGCGGGTTTCCCAGTTAGAGCGCCAGGACCAAAATATGGCACGGGATCTGGGTCACATACTGAGGGCTCAACAGAACCCTCAGATGAGCGTGCCACCGCAGAATGCCCCAAACTCTGGACCTGGTACTCCAGAACAATGACGGGGGCAGCACCCCGATAACACACCTGCTCCCAGGGAGGAGGCACAAGGGGAAGGGGGGTGTAAAGCCTTGGAGGAAGCTTCCTTCCCAACTTGTAAACAGCCCCTGGAAAACCAGGAACCGGAAACAAAATCTCCTGCCCCTGAAAGCCTGCCTCCCAAGGAGCAGAGGGGGGGTAGGAGAAATAAAGGACCCAAACAGACCCACTTTGTGGAGGAGGTACAGGTCTTCCAATTTGAGGGAGAGGGATCCTCAGAAGATCCTGGGAAAAGGATCTTTTCCTTCAGAGATGGGGGAACTCCTCCCAAGGAAAAATGGGTCCCAAGGGATGTCAATTCAGACTGGGGAGATATGGAGACTGAGCTACCGCTGCCCATCATCTCATCCCAGAACCCACAATACAAAATCCCCTGGTTCAAACCCATCCTGATAACTGCCTCCAAAAAGGGTGGGGCGGCCCAGAACCAGAACCAGGGGAACCCACAATGGCTCTGATTTCCAGTTGCCAACTTTTTCTTTCAGATTCCCAAGGTTCCCCACAGAATTCTGCCCAAATCTCTTCGCTAGCAATGTCCAAAACCAGAAAGTTATCCCACCAGTTGTCCAAAAATGTGCATTATCTGTGCCCCCTTGAGGAGAAGGAGGGAAGATACTATGCCCTGGTACAAGTACAGGAGCAGGGTACAATTTCAGCGCTGGTGGACACGGGATCTCAAGCTACCCTTCTGTCTAGAAGGGCCTTTGATGAACTGAATGCAGGAAGGCGAGGGAATTACCAAATTCCTCTCACCTCTCTTCCTGGACAACTGCAGAACTTTGACGGGAAGGAAATTCCCGTTGAGGGGACTGCAGACTTGGACATTAAAATTGGGCGACACAAGGTGAGACACCCGGTCATAGTAGTGACTCCAGAGGGCACCCCTTGTTTACTAGGGAATGACCTCCTGAGAAGGTTGTCACCCCTAATAGATTGTGTAAACAAGGTCCTCTGGACCGAGACTAGCCGACCAATAAAATTAAAACAAAGTGTCAACCATGTTAGTTTAAACAGCACCTGCCACATGGTTGAACAAAAATCTGACCAAGTAGAATTTCACTTCCAGAACAACCAGATTCCAGATGTGACAGTAATAGCAGTAGGACAACAGTCTGGTGATGGGGGGGTCCTCTCTATTTCTGAAAATCAATCTTCCTTCCAGTTTAAGGTGGTATTCCACACTGGAAGGAAACACCCTGAAATTCTTTACTAATCCACAATCAGAAACTGTCACTCCTATAGTCCAGAAAGAGGTAAAATCAGCTCAGAGCCTGGCTGATATTCAGCAAATTGGAGAGCAGTTGTTCATCCCTGTTCAGTTAAATGATGGGAAGGACTCTGTTCTCGCTCGAGTGTGTGTGAACAACGGTAAGAGCTTCATCAGCGAAGCCATGTTCCGCCAACTCCCAAAAGATCCAGCCATTCCCACATTCAAACTGATAGACAAATGGGAAATGGACCTGGAAGCACCTAATTCCAAACAGCTCCTGCCAAGCAGGTGTATGCTCAAAATCTCCATTGGCAACAAGAGCATAGTCCATAATTGTTGGGTCGTGCGAGACGTCACTGCCGCCTTTTACTTAGGCAGTGACATTCTCAATCGCTTTGCCATTAGTTTGGACCTAATAAACTTCAAAGCTTGGTCCCGATTAGCGGATAATCCCATGGGCTTTGATGATCCAGAAAAAGCATTTAGGTCAGCTCAATTGCTACCTTATGCAGTTGAAATTCAGATCAAAGAGGAAGTCACCATCCCAGAAAGGACCCGACATTTCTCCCTGGAAGTGGAAGTTAAAAGAGGACAATATTTGCAAAACCCTGATGCTTATATACATCTAAACGCTTCTCTCCAACAGCAAGGGTTGGGGGTAAACCCAACACCATTAGTTAACATAGAACATGACACCATTCTAATAGAGGTGGATAACAGCGACTTAAAGAGTATTACTCTAGCCGCAGGCACCATTATTGGAATGGCGGTTGATGACCGACATTTTTCCATCGATTTAGGAAATGAACTGTTAGGACCAATCCCCAAGGACTGTTTTGACAGTGACAGTGATGACAATACAACACCAGACAGGATGTTTACCCGGCATGGGGGGAACTTCCTGTTGTACACTTCCTGCCCTTATGGTAAGGAAGATGTGACTTGTGACTTCAGGAGGGATGAGGTGATTTTCCAGGTCCATGAGGGTTGCCTTTCCCACCTGGGGCCTCCAGTCCAAATCAGCACTCTGACCAGGGACTTCTCCACCCAGCTGGAGGAGGCCGCTGAGATAGCCAAACCAGAAGTCTTTCCAGGCTTCAGGCAGATGGTGGAAGAGAGAGTCAACCTAGCTGATGCCTGTGTGACTCTGGAACAAAAGCAACAAAAGCAAAAGTTGAAACAAGTTTTCTTGGATTTCCAAGATCTCTTTGCGGTAGACTCATATGACTGTGGTCACACTGACATCCACACAACAACAATCCCCACGGACCCTGGCATGACTCCTTTGATTGTGAAGCAATATTGCTTGCCTCTCGCATCAATGGAGTCCCTTACTGAAATAATTAAGAACCTTGAGTCCCGGGGAATAATCCGTCCAGTCCACAGCACCTTCAATAATCCGGTGCTGGGAATATTGAAGCCAAAAGTCCAGTGGAGACTCTGTGCTGACCTTAGGGAGCTCAACAAACGGGTCCATACTTCCCGATGGCCTCTGCCCTACATTGACCAAGGGCTGGGCCCAGATCCAGGGGTCACAGGTATTCACTGCAATAGACCTGACCAATGGATACTGGACTGTGCCTGTCTGTAGGGAGGACCAATACAAGCTGGCTTTTACCTTTGGGGGCCAGCAGTACACATGGACCCGGACTCCCTTCGGATACCTGAACTCCGGCAATTAATTCAACATTATCCTACACAAGGCCATGCCCGACCATGGTGCAAGGGGTAACCTGGCTTATGTAGATGATGTCCTCATCAAAAGTTCATCTGTGGAGGAACACATAGCGGAGATCCGTTATGTTCTGACCCAGTTGAGGGCCGCCGGAGCAAAACTTTCCTTTCAGAAAGCACAGTGGTGTAGAACCTGTGTTAATTTCTTGGGGCATGAGATTACTCCTCAGGGTCTCTGTCCCCAGGAAAAGAAAGTGGAAGCACTTCAGAAACTGAAAGACCCCACAACTCTGCGGGAACTAAGGAGCCTCCTTGGACTGACTAATTACAGCAGAAAGTTCATTGAGGGCTACGCAGAGATCACCAGACCCCTGATTCATCTCCTGAAGGATCGGGTCAAGTGGGAATGGGGTCCAGAACAATCCGAGGCAGTAAGACAACTCAAAAGAAGCCTCTCACAAGCGCCTTGCCTAGCTTACCCTGCCAGAAACAAGGAGTTCTTCCTGGAGACAGGGTTCTCTAATAGGTGCTTGACGGCAGTATTATACCAAAAGCATGACAAGGTCAATAAAGTAATCTCCTATGCGAGCAAAACTTTATCCTCTGTGGAGGAAAAATTCAACGATTGTGAGAAGGCACTCCTGGCAACGGTGTGGGCATTGAAGAATTACCGCCCGTTTATCCAGGGGGAACACATCATAGTGGAGACCCCACACCAGCCTCTGCAATATCTCCAAAGTGACAGAATCTGGGCCGGAAATGTGAGTAATGCCCGAATTACTTCCTGGATTCTGTCAATGCAAGGCTTTCCTGTGGAGGTCAGATATGGCCAAAACAAGAAGAGTCCCCTCGCGCAAGGTCTGGCTGACTTGCATGACTGTGCCAGAGAAAACTGTCTCGAGGACGAAAGTCTAAAAATCAAGGACAACACAGAGGCATACCTTAATTCCCCACACAAAGTCTTTGAAGAGGACAAGTGTGAGGGAATACCCACTGTCTATGTGGATGGATGCTCTTACCATGTTGACAACAACGGGGAGAAAGAACTGGTGGCCGGCGTAGGGAATGCATGGGTGAATGAGTCCCCAGAACCCTCCGCTGGATACAAAATTGGTCCCCGAAGTAGTCAGGTGGCAGAATTGATGGCTGTGCATCAGGCCATCCTCACTGCTGTCCAGCATCAACTCCACGAACTGGTCATAATCACAGATTCGGATTATGTACGGAACGGGTTCGTGGAGCACCTGGTTAATTGGAAAACCAGAGGCATGTTATGTGCTAACAACAAACCCTTGAAACATGGGAAGTTGATCCAAAACATTGATGATCTGGTCACCTCGAAGGGGATGACCATCTATTGGAAGAAGATCAAGGGTCATTCCAAAATAGAGGGACCAGACAAAACTGGAAATGACTTAGCTGATCAGCTGGCCAAAACCGGGGCCATCCAAGGGGATCTAATTGAGATTGAGTCCCTGTTGGGGGAAATCCAGGTCACTGCTATCACTAGGTCCCATACAAATGCTCACAATGATCTTTCAACTGCCCAATGGAGCAAGGAGACCCCTGATGCTGATTTGATTACAGCTCAGAAGGGGGATCCAATTATTGGTAAGTTTTACCAACACATTGAGGACCCTGAGAACTTTCCCCTGACGGATACCGATTACATTGGGAAAGAGGACCTAAGAGTGTTGATGAAATGTCCAAAAATGTTCCGAATCCAAGACGGTTTGCTGGTAAGGAAATCCAAAGCTGGCCATGATCAGTGGGTGGTTCCTACCTCATTCCGAAGCCTGATGTTAAGTCACGCCCATGATGCGGCCACCGCCGGTCATAGGGGGTTTCACACAACACTGGAAATCTTAAGAGAGGTTGCATACTGGCCACACATGGGGCAGGACCTCGACCAATACTTGAAGGGGTGTCTTGTGTGTGCACAATTTCAGCCATCATCCCTCACACACCATGCACCCCTCCAAAAGAGGGGGATGACACTGCCATGGTCAGATTTGCAAATCGACTTTGTAGGCCCTGTGATTCGCTCGTCTAGAGGAAACAAGTACATGTTGACCGTTACATGCTTGTTTACCAAGTGGGTGGAATGTCTCCCAGCCCCAAACTGCAAGGCAGACACAGCAGCTGCCCTGATGATTAACCACATCTTTTCCCGTTTTGGTCTACCTCAAAGGATTGAGTCAGACAGGGGTAGTCACTTCACCAGTGAAGTGATGACAAAGATGTGGGAGATACTGGGGGTCAAGAGAAAGCTACACATTGCTTACAGGCCAGCTTCTTCTGGAGCAGTAGAACGCTACAACCGGACAGTTGTGAGCATCTTAAAAAAGTTTGTGGCAGATTCTGGGCCAAGTTGGGATATCCGATTACCTCTGGTCCTAATGACCATCAGATCTACCCCTTCATCTGCAACCAAAATGTCACCATTTGAGTTGATGACTGGACGCAAGATGGTGCTTCCGCAGCATTTGCTCTACAGGACCCAAGAGCAGACACTAATAAATGCCTCCACAACTCATGAGTATGTGGAGAATTTAAGGAAACACCTTCAACATGCTTTTGCCTATGCTCAGCGGAATCTAGAAAGATCAGCTGAGAGTATGAAGACCCCTATGACCTGAAAACTTCCAGGAAGGAATATCAGGTGGGGGACCGGGTCTATCTATACAATTTCCAAAGGAACCAGGCCAAACAGCGAAAATGTTTGCCTACATGAAAGGGACCCTTTGAGATTATAGACAAGATCTCCCCTGTGGCCTACAAGATCCGCATCCCCAAAGGCGGTTTGGCGGAGGGGGAAGACAAGTGGGTACATATAAATCAGCTAAAGTGTTGCCATCCCAGGCACACTCTGCAACAACTGGAGGAATCCTCTGGAATCCTAGAGGGTACTGTCTCAGATTAATTCAGTTCTAACTTAAAATATCCTACATATCGCCTATCAAATTCTGAGTTTCTCAATGTGGGTGTTTTCGTTTTTGAATGCAAAAAGAAATGTGCATGTTCATATGTTTGACTATAAATTTATATGCCACTCCACTATATCAATGGTGGTGGAAAAATGTCTATGAATAGGTATTGCCGCTCTTCCTTTGTCGTCCTAGGAGAAAGAAAACCTTGAGACTGGCCAGTGCGGACAATCCGGAGACCGGGAGCAGAGACGCGAGGGGCCCAGGGTACCGCCCAATATTCCCATCAGGACCGGCGAGGAGAACCGATCGATCAGTACCGGATGGAGGAAAAGATGCTGAACTGTGCCATTTGCGGAATTAGAAGAAGATTATGTGGACAGACCAGTGCGTGGGTCAAAACCCTTGTGCATCCGACTCCCCATCGACTCAAATTCAAAGGGCAGTCACGTGGGGGGATTTGTTGGGTGTCCTGACCCACGTTTGAGCTATCATGCTGCAACATTTGGTGCTGTGGGCTTAGAAAATCCAAGATGGCCAAAAAGCCCACAAGTGCGCCAGAATCCAGGAGAACCACGCAGTTTGTGCGCACACCAAAATGGTTACCTCACTTGCCACCCACCAGTGTAAAGAAAGATCTTTGTTAACAAAATCCACTGTTACTGATGTCAAAAAGTTGCTGAAATCGTGGCTCACCGGACCACTTTAAAGATTCAACCCTTTTGTGGGGTTCCACATAACCATTTTACTGTAAGGAGCCCCATCAAAACAATGTTAAGCAAGGATTATTTACTACCATGTAAGAACCATTCCTGTTTGGAATGCATTAATCCAAGAAAGATCCCAAAAATGGATGCAGTACCAACAAAATCTCCTCAAGGCGGCCCTAGCGGTCTAAACTCTGACAGGAGAACTAAGTGCAGTTGCTGACAAAGGGATTTGACTCAGCTGACTTCAAAGGCTGCATTTTAATTAAAATTAAAAATTAGCCACCTGCTGTTCCCAGAGGCCAGAAGCCTGGGAAACCCTCTCACCTCAAGAGATTCACACCACAGCCCAGGATATCACATGGTCATAATAACCAAATGCAAAATGACCCCCTGGTCTGCTGACCTCAACCTCCTGGAGACCACACAATAGGCTATTGCACTTGAATAGAATATGTTGATTTTGACTGTTTCCTGTCAACAAAGGCCTGCCTGCCAGAAGACACATGTGATCACTGACCCACCCAAGTCTTGGAGGCGGACTCCAACACTCTGAGAACTGAATTGAAAGCAAAATATATATTTTACAGAAACACTGATAACTCTTTGTAATCAAATGACAGGAATGTATAACTTTGAGAGCCTTCATTTAAAAAATGTACCTTCGATTCAAGCCCAAACTCCAATTTGTGTGATGTTCTGGGGCAAAACCCTGCTCTTTATGTATACTACAGACTCTGTGTTTAAGCTAGAGACATGGTAATTTACTGGAGTATGTATGGACAGGCCGTGTACATGTGTATAAATCTGGAGAAAAATCTGATGTTGCAAAACCCACTAAAAAGCAACAAGGTTGCCATTTCTGAATGCAAGCCCCCAGGAAGAGCAGAGTTTGAACAGGGTATACCTCATGTGATATGTGATGGGTGCAGGTAATTTCAAACCACTGTGTATCTATGAAATATGTCTTTTTGATCAAATATAGATTTGTGTGCAATTTGACAGGGGAGTGTCCTTTCTACAGGCCATATAATGACATCGCTCTGACACTCCACTTCTTTTCCCCAATCAAGAGAGAAAGGAAAGCTTGACCAATGGGCAGTTGAGAGAGGGGCTGGCTAGTGATGCTGCACACACACCCACTTTCAAAAGACATAAAAAGAGCCACTAGAAGCTAGAGAGGACATTCAATTCCATTTGCTGCGGAGCATGCTGATCGAACACTTCACATCCAGAGATCCAGACTTCAAATCCATCAATCTCCAGAACCTGTAGCAGTACCTAGAAAGCAGAGCAGTATCCAGAATCCAGAGAGGCTAGACCAGCAGAGCAGAGCTGTCCCGGACCGCTGTTAGCAGAACCAGAGAGCTGACCCAGATCACTGTGAAGTGCCGAGACCAGACCAGAGTCCAGTCCAAAACCTGACCAGATCCGTGGCGAGGCCTATTTCTAAATATATTGTGAGTACCTAGCAGAACTGTGCAGAACCAATCTCTTAGTTAAAATAATATAATTCAATCTATTTTAATCTAACCAGAACTGCCTCCTAACTGTCACCTGTCATTTGCAAAGCTGTCACCTGTCATTTTCTATCTGCAAGCTGTAACCTGTCGCTTTGAACTTTTAAAATTTCAAATCCGAAAAACTACCTTTATTTAATCGTCCGTATCTCTGGAACCCTTTGGGCTAGGAACTTGGTTTAGCTTTCCTACGAAAGCTTAGAATCTCAGCTTTTCAACAAACCTGGAACCGACATCCTACTCCTTATACCTTCTCCGTAATCACGATTCTCGCACTCGCGAATTTTACCGCGATTTGCGATTTGGTTAAAAATCCAGCCACGTGTAACCATCAGCAGTCATCTCTTTCCTGACTAAATTTCGTTTGCCTCTTAAGAACCATCCCTGAATCATTGCTAGAGTGAGTCTGGACTAATATTAACTAGATACCACTCACCCTGAACCTCCTGAAGGGAATTAAAAGCATTTTCAGCATATTTCTCACTGCATTGTCACCATATTCAAAGCACTTGGGTCTGTGTTTCAAAACTCCTATCTGTTGTATAAGCTGCTGGGGGGAATTGAACTGAATTCTATTTGATTGCATTCCTAAGAACTGAGTCCCATTCTATTCATCTCCTTACATTGCATTGAGGGGGGAGGGGGGTCAAATTGTCCAAGAAAGTGATTACATTGTCTTTTGCTGAAATCCTATCAAGTTTTTTTCTGTACTGCATTTTCATTCCACCTTGCATCCATTTGAAACCATAAAAGTATTGTTGCTATCTTATCCATCCTATAACCACTCATCATTGATTATAAAGAAGTGTGCTAGTGCCAGACTATCCATTATTGATTACTGCTCAGATTAAGTGTGAGATTCAATTATTAATTTATTATAAAGTGTGATATATATATATATTGTTTAAATTCTCAAATAAACCTTTTAAACTTGCAAAACAGAACTACTTCTTGGCTCAGTGGGGTCAGGGGGATTCCAAGAGAGGGGTGTTATATAGGGGTAGTCATCCAGAACTCATGAACTGGACATAAAGATATATCAATAAGGGTTTCCATTCAGTATCCCAGACTAGGCTGGGTTAGCTGTAGTGTTGAATTGAATCCTCTTTCATCCCGAATCCCCTTCCCCTGGGGTTATTTCTCACCTTCGGTTTTTATGCGTAGAGCTCTCCGTCCTGCTTCTCTGTGCAGGGGCACGTTGTGAGTGCGGGCATTCCGCTGGACCTAGTTTCTTGTTTAATAATGATGTCCTTGTTTCTTCCACCTTTGCAGTTTGAGGTGAGGATCCGGAGTAGCAGGCGAGTGAAGCACGGAATGGGTTTTGGATCTGCTGCTTACCCAGGTAAGTGTTGTTAATGTTGTTAATAATGCTTTTCTTGTTCTTCCAGGTTGGTGATGGCATCCAGGTCGATGGCTTCACGATTGGGCCGGAGATAAGTATGTAAGCAAGAGCTGGACACGGTGAGAGTTACGCTGCAGGAGTGCAGAATAACGCAAAGTGTGTGTTCCAGCTTGGCCGTGGCTTATATAGCCAGCCTCACCAGAGAGCCCGACCACACCCAAAACACTGGTCTGCATAGTTCAGTTCTAGGAAATGAGCTGTGTTACAGGCATCCATGTTGGGTTTAGACCCATGACTGAATACTTGACCTATTCCTGATAATGAGCCTGGCGCCAGGCTTGGACTGACTCCAAGTGTTCTTATTACGGTGTCTAAAGGCCCTTTGGGCCACTTTTAAGGGCTGTAGTCCCACTGTTGCCAGGGGGCTCTTATGCTTGAGGGGGTCAGGGGCATGAATCGTGACGAATAATCATGATAACTCTGTACTTATATGCTTGTGTCTTTTATCAATTGAAGATTTTTAACCAATTTCTAATAGGCAGTTTCTGTTCAGCTATTATATCTCCTTCCTAATTATCTTCATATCCATCACAGCGTTCAGACCAAGAGTCACACTCCATGATGTCTGCTTCTGCATAATATTCTGTCTAAATAACCCTGATCAGTATAAGCTGTTCCTTCCATCCTGTTACTGTTCATATCGATCAATGCATACAAGTCAAATATAATTCTCATTGCTCACAAACAGGTAGTAAATCTAGACTTTCATAACTTTCTATAGATTTACAGGAAGGAACCCAAATTGAACTCTTCATTCATACCATCCAGGGACAGGCTGTTTAATGTTTCTATCCAGTACAGTTCTCTTTGGTCCATGCGTCTTGCATGGTCACCTCCTCAATATGCTTTCTTAACGATCTCTAGAATGACCACTTTCAATTGCGCAATAGTGTGTCATCTTCCATTGAGATGCCTGGCGACTGGTGATCTTATATTGTTAGTCCTTATACTGCTTTTATGTTTGTTCCACCTTTCTTTAGCTTTTCTTATGGTTTGGCCCACATAAAAAGTTCTACAAAGCAAGCTGAGTCCATAAATGACAGATTTAGTGTTGCAAGTTGCAAAATCTTTTAATTTGATTTTGTTCCCTTTCTTTGGATGTCTGATATATCCTCCCGTCATGACATTATTGCAATTGCAACAGTTTAAACGGGGATAAGTCCCTGTTTTTTTCTTACTCAAGGTCAGTTGTTCTTCCTTTGGTGGTCTTTCTGCTTTAATTAGTTGATCTTTCAAATTCCATCCCCTCTTGTAAGCAATGATCGGGGGTTTTTGAAATAATTGCCTTAATTTGTGGATCTAATTGTATAAGGCGACAGTTTTTCTTAATAAGCCTAGTCACCTGATGACTTTGTCCAGAATATCTCAAAGCATATAAAAATGGAATCGCGTTCGATTTTGTTTTGGTTAGTAAGAGATCTGTTTTTGCTTAATGTAGAGTCTTGGCTCTGACGTTCTCAATTATTTCCTACGGGTAACCCCTTTCTGTGTATTTCATATCCAATTTTTCATTTTCCTCCTTAAGTGTGTCCTCTGATGATATAACTCTTCTCAAGCGAAGAAATTGGCTATGCGGTAAATTGTTCTTTAAATGCTGTGGGTGGTGGCTCTGGATAGTGCAATGAATTATTCAAATCCGTCTTTTTGTGATAAATGTTTGTTGTTATTCCAGTGCCTTTAATTTCTAGCTCTATGTCTAGAAAGTGTAATTTGGGGATACCCACCTCCATTGTAAATGTAATTCTCTCATGAACTGAGTTAATATAAATCAAAAATGATGTTCAGATCTCTTCTACTGCCCCTCCAAACAACAAAAACGTTGTCTATGTATCTCTTCCAAGTAATGATGTTATTGTGCGATCTTAGGTTGGACAATATTGATGTACTCTCTAGGTGAAACATAAATAAGTTGGCATAGGGTGGGGTTACTGATGACCCCATTGAAGTTCCTGAGGCTTGTAGATAAAATTGTGACTTAGTTGTTCACCAAGATTGTTTTACTTAACTCCAGTATAAATAACTTAACAGCTTCACAATTCTCCTTAATTGCCTGACTACTGCGATAGCATGCCTCTTCAGCCCTTTTCCTTATCTCAGTACTCATAGGATTATGGGACTTGTAGTCCCCATTAGTAAAGTTTTTTCTGTTAAATTCTGAGTTGATTTTATGTGTAGATTTACTTCCCTTAAAATCTTTTAAAGGATGGACTTTTAGACTTAGTTGTTATAGAAGAAGACATTCGTTTTAAGGCATTTTTTCTATATCTTTTTCCTTCATACCTTTGGGAGTAAGGAGGGTGTTTGTCTTGAGATACTTTGGAATATTTCTCTGTTAATAGGGCGTGCTCAGTTTTAACATGACGTGTACCCTGGGTTACAGATCTTATATGTGGTTCAGGGACATTATAATGGGAATATGTCATTACCTGTTTTGTAAATCCAGCAATGCACTTTCTTTCAGAGGACAAATACAGTGTCTCATCCCACAGGTTCTCCTCATCACCCTGGGTCCTGTCTCCTCCCAGGTGATCCTATCACAGTTTACCACCCCCAAAGTCAGGATCAGGAAGCATCTGCCTTTCCCTGGAAACTTGGGAGGAGACTATAGGCAGGGTTTCAGTGAGAAATCCATAGGATTCTTCACACCGTCCATATAACTATATTATTTTTAAGCAGACAGATAGAAATACCGTCAGGGCCACATGAGAGAGACCTTTTAGATTTATCAATAATCATCTTGATATCCTCCTTTTCGAACCTAAAGTTCCAACGTTCTGTAAACCACTGCAGTAGTTTATCAGTTTGAGGGTTGACTGCACTAGTATCGAAACCCCTTGAGAGATGTTCCAACCAATCTCTTTCTGAGACACAGAAAGACTGTGATGTACATTGCATCTGGTCCTCTCTGTTTAATTTCCACAAGATGCTTCTAGAATCTTTATTTATTATATCCACCAGAATTTCCTGGTTCCCTTTCATGCATGCCTGAACTCTGTAGTTCTTTTAAACAGCATTTATGATTATGCCTCAAGGAGTGTATTATTCACTTATTTACTTCAAGCTCAATAGTGATATCTTTTTAACCTTCCTAACGTCCCTTCACATTACTTGTTTCCTTATATTCACTATTTTATTGAAAGTTTCCTTTTGTTCTATGCAAACGTTTGTTGATTCTCTTTCGGTACTGTTTTTACTCTTTTTCTAAACAAATTAAGAGTTTTAGAAAACGCCATAGGTCAACAGTGAAAGTTTCTTTCCTTTGTTTTAAGTTCTGCCACCACTTAACCAGTTCACTGTTCACTTTGCCCCAGTTTTTACTAAACTGAACTAACCAGTTATAGGCACCGTTAATGATGAGATTAGTAAATGCATATTTTACAATGAAAGGTTTTGTACAGAATCGAGAGTGTTAGTTGCTAACATTGCATGATCCCTAGGTTTAGTGTGTGTAATCTAGAGATTTACACATGTCGATTTTGTCCACATTGGCTAAGAAAATTTAATAAATTGTGGAAGAGGCAGACATACAAAACCACATTGGTTGAGAGCGTGAATGAGTATTGAAGTGTGTGTTAAGCTACGTAAACTGTCATGAAGCCAAATTCCTTGCCCAAATCCATTTGACTTTCATTATGTTTCCCACATTCTTATTTATTCATTCACACACTCCATTCCTCACATCATCTAGCTCCTCAAATGATAGTTTTATGCTTGGACATGTGCAATTAAAATCTCCTACTCTTATTATCGCAGTAGAGCCTTGCTTAGACCATTTAATCTATATGGACTCCAACTCATTGATCACATCATCGATCTGCTCTCTAACAGGATTACAATATATATCTATCCCTAATGTTTTGAATACTGCATTACCACAATGATCAAAAATACCAGTTACAAGCAACGCCTCAGAGACAGTTTTGGTTGTCAGGGAAGATCTGTCTTGACAGTTCTTTACTGCTGTTAAAAGGCCACCAAAGGGCCTTCTCTTATGACCTCTTTTTGTAATTTTTACCTGCAGTGTGAATCCATCCAGTGCTGGCACCACCTCTAACCAGGTTTCCTGAATCAGCACCATGTCATGGCAGATCAACTCAATTCTAACCTCACTTTTCAAGAAGCTGTTGTGCCCCAGTGAATTCAACTTAACACACTACTTTCCTCTATTTCCAAATACCAACCTGTTCCCAACTGATGTTGTGAGTTGCGAGGCCAGCCAGGTCATTTTCAATCGTGCATTTTATATTATCTTTCTTTTTAGATGCATAGCTGTATGCGTCTTGATGATCATTATTGCCAGACAAGAATGGTCTTGGAACATACATTTCAAAACCTCTCATCAAAATGTCCTCCTGGCTAGACAACACTAAACACTTGATAAGATGAGAATGAAAATGAACAACATATTTCCCCAGTCATAACTTGTCAAACAAATACACACAATTTAAGTCTGAACTTGAAATGGCACATAGTTTTGGTACAAGGGATAGCAGCTTCAAAATCCTAGGACGATTAAGAGGAACCTCACACTGTTACTCAAACATAGACTCAAACGACAATACACATGAGTCAACATCAGGAACCTGATTTCTCTGTATGTCCTGCCCTTGAACCTCCTCACTTATAGATAATTCTATTTGTTTTCAATCTAGGTCAAGTTTGTCAATTCTATACAGTTTTGTTCCAACCCTTATTACCTTGAAATGCTCATTTATCGCCTTTGTATTAATCATGCCAGCCTCACATCTCCCTTGTATCTCAACTTTATACGTCCTTTCAATTCTCAGGCATGCACTCTCCCCATCCTCCTCTGTGTCACAGTTAACGTTCACTCGGCAAAACAAGCTTTTCATATCTTGTGTGTGGGTCCCTACTCTCTTCTTCTTTTTCCTTCTTTTATTCACACATCTAATGTTAGTGGTCATAGGTTGTCGCTCTTCATTTGCTGGTTCGTCCCTTTATATTCTTTGACTTTGTGAACTTTGTACTCCTTGAACTAGGTATGTCACAATGAGATATAGACTGATCAGAGCGTATGATGCTGTTTTGACCTTTCAGTGGATCAGAGTTTGACTCGGAGACCTCAACCGTCTTACCATCTGCCATGTTGTTTATAACCTCATGGGCAACGTTATAATTCATATTTGTATGGCCATCATCGCACAGGATCATCAGCTCTCTCATTTCAGTTAGTATTGAGGTATTTGACATCACCTTCAGGATTAATGTGTCATACAGTCTGATAAAGGACTGGAGGACCAGGTTTAATGAAGCCAATGAGCCCCCTCCTAATTGGGAATGCTCTTGATGGAATGTGTCCTCCGGAGAAAACATCAAGAAGGGGCGATCTCCTACTGTGGTGTGGGCACAGAATGTGTCATTGCACACCTCTCTTGCTTTCTCCTCTGCATGCTCTGGGGACTCGAACAGCTATGGTGAAATACTTAAACGTGTGTTCATCTTCAAGGCTGAGGCAAGCATCCATCAGGGATTTATTCACTTGTCGTTCAACCTCACAGAGCACTGGGCCAGAGACATCAATGTCTTCATGTGAACAACTAATTTCTTCCAAAATCACTGCATCTGCCATTGACTGTCACACCAGGATTTTCTTTGTTAACTGGGCCTGGTCCAGCTTCTGGCATAGTCTGTACTGCTTAACTGTAAGTTTCGGTATTGGTTTGCTGGAAACATTTGGTAATTTTTTTCTTGCTCAACATGTTGTCAGTTTTAAGTTGGTTGCAACTTCCTTATCTAGTGGAGTTGGTTCCATGCTTCTGAGATGGTATGTCTTTGTTTTTCCACGTATACTAAGGAATGGTTTCCTTGTTCACAGGGCGATGCATGGTGGTTCCAAGGGAAGAACCGAACAGTCACCACCACGCCGTATAGTTGCATGCTCAAAGATGGGTTGCCTTCCAAAGCAACAATACCCCTAAATTGATGTTCACCAACCGTCTAAATAGTTATTTGTTGTTCAAACAATGCACGTGGCAGCTCAAATGTATCAACAGTCACTGCCATGCTATCAAAAACGCCCAGAATTGAAATCTGACACTCTAAAGTCTGGCTCTAACTGTCAATCACGTTTGGCCCTTATGCAGGAAGAGGTCTATGTATGGCACTGTGAACCGTTTAATCTGCGTGCCGAGACTGTTTATACTTGATTAGAAGCAACATGCAGCTTGAGGACGCGTGATGAGTTCTTCATGCTTCTTAACAAACAAACTCAGTATACTATTGCGCTTTCAGCTGTAAATTGTTGCCACTGCGGCCACCCAACTGCTGACTGCCTACTGCAGAGCCACTTATCGTCACTTTGCTCCGATTCGTGGTCAAAGGCATTTTTGATATGATTGGTAAAAAAAACAGGCAGAGCTTCTGCTTTCCTCCAATTCATTACCACTGTTCGCCAGTATTCCACGCAACACAGCTCCCTGTCGACTGCAGAGCCACATAACGCCACTTAACTTACTCAACCATGGAACAAAGTATCTTTTCAAAACACATATACATTTTGTTGATGAATCACCGTCTTTTATTGCTCTGACTCCAAGACGCTCTAAATTCAATGAAGACAATGCTCGCAGTAGCTAAATTGTATGAAGTGATGGAGGGCAAAGTGAGTCACCAAACCCCTTTAATTTAGCAACTGATTATTAATGTCAGCAATTTGGAGAAACTCATAAATGCTAATTATTTACCCCAGCTGAGCCCAAGGCCGTTGTGTCCTGTAGATCCTTGTTTATCCCTCAGCACTTGCAGCGCTGAGTGAATCAGTCTCTGCTCAGCTCAATACAACCTCGCCCTTAGGTGCAATAGCAATTTGTCCGCCATCTCTAGGGCCTGGTGAGGACCCTAACAAAGCTAGTCATTCTATTTTAGACCCTATGTTTATAGGTGAGGATGCCCCAGTAAACCATCCTTTAAGTGATCTAGCAATTCTAGTAATAATACTGGTCAAAGTGACTCTTTAACAAAGCGAGTTAATAATGCAAAAAATCTGCCGCAAACCAGCAAAGAAAATCCGACAAGCCCCACTTTGGGGCGAACTCGGCGCAGCAAAGAAAATCCGACAAGCCCCACTTTGGGGCGAACTCGGCGCATCGTGAAGGTTATAAGTCGTCTAGAGAGGCAGGAGGAAGTATCCTCTTCGGCCCCTGCCCTTGGGATCGCTGCGTCCCCCCCCCTGCAATCCCCCAAGTTATCAGCCTCTTGATGATTTAGTAGCCCTTTCTGGTAAGATGAGGCAAGATGTGAACAGCTGTGCACCCTCTATCAAAGTTTCCAAACCAAGGTTATTGAACATAGCCGGTTTCTCTTCAAGTTTCTCGCAGTTCACTGCGATTCCCTTAACATCATTCCAACAAGCTTCAGTCCATCAAGCTCTTCCAACGATTGACTTACTCAGAGATGACATTCGAGCCTCAATGGACTCATATGTGACTCAAAAATCTCTTGAAGTAGAATTTTAGAGGCCGCTCCCTCTCCCCCCTAGAGACTTGATGGCTGCCTCAATTCCTCCTCCAATACAGCACAATTTATCACATAATACACAATCAAATGTACTCAAAAAAGAACAAGGGGCCAAGACTTTACCATTTTATCATCCAAGCTCACAAATAAATATTTTGCAAAAGTATAATCGCACAGTATCTAATCCATCTACAATGACGAATAAAAATGCTATGGGCATCCTTAAGGCTTCTTCAGTCCTTGACGAAGAGGACCACCCTACTTCCCAAGCCTTGAGGGAGATCATAAAATCATCCATGGATGCCTATTTTACTGAAGCTCAAAACAGAATGCATAGCGTGATCAAGAATCAGCCCATAACCTTTCCTGATGTAGAGAAGCTACTCCACGGCCACACAGCAGCGAGGAGATCTGATCAGTTGCTGCAAAAGGCTCAATCACACCCCTATACCCTGGGACTCGCATCCAGTTCAACAGCTCAATGTAGTCAAGCTAAAATTACAAAAACATCAGGTGATGCAAATAATCAAATAAAGCCTCATTGCTCAACAATAAAATGTCGAGAGCTTCCTGCCAATCAATGGGCCTCATTACGGGTCCGGCGGTAACCGAGACGGTAAAACCACCTGGTTACCGCCGGACTCGTATTACCATTCCGGGATTCCCGGAATTACCGGGGCATTACAACCCCAGTTTCCCGGGAATCACGGAGGCGGAATGGTGTTAATCCCCATCCTATGGGACTCAATGGGAATGGGGATCATGGAAACACCGGCAGCATCTCGTAATGCTGCCGGTGTTTCCTCGTTCGCCTGCAGGCGGGCGGTGTTAAACACGCCAGGTCAGACCTGCCGGGAACATCACCTCCCGCCTGCAGGAGTTATGATCGCCCGGCATCGAAACAACGGTGGCGGCAGGTTTACCGCCACCGTTGTTTCCATATCGGGTGATTTGTAATGAGGCCCAATATGTTCTTAATTGTGCAAGTATTCTGAACATATGTGCACAAATCCCCATATTACGGAGTTTGACTACGTCAGATATCGATTTACTGGAATTCAATAGTCGTCTTAGCTTATCAGAAGCTAGAATACATGTGCAGTCTGGCCTTGTAGCCAACATTTTGTGGCAAGCCAGAATGGCTATGTTTGATGTAGGTTTTGTTTTGTCTCAAGCCACTGATCAGGGGCCCTCCAAACCATAAAAACCTCAATTAACATTTACAATCTTAACCCGAATGTTGTCTTTGCAAATGCCCAAACACTTTCAAACTACCCCCAATCAATGCAAACATATGATCAGAACTCGTAACAGCTGGTGAGTCAAGAGGTGTCCGGTCAAAGTGCCGAAAACAAAAGTTTCCATTTTTTTTGTTAATAGTAAAGGGTTTATTATAATTTGGTATAGTTAAATAGGTGTTTAAAAAAAACAGGGGTTTGGGGGGACCCCCATAAAAAAATTAAATAAAAAAAAATTCAAAACTTTTTTTCGACACTTTTGTGTTGGAACTTTCCCCAGTCGAAGCTTTGACTCTCGAAACAGTCACTATAAACCGAGTCAAGATGATCTTATCCATATGACCTTGTGGAACATGAGAGGTCACTCTCATTTCATTAACTCTTTACAAAATACCTTGGGGGAGCAGCATATCCTGGTATTTCAAGAAACCTGGTTAAACTCTGCTCCGGTGTGGGACACTCATGTTATCTACTTCACTCCTGCCACCAAACGCCTGTTGGGTCGTCCAATGGGAGGGTTGCTCGTGGGCATCAAAAAAATGTCTGGCCTTGTCTGCGTATCATGTCCCACCCCTCCCCCTTATTTTCAAGTAGTGAAAGTTTCTAGAGGTATAACGACTTTTGCCATTCTAAATATATACTGGAGTATGCATTCTCTGATAGTGGAACAGTTTTTTGACCATCTATCTGCCATTCTTAACACATTACTCCTGGATTCAGCATTGTCCTACACCTTTATTATGGGCGATTTGAATTTACATTTGCTCGCGTTAAACGCTGTAGAATTTGATGATGCTGAAGTAACATGGTGCCTCATGATGAAAGAAAGAGGTTTTGCAATGCTTAATGGCGCTATAGTGGGTGATGTTCCTCCATGTTCTACATGGGGCAGAGGCTTGCAACAATCAATCCTTGATTACATCTTACTTGAACGTGAAATCTCTGCACCAGATAGTCTCTTTAAGGGTGATCGACACAGATCTCAGTGACCATAATATGTTGCAGGTTTGCTATAGACTTCCATTGTCTCCGAACAAGGCCCAAAAGAATATTCATCTCTCTAACTTAATTGTTAATAATAGAGGCACTTGCCTACGGTGGAATCCTTGGAAATTGTCTCTATTAAGAGATCGCATTGAGCAGACTTGCGTGTCTCCCTGTGAAGATGGGTCTGATTGTTATGTTCATCTCATGCAGCTTTTCAGGGAATATAAACTCCCTGATGCAAGCTTTATAAGTAAACACTGCCATGCTTTTGACCTGGAAGTACAACAGTATAAAACCAGATTGAGACAGATGCTTCGTAATTTAAAGTACTGTGTTGAAGCTGAAACGATCTCAATGACCAAACAGTTGAAATTGACCTATAAACTCTGGCTAAAAGATCGGCGAGTGATTCAGTACCGCCATGACAATGAGCACATGATCCAACAGATTCTATCAAAATCTACAAGTGGTACTTGGGCCTCCCTGAACAAGGCCACTTCTAACTACCAGGGAGCCATGCAAATCAATGCGATCTCCAAGGAGGTGTGGCAATGTTATTTTGGTAAACTTTATAGTTCCTCATTTTCTTTCGAATAAGAATGGACTGTTATTGATCAAGAGTCAATGTATACCTTTCCAATAGAGGTTGATGACATTCTTTGCTGTATTGCCATTTTAAGCAGATCAAGAGCAATTGGCCCTGAAGGTCTGCATAATGGCACATTAAAGGATAATCCGCTTGAATGGGCCAAAATCCTCCACTTGATTTTTAAGCATATCTTTATGGTGGGATGAATCCCTCAGTCATGGAAGAAGTCGATCATTCTACCAATTTTTAAAAAGGGTGATAGAAGCAAACCTAAATCATACTGTCCTATTGCCCTTTTAGACTGCCCCGGAATTTTTTTTGCACGTCTGATTTTGAAGGAATTCAATCGATGGCTTTACATAAGTGATTTGCGTGATCCCTTTCAAACAGGTTTTTTGCCGGGCATTAGCACGGCCATAAATATTATAACTGTGAGCAGTATTCAATCTCAAGCCATACAACGCAATCAACCGCTCTATCTTGCGTTCATAGACTTACATATGGCGTTTGATGCGGTGCCCCGAGAATTACTGTTCAAGAAGTTAATGGACAAAGGCTGCTCGTGGAACATCTTAAAGTGGATAATTGACATTCACTCTGCCACCTCAATCCAATTCAAGCTATCAAATGAGGGTTTGTTATCAAATCTGATACAAACTGCTTGTGGCCTGAAATAGGGCTGCTTGCTAGCCTCAGCCATGTTTAATTTCTTCATTTCCGACGTTGGCAAACATTTTTTGAAAATCAAAGCTGATCCTCCAATAATTAACAGCATTCAAGTAAAATTTCTCCTTTACGCAGATGATATGGTCTTATTTTCAAAGATCCCTAAAGGCCTTCGAGAACTCTTGAGTACTCTAAATGCATATACCATAGAAAATTGTATCACAATAAATGTAATGAAGAGCAAAATCATTCAATGTGGCAATTCAAGACAATGTGCAGTTAAGCTCCATTGGCCCTTGCAAAATGTGTCCTTGACCTCTGTCTCCACGTGCATTTATTTGGGCACACTTATAACAAATCAAACAGGTTCCACTAAATATGAAATCCACATCAAAGGCAAATTAGACACAGCTCTCTCACAAGCCCGTATTATAAAATCTAGATATTGTAAATATTCAGTTGTGCTTTTACTTAACTATTATATTCAAAAATGGGTCCCCGTAGTCCTTTTTGGCTCTGAAGCCCTTATAGAAAAGTCTTACAAATTTTGCACAAAATTAGAAAGCAGATATTGGAAGGCAGCTCTTAATTTACCTTCCTCTGAATCCATTTACCTAATAAGGCATGAATTAATCTTGCTATCCTTGTATATTCTATACAAATGGAAGATGTGTAGCCTTTATCACAAATGCACTATGGCCATATCTACCTCAGGACTTTTAGGGATACTCACTGAATATTTACTAAATTCTTCAGATGCTTTTCCCATCAAATCGCATTCCCAGGTACAAAAGATAGTTGAGGACACAGGATTCTCTCTAAAGTTATTTTGTGAAAAAACGACAAAGCGAAGACTCGATTGTGGGAACTTGATTGGATCAAGACACGGACAGCATGCTCCATGTATCAGAAGTTTAAAAATAATCCATTTGCTTTGAAACGCTATGGTTATGCAGAAAGCTATCTTGTTAAATTTCCTAGTTTACATCAGATGAATGAGTACCTGCGTTTTCGTTTTAATTTATGGTCTACACATGAATTGTCTTATATACGTAAACTCCTTCCAAAAATGTATGCGCAATGTCGGTTTTTTAACCTGGTGATGGAGACTCTTCAACATCTGTGCACTGAATGTCCCATGTTGTGCTCTCAACAATCTATTCATCTTAAACCCCTCTTCGAGGGTTATTATGATTTACCCCGGCAGAGAGCATGGGAGTTATTATTTTATGCAGTAAGGATTGAGGTCAGATATGCAATCCATAATTTTCTTCATGGTTTAGGATTCTCGACTGGGCTTAAAGGCAAATTCAGATGTTAGTCTCATCAGCGCATATATGATCTGTCATAGTGTTGCTCAGCTTAAATACAAATGATGTTTGGTCTAATTTAGGCTAATATTCATGTGTATCTTACTGTTGAATGTACCTAATTTTTTATATTTTTGGTACCTTTCAATTGTATCAGTGAAATTTTATATGAATGTGTATGTATATTGATGATTTTAGCAGAATAAGAAAATGTCAAGTTTTATTTTAAATGTATTTTTTTGTTGTAAAATCAAGAGGCTTCTTAATTAAATCAACAATAAAACCAAAAAATACAAAAACAAAAAAAAAGTATCTTTTCTGTATGCCAATAAATGCTGCGCACAACAACAGAAAATGTTGGGCACTTTCAATGGCCGACTGACAAGTTGGACATAAATCAGAGTAAATGGGCGTCCTCTTCTTAACAAGACTGCCAACGGGTAAAATGCTTAAACAAAGTTTCAGGAAAAGAAATCAAACTGTAACAGGTTGGCACCAAATTCAGATAAGTCCCGAATGCAGCATAATTTTTGATAGACAAATCATGATAAAACAAGTCAGTGTACGAACAATGATGAAGAACAGTTTCCCTATAGAAGGGGTCTGCAAGCTCTGGTGAGCCATGTGTTTTTGACAACAATTCCACTGATCCCTTGCCATTGACTATACTGAATAAGGCAGATGGGATTTGCAGTCTAAAACATCGGGGGAGTCAAAGGTTGTGGATCTGCACCCCCACACAATGTTAAGTCTTTCACTTTAATAATTGAAGCTTGGTACCATATTATTTGGGTTTTTTCCAGACTTAAATTAGGGGGTATACCTCAGGTGTGTCAACCATTCGATCAGTTTTGGTTAAGTTTATTGATCACAGCTCTCCCATAGATCCATGTAACTTTATACAATACAAAGCAGGCTTCAGATGTACTAAAGATGTAATAGGTGACCAGCTCAACATAAGATGAACAGCCAAGTTTGAAGTCATTTTTGGAAGTCCCAATAGCTAGTTTCAAAAATGTGTTTTTGATGTGGGATAATGAGTTACATTTACTATAGCCCCATACTTGTGAAGCATAATTGCATGCCTGTCTCACTTTAGCATCATCTACTTTACAATGTCGGTTTCACTTCCCTCTCGCCCTGTTCTCGTGCACGTTTTAGAACTGATAAGGTGTTCTTAGTTAAAGTCAGGTTTCGGTTGGGAACTTGATGTTCACAAGAACATTTTGTATTAAATACCTAAATAATACTAGAAAGACACTTTCTCAATATTCACCAATTAATTGTAAGCCTTTTATTTTCTTTATACTTCCAGGGCACACCATTACTTTTGGTTTAGAGGTGCATACATTGACATCAATATAGTATCATGGGGCTATTGCTGGGGTTTTCTGAGATCTTCTCTGAGTGAGAATTAGAGATAGCTTGCTAAAATGAGCTCCTCCTTAAATGTGTGCCCTTTGGCTAAAATTAAATGTCTGGCAATTTTTTGTATGTCTTGCTTTGATGCTTCCTAAATGTAGTTTATCTGTTTTACAGGCAATGCTCTCCAGGGTTCTTGTGTGCATCAATGTTATTCTTTTATTGGATGGTAGTGTTTATTATGTTGTAAGTTGTATATACATTTTCCAAATAAACTTTTCTACTACTATTAAATAGTATCATCAGCAAATAGTTAAATGCCTATAGCAGAACTCTTTAAAACACGTGCATATTCTGGTATGCTAGACATTTTATTAGCAAAAGATGAAATAAAGGAGGAGCTAAAACACACCCCTCTCTAACTCCTTTTCAATTGGAAAGCTGCAGTTTTCGCTCCGCTTAAGTCATAACGAACAATGCTATAGTACTTGAATATAGGGTCTTAATTGCTCACAGGAGTGCTTCTGGGAAATTTAGTTTTTGGGGTCATACAATAGACTTCACTTTCGAACTAAATCAAACACAGGGCCTCATTCCGAGTATGGCGGTAAGGGATAGCGGCCACCGGTAACGAGACCGGTGGCGGTATTCCCTTACCGCCATACTCCGAGTTTTCTCTGCGCCCTCGCCCTTAACGCCTGCTTTGAGCAGGTGTTAAAGTCGAGGGCGCAAAGGGGCCTCCAAGCCAATAACGGTGACCGTAATGAACCGTCACCGTTATTTGCATCTTCCCCATTCCCATTGAGCCCTATGGGGGCTCATTTGGGAATGGGGAAGAGCCTTGGTGAATGGGGAATTACCGCCCCGCCAACCTTGGAATGGGGCGGTGATTCCGCCATCCACCAAGGCGCTGCCGGTCCGGGTACGGCGTCAACCAAGGCGTTAATAGCGCCATTGGTTAGCGCCGTACTCGGAATGAGGCCCACAGTGTTAATGTCAATAAACCACATATAAAGATTCCGTTTTTGGGTCAACATATTTTATTGAGGATATATGCATTACACAACAATCATTAACAGTATGCTTTGCAAACATAACAATTAAAGAGTAGATGGTGCACTCCTCAAGAGAGTTGAAGATTAATAGGCTACAAAAAATCAATTGAAATTGAATCCTATATACACAGGAGGGCAATCATGTAATCTTTCTGAAACATCTATCTGAATCTCAAAGGCGGTTTTGAACGCAAGATCTACAATACAAAAAACAAAGAAACAGAAGAAACAAGGGGGGGCAGGGAGGGGGGGAGAGAGGAGGAAATATATATATATATATATATATATATATATATATATATATAAAAACACATGTAAATTGAGGGTTGTAACACAACAAAAAAACCCTACAAAACATGCCAAAAGTATTCCCAGTACTCAAGACCAAAACACCTTCTTACAAAATAAAATGCTTCGTTTTTATTCTTTATAAAAACAAACAACCAACTGTGCAAATATGCAGAAAAGGGTAGGTATAAGTCAAAAACCTCCCCATGGCAAGCAGGTTAAACAACACTCACCCCCCAGGGTGGAAAAATCGCCACGCGTTCCGCCTGGATCTACCAAGCTTCCTCAGGCTAATCAAACTCCACATCCGTGTAAACACATCCCATTTAAAACTTAAGGAAAGCAACTCGAGCGGGCAGCTCCTCCTCCCTCTCATTATCTCCAATCATGTGATCGCTTAATGCCGCATTGAAAAGTATATAGAGCGGGCCGCCATGATGGAATGACTGTATAGTCATTGTGTTCACTATAAACACAGCGCACTGGCCATGAAATAAATGCCATTTTGATATGCGAGTATATGGGCAAAAGAGCTCCTCGCTCCACGTTGCATCTCCTTATTTAAAAACATTAATTTCTTATACATTTACTTGTGTTTAGTTGCGCTAGTGCGCCTTTCTATAACATGGGTAAACCTTATCTACATTGACAAGAGTTCACCCATTACGTCCCTGGGTTTGTAGTGTGTTATTCTAAAAACCAAACACGGCACAACACCAAATTCATAAAACATCAAAGCACTCCTTTGTGGATGTAGGACATAATGCCCTCTAGTGGAGAAAAGCTATATTAGTGTTAATTTCATCTTATGTATAAAGCTCTCACATGCTTGGAATAATTTCCACTGCGATTGCATTTATCTATAAAATGCATATCCATTTGGATGTTCAATCTTATTTATATAAAAAACATGTATTTACCACTGCAGTTATAGTTACTAGACGTGACTCATATATGCTAAAAGAAACAATATTCAATTAATGATCTTATACAGCAAGCCACAGTATATTTACAAAAACTATTCAAAGTGCAAGTGCTCAAAGTTTTCAAATTTCAACATCATATTGGTTAATAAAATGCTAATGTAGTGAACCCTGAGTTGTGATATAATACTCCTCACCTGTAGCTTCATACTACACATTTAGAATAGGTAAATCCCTCTTACCAACAGGGAGTATGCCAAGATTACCACCCGGGGTTCTGTTGTTGCATGCACTTACAAAGACACTAATCCAATCTACTGGAGAAATACAAACATCTCTGAATCAATATTGAGTCCATTAGGTCTTAAAGTATCAAATTTGCAAATTAGAGATGCCTCTAATTGTCTGAGTTTCAGTTCTCGGTTTCCCAATCTCTTGTGTTGTGGGACATGGGCAAGACCAACAAATGACATTTCCTCCACATTACCACCATGTTTCTCCATAAAGTGTCCTGTCAAAGGGTTGGTAATATCTCCATTCTTAATGGCTCTGTAGTGTTAGAGAATCCTGAGCTTGAGCATACCTATGGTCGATCCGATATAATGAAGACCGCAGGTGCAAGTAATAGCATATACTATAAATTTAGTCAAGCATGTTATTCTATGTTTATATCTCCATGATAAACCATTGGAACTGACAAATGGAGTTTTTGATATAAAGCTACACATTTTACAATTCGCACATTTACGAAAACCTCCCTGATCTCGTTTCAAAAAGTGGCCTGACTTGGTAACTTCTGTGACCACCATACTAGGAGACAATATGTTCTTGAGAGTGGGCGCTTTACGGTATGTCACATTGGGAGCTATGTCCAGATTCTTAATATTAACAATCTGAATTTGGAATTGACATGTGTACATAGCAAAAAAGAACTGATCTTTCTGGATGTGTTATTTATTGTGGAGAACAACAGTTTAACATCTAAATTATTTAGAAAAGAAACAAGTTCGAATTCCACTCTGCATGCTAAGAGTCACCACCCTACTCCATTAATTAATTCAATTCCCTATGGGGAGTTCCTGAGAGCAAAAAGAGCATGTAGTAAAGAATCAGATTACCAGACAGAAGCCAAGCAGATTGGTAGAAGGTTTGTCAAGCGAGGTTACAATAAACATATAATCACAAACTGCTTTAAGAAAGCAGAAATTCCGAAAAGAACGGATCTATTTGGAGCTCAAACCAGCAAGAAATCAGAGAAGATAGGATTCATAACAGGGTATAATTACCAAGCCACTAATGTTAAATTAATTATGAAAAAACATTGGAATGTGCTCCTGACAGATCCTGATCTTAAGAAGGTACTAGATGCAGCTCCCAATGTGACATACCGTAAAGCGCCCACTCTCACGAACATATTGTCTCCTAGTATGGTGGTCACAGAAGTCACCAAGTCAGGCCACTTTTTGAAACGAGATCAGGGAGGTTTTCGTAAATGTGCGAATTGTAAAATGTGTAGCTTTGTATCAAAAACTCCATTTGTCAGTTCCAATGGTTTATCATGGAGATATAAACATAGAATAACATGCTTGACTAAATTTATAGTATATGCTATTACTTGCACCTGCGATCTTCACTATATCGGATCGACCATAGGTATGCTCAAGCTCAGGATTCTCCAACACTACAGAGCCATTAAGAATGGAGATATAACCAACCCTTTGACAGGACACTTTATGGAGAAACATGGTGGTAATGTGGAGGAAATGTCATTTGTTGGTCTTGCCCATGTCCCATAACACAAGAGATTGGGAAACCGAGAACTGAAACTCAGACAATTAGAGGCATCTCTAATTTGCAAATTTGATACTTTAAGACCTAATGGACTCAATATTGATTCAGAGATGTTTGTATTTCTCCAGTAGATTGGATTAGTGTCTTTGTAAGTGCATGCAACAACAGAACTTCGGGTGGTAATCTTGGCATACTCCCTGTTGGTAAGAGGGATTTACCTATTCTAAATGTGTAGTATGAAGCTACAGGTGAGGAGTATTATATCACAACTCAGGGTTCACTACATTAGCATTTTATTAACCAATATGATGTTGAAATTTGAAAACTTTGAGCACTTGCACTTTGAATAGTTTTTGTAAATATACTGTGGCTTGCTGTATAAGATCATTAACTGAATATTGTTTCTTTTAGCATATATGAGTCACGTCTAGTAACTATAACTGCAGTGGTAAATACATGTTTTTATATAAATAAGATTGAACATCCAAATGGATATGCATTTTATAGATAAATGCAATCGCAGTGGAAATTATTCCAAGCATGTGAGAGCTTTATACATAAGATGAAATTAACACTAATATAGCTTTTCTCCACTAGAGGGCATTATGTCCTACATCCACAAAGGAGTGCTTTGATGTTTTATGAATTTGGTGTTGTGCCGTGTTTGGTTTTTAGAATAACACACTACAAACCCAGGGACGTAATGGGTGAACTCTTGTCAAAGTAGATAAGGTTTACCCATGTTATAGAAAGGCGCACTAGCGCAACTAAACACAAGTAAATGTATAAGAAATTAATGTTTTTAAATAAGGAGATGCAACGTGGAGCGAGGAGCTCTTTTGCCCATATACTCGCATATCAAAATGGCATTTATTTCATGGCCAGTGCGCTGTGTTCATATTGAACACAATGACTATACAGTCATTCCATCATGGCGGCCCGCTCTATATACTTTTCAATGCAGCATTAAGCGATCACATGATTGGAGATAATGAGAGGGGGGAGGAGCTGCCCGCTCGAGTTGCTTTCCTTAAGTTTTAAATGGGATGTGTTTACACGGATGTGGAGTTTGATTAGCCTGAGGAAGCTTGGTAGATCCAGGCGGAACGCGTGGCGATTTTTCCACCCTGGGGGGTGAGTGTTGTTTAACCTGCTTGCCATGGGGAGGTTTTTGACTTATACCTACCCTTTTCTGCATATTTGCACAGTTGGTTGTTTGTTTTTATAAAGAATAAAAACGAAGCATTTTGTAAGAAGGTGTTTTGGTCTTGAGTGCTGGGAATACTTTTGGCATGTTTTGTAGGGGGTTTTTTGTAGTGTTACAACCCTCAATTTACATGTGTTTTTTTATACGCTAAGGAGCTCAGTCAAAGCTTCCTCTTCCTAGCACCAGCTACGAGTTAGGCAGTGCACTAAATTTGGCTAATTTGTTTTTACATATATATATATATATATATTTATATATATTCAGTGAAAAAACTTTGTTAAAGGGACGTTATGGTTAAGTTGCGCTACTAAAAACCTATGAAAGTCAGTGAAAAAACTTTGTTAAAGGGACGTTATGGTTCCAAGTAAAACCGAAAAACTCTTGAAATTCGCCAGTTATGGTTAGCTAAGCAACCATAACTCGCGCCACCACCGTGCACTGCTAAGACTAACACCCAGGACATCAAAGATGACATCACAAATGTATGTACTACAAAACATAATATTTTCATTGTGAAAAGAAGACATGCCAAAATCTCTTAGAAAGGCACAAACAGCCTTATTAACATTGCGCCTAGCTTTTTCCATTTGTGGACCAAATGAAGAAGAACGAAGCCACATTTGTCTCTGCGCAATCCGTGAAAATATCACTTGAGAATTAGGAAACATGTCCATAACCTTCCAAAGTCCTTCTTTCATAGCAAATTGCAAAAAAATTCCAGTCACATGTCCTAAACTGTTCCCTCCACAATGAATTACAATTATGTCTGGATGTTGCTCTGTCTCCAAAGTAGCACAGAGAGGTAGCAAGTCCAACCACTTCATTCCACGTACTCCATGCCAGTGTACTTCCACATGTGGGAATCCAAGATCTACAGCTACTCCACAGCTTTCTGCATGCACCTTCAACCAATGTATCCACAAATCTCCTAAAATCCAAACAATCTGTTTTCTGAAACACAGAGCCATAGCTATCTTTTGTTCTCTCAGCAAAAAGAGTATCTGAGAAAATCTTTCCTGGCACAACACACCCACCAAACTTTCCTGACCAATCCCTTTCAGTGCTTATTCTCATTTGCATGACTTCTGAACCAAAAAATCCCCGGATGTAACTCCCGATGTCCGCGAACTACCGCCATGTCCGCGGACATATCGTAACATGAACAGCCCTTCTACCATTTCCACTACACTCTCTCTGCCATTCCCTCATTGGATGTACCTCAAAAATCACATGACCATGCACCAATCACATTCAAGACCTCTACATCTAACTGATTCATCATAGATCAGCACTGCAAATGTACTCTGAATCTCTCTGAGTACAAGTGTCATATCATTGGCAAGCAGCATCTACCAGAAATACTGTACAAGTCTTCAAGATTTCTACTTGCAGCTCCATGCATATCCATATGCATGAACACAAACTTCAGGTATGCACATTTCAAACAGACTTTTACCTTGTAAAATCTGTAAAATGAATTTACTGTACTTTTTTCAATTTCCTAAAATCAACTATCACTTATAAACCTTTATACTATTTACTTTCTTTATACACACACACTCAAATCATGTTAAACTAACATTTTTTAAATGAAATATATAGACTACATATATTCAAACAAAATTGCATGCAAACACAATCTATGTTTAAACCTTTATAAAAATACTTATACAATTTCATATTTTTTGTTTTTGTTTATTTATTTACTTAATTACTTTAAATTAGACATGACATTGGGGCGCTATTACCTAGAACAGTTTACATTCACTAATATATTATAAATTTCACAATACATAAAGATATTTTTTTTGCTACAGTTAGTCATTCAATACAATTTGTTCATTAAGAACATATCATATGTACTGAACTGATGCAATGTATCTTATGTACATAAATTAGTTTAATGGTTTTAAAGAAGGCACTGAGGATTTCAATTAAAAAAATCAATATCTAAATTAAAAACAGTGCTATATACAAACATAGTTACTAATTTGAAGCTTTTACAATTGCAGTGAAGACCAGTTTCCTGAAAAGAAGCAGCCGAATTCGAAGAAGAAAGAAAAACTAAGAAGTTACCTGTTAATTTAAAAAAAAAAGTAAGTAAAATATCACCATAATATTTGTATTATTAATCAAATATACTATAACGTTAATACAAGCTATTTCGGTTTCTAAAAATAGAGATTTTGTACCATTTTGTCCAAAAATTTCCATGTCTTAAACAGCGATTTACAGCCAGAATGGCCTGCAAATTTCTATTTTTGGACACACAAATTACCCAACTGAACCACTACAATTTTCATATTATAGAACAAACAACTGTTTTAATTGTATACATTAGATTTACTATTTGTACTTTTCCACACCACTAGCTTACTTTTTTTTTGTCATCTGAACCTCAGTTTAGTAACACATAAATTCAAGACTACCTATCCCTACTAGTTTTAGTTCCCAATGCACAATCACACACCATTACATACATCTTTATCATCTTACTCAAACACTCATGCACACATTCCAGAACACCTCAACCCATATCTTCTTTATTTTTTTCAACAGACCCTAATGAATGCCTACCAAAAGTCAAGTCCGTAGAAAGCAACGCAAAAGTAAAGCAAATGAAAATAAAGGTGTCCAACATAAACATCCATCTCTAGCAGAATTTGTAAAAAAAAGTTGAAACAAAACAGCTAATACAATCATTTAGTGAAACACAAGAAGTTTCAAGTACAACAACTTCGCTTCCTCTATCAAAATGTAAAACAAACCAAAAAACAATTAACAGAAAATTAGCTATCAGTACAGATAAAACTACTTCTTCAAATTTTAATATAGTGCAAAGTAAGCATACCAAGAAAAGTATTTTAGCCAAAATATACCGTCACAAAGTCCTTCAAAATCTTATAAAAACAGGAGAGAAATCAGGTTCAAAGCTTAAAACCTATCGTAGGAAATTAATCTTAGAAGCATTGATGGACAGTGCAATTCTTCTCAAAAGAAATTTATTTATTTTACTGTTAAACAAAATGAAACCACTAACAAAACTAATAACTAAATTACAAAAAAGACTTCTCAATAAGCAAAATATCAACAGAAAGAACTTCTTAAGTATCAGCGGAGGTGAATGGAATCACACTACAATCTCAGAACCATATTTTAATGAAGAAGTGTACAAACAAACGCAAACGAATGCAATTGCCATACATAGCAGTGGTCGAGATTATGAAAAAGTGAATAATACCGTAATGGAACAAGAAGTACTTCTTATAAAAATATGCCCTGAAAACTTAGAATTACCCCTCCATTCAAGTGAATCAGAACGTCTAGTGTACTAATGGCCATGCACGTCAATGTGTAACATTCCCAAACAATGTTTCAAATCTTTACGCCAATTCCTCAATAAATATGTAAAAAGCAAAGACAAAATCAAAGTTAAATTACTGCAAAATATAGATACCTGTCCAGTGCACAAGTACACAGGACTACAAGGACATTCATTGGCCTGCATTGCAGGACCTACTTGTAAAACCACTTTCCATGATATCAAAAGGATATCAACACATCATTCAACTATAAGAAATCTAGTCTATAAACTGTACTATGCTAAAAGTCCTGCTTTAGCACTAGCAAAGTTAAATAACATCCTTCTACATGGTACAGCAAAAGACCTACTTGAAGAAATTCACTATATCCAGAAAAAATATTTTGCAAGTGAAAGCCATTTACAGAATGAAATAGCTTTAAACCAATTAAGCAACAATTCTACACATGGCAACCTTTTGCTAAACACATACAAAAAAGAAATACTAACATTTAAAAGTACATCAGCTGAAGTACCAAACCATGTATGTGTATGTTGCCGTAGAATTTTTTATAAAAGTAACACAAAAACTGTGGACTTATCATACAAAATAGAAGACAATGAAGATTCTAAATGGTTTGAATTAGCTCTCTACCTTGTAGCAGAAAACAAATATGAAATAACTGAGCCCTTAATACTTTGCAGTTATTGCACTACAAAACTTGACAACAACCAAACTCCTTCACGTTCTATCACAAGTAATTTGGAATTATACCCAGTACCAAAACCTCTACAACAACTTAATTTATATGAGAGCATCATAATTCAAACAGTACACCCATTTGAAGCAATAATACGCCTTCAACCAAAAACAGCAAAATTACCTCCCTCTGAATTGGTAAAAGGCATTTGTGGAAAAGTAGTTTATTTACCATTAAATCTAAAATAAAATGTGCATACTCTAGGAGTGCAACGTCCAATGCAGCAATCTTTAATTATATTAGTAAATGGAGTACCTACAAAAGACAAAAAAATATGGCAACAGCTGGTAGATTTTGTATAAAGTTAGACAAGCCTTCCAATATCTTAAAGAGAATAATGAATATTACAAAGAAATTAATATTGAAGAAAACTTGAAAGATACAACTGAAATAATTCAAGAAACACAAGAAGCTGGTCAATTTGAGCTACTAGATCATGCTACAATATCAAATACTTTAGACCATTATACAATTCATCCTTTGCACTGTAATGACACCGTACAAGATGTACTGGAAACTTACCAAATGCGTCAAACAAAAGGATCGCCAATCAGTATATGGGAAAAAAGTATAGAAGCACGTGCTTTTCCTCTACTCTTTCCTACTGGCAAAGGAGGAAGGTATGATGATAGACCTATTCAAATATCAGCTTCAGAATACCGCTCATTACGGATGTATTCTGAAGATCACAGATTTAGACAAAATGTGGAATACATATTCCACCTACTCTTTGAAAGTGAACTAGCAACTTTATGTTACGGAGTTGCACACATATTAAAATCAGGATCACACTTTCAAAATATGACAGCTACACAATTATTAGAGAAAGTGCAAAAAAAGGATGAGGTTTTACAATCAAATATTACAAATCTATTAGCAAATATGCGTGGTACTAAAAAGTACTGGTTTCGACGTCATGGAGATGTACGTTGTATGATCAGAAACCTTGGCCCACCCACTTGGTTTGTTACATTAAGTTGTGCAGAATATGCATGGGAAGAGTTACATGATTTCCTACGCATATCAAATAAAAACAAAACAAACATAGATATTCTAACACCTGGAGAACTTTGTTCTTTGGATCCTGTTAATGTTTCAAGATATTTTCACCATCGCTTCATTGCTATGCTACATTTTATTTGTAATAAAACTGTTCCTCCCCTTGGAGAAGTGCAATACTTCTTTTGGAGAAAAGAATACCAAGCCAGAGGAGCACCACATATCCACATGCTTTTATGGATTAACGATGCTCCTAAATTTGGTCAAGACAGTGATGCCACTGTTTTACAGTTTATTGAAAAATATGTCACTTGTGAAATTCCATCAGAAGCCACAAATAGTGATCTTCATGCACAAATTTTACAATTTCAAAGACACAAATGTGGAAAATATTGTCGTCGCAAATACAAAAACAAAGGCAAATACTACACCAAATCCTGATTTGGTTTCCCTAGACCAGTTACAAATACAGGTCAAGTAAACAACCTCATGTCTTCAGTTAGACATAGTGTTAAAGGTAAGTCACCTAAAAATACATATTACATAAAAAGAAAAGAAGAAGAAAATTATATCAATGATTATAATGCAATCATTGCCCACTTATGGAATGCAAACATAGATGTGCAGTACATTGCAGACAATTCTACTGCAGTTGCACGATATGTCACAGCATACTTAACTAAAGCAGAAAAGACAGAGCTCCAAGACCTCTGGAATGACCTGTCATCAGATAAAACAGTATCTCAGAAATTATACAGCTTGGGCATAAAAATGCTCACCCATAGAGAATGTGGATCTTATGAAGCAGCTGATCGTTTAACTGGTACTTCATTGTATGGTAAATCTGAAAATATAGTATGGCTAAGTCTTGGTCCAGCTAAATCTAGAAAAAGAGTTCTAAAATCATATGAAGATATAAAAACAATAGCCAAACATGATCCCAACAGCCAATACATTTTAAAAAACAATTTATTGGACACATACTACCCAAACAGAAGTAATACTTTGGAAAATATGTGTCTATACCAAATAGCCCAAAACTACATATACAAAAATAATATGAAACCTGATGAAAAAAAAGGTAAATATAGAGTGACAGACTGCGAAGGCAGCTTAGTTAAACTCACTAAACCAAATTTAATTAATCATATCAAATTGTCATTGAAGACTCCTCAACATAAAAAAGTATATTACATGTCCCTGCTACAACTCTTCAAACCATGGAGAAAAGAAGAACAATTACTAGATAACTATGACTCATATGAGGATGCTTTCAAAGCAAATGAAAGCACTATAACTGATGTAAACTTTACACAGTACAAAACAATGTTGCACAATGAACGGCAACATGAAGAAGAACTCCAAGCCCAACTAGATAAGGATACTCCTGACAGTATCAACCTTCTGTAACAGGAAGCCAAGAACCACTGGGAGAACCACTAATAACAAATGAGGCAGAATTAGCTATGATAGAAGTAGAAAACACCATGTGTCAGTATGAAGATAAGGAAGACTTAACTATACTACAATCAAAACTAAACAATGAGCAAAGTAGCATTTTTCAAGAAGTAACAAAACAAATTGCACATGGTGTAAAACATGAAAATAAAGAATGTTCCTGCCATAATTATAAACCTATACTACTGTACGTCAATGGTGAAGCTGGTTCTGGCAAAACATTCCTAATCAAAATCATTAGTAAGTTCCTTCAACAATTGATAAACAACAAACTGTCAGCTGTTGTCACTGCCCCCACAGGTTTAGCTGTCTACAACATAGGTGGTGTTACATTACACCGATTACTACTATTACCAGTAGAACACCAGAACAAATTAGACTATTACAAACTTTCTGCAGAAGCTGCAATGGAATTACTCAGAGTATTGAAACAAATGAATATGCTACTAATAGATGAAGTGAGCATGGTCTCCAACCTGATGTTAGCTTTGATTCACCTCAGATTACAAGAAGTACTCAAAACAGACTATGAAGAGCTCTTTGCAGGAAAACACATTACTGCTTCAATTAACACCAGTAAAAGGTGAACCTATTTTTAAAACATTAGGGCACAAACTCTGCCTTAAAACTGTTGGCAGCATTGGAAATGTCAACCTTTGGCAACATTTCCAATACAGAGAATTAACAGAAAACATGCGCCAATCTGCAGATCTAACTCATGCCAACATTTTAAAAAGTTTGAGAGTTGGTATACTTTCTAAAAAAGCAGAAGCAACATTGAAAACCCGGCACATTAATGCACTTTATGGCGATAATGCATGTGCTACAGATGTTATGGAACAATTAGCCCACAAAAATGTCAATTGTATGGCCTTAATGCCAACTCTTGCAAGCTGTCTCAAATTCAATGAAATAATGTTAAGTAAAGAAATGCAACCAATAATGGAAATTAGCGCCACAGACAAACTAGATGTACATGGTATGACACTACCCATGTGTGACCAAGCCACAACAAGACTAAATAATTTAGAAAAATCAATCTCAAACACAGCAGGCTTAGAAAAGATGTTAAAATTATCCTTAAATTGCAGAGTAATGCTTAAACGTAACCTTGACGTGGACCAAGGACTAGTTAATGGAGCACTGGGTACAGTTGTTGGCTTTCAAACATACCCACGTGACAGCAAAATTCAGTTTGTCAATATACTCTTTGACAAACTTTCAGAAGTAAAACGGATAGGACGCTCAACAGCTAGATTCCTTCTCTTCAAAGATATGTATGTACGCAGAGAACAATTTTCTCTAACTCTTGCATACACAGTCACGATTCATAAATCACAAGGTCTTACCCTAGACAAAGCAATGATAGATATTGGTAAAACAGTCTTTAAAGAAGGCATGAGCTACGTAGCACTATCCCGCTTACGTACACTTGACAGTCTATTTCTAATCAACTTTGATGCAAGTAAAGTAAACGCTGATATTCTTGCATTTTAGAATATAATAGACTTCGCACACTATACACTCCCCATCTAAACACATATTCTGTTCCACAAAAACTAAAACTTTGTAAAAGAAAACTAAATCAAACAGAAATGCAACAGGACGTCACTGCAAATCCTCCAAAGAGAGTAAAAGAAACGAAGAGGGTAATTCATAGAATTTCGCAGAAAAGTGTCGCAAGCGGCTGGCGCAGAGTGTCCGCGTGCGATTGTCTGCGCCAGGCACGTGCGCTAAAACCGATTTCCGCGCACAGCGTATTCATGGATTTTAGGCTCCCAAACCAGCTGTGGCGCAGAGAATCGCAGCGACCCTGCAGCAGCGCCAGTAACGCCCCGAAGAACGCCCTCGCGCAAGAAAAAGCCATCAAAATCGCTAAATCATCGCAAAGGGCTGCGCTAACCCTGGACCAGTTCACCGGGCTGGCAAACAGCAAACGCCAAGCGGGGAACGTGTATTTCAGGGGTGCGCAGGAAGTTCCACACGCGATTGGCCCAGTGCGAGCAAGGTATGTGAATTTCAGGGGTGCGCGGGAAGTTCCACACGCGATTTCAGCAGGGTACGTGTATTTCAGGGGTTCGCGTGAAGTTTCTCACGCGATCGGGCCTGGGGGAGCGTGCTACGTGTATTACAGGGGTTCGTGTGAACTTACTCACGCGATCGGGCCTGGGGGAGCGGGCTACGTGTATTTCAGGGGTTCGCGTGAATTTTTTCACGCGATCGGGCCTGGGGGAGCGGGCTATGTGTATTACAGGGGTTCGCGTGAACTTCCTCACGCGATCGGGCCTGGGGGAGCGGGCTACGTGTATTTCAGGGGTTCGCCTGAACTTTCTCACGCGATCGGGCCTGGGGGAGCGGGCTACGTGTATTTCAGGGGTTAGCGTGAACTTTATCACGCGATCGGGCCTGGGTGAGCATGCTACGTGTATTACAGGGGTTCGCGTGAATTTGCACACGTGATTGTCCCAGTGCGAGCAGGGTACGTGTATTTCAGGGGTGCGCGGGAAGTTCCACACGCGATAGTCCCAGTGCGAGCAGGGTACGTGTATTTCAGGGGTGCGCGGGAAGTTCCACACGCGATAGTCCCAGTGCGAGCAGGGTACGTGTATTTCAGGGGTGCACGGGAAGTTCCACACGCGATAGTCCCAGCGCGAGCAGGGTACGTGTATTTCAGGGGTGCGCGGGAAGTTCCACACGCGATAGTCCCAGTGCGAGCAGGGTACGTGTATTTCAGGGGTGCGCGGGAAGTTCCACGTGCGAAACCAGCAGGGAATGTGTATTTCAGGGGTTCTGGGGAGTGTTACACGTGAATTGGCCGTGTGGGTCCTCCCAGGTGTACGCTCCACAACCTCCACGGCCCCTGCAGGCAGCCCACACCACGGGGGACTACCCTGCACCCCTGCTCATGCCCCCCAGCCAACCCACATGTCACCTTGCACTACTGATCAACAATGCATGTCTCCCACCACCCCCACCCCCCAGCAGTGCAGGGGCAGCCTCCACCAGGCCCCCACTCATGTCCCCCTGCACCCCCACCCCCCAGCATCCAGGGTCACCCTCCACCAGGCCCCCACTCATGTCTCCCACCACCCCCACCCCCCGGCAGTGCAGGGTCACCCTCCACCAGGCCCCCACTCATGTCTCCCACCACCCCCACCCCCCGGCAGTGCAGGGTCACCCTCCACCAGGCCCCCACTCATGTCTCCCACCACCCCCACCCCCCTGCCACCATGGGCAGCACCCACCAGGCCCCCACTCATGTCTCCCACCACCCCCACCCCCCAGCAGTGCAGGGGCAGCCTCCACCAGGCCCCCACTCATGTCCCCCTGCACCCCCACCCCCCAGCATCCAGGGTCACCCTCCACCAGGCCCCCACTCATGTCTCCCACCACCCCCACCCCCGGCAGTGCAGGGTCACCCTCCACCAGGCCCCCACTCATGTCTCCCACCACCCCCACCCCCCTGCCACCATGGGCAGCACCCACCAGGCCCCCACTCATGTCTCCCACCACCCCCACCCCCCTGCCACCATGGGCAGCCCCCACCAGGCCCCCACTCATGTCTCCCACCACCCCCACCCCCCTGCCACCATGGGCAGCCCCAACCAGGCCCCCACTCATGTCTCCCACCACCCCCACCCCCCTGCCACCATGGGCAGCCCCCACCAGGCCCCCACTCATGTCTCCCACCACCCCCACCCCCCGGCAGTGCAGGGGCAGCCTCCAGCAGGCCCCCACTCATGTCTACCACCACCCCCACCCCCCAGCCACCAGGGGCAGCCTCCACCAGGCCCCCACTCATGTGTCCCACCACCCCCACCCCCCAGCCACCAGTGGCAGCCTCCAGCAGGCCCCCACTCATGTCTCCCACCACCCCCACCCCCCAGCAGTGCAGGGGCAGCCTCCAGCAGGCCCCCACTCATGTCTCCCACCACCCCCACCCCCCAGCAGTGCAGGGGCAGCCTCCAGCAGGCCCGCACTCATGTGTCCCACCACCCCCACCCCCCAGCAGTGCAGGAGCAGCCTCCACCAGGCCCCCACTCATGTCTCCCACCACCCCCACCCCCCTGCCACCATGGGCAGCCCCCACCAGGCCCCCACTCATGTCTCCCACCACCCCCACCCCCCGGCAGTGCAGGGTCACCCTCCACCAGGCCCCCACTCATGTCCCACTGCACCCCCACCCCCAGCATCCAGGGTCACCCTCCACCAGGCCCCCACTCATGCCTCCCACCACCCCCACCCCCCTGCCACCATGGCCAGCCCCCACCAGGCCCCCACTCATGTCTCCCACCACCCCCACCCCCCGGCAGTGCAGGGTCACCCTCCACCAGGCCCCCACTCATGTCTCCCACCACCCCCACCCCCCGGCAGTGCAGGGTCACCCTCCACCAGGCCCCCACTCATGTCCCCCTGCACCTCCACCCCCCAGCATCCAGGGTCACCCTCCACCAGGCCCCCACTCATGTCCCCCTGCACCCCCACTCCCAGCATCCAGGGTCACCATCCACCAGGCCCCCACTCATGTCTCCCACCACCCCCACCCCCCGGCAGTGCAGGGTCACCCTCCACCAGGCCCCCACTCATGTCTCCCACCACCCCCACCCCCCGGCAGTGAAGGGTCACCCTCCACCAGGCCCCCACTCATGTCCCCCTGCACCCCCACCCCCCAGCATCCAGGGTCACCCTCCACCAGGCCCCCACTCATGTCCCCCTGCACCCCCACCCCCCAGCATCCAGGGCCACCCTCCACCAGGCCCCCACTCATGTCTGCCACCACCCCCACCCCCCTGCCACCATGGCCAGCCCCCACCAGTCCCCCACTCATGTCTCCCACCACCCCCACCCCCCTGCCACCATGGCCAGCCCCCACCAGGCCCCCACTCATGTCTCCCACCACCCCCACCCCACTGCCACCATGGCCAGCCCCCACCAGGCCCCCACTCATGTCTCCCACCACCCCCACCCCCCTGCCACCATGGCCAGCCCCCAACAGGCCCCCACTCATGTCTCCCACCACCTCCACCCCCCGGCAGTGCAGGGTCACCCTCCACCAGGCCCCCACTCATGTCTCCCACCACCCCCACCCCCCTGCCACCATGGGCAGCACCCACCAGGCCCCCACTCATGTCTCCCACCACCCCCACCCCCCTGCCACCATGGGCAGCCCCCACCAGGCCCCCACTCATGTCTCCCACCACCCCCCTGCCACCATGGGCAGCCCCAACCAGGCCCCCACTCATGTCTCCCACCACCCCCACCCCCCTGCCACCATGGGCAGCCCCCACCAGGCCCCCACTCATGTCTCCCACCACCCCCACCCCCCGGCAGTGCAGGGGCAGCCTCCAGCAGGCCCCCACTCATGTCTACCACCACCCCCACCCCCCAGCCACCAGGGGCAGCCTCCACCAGGCCCCCACTCATGTGTCCCACCACCCCCACCCCCCAGCCACCAGTGGCAGCCTCCAGCAGGCCCCCACTCATGTCTCCCACCACCCCCACCCCCCAGCAGTGCAGGGGCAGCCTCCAGCAGGCCCCCACTCATGTCTCCCACCACCCCCACCCCCCAGCAGTGCAGGGGCAGCCTCCAGCAGGCCCCCACTCATGTGTCCCACCACCCCCACCCCCCAGCAGTGCAGGAGCAGCCTCCACCAGGCCCCCACTCATGTCTCCCACCACCCCCATCCCCCTGCCACCATGGGCAGCCCCCACCAGGCCCCCACTCATGTCTCCCACCACCCCACCCCCCGGCAGTGCAGGGTCACCCTCCACCAGGCCCCCACTCATGTCCCACTGCATCCCCACCCCCAGCATCCAGGGTCACCCTCCACCAGGCCCCCACTCATGCCTCCCACCACCCCTACCCCCCTGCCACCATGGCCAGCCCCCACCAGGCCCCCACTCATGTCTCCCACCACCCCCACCCCCCGGCAGTGCAGGGTCACCCTCCACCAGGCCCCCACTCATGTCTCCCACCACCCCCACCCCCCGGCAGTGCAGGGTCACCCTCCACCAGGCCCCCACTCATGTCCCCCTGCACCCCCACCCCCCAGCATCCAGGGTCACCCTCCACCAGGCCCCCACTCATGTCCCCCTGCACCCCCACTCCCAGCATCCAGGGTCACCATCCACCAGGCCCCCACTCATGTCTCCCACCACCCCCACCCCCCGGCAGTGCAGGGTCACCCTCCACCAGGCCCCCACTCATGTCTCCCACCACCCCCACCCCCCGGCAGTGAAGGGTCACCCTCCACCAGGCCCCCACTCATGTCCCCCTGCACCCCCACCCCCCAGCATCCAGGGTCACCCTCCACCAGGCCCCCACTCATGTCCCCCTGCACCCCCACCCCCCAGCATCCAGGGCCACCCTCCACCAGGCCCCCACTCATGTCTCCCACCACCCCCACCCCCCTGCCACCATGGCCAGCCCCCACCAGGCCCCCACTCATGTCTCCCACCACCCCCACCCCCCTGCCACCATGGCCAGCCCCCACCAGGCCCCCACTCATGTCTCCCACCACCCCCACCCCACTGCCACCATGGCCAGCCCCCACCAGGCCCCCACTCATGTCTCCCACCACCCCCACCCCCCTGCCACCATGGCCAGCCCCCACCAGGCCCCCACTCATGTCTCCCACCACCTCCACCCCCCGGCAGTGCAGGGTCACCCTCCACCAGGCCCCCACTCATGTCTCCCACCACCCCCACCCCCCTGCCACCATGTGCAGCCCCCACCAGGTCCTCACAATCCCCAATCATGTGCGTAATGGTCAGCCTCCACAGCCAAAAAGCCCTACCAAGTAACCCATTCACCCACATGGAAATGGAAATCACATGTTACACCCCCAATGTTCATGAAGCTAATGAACCCATGTCCGTCACACACATTTTTTGCAATTGAATGGGAAAACACACAACATGACATGCATGAAACCAATGAGATGAAACCACACAGTGAACTATGGCAACAAAAATGTATTGAAAAAAATAAAGAATGCTAAAGAAAGAAAACTAACTACAATGTAAATGTGAAAAAATAAGCTGCATGTCCGCATAAAAACACAAAACTGGAAATCCAAATCCTAAAAAATTTTGTCCAAAGTGAAATGTAAAAAACTCTCCATGCAGCAAAGAACTATATACAAAAATAACAAGGGTCCATGATCCCAACTGAACTAAGGAAACCTCCTAAAAAACCTACCTAAATATCAACTATATACAAAAAGTGGAGCAGTGTCCGTCGACTCCAAATCATAATAAGAACGAAAGGAAACCTAAAACTAAAGAACTATATACAAAGGCGGCGGGCAAGTCCAGCGGCTCACTCTGTGGTGTCCCGGGCCAGGGCATCATCGAACTCCTGTTCGATGTCCCGGAGGCGGTCCAGTTCCATGGCCCCGAGGGTCCGCAGGGACGACGCTGTGTCCTCCTCCAACCCCCTGCGGATTGCCTCGAGGCACTCGGCCCGCCTCAGGGCCCTCCGCATGGAGTTCTCCGCCCTGACCATTGTGAGCAGCGCCTCTTCCGCCCGCCGCCGCTCTGCACCTATGGCGTGGCCCAACCGCTGCCACACGGAAGACACCGTCTGTCCTGGGTCCCCCTGCCCTCTGCCGATGCCTGCCCCTCCGATGTCGAAAGCCCCGAGCCTTCATGTCTCCCAACATGTTGCTGCTGCTGCTGCTCTGCCTCTGCCCGTGCACTGCCTCCTGCTGCCTGCGCATCCTCCGCCGGCTGGGGTGCACTTGTTGATGTGGCCACCCCTGCTGGACCTCCGACTCCCGACTGTGGCAGGGATGCCTCCTCCACCAGCCTGGCCGCACCGTCAGAGGCAGCTCCACAGGGCACCCAGGTGACTGATGGGTGGGAAGATGCCACAGAGGATGACTGGCGCGTAGGGGGTCCAGTTGAGGAGGGGGTCGGAGCAAGCCCCATCAGACAGCGGAATCCGGCCTGGGTGACCTGTCCCAGCAGGCTGACGTGGTCAACGAGCCATTCGAGATGACGTGCAGTCTCTCCATGAAAAGACTGCAGGTCACCTCGCATGGCCCGTTGACGCAACGCCACACCAGCCAGGACAGGCTCAACCCGGACCTGGATGGCCACGTCCGCAGGCAGAGGAAGGCCAGTTGACGTCAGCTCATCCCCGCCTGAAAACGGGTCTGGACGTAGGCATCCCTGCTGGTGCAAGATGATGCAGGGACAGGATCGGGGACAGGATTGCACACAGGCACCTCCGCGGCCGCCTGTGCTGCCTCCTGTCCCTGGTCCTGCACTGCACCACTAGCACCAGTGGGATCCCCACCTCCAGACCCTGTCTCTGGTGCTTGCGCGGCCCCCTCCTCCACCAAACCCCCCACCAACCTGGATGACTCCGTGCCATCTTCCGCTGTTGGGCCCTGTGGGGTCCCAGCTGCCCCTTCTGCTGCCGAGGAGTCCAACTGCAACCTCCGCCTCTTGGACCTCCCCCCGGCACCTGCGGCCTGGGACGCGGCACCGGACTCCTCACTCCCCGACGAGATGACAACACGGGAGGGGAGCCGGGCCTTGCGTCTCCGGCTGGCGGTCGGATCCCCGCCGCTGTGCTCCACAGCACCTTCTCCGCCCTCTTCATCAGTTGACGCTGCAGACAGGGAGAAACAAAGCACAGGCATCAGGGCACTGTACAATGGACACATACACGCATGACAGTTGCACATGAGTGGCATTGGCAAACCTCAGACATGTCATCATAATCCCCAACACACATGTCATTGCAACTGGCACACATGAGCCATACCACAGCCATATCGCAACTGCCAGCACCATCCCTACACATACAACAGCATCAGCAGCCAAAGTGGAGCCAGACATCACATGCAACACAGGAAGTGCACCACACATGTACACACACCACTACACTTGCATGCATGTCTACACCTCTGCCAAGTGTCTCACTGTTCAGACGGGCATCCATGTCACATCTGCCAATCAGGCTTCCACATACCGCTGTCACATGCATCCATGTTGCATCACTGTTGCACCCTTGTCAAATACACACACATGCACATGTACACAGTGCTCATACATGCAGTCGAAAACAACATACATGCATGACATCACGGACATGTCTACTTACATACACATTCATCCAAACATGTGTGCACGCACAACTGCATTTGCCATGCAAGCCCACACACACAAGCACCATCCATGTCTCACACATTACAGCCCTCGCATGTGTCAGCCCCACAGCCCTGTACACCCCGACCCATACTCCACCCCATACAAACAGATATGCAACCGGCACAATGGCGAATGATCACCACATGCCCTGCTCACAACCAGGATGCATGTACACTCACCGCTCGACTCCAGACGGGTCTGCTTCTCTAGGACCTGGACGTGGAGCGCTGGGGATATGCGTTCCAGGTCCCCCATCTGTTCTTCCGACAAGTGGCCCCGGCGCCCCTTGGCATCCGCTGCCTTCAAGAGGCGCCGGGCCTTGTTCAGGGTCCTGGACCTGAAGTCCTCCCAGCGCTTCCTGACATGTTGTAAGTCCAGGACTGCCACCCCCTCCGCGTTGATGGCAGTCACGATGTCAGTCCAGATCCGAGTCCGTCCTTCCTTGTCGGCGCGGGAACTTCCAAAGAGGGCATCATACTGCCCCAGGACTTGCTCCACCAGGACACCAACTTCGGTGGCACTGAAGCTGGTGCCCCTCTGCCTCTCTGGCCGGGGGTTGTCAGTGGTCACAGATGGTGTTTGCCCCGACATGACAACCCCAGAGGCAGGAGTGGGTGGGCAACTGGGTCCTGGGGCTGGGCTGTGGAGCGATGGAATTCCAGTCGGGAGTCTTCGGTTCCAGCAGGGGTGGTCACAGCAACAGCACCCCTGGCTGATGTGCAGGCAGCAAATGGCAGTGCACGTGGGCAGCAGGCAGTAGGCAGCAGCAGATGTCAGGTGGGAGCGTGCTCGGGGCTCTGGGGGGCAGTAGTTCGGCCTTCTGGGCTGGAGCGTTGTCTTCCGTGTGCTTACGCGTGGCCAGCTTGGTACGGAGTGATTTGGCACGTGAAAATCCTGCACGTCAGCGTGAAAACCGAGGAAAGGCCCTTAGCGCGTAAGCGCGTCAGCACGCATACGCGATTCTATTGGACCAAAGGCCCTCAGCGCGTAAGCGCGTCTGTGACGTGACCCGCACGGGTGTTTCCCACACAGCATGTGATGACAGAGCACACGTGGAAAGACTGCACATCAGAGTCTCATCGCGTGTGATTGGTGGAAATGGCCGTACACGCAGAAGTGACAAAGCGTGTAATTGGTGGAAATGGCCGTACACGCATAAGTCACAAAGCATGTAATTGGTGGAAATGGCCGTAAACGCATAAGTCACAAAGCGTGTAATTGGTGGAAATGGCCATACACGCATAAGTCACAAAGCGTGTAATTGGTGGAAATGGCCCTAGCGCGTACACGCCGCGTAAGTGACGTTGGACGTGTGGGCCTGTATAAAAGGTACGCGTAGAACACCATTTCCTTGTACGTGCTTTTCGTGGAGAGCGAGTGGGTGAATTCTGTACTTCTTGTCGGTTCACACGCGATTTACTTCACAGCGTTTCAAGTTCGTATTCCCTGTTACCTCTGACAGATTTTTCTCTTTTTTCTCTTTTACTGGTTTACCTGGGCCTGTTCCCTCAAACAGTGTTCCCTTCTACTGTTGTCCTGTCTCCTCAGACAGCGTACAAATCTTTTTTGGCGGGGGTGTTGCCAACCAAACGCACTCCTTTTTCACGCTCTTTTACCTGGCAGACGGTGAGTCACGCACGTATCTAACATCTGTGCTGCCCCGTGTGTAGCCTACCCCTTCAGAGGTCATTCTAGGCTGCGTGTGACACGCATACGTTCATTCTTGTGTTACTGGGTGCCACAGCGTAGTGCAGGTTTTTCTTTCTGCACACGTGGTCTAGGAGGGGTTGCGTGCACGTCATCTCCCTTTTTTGGGGCTCCTGTGCGTAGCGTGACCCATCATCTTTCCCCAGGGGTTACAATCAGCCTTGCAAGAGCACTATGGTACAATTACCATCTGGTACCCAACCCCTTTGACCCCCAATTGCCCAGGACAATATTTGACAGCCACTCCCATACGCACATCAACATCAGTGCCATGGTTGGGAGGCCAGGATTCCGTAAGGGTGGCAAAGGTGGAAGAGCCACAAGTGGTGGCCGTGGTGGATCCGGTAGGGGACGTGGTCGTTACTTGCAGGGTGAGCCTGTCCCCCCATGTGTGGAGGACCAGTCAAGGGCACCCATAATCCCCCCCCTCCCGTTGAGGCTGATGTGGCTGACACCATCCATGCTCAGCCCTTGTTGGACCAGCCCATTGTGGCACCAGACCTGGCTGACTCCATGGCTGACTTCCAGGTCAGCAGGCCTATGACACGTGCGCTGGTGCACGTTGATGTCACCATGCCACGTGCATCTGGGGCAGCAAGGTCATCTGCTGCACCAAGTAGGCAGGGCGGAGAGGCTGCAGGGGCAGCTGCGGCTCCATCCACCACAGCCCTCACACACCCAGCCAGGACAGTGTCGGTCCTAGTCCATGCTGCTGATATTCCCCCTGACACCATCACACTAGAGCCAATGCCTGCACCAACTCCCATGCTGAGTGTGCAATCCCACACTCCTGATACAGAGTCCACCAGGGCTCCTGCCCCTAGTGTCCAGAGCGGCGCAGGACACTCAGGATCACCACCACCTTCCAAGCGGAAGAGGAAGAGTGCTCGTCCGGCACAGGCTGATGCCCCAGACACGGCTACACAGTCCGGCCCGTCCAGGAAGCCCAGCTTCACGGATGACGAACTGAATGCACTTGTCGAGTATGTGTCCGCACATGACAACGAGATGGTCATTGTTGCAGGATCCAAGACCACACCTGCACAACGCCAGGCACACTGGCAGACCGTTGCGGACATCGTAAGTGCCCTTGGAATCGTGAGGCGCACAGCCAATGATTGCTACAAGCGCTGGAATGACCTAAAGCGCAGGGCAAAGAGTAAGCTGGCCTCAAGTCATGCCGCAACTCTAGTGACTGGAGGTGGGTCTCCAGTAGTAGACATGGAACTCACTCCACATGAGTCAGTCGCTGGGACCTACGTCACGGAGGAACAGATCCAAGGCGTGGGAGATCTCCCTGATTACGAGGCATTGTCCGGTGAGTGCACATGCATGTGTGTGTCATCCATGTGCATGGTGTGTATGAGGGCTTCTGTTTGTGTGCCAGGTGAGAGTGTGTGCGCCTGAGTCGTATGGGTCATCCATGTGCTTCATGCAATACATCCTGCGCAGCTGCATTTGGCCATAGCTGTATCCCTTCTGCCAACAGTAGACATGTAGTCCAACTGCACGCCAGTTCCCCTTGAAGTGTCACCTTGCCACAACATTGTTGCAAAATTTAGCACTGTTCATTTAGTCAGATATTTACCATTCCACCACTTTTACTAGGCATGTCGCAGTCCTCTAGTCACATGTCTGACATGGCTATGGTAAAGTTGAGTGACTTTGTTACCTGGATATCATTTGTTCAAACATGTCCCTGTGCAATTGCACCATTTCGGACTGGCAGCTCCAGGTGAAGAATCTGACCTGTTAGAATTAGAAAAGCTATTACATGCGGGAACTGGACAGTATGCATAGGTGCTGCCCTCCTCTCCATCTTCACTCAATAGCAATGGTACATGCCATCTGTGTGATGGCATGTGTGTTTCACCTGCCAATCACAGGCCAATGTGTGATGCCACTGCCTGGCAGCATGCAGAAAATGTGTTCATCTTCAATCTTGGTGTCATCAGTGTGTGCCATTTGCCTGCCCTTCATACGCAGTGAGGCTGCATGCATGGGAGGGTTTTAGTCACGTGGGACATGTGTCAAACAAGTACTGTTTCTCTTGCTTCTCAGCCCTCATTGTGTGCCATGGTGCTAATGCCTTTTTCCATTTCTTTGTTTTTATGTCTTTGCAGGGGAAGACGCACCTGATACTGCTGGGGTTGTGGAGATGGTGCTGACCCAGGAGGGGCCCGAGGGCCGACCAACCACCAGTGAGGGACGTGGTGTGGTGGTGGGTGAGAACCCACAAGTGCTGCAGGTCCTGCTCTCAAGGGGTGTCTCTGGCTGCACCTCCCCCGAGCTGTACTCAGGTGTTGATTCGGATGAGACCTACGTGCCGTCGCAGGTGAGTGTTCCAGGGAGGGATTCTGTTCTGTCTCACCCACCTGCACCAGGGACAGAACCCTCAATGGGGATGTCAGTGTTGGCAGCTACGCCTTTGGTGGTTACGGATGCAGGGTCACACTCCGCGACATCTGATCCTGTTCCTGGGCCAGCAGATCAGAGGGGGAATGCAGTCCTGCAGCCTCAGGCAGTGTCTGCACAGCAAGGCGCAGTTCGCCTTGCCCCAGACAGGTGTGGTGCCCGAGGACGTGGTGGCCGTACGGCACCTGGCAATACTGCATGGGAGCAATCCATTTACGGTATGGCATTCCAACAGGCAGCATCATCCGAGATGATGGCTCAGGCCATGGATAGGGTGGCCACTTCCATTGTCCCCCCTGAAAGGCTGATGGAGCGACTAGAGCAGGCAACCGACACCATCTGCCAGTCACACAGGGAGGACATGTTGGGGTCCAACAGGGACAGGCGGGCGGCAATGGCGACTCTGCAGGAGGCCATCTCCATTGAGTCCCAGGCCCACAGGGAAGCCCTGAGGCAGGAGCTCCTTCACCTCAGGACGACTCTTGTTGAGCTTGAGGCTTCTACACACCAAAGGACAGAACAGCAGCTGGAGCGTCTCACCCGTACGCTCTCAGCTGAGATGCAGGCAACGAGGGCGGAGGTCCGGGCATCCCGTGAGTTGTTGCATGGGGACCTCCGCACACTCATCCTCCAGAACCAGACCTACCACACCCGCATGCTTGCAGCCATGGAGGAGCAGACTAGGGCCTTGCGTGGGCTGCCTCCCATAGTGCAACCACCTCCAGATGCAGCTGCACAGGGTGATAATAGCGACAGCAGTGATACTCCCACAATAGGGTAGCCGTGTGGGCCATGAGCCCATGGAGGTGTTTTTTTTTCCTTGGATCCACGCAGGTGGGTTCTGGTGTGCATCCTGTCCTCGGACCTCCTGGGTGGCCTCCCCAACCCCCCCGGGCCCTTCAATGGCCATTTTTGATTTTTATTTTTATTTTTTTTTATTTTTATTTTTATTTATTTTATTCCCAATTTTTTTGGGACGATTTGTTGGCTTCCGTGGTTCCTGTGGGCATACGCTGCATTGTGGCTGGGCACATGCAGGCTTGTAATGTATTTGGTTCAGATGCTTGGGTTTGAGTCACACACACCCCTCCTGCTTCCCGTTTCCATGGGCTTGCAAAGGGTGTGCCCAAGTGACAGTGAATTACACATTGACGTTGGACTCCCATGAGCTGTGTGGGCAGTCTGTAGTCAATACTGTGTATACATTCCTAGTGCATAATGCTGTTGTGTTGTACACTGCATGTTGCATTGATGTGTAACTCATCTTCTGTGTCTACCTCCCAATTTGCAGGTCCCTTCCTCATGTCTACACAAGGACCTCTAGTCTGGAGATGTGGTCCATGTTGGCAGCAGTGCACCTACAACTCTACAGGCGCCAACACTGCACAGTTGGTAGTGGTGGGAGTGCAGGCATTTCCAGGTGGTGAGACTACTAATATTAAACATTAGTGATGCCATGTTAATGGTAGTACGTGCTCAAGTTTGTTGTTGGTCCGGCATTACTGTGAGCATTTCAGGTGTTGCAAGTTTCTAATAGGGACACTGTACATTGTGACACTAGTGTCATGTTGTGGGGATTACTTTGTTTACGTGCAAATAGCATGACATGGCACGGTGTGTCGTGTGGCGGTGCTGGGGTTGGGTTGGCTGACATGGCACTGTCCTCTTGTTGCATTTTGCAAGTGGGTATTCATTTCAGCTGCTTGAATTTGTAACTTCACAAAACTGCATTGGTGGTGTCAGTGTGGGTAGGGATGCACACATTGTGACACTTCCAGGTGAACAATCTCAGGCTGATATGGTTTTCACGGTTCTTTCTCCAGACATTCAGGATCAGTGTCAGGTTGAGTCATCATTGATTGTCAGATGGAATGTGCCAGGGCAGTGTGCACTCCACAGGGGTGTGATTTCTATGTGAAGTAATTAGCCACTAGCTGTGTACGGGCTGCCTCCCCCCGTGCCCTTTCCCCTCCCATGCGCAGCGGCTGTGCATGTGGTTGGGGATGGGGGGCACCACCATGTCCACGGCCAGGCCCCGGCGTGTTGCAACGTTGTGCAGGACACATGCTGCCACTATGATCCTGCACACTACTGGGGGAGCGTACAACAGCTGCCCGCCAGAACGGTCAAGGGAGCGAAAGCGTGACTTCAGCACTCCAAATGTGCGCTCCACTATGCCCCGGGTTGTAATGTGGGCTGCGTTATATCTTACCTGGGGTGGCGTGGTGGGGTTCCGAATTGGCGTCATCATGTGGGGGCTGAGAGGGTAGGCACTGTCCCCTGTGGAGGTGGTGATTGGTATCATTGGTGAGTTTGTGACCTTGCTCAGTATCTGACATGCATGCATGTGCAGTGGCATTCATACTCACCAAGCAGCCATGTATCGCCATGCCGGCCAGCTTCTAGGTCCCGGCTTAGGGTGGACATTCGGTAAATGAAGCTGTCGTGGGTTGACCCAGGATAGTTGGCATATAGTGAGGTGATGATTCCCTTGGCATTACATACTACCTGCACGTTGATGGAATGCCAGTGCTTGCGGTTCCTATAGATGTGCTCAGATGCCCTGGGGGAACGTAGAGCCACATGGGTGCAGTCAATGGCACCTAGCACGTTGGGGAATCGTGCCACAGCATAGAAATCCAGGGTGGCAGCATGCCTTTCTGCAGGTGTTCTGGGCAGGTATATGTGCCTGCGGACTGATGGGCGTGCAGTGATGATGTTCAAGACCTGGTGTAGGCACCGTGACTGGGTGGCCTGTGATACACCACCCACAATGGCACTTATCCGCTGAAATGATCCAGTGGCTAAGAAGTGCAGTACATTGAGGACCTTCTCCAGGGGGCTGAGTGCTTGGGAGCACAGGGTGGGTGATGTGAGGTCGTCCTCCCACTCACTCACCAGGTCCAGTATGATGTGTGGTGGAAATCTGTACCTCCCATGCACCTGGTCATCAGGCATCCCGAAAAGGCTGGTTCTGGGTGTGAATATTCTGGCCCTGACTATCCTCCTCCTCCTCCTTTGGTAGGCCACGCCCACTGCTGCTAGGAACGGTATGTTCATCCTGGGTCTGAGCTAGTTATTTTGTTAGCGCGCAAATTAATGCGTTGCGCATGTTGTAGGCGAGCGTGTGACCCGCGCACCCCTCCAATCCAGTGCCCAGTACAATAGCGTGTGGAAATTGGCGCGCACACCGGGATACAGGTGAGCTGACGTACTTGCGTGTGTAAGTGTCCGCGCACACCTGATATACACGTACATAGGCCAATCGCGTGTACACGCACTTTTGTCCAATTACACGCGATGAGACTCTGACGTGCTGTCCAATTACACGCGATGAGACTCTGACGTGCTGTCCAATTACACGCGATGAGACTCTGACGTGCAGTCTTTCCACGTGTGCTCTGTCATCACGTGGTGTGTGGGAAACACCCGTGCGGGGCACGTCACAGACGCGCTTACGCGCTGAGGGCCTTTGGTCCAATGGATTTGCGTATGCGTGCTGACCCACTTACGCGCTAAGGGCCTTTCCTCGGTTTTCACGCTGACGTGCAGGATTTTCACGTGCCAAATCACTCTGTACCAAGCTGGCCACGCGTAAGCACACGGAAGACCACGCTCCTGCCCAGAAGGCAGAACTACTGCCCCCCAGAGCCCCGAGCACGCTCCCACCTGACATCTGCTGCTGCCTGACTGCCTGCTGCCCACGTGCACTGCCATTTGCTGGCTGCACATCAGCCAGGGGTGCTGTTGCTGTGACCACCCCTGCTGGAACGAAGACTCCCGACTGGAATTCCATCGCTCCACAGCCCAGCCCCAGGACCCAGTTGCCCACCCACTCCTGCCTCTGGGGTTGTCATGTCGGGGCAAACACCATCTGTGACCACTGACAACCCCCGGCCAGAGAGGCAGAGGGGCACCAGCTTCAGTGCCACCGAAGTTGGTGTCCTGGTGGAGCAAGTCCTGGGGCAGTATGATGCCCTCTTTGGAAGTTCCCGCGCCGACAAGGAAGGACGGACTCGGATCTGGACTGACATCGTGACTGCCATCAACGCGGAGGGGGTGGCAGTCCGGGACTTACAACATGTCAGGAAGCGCTGGGAGGACTTCAGGTCCAGGACCCTGAACAAGGCCCGGCGCCTTTTGAAGGCAGCGGATGCCAAGGGGCGCCGGGGCCACTTGTCGGAAGAACAGATGGGGGTCCTGGAACGCATATCCCCAGCGCTCCACGTCCAGGTCCTAGAGAAGCAGACCCGTCTGGAGTCGAGTGGTGAGTGTACATGCATCCTGGTTGTGAGCAGGGCGTGTGGTGATCATTCGCCATTGTGCCGGTTGCACATCTGTTTGTATGGGGTGGAGTATGGGTGGGGGTGTACAGGGCCGTGGGGCTGACACATGCGAGGGCTGTAATGTGTGAGACATGGATGGTGCTTGTGTGTGTGGGCTTGCATGGCAAATGCAGTTGTGCGTGCATACATGTTTGGATGAATGTGTATGTAAGTAGACATGTCCGTGATGTCAGGCATGTATGTTGTTTTCGGCTGCATGTATGAGCACTGTGTACATGTGCATGTGTGTGTATTTGTCAAGGGTACAACAGTGATGCTACATGGATGCATGTGACAGCGGTATGTGGAAGCCTGATTGGCAGATGTGACATGGATGCCCGTCTGAACAGTGCGACACTTGGCAGAGGTGTACACATGCATGCAAGTGTAGTGGTGTGTGTACATGTGTGGTGCACTTCCTGTGTTGCATGTGATGTCTGGCTCCCCTTTGGCTGCTGATGCTGTTGTATGTGTAGGGATGGGGGTGGCAGTTGCAAAATGGCTGTGGTATGGCTCATGTGTGCCAGTTGCAATGACATGTGTGTTGGGGATTGTGATGACATGTCTGAGGTTTGCCAATGCCACTCATGTGCAACTGTCATGCGTGTATGTGTCCATTGTACAGTGCCCTGATGCCTGTGTTTTGTTTCTCCCTGTCTGCAGCGTCAACTGATGAAGAGGGCGGAGAAGGTGCTGTGGAGCACAGCGGCGGGGATCCGACCGCCAGCCGGAGACGCAAGGCCCGGATCCCCTCCCGTGTTGTCATCTCGTCGGGGAGTGAGGAGTCCCGTGCCGCGTCCCAGGCCGCAGCTGCTGGGGGGAGGTCCAAGAGGCGGAGGTTGCAGTTGGACTCCTCGGCAGCAGAAGGGGCAGCTGGGACCCCACAGGGCCCAACAGGGGAAGATGGCACGGAGTCATCCAGGTTGGTGGGGGGTTTGGTGGAGGAGGGGGCCGCACAAGCACCAGAGACGGGGTCTGGAGGTGGGGATCCCACTGGTGCTAGTGGTGCAGTGCAGGACCAGGGACAGGAGGCAGCACAGGCGGCCGCGGAGGTGCCTGTGTGCAATCCTGTCCCCGATCCTGTCCCTGCATCATCTTGCACCAGCAGGGATGCCTATGTCCAGACCCGTTTTCAGGCAGGGGATGAGCTGACGTCAACTGGCCTTCCTCTGCCTGCGGACGTGGCCATCCAGGTCCGGGTTGAGCCTGTCCTGGCTGGTGTGGCGTTGCGTCAACGGGCCATGCGAGGTGACCTGCAGTCTTTTCATGGAGAGACTGCACGTCATCTCGAATGGCTCGTTGACCACGTCAGCCTGCTGGGACAGGTCACCCAGGCCGGATTCCTCCGTCTGATGGGGCTTGCTCCGACCCCCTCCTCAAGTGGACCCCCTACGCGCCAGTCGTCCTCTGTGCCATCTTCCCACCCATCAGTCACCTGGGTGCCCTGTGGAGCTGCCTCTGACGGTGCGGCCAGGCTGGTGGAGGAGGCATCCCTGCCACAGTCGGGAGTCGGAGGTCCAGCAGGGGTGGCCACATCAACAAGTACACCCCAGCCGGCGGAGGATGTGCAGGCAGCAGGAGGCAGTGCACGGGCAGAGGCAGAGCAGCAGCAGCAGCAACATGTTGGGAGCCATGAAGGCTCGGGGCTTTCGACTTCGGAGGGGCGGCCATCGGCCGGAGGGCATGGGGACCCAGGACAGAGAGTGTCTTCCGTGTGGCAGCGGTTGGGCCACGCCATAGGTGCGGAGCGGCGGCAGGCGGAAGAGGCGCGGCTCACAATGGTCAGGGCGGAGAACTCCATGCGGAGGGCCCTGAGGCGGGCCGAGTGCCTCGAGGCATTCCGCAGGGGGTTGGAGGAGGACACAGCGTCGTCCCTGCGGACCCTCGGGGCCATGGAACTGGACCGCCTCCGGGACATCGAACAGGAGTTCGATGATGCCCTGGCCCGGGACACCACGGAGTGAGCCGCTGGACTAGCCCGCCGCCTTTGTATATAGTTATTTAGTTTTAGGTTTCCTTTCTTTCAAATTATGATTTGGAGTCGACGGACACTGCTCCACTTTTTGTATATAGTTGATTTTTAGGTAGGTTTTTTTAGTAGGTTTCCTTTGTTCAGTTGGGCTCATGGACACTTGGTAGTTTTTTATACGGACATGCATGTGTTTTGTTCTCATTCACATTGTAGTTAGTTTTCTTTCTTTTGCATTCTTAATTTTTTTTAATACAATTTTGTTAGCATACTTCACTGTGTGGTATCATCTCATTGGTTTCATGCATGTCATGTTGTGTGTTTTCCCATTATATTGCAACCATTGTGTGTGACGGACATGGGTTCATTAGCTTCATGAACATTGGGGGTGTAACATGTGATTTCCATTTCCATGTGGGTGAATGGGTTACTTGGTAGGGCTTTTTGGATGTGGAGGCTGTCCATTACGCACATGATTGGGGATTGTGAGCACCTGGTGGAGGCTGCCCCTGCACTGCTGGGGGGTTGGGGTGGTGGGACACATGAGCGAGGGCCTGCTGGACACTGCCTCTGCACTGCTGGGGGGTGGGGGTGGTGGGAGACATGAGTGGGGGCCTGCTGGAGGCTGCCCCTGGTGGCTGGTCGGTGGGGGTGGTGGGACACATGAGTGGGGGCCTGCTGGAGGCTGCCCCTGCACTGCTGGGGGGTGGGGGTGGTGGGAGACATGAGTGGGGGCCTGCTGGAGGCTGCCCCTGGTGGATGGGGGGTGGGGGTGGTGGGCCACATGAGTGGGGGCCTGGTGGAGGCTGCCCCTGGTGGCTGGGGGGTGGGGGTGGTGGAAGACATGAGTGGGGGCCTGCTGGAGGCTGCCCCTGCACTGCTGGGGGGTGGGGGTGGTGGGAGACATGAGTGGGGGCCTGCTGGAGGCCGCCCCTGCACTGCTGGGGGTTGGGGGTGGTGGGACACATGAGTGGGGGCCTGCTGGAGGCTGCCCCTGCACTGCTGGGGGGTGGGGGTGGTGGGAGACATGAGTGGGGGCCTGCTGGAGGCTGCCCCTGGTGGCTGGGGGGTGGGGGTGGTGGGACACATGAGTGGGGGCCTAGTGGAGGCTGCCCCTGCACTGCTGGGGGGTGGGGGTGGTGGGAGACATGAGTGGGGGCCTGCTGGAGGCTGCCCCTGGTGGCTGGGGGGTGGGGGTGGTGGGACACATGAGTGGGGGCCTGCTGGAGGCTGCCCCTGCACTGCTGGGGTGTGGGGGTGGTGGGAGACATGAGTGGGGGCCTACTGGAGGCTGCCCCTGGTGGCTGGGGGTGGGGGTGGTGGGACACATGAGTGGGGGCCTGGTGGAGGCTGCCCCTGGTGGCTGGGGGGTGGAGGTGGTGGGAGACATGAGTGGGGGCCTGCTGGAGGCTGCCCCTGCACTGCTGGGGGGTGGGGGTGGTGGGACACATGAGTGGGGGCCTGCTGGAGGCTGCCCCTGCACTGCTGGGGGGTGGGGGTGGTGGGACACATGAGTGGGGGCCTGCTGGAGGCTGCCCCTGCACTGCTGGGGGGTGGGGGTGGTGGGAGACATGAGTGGGGGCCTGCTGGAGGCTGCCCCTGGTGGGTGGGGGGTGGGGGTGGTGGGACACATGTGTGGGGGCCTGGTGGAGGCTGCCCCTGGTGGCTGGGGGATGGTGGGACACATGAGTGGGGGCCTGGTGGAGGCTGCCCCTGCACTGCTGGGGGGTGGGGGTGGTGGGAGACATGAGTGGGGGCCTGCTGGAGGCTGCCCCTGGTGGCTGGGGGGTGGGGGTGGTGGGACACATGAGTGGGGGCCTGCTGGAGGCTGCCCCTGCACTGCTGGTGGGTGGGGGTGGTGGGAGACATGAGTGGGGGCCTGCTGGAGGCTGCCCCTGGTGGCTGGGGGGTGGGGGTGGTGGGACACATGAGTGTGGGCCTGCTGGAGGCTGCCCCTGCACTGCTGGGGGGTGGGGGTGGTGGGAGACATGAGTGGGGGCCTGCTGGAGGCTGCCCCTGGTGGCTGGGGGGTGGGGGTGGTGGGACACATGAGTGGGGGCCTGCTGGAGGCTGCCCCTGCACTGCTGGGGGGTGGGAGCGGTGGGAGACATGAGTGGGGGCCTGCTGGAGGCTGCCCCTGGTGGCTGGGGGGTGGGGGTGGTGGGACACATGAGTGGGGGCCTGGTGGAGGCTGCCCCTGGTGGCTGGGGGGTGGGGGTGGTGGTAGACATGAGTGGGGGCCTGCTGGAGGCTGCCCCTGCACTGCTGGGGGGTGGGGGTGGTGGGACACATGAGTGGGGGCCTGCTTGAGGCTGCCCCTGCACTGCTGGGGGGTGGGGGTGGTGGGAGACATGAGTGGGGGCCTGCTGGAGGCTGCCCCTGGTGGCTGGGGGGTGGGGGTGGTGGGACACATGAGTGGGGGCCTGGTGGAGGCTGCCCCGGTGGCTGGGGGTGGGGGTGGTGCTAGACATGAGTGGGGGCCTGCTGGAGGCTGCCCCTACACTGCTGGGGGGTGGGGGTGGTGGGAGACATGAGTGGGGGCCTGGTGGAGGCTGCCCCTGCACTGCTGGGGGGTGGGGGTGGTGGGAGACATGAGTGGGGGCCTGGTGGGTGCTGCCCATGGTGGCAGGGGGGTGGGGGTGGTGGGAGACATGAGTGGGGGCCTGGTGGAGGGTGACCCTGCACTGCCGGGGGGTGGGGGTGGTGGGAGACATGAGTGGGGGCCTGGTGGAGGGTGACCCTGCACTGCCGGGGGGTGGGGGTGGTGGGAGACATGAGTGGGGGCCTGGTGGAGGGTGACCCTGGATGCTGGGGGGTGGGGGTGCAGGGGGACATGAGTGGGGGCCTGGTGGAGGCTGCCCCTGCACTGCTGGGGGGTGGGGGTGGTGGGAGACATGCATTGTTGATCAGTAGTGCAAGGTGACATGTGGGTTGGCTGGGGGGCATGAGCAGGGGTGCAGGGTAGTCCCCCGTGGTGTGGGCTGCCTGCAGGGGCCGTGGAGGTTGTGGAGCGTACACCTGGGAGGACCCACAAGGCCAATTCACGTGTAGTACTCCCCAGAACCCCTGAAATACACGTACCCTGATGGAATAGCGTGTGCAACTTCCCGCGCACCCATGTAATACACGTACCCTGCTCGCACTGGCCCATTCGCGTGTGGAACTTCCCGCGCACCCCTGAAATGCACGTACCCTGCAGAATTCGCGTGTGGAACTTCCCGCGCACCCCTGAAATACACGTACCCTGCTCGCACTGGCCCAATCGCATGTGGAACTTCCCGCGCACCCCTGAAATACACGTACCCTGCTCGCACTGGGACTATCGCCTGTGTAACTTCCCGCGCACCCCTGAAATACACGTACCCTGATGGAATCGCGTGTGGAACTTCCCGCGCCCCCATGTAATACACGTACCCTGCTCGCACTGGCCCATTCGCGTGTGGAACTTCCCGCGCACCCCTGATATGCACGTACCCTGCAGAATTTGCGTGTGGAACTTCCCGCGCACCCCTGAAATACACGTACCCTGCTCGCACTGGGCCAATCGCGTGTGGAACTTCCCGTGCACCCCTGAAATACACGTACCCTGCTCGCACTGGGACTATCGCGTGTGGCACTTCCCGCGCACCCCTGAAATGCACGTACCCTGCAGAATTCGCGTGTGGAACTTCCCGCGCACCCCTGAAATGCACGTACCCTGCTCGCACAGGGCCAATCGCGTGTGGAACTTCCCGCGCACCCCTGAAATACACGTACCCTGCTCGCACTGGGACTATCGCGTATGGAACTTCCTGCGCACCCCTGAAATACACGTACCCTGATGGAATCGCGTGTGGAACTTCCCGTGCACCCATGTAATACATGTACCCTGCTCGCACTGGCCCATTCGCGTGTGGAACTTCCCGCGCACCCCTGAAATGCACGTACCCTGCAGAATTCGCGTGTGGAACTTCCCGCGCACCCCTGAAATACACGTACCCTGCTCGCACTGGGCCAATCGCGTGTGGTACTTCCCGCGCACCCCTGAAATACACGTACCCTGCTCGCACTGGCTCATTCGCGTGTGGAACTTCCCGCGCACCCCTGAAATCCACGTATCCGGCCAAATCGCGTGTGACACCTCCCGCGCACCCCGGTATACACGCACACGTATTTTTTGTCAGCGGGTCCGTGTTTGTGGGTACCCCTTTGCACGTCATTTGTCCTGGAGGGCCACAGAATAGGACATTCATCATGGCAGTATATAGGTGCTATTTGTTGGCGCACCTTTTGGCGCACATTTCTTACAGCCGCAGAGACGCTACCGCCTGCTTTCTTGTGGCGGTCGCGTTTGTGCCTGTGCGCTGGTTTGAGCGTGCGCTTTTTTGCCCTATTCTATTCCATGAATACGTGTTGTAGGCTAGCGTGTGGGCGTTCCGCGCACTTGTGCCCTGTACTTCCCCCCGTGACGCCCACGTTTTGGCAAGTTGTTCCCCATTCCGAGTGTTACGCCCGTGTTCCGCCTACTTTTGTTGCGTGCGCTGCGCTATGTGAGATTTTCGCTCTGGCCTGTGCGATTTTCGCTGTGACCTGGCGCACGCTGTTAGATGGCCTGTGCGCCAACGTGCGCCGCACACTTTTTTATCGCACATCCGCTGGTTTTCTCGAGCACGGACTTCCATGAATCGATGTGCGCTGCTTTTCGTGCGATTTTCGCACTTGCACTGCGATTTTCGCTATTCCACTGCGATTCGCACGTTTTTGCCCACTTGCGCCGCGCTAATTATTCCATGAATCGGCCTGTAATACTTCATCAAGTACCACAAACAAAAAAGAATCAATTAGAGAAAGTAAACCAGGTACTTCTTTAAAGAAGGAAGACAAACTCCAAAAAAAGCAGTTAGATATAGAACTACCTGGACCATTTAAATTCTCAAATATAGTTGGTGTAAGTTGCTATGCAAATGTAGCAATGAATATTCTATTTCAATTACCACCAATTGTTGACAACATTTACTTACACTTCAGAGACCCATTGTGTATGCAAATGTTAGTACTTCATAGAAACGCAAAAAACAATCCTGACAACACATATAGTGTTTATGGAATAAGACAAGAATTGGACTACTGTGCTGGAATGGTGAAATTCACTATAAACTCACAGGAAGATCCACAAGAATTTTTAATGTACTTACTACAATTACTGGAAAACAAAAACATACCTATAAAGGAAATCTTCCAGATTTCATACATGTGGAAACATACATGCACTCTGTGCAACAATGTGACACAAGAAGAAATTCCCAATGAATGCTTCATATATATATCAATACCAAATTGTGAATCCATTCCATTTCAGCAACTTGTACAAAATGCAAACCATGGTAGATTATGCTCTACCTGCAATTCAGATAATCGCTCCACGTTAGTAATACAAACACATAGTAAATACGTAATACTAATGCTTCTATGTTACAATGCAGATGGTACCAAAAACAACTTCAAGCTGACTGGATTCACATATAGTCAAATATCACTTGGTAAGAAAACCTTCACAACAATAGGTATAATCTACCACGCAGGAGCCACAACCAATTCAGGGCACTACACGGCATATATAAAAAAGAAATGTGGATGGTTTGAATGTAATGATAGTACCATTACTCTAAAGCAGAGATTACCAGCAAATCTTACAAACGCTTATTTGATGTTTTTAAAACCAAAATTTGATAAATAAACTGTATTTAAACCTTTAAGTAAATTTGTGTTAAAAAAATATAAACTGTTAGAATACTCCAAAAGCTATCTAACAGCTCAAAGATTCTACAACAACTAATCAGATAAATGTATACCACTAAATTAGGCCAAAAAATACACAGTTAGAATACGCCAATTGGTATCTAACTGTCCCAAAATTTAACAATATCCAAATAGATAAATCAAAACCACTAAAATATATTAATAAAATAGACAGTTAGAATACGCCAATTGGTATCTAACTGCTCCAAAATGTTATAATATCAAATCAAATGAAGAATCTGTTACTGCTCCAAAAAAAATACAACAAAGCAAAGTATAAAGCATTAGCCAGAAACAACAAGTGAACACTGAAAACAAACAAACAAATAAACTGTAGCATAACAGAAAAAGGGTTTTTTTCTAATCCAACATGGATTTTTTTTTCTCCCACAGACCCAATGATTTTAGCAACAAATACAGAAACTGACCAAATTGCACAGTACTCTGATTTGTACTCTACTAAATATGAGGGTAAAAAAAAATAAAAGTATATTGCTTATACAATGTAATAAGTCATTACAAAATACTAATATCAACATGCTATTTTCTTTTATCACAGAAATGAAGAAGAAAAACATGGACTCCCATTACTAGACCAAACAGTAAGTATACAATATTAAGGACAACCATAGCAGCATATCACATCCATAGTATCTAATACCTTTGTTCCTTATACATTTGTTTTTCACCCAAAGTTATAAGCAAACATGAATGTGATATGCTGCGGTGGTTGTTGCCAGGGCATAAAGTCTTGGGTGCATGGCCAAATGGCCATGCACCCAAGACTCTATGCCCTGGCAACAACCACCGCAGCATATCACATCCATAGAGTCAAACATTTCAACTATGATCAATGGGAAACTTTTAATGTCCGCGAACAATGTGAGTGTTCTTAGAATACTTTGAACTTGCCAGCGAACAATATGGACACCGTTTTCAGAACATTTCAGAACAACGCGATAGTTCTTAGAACACTTTCAACTTAACAACGAACAATACGGACAGCATCCTAAGGACACCCCCTACGAACATTCCAGGACACCGGGAGTGTTCTCAAAAAACGTCTTCAGAACACCCCCATTTTGTTTATTTGCGAACATTTCAGGACACCGCGGGTGTTCTTAGAACACATTCAACTTGACAGAGAACAATACGGACAGCGTCCTCAGGACACCCCCTACGAACACTCTGCGACACCGCGAGTGTTCTTAGAAGCGTCTTCAGAACACCACCATCTTGTTTATTTGCGAAAATTTCAGGACACCGCGAGCGTTCTTAGGACACATTCAACTTGACAGAGAACAATACGGACAGCGTCCTCAGGACACCCCCTACGAACATTCCAGGACACCGGGAGTGTTCTTAGAAGCTTCTTCAGAACACCACCATCTTGTTTATTTGCGAACATTTCAGGAGACCGCGAGTGTTCTTGGGACACATTCAACTTGACAGAGAACAATACGGACAGCGTCCTCAGGACACCCCCTACGAACACTCCCCGGACACGGCAAGTGTTCTTAGAAGCGTCTTCAGAACACCACCATCTTGTTTATTTGCGAACGTTTCAGGACACCGCAAGTGTTCTTAGGACACATTCAACTTGACAGAGAACCATACATTTGTTTTTCACCCAAAGTTATAAGCAAATATGAATGTGATATGCTGCGGTGGTTGTTGCCAGGGCATACAGTCTTGGGTACATGGCCAAATGGCCATGCACCCAAGACTCTATGCCCTGGCAACAACCACCGCAGCATATCACATCCATAGAGTCAAACATTTCAACTATGACCTATGGGAAACTTTTAATGTCCACGAACAATGTGAGTGTTCTTAGAACACTTTGAACTTGCCAGCGAACAATACGGACACCGTTTTCAGGACACCCCCTACGAACATTTCAGAACAACGCGATAGTTCTTAGAACACTTTCAACTTAACAACGAACAATACGGACAGCGTCCTAAGGACACCCCCTACGAACATTCCAGGACACCGGGAGTGTTCTCAAAAACGTCTTGAGAACACCCCAATTTTGTTTGTTTGCGAACATTTCAGGACACCGCGGGTGTTCTTAGAACACATTCAACTTGACAGAGAACAATACGGACAGCGTCCTCAGGACACCCCCTACGAACACTCCCCGGACACCGCAAGTGTTCTTAGAAGCGTCTTCAAAACACCACCATCTTCTTTATTTGCAAACATTTCAGGACACCGCAAGTGTTCTTAGGACACATTCAACTTGACAGAGAACAATACGGACAGCGTCCTCAGGACACCCCCTACGAACATTCCAGGACACCGGGAGTGTTCTTAGAAGCTTCTTCAGAACACCACCATCTTGTTTATTTGCGAACATTTCAGGACACCGCAAGTGTTCTTAGGACACATTCAACTTGACAGAGAACAATACGGACAGCGTCCTCAGGACACCCCCTACGAACACTCCCCGGACACCGCAAGTGTTCTTAGAAGTGTCTTCAGATCACCAACATCTTGTTTATTTGCGAACATTTCAGGACACCGCGAGTGTTCTTAGGACACATTCAACTTGACAGAGAACAATACGGACAGCGTCCTCAGGACATCCCCTACGAACACTCCCCGGACACGGCGAGTGTTCTTAGAAGCGTCTTCAGAACACCCCCATTTTGTTATTTGCGAACATTTCAGGACACCGCGGGTGTTCTTAGAACACATTCAACTTGACAGAGAACAATACGGACAGCGTCCTCAGGACACCCCCTACGAACATTCCAGGACACCGGGAGTGTTCTTAGAAGCGTCTTCAGAACACCACCATCTTGTTTATTTGCAAACATTTCAGGACACCGCAAGTGTTCTTAGGACACATTCAACTTGACAGAGAACAATACGGACAGCGTTCTCAGGACACCCCCTACGAACACTCCCCAGACACCACGAGTGTTCTTAGAAGCGTCTTCAGAACACCCCCATTTTGTTTATTTGCGAACATTTCAGGACACCGCGAGTGTTCTTAGGACACATTCAACTTGACAGAGACCAATATGGACAGCGTCCTTCAGGACACCCCCTACGAACACTCCCTGGACACTGCGAGTGTTCTTAGAAGCGTCTTCAGAACACCCCCATTTTTTTTATTTGCGAACATTTCAGGACACCGCGGTGTTCTTAGAACAGATTCAACTTGACAGAGAAAAATACGGACAGCGTCCTCAGGACACCCCCTACGAACATTTCAGGACACCGGGAGTGTTCTCAAAAACGTCTTCAGAACACCCCCATTTTGTTTATTTGCGAACATTTCAGGACACCGCGGGTGTTCTTAGAACACATTCAACTTGACAGAGAACAATACGGACAGCGTCCTCAGGACACCCCCTATGAACACTCCCCAGACACCGCAAGTGTTCTTAGAACAGTTTCACTTTGCTTGCGAACAAAACGGACACATATTGAGTCCTTAGAACACCCCCCAGTCAGTTTATTTAGAACATTTCAGAACACCTGTGATGTCCGCAAACAAATTGAACACAAAAAGAACATCTAACACATAAAAAACACAACTTTCATCCTATCTCATACACTCCCACCCTCCCCAAACACTCCTACACACCAACACACACTACTAAATACACATTTTGAACAAAGTTTCACCGCGCTGTCCGCGGAAGTCCGCGAATCCAAGATGGCGGGCGCTACCGAAAAATCTGACGCGCTTCACGCTCCACGCCGTCCAATCAGCGAACACTTTGCATGTCCGCGAACATCACGCAAGACGATTGGCCAATCAGGACACTGTCCGCGGAGCGAACAGGCAAGTGTGTCCGTGAACCGAACACAGATATCACAATTTTTTTTTTACCTACTTTTTGGTCATTTAAAAAAAAACTACTGGACGGATTTTCACCAAATTTGCAAAAGCACGCTTTCGGGACCAAGCCGCTGCTCCTGGTCCAAATTTGGTGGAAATCCGTCCAGCGGTTTGGGCTGTAGGCACAAGCAATTTTTTTTTCCCATTCAGTCTATGGGAAAAAAAAGTTTTGGGACTCCCCCTATAACTTTGCCCCCCCTGGACGAATCCTCACCAAACTCCAGGGAAAGTGAAGTTATAAGCCACCCAAAAAGTGCTCTTCCTATGGAAACAGCAACTCAGCAACTTAACCATAACTACATGGCCATGTAATATATATATATATATATATATATATATATATATATATATATATATATATATATATATATATATATATGAGAACAAACCCGTTTAGCTAAAAAATGGCGCTCTACCTCATAATGTGGCTTGTGCTGGAAAAACTAATTTAGCCAAATTCATAAAACATGAAGAAAAACACAAACACCTATGTGGTTATAGCACTTCAAAAAACCACCCAGTGGGTATGTACAAGAGTACTCCAGCACCCAAGACCTAGCTATTTTAAAATTTCATATTCATTATTGCATAATACAGCACATTACAAAAACAGGGGTGAAGTCATTCATCCCTGTGACAGACGTAAGGTTGCACAACGCACTCACCCCACGGCTGGAAGAAAGTCACGCGTTCCACCTGAATGCTCAGGCTTCCTCAGACCTTTAAAATCCAAATGCGGCATTCACATCAAAGAGTTTTAAAAAAGTTTCAAAAAGAAAAGCAATTACAGAGCATCTCCACTCGTTTCCTCATCACATGTAAAACAGTCATGTGACCGCTTCGTGAAGGATGGTAAAACCTGTCAAATATAATGACCTCCATATTGGGATGGTCAAAAACCTATGAATGAGGGGGGCGTGGCCAGCGAGCGCGCAATGAAGACGTGAATCTTCAGCGCTCCCGTGGCCGCCTGAAACATCCTGCAAAATCCTGCCATATGGATCGTGTAAAAGCAAAATAAAGATAACTCCGGGCAGCAGAACCTCAGAGCAATACCCGGCGGAGAACAGAGCTAAGTTCGCAAAGGGAAACACGAGATATCGGCGTTGGACGTTTCGCCCGGGAACTCCCCAAGCCCGAACAAGATGGCCGCCTCCAAGACCTGCTGAAGCGTGACAGGGATTAACGAATGCAGCCCACGAGCCCCGACTGCTGAACGCAGCAGCTGCGCCAGCATCCCCGGGGCGATCCGAGGGTGCGCAGCCACCGAATCCTGTCATCTGTCCCTGGTACGGCCGGGGGGGGGGAGACCAGAGTGGGCGGCACCCGGCCTGCGACATCGTCTGGAACTGCTGCCGGAGCCATGTGGTGCGACCAGCGGACGGGGTGCAGATGACCTGTCCCACCCCCGGAGACGGAGAGCGTATCCCCCCGAAGGGGGAACCCGACACAGGCAGTGACAGCTCGGAATCCACCCCTCTGCCCCTTGGACCCTGGAACTAAAGTGAACGGCCATGGGTAAGCCGCCACGCGGGGCCTGCCAACCCAAATCCGATGTGCCCATAGGGAGTGCCCCTGGGGGAAACAGCAACTTACGCCCGCAAATGCAATAAGGGCAGAAGCATACCGACACCCCCAGTGCGCAAAAGAAGCCAGTCCTGATGAACGGGGCCTCCTCCACTGGCACTGACAGATATATGGGGCCCTACACAAAGCAACATCATGGGCAAAGAAAAAAGCAGAAAGACCTCGACACAAAGCACCATGGACCAATACGCCACAAGCACATCCACCGTAGAGGTCACTGAGGACCATGGGGTGACCCCCCCTCCGCCAGACGAGACGCTCTCGCTCAAGGATGTGATGGCCGCCATTGCCATCTGGCGTTCCGCGGTGGAGCTAAAAATGGACGCCATCTCTACCGAGGTCTCCTTCCTCCGCCATGACCTCCAAAAACTGTCATCCCGAACTGGGGAGGCGGAACAACGCATCTCCAGTGTGGAGGATGGCCTCGGCGGGGTGCACCAACAATTGGCGCAAGCACTAACCAGATTGAAAACCCTGGAGGCCCAAGTGGATGAGGGAGAAGGCAGGTCCCGCCGCAACAATATTCGCATCCTGGGACTGCCGGAACGCGAAGAGTGACCCAGCAGGGAGATTTTTCTGGAGGAATGGTTGGCAGACCTGTATGCGCCAAAGACTCTCTCGAACTTTTTCTCGGTGGAACGTGCACACCGCATACCCGCAGGCCGACCAACCCCGGGCGCACCCCCAAGGACAATCATCACAAGGTTCCTCAATTATCGAGACAGGGACGCCATCTTACAAATGGCCCGAACCAAAGGGACAATGACATATAACAGAGCCAGAATTGCATTCTATCCAGACTATACCCGCGAGGTCCAGAAAGCCAGACAATCCTTCGAGCACCTTAAAAGGAAGCTCCACTCTATCAATGTGAGATATGGGCTGCTGTTCCCGGCACAGTTGAAAATCCAGCATGAAGGTAAAACCGTCCACTTCACCGATCCTCAGGAATCCTGGAAATGGGCCGAGACCCATATCGTAGATGACTGGACTGCACCCGTTCAAAACCGCAGAGGGAGACCAAGACCCCGACCATGGGGAGATGGACCCGCCCAACGACCCATACCGGAGATCCCAGCGGACCCGGACGAAGATCGCGATCCCTGATAAGGTTCCTGGAACAGTCATGTTGGCCAGAGAGGGGAACTCACGGTAACATCAGTACCCACAACGATCGATCCTTTTCTTGCCAACCATTTGCAATGCAACGCTCCTCCCGGGACGACACCAGTGATGGGATGCCGTTGCTCCCACACAATTGATCAGAGAGTCATGCGCTGCCATCGCTAACACATCATGCCATCGGCGGACAACACGCCCCTGACCCGAGTCACCAGACCCGCAAGCGAGTAGTCAGTTGGTGGGAAGGTGACCATAGTTCACATTAAATTAATCTGGCGACACAGTTTTGAGCGCCAGTAGAATTTGGGCGACAGATACTTCATGTTGGGGAGTAGTATGGGGAGGGGGGAAGGGATACAGTTCTATGTTAGTTACTTTCTGGGAAATCACACTATATCCATATTGATCAAGATGCCACTGAACACACCATGTCTGATGCCAACGCCTCCACCTCACACATACGCCACATACGCCACATCTCCACGGCCAAACGCACCATGCACCCATCTGGCACAACCTTCCAGATCCCTAGACACAATGACCACACAGCACCAAGATGACCCCACTTATGGAAACGCACTAGCCCCAATGACACCCAACGAATGCCACAGGACACTCTAAATCATTACTAGGAACATAAATGGCATGGGCTCAAGTATAAAACGCTGATTAGTCACGCAATTCCTTAACAAACGCTCTCCCGACATAGCCCTCCTAACCGAGACCCACTCAGAGGGTTCACCCTGCCAGTTCTTTCGCAGAACTAATTACCGACTAGCATACCATGCAGGGTACACGATGGGCTCCCGGGGCGCCCTGATCCTTTTACATAAGTGACTCCCGTTGATCTATCTGCTGTGGTACAGGACCCCTTGGGCCATTTTGTGATGATCCGGGGCGCACTGAGGGGAGAGACAGTGGCCATTCTAGCGATATATTCTCCACCGGGGTTGGCGGAGGGTCTCCTGAGGGAGGTGACGGCCCTGATGGTACAACAGCAAGCAGAGGTGTGGATCGTGGGAGGGGATTTTAATGATGTTATGTGCAACACACTTGACCGGACCCACATCTGCAGCCAGAACCCAGACCCTCCCACGCGGCTGGCGACCTTCACATCAGCCCTTGGTCTGAGCGACGTGTGGAGAGAACTCCACCCTACTGACCAAAGATTTTCCTTCCACTCGGGGGTCCATGCATCCTTATCCAGGTTGGATTACCTCTTCCTCCCGGCCCAGAAGCATATAGGGTTATATCGGCAGATTTCCTTCCCCGGGGCATATCAGACAACTCTCCCCTGGAGGTGACGCTCCGTACTGATCGTCCCCTGCCGCCCAAAACATAGCAGCTAAAGGCTACTACCTGGGCCTCCCCGAGTTCATGGAGCACATCACGGACAAATCCAATGAATTCTTTGAGATCAATACAGGCTTGGTAGAGGACCCTGTGATATTATGGGAGGCACATAAAACAGTGCTTAAGGGGGAAATGACAGCCTGGATCTGTAACCAAAAGAGAGAACATCACAGGAAGGTGACGGAGGCAGAGGAGGAAGTAAAGAAATGGGAAACCAGATATATATCTAACGCTTCCCCAGATATACACCACTCCCTCCTGAAGGCTAGATCATCACTCCATATCACGACGCTTGATAATGCACGGCAGGCGCATTGGGTATCAAAGACCAGAATTTATGAGCAACGGGACAAAGCCAGCAAACTATTGGCATGGCTGGAAAGACGGGAGGAGGGGCACAGACATGTCAGACAGATCACCGGCGGCCCGAACGGGCCGGCCCGAACAGACCCAGAAATAGCGGAGGCCTTTGCCAAATTCTATACTACACTTTACGCTGCCCCAACAGTCCCCACAGACGCTTCCCTCCTGGATGAGATCGTGCTTCCGCAGTTATCGGAATTGCAGAGGACTCACTTAGACAGGGTATTAGAGGAAACCGAAATAACGGAAGCCATGACCAAGCTACAATCTGGGAAGACACCTGGCCCGAATGGCTTCCCGGCCGAGACTTGGAGAAATTGGGCAGCAATAAGATGGCCGCCCCCCTCTGGGACCTATTACTCACCGCCAAAGAACAGGGCACCCTCCCACCGGATCTACGAATGGCCAACATAGTTGTCATTCCCAAAAAAGGCAAACCCCCCGATCAGTGCACATCGTATAGACCGATATCGCTTCTCAATAGTGAAACTAAAATCCTTGCCAAAGTACTGGCCAACAGGCTCCAAGGGGTAATATCCTCACTGGTCCATCAAGGTCAATGCAGCTTCATGCTGCAAAGATCGACCAGAATGAACCTACGCCGATTACACCTGCTATTGGAAGAGGCCCCAACCCTTAACACTCCACTCGCACTCCTCGCAATTGATTTCTAGAAAGCGTTTGATTCAGTGGTGTGGGCTAGCCTCTGGGCAACAATGAGGCGCATGGGCATCGGCGAAACTTTCTTTAGCTGGATTCAACTCCTATACGAAACCCCACTAGCTACAGTTAGGGTGAACGGCTGGACCTCCGGGACCTTCCCGCTGGGCAGAGGCACCCTGGCAGGGCTGTCCTCTATCTCTCCTCCTCTTCGCCCTAGCAATCGAGCCACTGGCCCGATGGCTCTGACAGGTCACCACAGGGTCCGGATTCCATTGGCCAAATGGACGGGAGGACAAGCTTTCCCTTTATGCGGACGACCTATTACTCTACCTGAGTAATCCAGACCAAGCATGCCCAATCATAACCCAAATGTTAAAGACCTATGGAGACTTCAGTCCCCTAAACTGGGGGAAATCATTTCTCTTCCCAGTAAAAGGATATGATCTGGCAATCTCCCCGGGACTCCCCATACTGAATAGAAAGAGAAGGCTTCCGCTATCTGGGCATATGGGTTTCTGGGGTTCTCTCAGACTATGTGCGTCACAACCTGCATCCACTAACGGCCCGCTTCGCGAGGGATGTACGACATTGGATGCACCTCCCCCTCACACTCATGGGAAGGGCGGCCCTCTTCAAAATGATGGCACTTCCACGGTTTCTCTATGTACTGCAGAACGGCTCACTGGCCATACCAAACTCGGAATTTGTCCGGGTGGAACGCCTCCTCAGGGAATTGATATGGAAGGGGGGGCAACCTCACATTGCGCTGACCACGCTGCAGCGATCGATCTGGGAGGGGGGTATTGGAGTCCCACACCTGAAGTCCTACTACTGGGCCAGTCAACTAAACATAGTCAATGACCTCCTCCATGGGGACCGCGACCTACCACACATTAGAGCAGAACTACCCTTCAGGCAAGACACCCCACCACTCGCAACAATGTATCAACCCCTATCCAGACCTCCCGCACAGACAATGTCCTCTCACATCGCGATCGTCTGGAGTCAGGCACACAAGCACATCGGCTGGGGGAACAAGATTACCATGGCACAACCACTATGGAATAACCACATGCTGACGGAAGTGTGGAAGCTGCCCGTCTGGACCCGGTGGGTGAGGGCCGGTATAACCATGATAGGAAATATCTTAACAGAGGGCTCTATTCTTTCATTTGAAATGCTCCAGCAGGAATATGGTATTTTGGCAGCAGAACACTATCACTACACACAATTATCACATGCACTCAGTGGCCACAGGCAAGCACTTGCTGACGCCCCAGATTACACGCCCCTGGAACGCAACTTACTTCCACAACACATCCCCACCAAGGTAACTACTACTCTATATAAAGCTATTAATTTCTCCACCCCAGAGCTGACCAGCCTCAAAGCCAGATGGGAACGGGATGTCGGGGACATTGAGCCTGAGGACTGGATCCAGGTTCTCATGCATCCATGTGAAATCTCTATAGACTCCAGAATAAGACTGATACAGCTAAAGGTACTTCACAGGGTATACTAGCCCCGAGTGGCCCTTTTTGGTTGGGGAATGGCAACGGATCCAAACTGTTTGAAATGCCGGGGGGAGAGGGCACCTTCATCCATCTCCTCTGGGACTGCCCTAAAATCAAGTCCTTCTGGACACAATGCTTACAAATTTTGGCAAGAGCACTGGGTCGCACGATAGAATTGCAACCCGCAATAATGTTACTGGGGGTCCCAGATGAGAACATCTCGAACAAATGTGAGGGCATTCTTCTCTCCACAGCAATGGGCCTGATAAAACGTGACATTGCACAGAAATGGGGAGCTCCGGAGTGCCCGACAGCGGCTCAGTGGTCCAACGAAATGGACATCTGCGCGGTGAAAGAACTCCAAATTTATACAGCACGGGGATGCCCGGCAAAGGCCACAAAAATCTGGGGAAAGTGGGAAGAACGTGTGACCTGAGATCGGTCTGAGGGGTCGGAGAGCGGGAAGCGCAGGAGCACAACATGGACACGGCAAAGAACACATTACTGGAAAGGTGATGTACAGAGTGGCAAGAGACGAACAGGTCGACGATCGACCCGGCAAAGGGAAAGGGAGGGTGGGGGGAAACAGTTGGTATGTTGTATGAATGTTCAAAAACCTTCAATAAAATATGTTAATAAAAGAAATAACCTATGAATGAGGTAGATTAGAAGGAAAAGTGCTTGAATATATCATGCAAAAACTTCACTTTGCACTGTTAATGGCTACCGTGATGATAGCACGATCGTAGAGACGCTCAAAACTGCCCTTATATAAAATTTGTCATTAAATCGCAATCGATGTGTAACAAATGCACAAGTGTGCCTATTTAACATACAATGGCTAAATGCAGCACAGATGGCCGCTATTAGCAATACGCCCCCTCTAAGGGCAAGTGCTTCCAAGCCTGGAGCAACGAGCAATCAGCAGCAGCCAATATGTAAGTGGGCAAGAGCCCTAATGCTGCAAAACTTCCTTATGGTATATAAAGTGTCAGAGGGTGAATGCCCTATATTCAGATTGATATTCCAATGGCGTGTGTGAATTAAAGTCACATAAGATCATTCATCTAATCAACATATGTAATTGGAACAGGAATATTAACGAGACAAATTCTGTCAGAGTATAATTCTTACTAACGTGCAAATAGCAATTTAAAAATACAATACCAATGAATAGCAGCATTATTCAAAGAATGAACAATTGGGTGAATTACAGTAAAACAATATCTAACTCTTTCACAAAAGTGCAATGTGCATGGTATAGATAGATCAATACTAAACACTATACCCTTCTTGGAACAGTTCAAGAAAATGTAGCCAGAGGAACATTAAATGACTGAGACTACTCTTCAGATATGTGCAAATAGCAACTTGTAACTCATGAATGGCGAGTATGTTACAATGATTACCTAAAATATCTAACTATTTCACAGAGATACACAAGGCAAGATATAGGTAGAACCATGCTAAAAACCATACCCTTCTTAAAACAATGCAAGGGGAAATGACTAGCCCCATAGTGGGCAAACTCATGTCTGTAAGAACACATATAGTTCAGCATCTATGTTCAAACCTTTCGGTTTCAAGGTGTCACATTTGCAAATGAGTGTGGCTTCTAAATGCCTCAATCTCAATTCGCGGTTACCTAATCCTTTGTTCTGTGGTATATGGGCCAACCCCGTAAAGGATAGAAAAAATTCCACATCCCCATTATGTTTCTCTTGGAAGTGGCTAGTGAGAGGGTAGGTTAAATCTCCATTTTTGATGGCTCTATAATGTTGGAGAATCTGCATCTTTAAAGGACCTATCGTCGAGCCTATATATTGAAGGCCACAGGCACATGTAATCATATATACTACATATTTCGTAATGCAGGAAATTCTATGTTTGTACTTCCAACATTGGCCATTCACACTTCTAAAAGGAACCTTAGACACATGATTGCACAATTTACAATGAGCACATTTGTAGAAGCAAGTTCTACTCGTCTGAGTCATCTTTATGTTCTCCGATGATTTGGTAATGACCATACTTGGAGATAACATAGTTTTAAGAGTTGGAGCCTTGCGGTAAGTGATGTGGGGGACGTCATCCAAAACTAACTTAAGATGAGGGTCAGTAAGCAGGACCTTCCAATGTTTGTTCATGATTGTTTTAATTTCTTTGGCTTGAGGGTTAGATGCTGTGATAAGCCTGATTTTGTTGTCATTCACTTTCTTTTTACTAGACAGTAGTGGTTCTCTAGTGAACATTTCTGCTTTCATGTAGCTTCTAGAGATGACATTTTTCCCATAACCACGTCTGATAAATCTCTGACTGATGTTTTTAGTTTCATTAGTGTAATCATTGCTGTTGCTACATGCTTTTTTCGCTTGCAAAAACTCTCCATAGGGAATGGAGTTTATTAGGGCTCTAGGGTGGTGACTCTTGGCGTGGAGAGTTGAATTGGAACTCGTGGGTTTCCTGTATAGTTTAGATGTTAGCTTTTCATTTTCTAGCTGGAATTCGACATCTAGAAATATCAAATTGCATTTACTGATTACTGTTGTTAACTCTAAATTAAATGTGTTCTCATTCAGTATGCTTACATATTCCATGAGCTCCAATTCTGTCCCATCCCAAATTATAAACAAATCGTCTATAAAACGATACCAGATTTTTATGTGTTGGGTCCAATGTTCCAATTCTTCTGTCCACGCCTGATGTGTCTCCCACCATCCCATGTATAGGTTGGCGTGTGTGGGGGCCTTACACGACCCCATAGCTGTCCCTCATATTTGCTTGTAAAGCTGATTTTCATGAAGAAAATGATTGTGTTCCAGACAGAATTGCAACCTATTCAATAGCATTGTGTTATGTTGTCGATAGCTGCTAGATCTACTTTCCAAGGATTGGCATGCCTTGATGCCTGCTGCATGCTGGATAGAAGTGTACAAAGATACTACATCTAATGAAACAAGAAAATATCCAGGTTCCCAGTTAATATTCTCCAATTTCGAAAGTAAATCAGCAGTGTCTCGTATGTACGAGCTCAGGCTCGCAACAAATGGCTGGAAAAAAAAGTCCAAATATTTGGAAGTATTTTCAAGCAAACTGCCCATCGAAGAAACAATGGGACGACCCGGAGGGTCTATTTAACTTTTATGGATATTGGGATTGAAATAAATCAAAGGAGTCACTGGATGGGCATTCTTAAGAAGAAAGTATTCATCACGATCTATGAGCTCCAAATCACACCACTCTTTTAGCTTTTCATGATATACCATTTTAGTTTAGTTTAGTTTAAAATAGCTAGGTCTTGTGTGCTGGAGTACTCTTGTACATACCCACTGGGTGGTTTTTGAAGTGCTACAACCACGTAGGGGTTTGTGTTTTTCTTCATATATATAATGATACAATGATATGTTCTGAAGGGGGGACGATCATTCCAGGCCCTCAAGAAGTTTTGAATGATGCAGAGGCCTGGAAGCATGTTGTAGGGCTTTGGGGAGGGTGTTAGAATGGATTTCCAAACTCTGGTCTGATGGACAGAGGTTTGGGAGGCCACCAAGTTTTAGTGAAACAGGGGAACCTTCTGGACAAGCCAGAGCAATCACAGTAGCTTGGCATGCGGTCACGACTAATCCTCAGGATGGGTGAGAGTGATCAGAAGCCCACAATAAGCAGACATAGTAAAGACACCACAGACTACTCTTAGACAGGTGTATATCCAAATACATATACATTTATTTTAGTCTCAATAAAACAACCCAAATAACCAAATTAATAATGCAACAGTTACCACACAAGCATATCACTATTTAACATACATAGAACCACTGTAGCCTAATGCGATAAAGGGAGGAACACATCCATAACCTGTAACAGAATGGGGCTTAACACAATATGAGCATTGATTAGTCTTCTGGATGGAATCCCTAATTTATTCAGTCCAGCCCTACGAAGTGGAGAGCCTTGTGCTCAAAGTACAGCAGTGCATAAAAACACACGGTCGTGTGTAAACCGAAGACAGTACCTTTTCAAGATGCTGGGACAGTTAGGTAAGGGTCCTGAAGGTGGTAGAAGATGTTCCAATTGCTAGGGAAGGGTCTGCCCACAGGGAGAGAGCAGTTTTCTGACTTTTGGAACAGGGAGCGCAGGCTATCCCAGCTAAAGAGAGGATCCCAAGCAACTTTCGTGTGTGAATAGAAAAGGATGATCCAGGGGCCACCGGTAAATTAGGCAAGTACTCACCACCACTTGCTTCAATCCAAAAAAATGCATCAACACAGAAAGTTTCGGGTGACTTAGACAATTTATTTTACAGTTCTTTCGATAAGCACGAAAGGTAAGTGAAATATAAACGGACAAGGTCGGTGATGGATAGTAGTAACACAGATAGGTGTCTGCCTCAGAACTGTTGAGGTCAAAACTTCAATCGGATGCACATTTCCCACAGATGAAGGGGGTATAACAACCCTAAAAAGCAGGGAAACATGCGCCTCAGACTTGCATGGGTCCAAGGCATAGCTTACACATAGTGCACACAACAATATTTACATATAACATACACGAGGGGGGTGGAGTTGTGTCACAAGGATCGACACAGGGTGTGTTTCTGCCAAAAAAGGGGGGCTTGGTTAGCGCCTGTCTTTGTGCTGGCCTTCGTCAGGAGAGGCACCTGTGGGGGTGCTGTCCGTTGTATCTGTGGATTTAAACAGACTTGTGAGGATCTCGGGTATAGATTGACTAAGTACTAAAAAGTATTCAATACAGGCAAAGTAGTGCCAAGGCGATACACCATGTGGTGTATCTGGAGAACAGCATACCTACTGCTGTGGTGGCAGGAGGTTGCTGTTGGGGTAATCCTTAGAAGATGCAGGATTGCCGGTGCATAAATGCACTTGGTGAGTCGGCTGTCGATTAGTACGGGCCAACCTCTCTCAGGGTCCCGTGCGACTGGCATCGGCCAGGACTGGTCCCATGTCTGAGAGGGGACAGAAAAAAAGGTAATGGATCCCGAACTGAGCGTGATGGACAGAATACCGTTGGTGATGGTGGTCCAAAAAGTGCTCATGAGTGCTGGGAAAGGCACGCCTACTGATTGATTTGGGGCCGTTTCCTCGAGGTATTGAGTGCACTAACCGTGCTGTAGTGTCCAAGATGGAACTCGGTGCGTGATGGGTGGCCGAGATCAGCAGGTGGCTCAAGAACTTCTAGGGTGACAATGGTGCTCACGTGGGAGTAAAAAACCTAAGGGCCTCACTGCCGACAAGATGCAAATGCCGTGCTCGGCAATCTAGTGCTATAGTGGGCTACGTGACGGTGCCTGGAATAAAAACGTTTATTAGAGTGGAGAGAATGTGGAGCATTAGTGTTCCATTAAAAAACTGCCCAGTCCTCTAGCCGAAGGCGTGGGCGAAAATGCAAAATGCTCCTAACGGTAACTTACTGCAGTAATCTCGCAGGTGCTTGGCTGAACGAGGACCTCTGAACGCCGTGGTTGCTATATGGAAGACGGAGTGGTAGTGCCTAAAAGGCTATTCTAGGGCTTGCAACCAGCCAATCAGGGGGCGCTGTGACACTGAGGCTAGACGCGGGAGCCAATCGAGTGGAGCTAGACATGATGTCCAATGGAGTGGAATGAGGCATGGCCGCACAGGAGGATGGGCAATGTAGTCCCTATGGACCAAATCATGTTAGCGCAGCGCTGTGTGCTTCAAGCTGTGGGGTGGGTCAACGTGTACCCAACCAGTTTGGGCCGCCTACTGGAGTGGTCAAGGAGTCACCCACGCCCCTCTTGTGTTGTTACTTACAATCGAAGACATATAAAGACCTTTATCAAAGAAAAAACTGAGACAGAATCCACCCGGTCTATACAGCTCTAGTGCATTAAACAGTGGGACCTGCTGGCAGCAAGTGGTGTTTGTCAAATACTGTCTGGCCCTGGTCACTCGCCGTGTGGATGCAGACTCGCTGATTTCATAGTGCTAGCGTATGAGCATGACGTGTTTGTAGATTGTGGTGGATCTACAGGGCCCCTCGTATGAGTGGGTGTCTGAGTAGTGACATGCTGGAGGTGTTGGTGTCTCAGAAATGTTTCCATTTGACGGTTATATTTAAGCCGTTCCGCACTGAGTCCAATTTGTGAACCCACTTTTGCTCAAGTCTTGTGAGGGCCAAGTTAATGTCTCCTCCACGTCGTTGTGGCTGGAGTTGCTGGACCACCGTCCAGGAGAATTGTTCATGGGTATGTTTTTCCTTGATGAAATGTTCAACCAAAGGCTTGTCTTCAACTTGGTTCTTGATGCAGGACCTGTGCTTGTTAATCCTTTGTTTGATGGGTCTAATGGTTTTGCCTATGTATACCAGGTTACAGGGACACTTGATGGCGTAGCTGACGAATCTACTTTCGCAATTCGTGTGGCTGTTCAATTTCCAGGTGAGATTGTTGTGGGTGAATGTTTTGCTGTTTGTGGTGAAACGGCAGCCGACACATTGTCCACAGCTGAAGTGTCCCACCACTGGTGGGAGATTCCACAAGGTAGAAGCAGGTTTTGTAGGTTCCAGGAACGTGTGTACCAATGAGTCTCTTAAATTTTTGTTCTTTTTGAATGTGAACAAAGGTTTTTTGGCTAGGCTGCCGTCGTTTTTAATCAGATGCCAGTGTTTATTGATGGTGTTTTTTATGAGATTGCTGACAGGGTTGTATGTGGTGACGCAGACAGTTCTGTTGATAGGATCTTTTGCTTTGGTGGTAAGACAGACCGAGCGGTTGGTATTGGCTGCTCTTTTTTTGGCAGTCCTGATTGATTTTCTGGGATAGCCCCTTTGTCCGAGACGTGTTTGTAGTTGTTGAGCATGGAGGTTGAATTTCTCTATGTCAGAGCAATTCCTGCGTATACGGAGGAATTGGCCATTGGGGAGATTGTACTTCAACCCTTGAGGGTGGTAACTTGTGAAATGAAGAAAGGTATTTCTATCCGTTGGTTTTCTGAAGAGTTCTGTTTTCAGCACTTCTCCGGACCGATAGATGTGTAGATCGAGGAAGTTGATGGCTTGGTAGTCCCACTCGATGGTGAATTTAATGTGATTGTTCCGTGTGTTGAGCCATTGATGAAAGGCTAATAGTGCGTCTTTGCTTCCTTCCCAGATTAGTAGTACGCCGTCGATGTACCGACGCCAGATCTTGATGAGTGATCTGTAGGGGTTGTCGTTGTGGTAGATATGGTCCTCTTCGTACTGGGCCATGTACAGGTTGGCGACATCTGGTGCGAAAGCAGCCCCCATGCTTACGCCTTTGATCTGTTGATACAGTTGTTGGCCGAATAAAAAGAAGTTTTCACCCATTGCAATGCGGATGCATTCGAGTAGGAAATTCGTCGGTACGGTGGAAACGTCAGCTTTTTTTTCAAGGCAGATGGCCAGAGCTTGTAAACCTTCTAGCTGTGGGATCGAGGTGTATAATGCCTCGACATCCATGGTGACCAGTATGGAGTTGGTCGTGAGCTGTATTATCTCTAAGATCTTGATAGTTTCTGTACTGTCCCTGAGGTAGGATGCCATCTTACCGATGAAGGGCTTCATGAAGAAATCTGTGTACAATGAAAGGGGTTCCAACAGTGAATCACATGCGGAGAAGATGGGTCTGCCTGGTGGTTTTGTGGCGTGTTTGTGTATTTTGGGTAAAATGTAGAAGGCTGGAATCCTCGGATGGGTTTTGTTTAAAAATACCCGTTCTTCCTCGCAGATCCATCCCTCTTCTTCGGCGTGTTTAGTGAGATTGAAAATCTCTTCTTGAAGGCGTTCTGTAGGGTCTCTGTTTAGCATTTTGTAGGAAGTTTGATCGTTGAGGAGTCGTTGGCACTCCTGGTTGTAATCTGCGGTATTCATGATTACGATTCCTCCTCCCTTGTCTGCTGGTTTAATTGTTACGGTTGTGTCTTGGTTGAGGTCCCTCAGGGACTGTCTCTCCGCTTGTCTCAGGTTGTCTTGATAGAAGTTTTTTTGTGTCATGCCATCATTGATAGTCTTCATGACGATTTTTTCAAATGTTTCCAATTCGCTCGGGATGGTGTGTGGCGGAGGCAAGAAGGTGGATTTAGGTTTGAAGCCTGTCGTATTATCATTAGGTCTCTCAGGCCTTGGGTGCCGATGTAAGCCGAATCCTGTTTGCTGGGTAAATGTACCTCGAAGAAGTATTTTAATCTTAGAGTTCGGAAGAAACGTCTGAGTTCTGCTTCAGTGGTGAATGGATCTGCTTTGGTGGCTGGAACAAACGATAAACCTCTCTCAAGTGGGGTCTGTTCTGCTTGAGCCAGTGGTCTTGATGACAAATTGAAGATAGGAATGGGTGCTAGGGCTGGTTCAAATACCACTGGCGCGTTCTCATATACTGTCCCGTCTGTTGTGGGCGTCTCTTCGGTCGGCCCCGTTGGCCCCCTCGTTGAAAAAACGGGTGTTGTGTGGGTGGACCTGGGTCCCTTGTACCTCCGGGGGAGCCCGGTACGCTGCCGCTTGAGGATCGCGAGCTGCCGGAGAAATTCACTATGCGATTACGTCTGTTATAGTTGGTCTTCTGTTGTTGCTGGAGGTCGTTGTAGTATGTTTCTTTGAGATAGGGATATGTTTTCTCTTCGGCATAGTTATTGAGGTCCTTTCGGAATTTCTTTTTGGCCAAAACACACCCTGTGTCGATCCTTGTGACACAACTCCACCCCCCTCGTGTTTGTTATATGTAAATATTGTTGTGTGCACTATGTGTAAACTATGCCTTGGACCCATGCAAGTCTGAGGCGCATGTTTCCCTGCTTTTTAGGGTTGTTATACCCCCTCCATCTGTGGGAAATGTGCATCCGATTGAAGTTTTGACCTCAACAGTTCTGAGGCCGACACCTATCTGTGTTACTACTATCCATCACCGACCTTGTCCGTTTATATTTCACTTACCTTTCGTGCTTATCGAAAGAACTGTAAAATAAATTGTCTAAGTCACCCGAAACTTTCTGTGTTGATGCAAAATAAATACAAACACACAGAAGTTTTCTGTTTTTCTGTCGGATCTCTTCATCCTGATTCTTTGTCTATTATACATATACCCACCTGGGTAAATCAGGACCCCGCCCGGCGCCCTACAGTATGTACCCTTGCTTCAATCCAGACCAAACTATGCCAGTTTAGTCAAGGTTGTATGAGGTTGCTAATCCTGCCTTTGCGCTTCGATCCAGCTCTCAGGTGCTGTTAGACAGGATGATCATCTGTGATGGGACAGTAACCACAACTCCACCCACGAAGGGAGGACGAAGAACATTCCATTGCAGCAGGACTTAGGGCACAGCAAAGAAGGCAGGAACGCCACCCACTGCAACTTTCACTACAACGCCGTCACACAGGGATCTCAAAGGCTTGCAGCGAGATGCACTTACCTGGTTCGCAACCCAGGGGAACTCAGTCTTTGAAATTTGTCAGGAGAGTGTTGAGAACCACAGGCTAGGGTTTTCCAATATTTCAAGCCTCAACTCAAAATGGCAGTGCTCCTAGGGGATGTCCCCGGACAGACCTGGTCAGTTCACTGGACGGACCAGGAACACTTCTGAGAAGGCTCTTTTGGTGGGAAATCAGGAAAGTAATGTACTTTGTGCACTGATAACAATTTACCAAAATTTACCAAGAAATGGCAACAATGTAAAAGACTAAGAGAAACATAGTTTCCCGGTACTGACAGCCTGAAGGACGTGTCATATGGAGGGAAAATTGCATTTACAGAAATCTTTCCTAACAGAGGTTCCAGGGGGCAGGGGTTCTTGATAGGGGCCACGGTGTGCGGGGTTAGTGCATGATTTGGTTATAGAGTACACTGGAAATCAAACACCATCTTACATAGTAGCAGCCATATTGAAATCGAGGCCTAACTCTGCACTGCAGCCAGGTCAGAAGGCCCAGGCCATGAGTGGGGAAATAAGCATATGCATGCGCGGAAAAAGCTGTATCATGGGTGAGAAAGGCCAGAGCGGCAGAGATGCAATAAACCTTTCATTGTCTTATGTTGCCAGCCTTCGTTTCATAGAAGGAATGCTGCCTGCAAGGCCTTGAGGGGGCTGAGAACTCCCAGCTAAAAGCGATTCCATGAGAAGGGTGGTACGAACCTCTGCCACCCAACAGTCCCAGCTCTATGTAATAGCACCCAAATGCCCCTGTTCCAAGACCCTAAAATTCCAAGGTACCAGCCAGTCCCAGACCACGGACTATAAAACTGTTAGACCCTCAATCGATCAGACAAGATCAGAAAGCTGGGCCAGGCGGCCTTTACCGTCAGATACAAGGACTGGATTTCAGTTACACAATTAAACATAGAATGGATTTACATGCACTACAGTTTAAATACTATGTTCTACATTCTTCCATTCCACTCTATGAGGAATAAGGGCCTGCTGGTTGTGGACAAAAAGCATTGTCTGCTCTGCGTGTTTAGTGTGTCTTCTAGTGGGTGCCAGGGGCTAGGTTTTGACAGCAGACAAGATGACTTTCTGCGCATGAAAGTTTCTGTACGGTGCACACATGTACAATGTCTCATTGGATAGGCGGTAGAGAGACTTACTGTTTGTCCAGATCACCCTGAAGGGGTATCTGGTATTTCCATTGAATTCCTATCCATCGAAAAGCATATTCATTGAATGAATTTCGATAGATAATTTTGATGGATAATTAGGGTTAGGGTTAGACTTAGATTTAGGGTTAGGGTTGGAGCTAGGGTTAGGGTTAGGGCTAGGGTTAGGGCAGGGTTAGGGTTAGATTCAGGGTTAGATCAAGGGTTAGTTTAGGGGTTAGATTACGGGTTAGATTTAGGGGTAGGGATGGTTTAGGGTTAGGATTAGGGTTAGGGTTAGGGTTAGAGTTAGAGTTAGAATTGGAGTTAGGGTTAGGTTAGGGTTAAGGGGGGTGTGTGGGGGCTGCGGGGTTTGGGAGGAATCCCCATAGATAATAAACACTAAAATGTAACAAGGAGCTGGCCAGTGCTGAAATTTCAGCATTGGACAGCACTATGTAACGTTTTAACATCAAAAATAAATGCACCAAAATGCTTTTTTTTTTACATTTAAAGTACATATCCATTGAAACTTGCCCATTCCTATATTCGATGGATTAGTTTTGATGGATATACTTTTAATGTAAAAGATAGACTTTCTATGCAGTTATTTTTGTTGGATTTTAGTCGATGGATTGTCTTTTCGATGCATTATTGACGATGAAAAGACCATAAACCATCAGGTTAGCCAACATTCTCCCCTGGATTTCATTGCCATCAAACAAGGGGTGAGCACTTCAAGCCAATATCGAAGATGGAGAGAGTGAGAAAGATCTGTGACAGAGCTGCAAGATCCAGGATCATATGGATTCCTTGAAGACCTTAGACGGAGAATCTTCAGAAAAACAGCATATGTTTAAGAAAACCTCCTCCAGCTTGCATGTCTAACAGAGTGAGAATAGAGGACCTTCCTGATCTTGCAAGTCGGGACGGTGTAAAAAAGGCCCAGTTGTACAGCATATATAATGTAAGGTTTGACGTTAGAACAATGCACTCTGAAACAGCTCACTTCTTAAAAAGAAGTGAATGCACGTTGTCACTAAACCAAGTTTATTTTCACAACAGCCTCTGGGAGAGAGGCTAGCCAACTCCTTTCCTTAGCGTGGAACTAAACTGAGTCTCTGTCCAACCTCAGAACTAATACTGTATATATATATATATTTCCAGAACATTTAACACACTCCTACATTTCCCCATATTCCCAGACAAGTCATTTCACAAAATTCAAATGGGCCGGCCTTATACAAGGAAATCTAATGCCCACAATCCCTTTGGCTGCCTTTCACTGCAGCACCACTCTCTTGCACATACAATTTTCACGACATTGCAGATACAAGCCCAACCCTCTTCTTTAGTTTCCCTCTGCATGACATACATTCCTAACATGGGATATAATACATTTTTAGAGCAGCTTTCTACTTGGTCATAGACCGACAATGCAAAATCTGACACGCATGGTTTAGGTATGGACACTTTTGTACAAGGATGTGGAGAGCTAATAAAGAAACTCCTTTGATCAGGCACTTAACTAATTTCTTCATGCACTCTGATACTCTAAATATTTATTTTTGGCATTTCTCTCACCTTTCCATCACACGCGACTATTTCAGCTCTCTTCTTATAGGCCTGCAGTCATTTCTGTTCCCAGTCACCCTGCTACAAATGTAGCCACTTCCCCCAGATTGACAGTACAGGTTGGCCGATGCATTTTGGCCACTCTTTAACAGTTTCCGAGCTGAAAAACTTAGGGTCATTCCAATGCTCCACATAGCCATTCCCATGTGGTTTCAGTTGTCACCCTGTCAACCTTGTATGTTCAAGACTCCCGCATATGAAAACATTTATGTTTTTAAATCTCATTGAGCTAAGTTGTACTATGTGTTTCCATATTATATTCATACAATTTTACGTTGCTACATGTATGCAAATGTAAAATGTATCACATTAGACATAAAGTAACATTAAAAGCAACCGTTAACAACCCTCAATTAACTATCCTAGATGCACACAAAACCTTAACTTTATAACACTATTGCATTCATTCTTAATGTTAATATGATGTGCATATTGTAAATTGCACTCTTCTATTTGAATAAAATTGATTTATCCCAACATTCCCTCCTTTAGTTTATTTAATAACTAATGAATTTCCCAGACCCACACCTGAAACCCCAATTAACTCCCAATTTACAGTGTGAGTGCCCACATGAAATGAAGTGGCGGTGGTTCAAGTTTTAGACGGGTTGGCAGACATTATGCAAGCAGTTTCTGGCATGCTAAAAGAAAAGCATCTAGAAAAACCTGCCAAAGGCAAAATATACAAAATATAACAATTATGATTGGTATCAGGATCTTTATTGTAAGGCTCATCCATAACAGAATCCAGGTGAACCAAGAGTAAATCCATGCATCTGATGGGATCCAAGCCTCACTGTCCATGGCCTGTGTCAGTTTATGCCATACAGTAATAGTCTGTGCAAGTGTTCACCAAAAACAATTTGACTCTGGTAATTTGGAGCCATTTTGTATTTGCTAAGGCTTAAATTCTGGGGGCAAGCAATGAGGCTAACAGCATCTAAACCTTGCTAAGTGCTTCTGTAGATGCCGCAGAACCATAATTTTAACATTTGACCCTACAGAAGCTCTGTCTTCATGGGCTCAGAAAAGGTTGATGGACTGTTCTCATCCTTGAAACTCAAGGTCTCAGGTTCCTCAGCCCAACCTCCTCCTCTTTGACTGGCGCCTGCTGTCTCTCATCAGCGGCAGATCCATCCCTCACTGTATCCTCTGAGCCCTGTATTGAAAAGGGCAACAAAGGAAACCATAAAGGCCAAGCCCCTAAAATGGGAAAAAACCCCTGTGAAGGGGAAAAAACCCACAGTTCTTGTAGCTTGTTGGTTTCAGGTAGATGTATCCTTTGGCAGGGAAATGCTCAGCAGAAGAATAGGTCCAACTCCCAGTTGGTAGCAAGAAGCAACGAGAAGTCAGCACTAAGCCACAGAAGGCTGGCGGAGCTGGGGAACAGCTGATCTCTGAGCGGGCAGCAGTTATGTCAGCTGTGAAGCAACGAAAGGCACAGGAGGCGGCAGCAGCCACTATTGATTAATTGAGAGCTTTGGGCGGCAGAGCCGCTAGGAATGAACAGTGGACGGCAGAGCCGCAAAATGGTGGCAGCAGAGCTGCAAGGTAAGCTGGAGAAGGGGCTGTAACAGCAGCGGAAATGCCGCGAAGGACAGTATGTCAAGTCATAGTCAGAGAGAGAGGGCATAGAAGTGGCAAAACCATGGAATACAGAAGGCAGGGTTGTAGTCTGTATGAGAGGAGACCAAGGCAAGAGATTGCCATGCAGCAAGGAAGGGATGCAATGAAGGATGCAAGGAAGAAAAGGAGAAAACAAGAGTCAGGTCTTCCAAGGGAAACAGGAAGCAATGCAGTTAGCCTACTGCTGGTGATTCCTTGAGTATGGGATGTGATGGTGAAGTTCCAGAAAAACGGCCGCTATCTTTTGGTAGAACTAGAACGTTTCTTGTGGTTCTGAAAAAGGAACTAACCTGTGGACATCTTGAATGGCTAGAAATAACATGAGGGTGTGTTGTCCTAACAGCCAGCTCAGTCGCTGCTTTTGACTCTCTTCCCCCTGAGGGCTACAAGATCATCTTGAAGCCTTGTCCCAACTGTGCTGGTGGTAGAGTAGCCTTGATCTTCCCTGAGTGTGTCCCTTCTTCCCTCATACCCACCCAGCCCTACTCCTCCTTTGAGAGCCTGGTCTGCAAGCTTGGCATCTATCTACTTCCTCTTTAACTATTGCCACTATCTACAGGCCCCCAGGCCCTATATTATCTCCTCTTTCTTTTCAGAATGGGCCAATTTCTCCTCCTCTCTCCAGAATTCCACCTATAAACTCCTCCTTCTGGGTGATTTCAACATCCACCTTGATTCTTCAGTCATAGCCTCCACTCTCATCTGTGACCTCTGCACCTCTCTCATCATCTCTATCCTCCCCTCTGATCCTTCCTACTCGGCTGCACACACTCCAGATGCTTTCATCCATACTGATCTTTTGCTCTCTGCCCCTCTCTCTACCCCACTCTCCTGGTCTGACCACTCCCTCCTCTCCTACCACCTGGGACCTCTCAATCCTCTGACCAAACCTTCCCCAGCTCTCCCAGCCTCGTTTGTAGACATTCATCCAATGAAACATGTGTCAGTTGCTGCATTTGCTTCCACCTTCATCTCCCCCAACTATTGAATCTGCTCTCAACAAGATCCAGCTCGCTATCACTAACACTCTCGATATTCTTGCCCCTTTCATGAGGATCCAGCTGAAACCTGTCACCAAGCATAACACTTGGTACGATTTTGATCCAGCGGCCCTGAAACGCAAATGCAGAACTGCTGAACGGAAGTGGTAGGCCTTAAGTGCATCCTCTGATAAACTGGCCTGTCGCCTTCTGCAAAGGCAATATCGTCTCTCCATTCGCTCCAAGAAGAGGGCTCACATCCAGGCCCACATCTCTGGAGCTTCTAACAAAATGACTGAGCTCTTTACAATCTGCAAGGAACTAGCCAATCGTTGTGCAGTCTCTACCTCACCTCTTCCATCCCAGGCCCTCTGCACTGCACTGGCCATCCACTTCACTGCTAAAACTAAGAACATGCTGAGTTCTCTCTCCCTCTCCTTCCATCCCTCTGCCACCCTTGGCCCCTCCTCCTCATTCCGCATCCACTATTTCCTCCTTCTCTCCTATCACATCAGACAAGGTCACTGGAGTTATCATCTCTATGAAGGTCTTTTCCAAACAGTTCCCCTCCTGTTCTTTCAGAACTATTAAGGAAAACATTGTCTCCCTTGCCCCTGCACTTGCTGATTTGTGTAATCACTCTCTTGCCGCTGGGTCTTTCCCCTCCTCCCTCAAGCACTCCATGTGTGCCCCCTCCAGAAAAAGCCTTCTGACGACCCCTTGTGTCTGGCTAACTACCGCCCCATCTCTATCACTCCCTTCCTTGGGAAACTTAGGGAGAAGTTGGCCTTCCCCCAAATGACACAGCACTCTGAGCTTGTTGGTTGCCTGCATGAATATCAATCTGGATTCCGAGCATCCAGAGGCACTGCTCTCCTGAACACCCGTGAAGAATTGCTTACATCTCTTGACTCCAACTCACCCGCTGTTCTCATTCTATTCGATCTCTCCTCTGCTTGTGATACGGTCAACTACTCCATCCCCATAAAGCGGCTCAATGATACCCTTGGAATCTCGGAGCGGCCACTGGACTGGCTGACCTCCTTGCTCACCGACTGTCCATCCCAGGTTATCCTGTGTTGGTTCTACTCACCCACCTCTATCTACACTAGTGGGGTTCCCCATGGCTCTAGCCTTTCGCCTTTGCTCTTTAACATTTATCTCGCCGCTCTTGCTCACCATATCTCCACTTTCTCTCCACACTTCCAGGGTTATGCAGATGACACCCAACTCTTCTTCAGACTACCCTCTGCATCTCTTCTGACTTCCTCTGCCATTCCTTTTTGCCTGACCGCCATCCAGTCTTGGTGGCCCTCCAATGATCACTGTCTCAATGCCAGCAAGACTGAGATTCATCCTATCAGGACTCCTGTTCCTTCTTTGCTCCCTTCACTCTGGGTTCCCCCTCCTTCCACCTTCTGAAGCCAGAAACCTGGGAAGTATCTCTGACTCCTGTCTCTGTTTCATTCCTCACATCTTGGACATTGCCAAGAAGGCCCATTTCCAACTCTACCTCCTGAGAGGCATCCTCCATTTCCTCCCTTTTCCCCAGAAGCTAATGTCTCCAGAGCTCTGGTACTCTCCAGGATGGACTATTGTAACAGCCACTTCCTTAATATACCTTCTTCTTTGCTCCGCCCCCTCCAGCTAATCTAGAATAATGCTGTGAGACATATTCTTGTCCTCAAGCCCAGTGACAGTATCTCTCCAGCCCTAAAATCTCTCCACTGGCTCCTGGATGCTGCAAGGATCACATTTAAATCCTTCTGCATCATCCATAAGGCTTTCTGGGGCAGGGGATTAGACTATCTGCAACTTACTCTCACCAAATACTCTCCTTCCAGACACCTCTGATCCTCCGGCTCCAACTGCCTGCTTGTCAAGCTCTTCTCTAAGCAGAGAGCGGGTGGCCATTCTATCTCTTCGGCTGGCTCCCTCCTCTGGAATAGTCTCCCCCTTTCTCTCTGTCTGGAGTCGGATATCCTCAAGTTATGCACTTACCTCTTGCATGTGCAACTGGCTCTCTGGCACTTCCCCCTCTGTCGAACCTCTAGCGGGTACCCCCTTCGCCATCCCTTCTCTCTATCTGCACTTGCACGCTCCGAATGTTCACAAGGCGTAGTAGGCCCGCCTTTGTATTTTGCTCATTACTGTTATCATATTATATTGTCTTGCTATTCTTCCCTTGTGCCCTTCCCTTTACCCTTTGGGCACTTTGAAACCCAATTTCCTGATGTGTAAGCACCTTACAAATGCCCAATAAATAAATAAATAAAGGTTGCAAGGGGCACATGGGTTAAGGTAGGCACAGAAACAAATTTGGATACTGCAGTTCTAAATGTTGAATGTGTATCTGTAACCACGTAGATGGGAACATGATAGTCAAACTGCACACACTGCACAAGGCTGGAGGCGGTTGTTGATAGGAATTTGTTCCCCAAGTCCATCTAGTGTCTAGGTTCCCCTAGCCAGGTCAGCAAGGCATATTATGTGACTACAGTTTCCATTGGTGCCCACAGGCATTATGCTGTCACCATTAAAACACAGAGAAAAACATGTAAGTAGCTGATTCTTAACTTGAGCCATGTCAGACATCTTATATGACGGTTCCAGATATTTCCACAATGTTCATTGATTTGTGTTACCATTTTATCCGTATATTCCTACATTCTACCAGCTTCACAACTCTTCACCCTTTGCTCCCATCGATATATATGACAATACAGCCTTCGAGATTCAGTTGTACTCTTTTTGCACAATTTACATTATTTTCCTGTTCCTTAACATCTTTTTGACACATTCCTCTCCATCAATAGGGACTGAGTCTTGAGTGTCTTGGAGGCACTGTGCTTTTTGTTTTGCTGTTTGCTGTTTGGAGTCCTACGTTTAGCTCACTGGCAGCCAGGAGGCAGAGCTTTACTTTCCAAACCTTTCAAAACCTCAGTGCACCCACGGAGCGGCGCAGAGTCGGCACTGATTCTTGAGTGTCTTTGGTGTATTTGGTCCTTTGGATCCGCTGACCGCGTGGGCGTGCTTTCCTTTTTCGTCTCCCGCCGGCTTTTAAAGCAAGTGCGGGTTCTCAAACTATCATGATGGAAAGCAATGAAGTCTCGGACCCACCGCTGACCTGGTCAGGCCTACCCCGAGGAGGAGGTGGTTCTATTAAACCCGCGGTAAGAAGGAACATTTTGGCACATATAATAGGTGCCGATAAAATTGACAAAAATGACACAAATGACATAACAACAGCCTCAATTGACAGAATTAATGTTGATTCATCAAATGTTTCTAAAATGCATTCATTAGTGGGCGACAGCGCCGTGACTTGTATGCAAGAGGTTACGCAAGAGGGTATGCAGGAGCGCTGTAAGAATGGTGAGAATGGTGAGCTTGGTGAGATTGATGAGTATTGCACCTATGGTGAGCATGAGTAATTTGAGAATGAGAATGACAATGAGAATGAAAACGGTATTGATTTGGTCAATAATTTTATCAACAAAGATGATAACGACTGCTTTATTACGGAAACTGAAACCAAAAGTGAAACCTTCAAAATAACTAAAACACACAAATCTCCATATACCACTGACATTGTGTTTGCATATAGTGCTGCCACTAAAGATGGAGTTCAAGATTGTAAATGTTATTCATGTTTCGAGTTTCCAATTAACAGTAATATAGATGCCAAAAAACTAGTACCAGTAGAGATCTTTCCTCAATTACGCGTTTTGGCTGCAAAAATTGTGCAACGTATAAATGGAGAAGATAAACTAAAAAGAACAGATCAAATGACTGAAATAATTTCATTGCAAATAAGTGATGATGAACAACCCCAATTTGCTAATTGGAATATATTGGATTCACAACTGCTTACCAAAAGTCAAGATATATCAAACTATGAAAGAAGGGACTGAATTAGTGTAGCAGATAAACTTTTGAAAGATTTATTAAAAATGAATTTGGATTTTAACAACTGGTCTAACAATAAATTGAAGAGCATATCCACATCAAACAAAGGATGTGGTATGACTCGGTTGTTACCTCATGACGATGCATATACGGAAGATTTTGCAACAAAAAACAACTTCTCGGTTGATCTTGACTCAACTATAATATCTCGCAGTGCCGCACGCAAAAGAAAAAGAAGCAGAAACAGACTTTCAGGCGACATAGCCTGTTCACAAACAAGAACTCCAAAACAGTCATATATGCTTCATTCACCAATAAAGTTTTCAGCGACTGAAAACAAAAATCAATCGCATAACAAAGGACTAAGCGAAATTTCGACTTCCACAAATGAGAAAAGAAATATTTCATCCTCATCATCGTCCTCTTCTACTTCTGATACTGATGACTCGTCTATAATGGAAAGACCTTTTCCCAAAATAAAACGTGGGTATAGAAAAAGAAAACGTCCTATTCACAACAAGAAAAAGGTGCATCTGGAACAAATATACCAGACATACAAACAATGGTTATGCTTCTATGAACATTGTGCTTTCTCTAAATCTCAAATTATATGAACAAATGGATGGAAATATTAAAGACCTATCTACGCTAATAGCTTTGCTAAACACCAAAGTTGCCAACATGGAAGTGGAACAACAAAGAAGTCAGGCTAATCTGAAACAAGAAAAGATTCAAAATGCCAGCCTTTTGAAATTAATCTTAGATGCTAATCACAATTCACGTGAGGACAAAAAACTAATAGCTGAAGTTGCTCGAGAAGCACTGAAGCACTTTAATAAACCTCACTTACCTGCTTCAAAGGATGGTGCAAATACCAGCCCTAATCTAGACAACTGCGGCAAAGCTCCTATTATGGAAAAATACCATCTGCCAACAGTGCATCCTAATTTTGAGTGCGAAAATATTGAAATAGTATGCAAAAAGAAAGACCTCTCTCTTCTGGAAAAAGATAAAGAAGGCTTAACAGTGCTTGTAGAAAAAGACAAAGAAAAAGTCTGGCAAGGGTGCCTCCCTTTGTCAGAAGAATCCTTTACAGCACCCAGGGAGGAGCGCGAGATTTTAGTGGATGGTCTGCAAGAGAAAAGGCTGGATAGATCTAAAAAGGACGAGATTTTTGTGGATGGTTTGCAAGAGAAAAGGCTGGATAGTTCTAAAAAGGACAAAAATGATTCAGCAAAAGTGCATGTTTGTACCCCAAAAGCCAAACAGAGTGAAAACAGAAATACTGAAAGCTTGGAAAAGCCTCAGGTAGAAGATATAATTGAAATAATAGAAATAAATGATGTACAAAATGTCATCGAAGAGCAGTCCAAAACATGCGCTAAAGACTGCATAAAGGAAGATCTTGGTACAAAAAAAACGACAAATGATAAAGCAAAACAGATGGATAAAAATGCCTCAAGCGAGATTAAAGATCTGCAAGAAAAAAATGTAGAAGCACCTAAGGTGCTTTTTGAGATATAGATGAGGAAAAAGATCAAACAAAACTACAAGAATTGGCTGATAGCACATCGTGCTCTAACTGAACAACATGATGCTAAACAAACAATGATGTCCATGAAAGAGAAAAATTCTGCCGATTTTTGGTGAATTATCAACAATGAATCTGGAATACAGATAGCATCAAACTAGAACATGGTCACGGAAAAAAAATGGATTGAGCATTTTTTGACCCTGTTTTCAAAAAAGGGTAATATTCCCGACCCTTCGTTACCTGCACTCTCTTTTTGGGATATTCAGTTTGATTAAGTTGAAATTTCGGCAGACATTAAAAACGTTTTAACTCTCGTGCGCCTGGTCCGGATGGCATAACAAATGCCATGTTAAAATCTGATCCGGAAGCCTAAGCTGAGTTTTGTAAGATTCTGTTTGATAAAATCGCCATGGAAGGTACCATCCCTAAGTCATGGAAAAAAGCCATTGTTGTCCCAATATTTAAAAAGGGCAATCAATCAAACCCAATGGACTATAGGCCTATTGCCTTGTTAGATGTAATAGGTAAAATTTATGCAACACAACTTCAGCACACATTAATGGAATGGTTAGTCTTAACTAATCATATTGATGCCAGACAAAGTGGATTTGTGAAGGGCGTTGGCTGCTGCCTAAACCTAATCCTCATCAATTTAATCAAAATGGACATGATTAGGAAAAAATCGAAAGTTTACCTTGCATTTGTTGACCTGTCTCATGCTTTTGATAGCATAGACAGAGAAATCCTTTGGACAAAATTAAAAAGCTGGAATTGTCCAAATAGCTTGTTACATGCCATCAAGGATTTGCATACCGACGGTAAAACTTATATTCGGTTGGATGCAAGTGGCACCTTATCGGAACCCATTCTTACCCACTGTGGAGTCAATCAAGGGTGTCCTCTAGCAGCTATAATATTCAATGCCTTCATCTCTGATATCGGTGAAGCACTTGAGAAAGCAAAAGGATTTGACCCAAAAATAATGGACTCTGCCTTAAATGGGATCCTATATGCAGATGACTTAGTACTAATGGACCTTACACCCATTGGACTACAACGGAAACTGCACGTGTTAGAACAATATGTCCAAGCTGATGGTCTACAGATAAATCCAAGTAAGATTGTCATCTTAACACTGCAAAATTTGACTAAAGGCACATCCAAGAAATTTAATTGGTGCCTTGACGGCGAATCACTACAACAGGTAAAACAGGTAAAATATCTGGGTATGTGGTTAAATTCCAATACTTGGGTAGAGAAAACCAAATCCAAATGTCGTCAACTAAGTACCCAAGCCATGGTCTTAGATATAAAATATGGCAAGTTTTCACTGGTTCCAATATTAAAGTTTTACAAACAAAAAGCGGTGCCTGTGATAACTTATTGCGCCGAAACTGCCTTCGGGTGTCCCGCCAGTTTGAGGGATAATCTTGAAAACATCTTTTGGGGCAGAATCTTGAAAGTTGGCAGAGGATTATCGGCAGTAGTAGTAAGATACGAATTGGGGCTGATCTCAATAAATGCAAAAGTTACATGGAACATTTTGTCAATCTTTCGCAAGATAATCTTGCCAAATGGTGCACCGCAAATGAAAATTCTACATGATTTGGTTGACAAACAATCAAATACAGTTTTTTCGGCCTGGCTGGATAAATCAATGTCATCAAATTCTAATGGATGTAAATAGTGATGTAATCACTCTGAAGGAAAATCCAGATGCTGTAAAGAAAAAATGGTGGGAAACCGATTGGATCAGCACCTGCACAAACAGAGCCAAATATTCACTCTTGAAGAATGTTCCTCCAGAAGGGAAAGCCTACAACTCAACCTACAAATATCTTGAAAAATGTCCGGAAAAACAAAAAAGAACCCTGCTTATGAAATTCAGGCTAAATCAATTTAAGAGAAAAGAAGTAATTATGCGCTGAAGTAAATATGAGAAGCTGAACCCTAAATGTAGATTCTGTGACAATTTCGAAGAGAATATCAAACATTTGATTTTAACCAGTGAAGCTTTCTCCACAAGAAGAATGACACTGCTTAATACAATTGTGGCAAATAAACCTTTCCATACCACGGAAGAATGGTGGGTGGAATGTTTTACAGAGGTAAATAATAAACTAACATACGCTCTGACATTCGTCCTTAAAAACATTGAAGGAGAATTAGCCAAATCGCATGAAAAATGGAACTAGAAACTGGCTTGCAATTTCTGTTGTACTTTGCCCAATTCAGTGTTCATTACTTCTCTTTACTTTTTATTATTTTAATTGTTTATATTTTACCTTGTGATATTTTTTGCTTCTTTTTGATTTTTGTTAATTGTGATGTCTTTTTTATATGAACAGTTAAATGTGATGCCATTTTTCTTTAAAGGTTTATCTAAACCAATTAAACATTTTTTTATAAAAACAATAGGGATGAACGAAGCTGTAACAGACTGCCCTTGAAACTGCCCTTCCACTCCACACAAGGATAGGTGCACCAAACACAGTGCAACTTGTAGATTCTTTTTCAACTGGAATAAATATCCTTGGTATGCCAGAAGCATGGGGAATGAGTGAGCAGGTATAACAAGATCCTGCAGATTTCTCTTTCCCCACCTCCTTCATATGCACGCACCAGACGGTCTCTGCTGTGAAACCATGAACTTTTATAATCGTATTAATATTTGGTTCATACAGTTCTGTTTCCAGGTTTCTTGATGAGCGTAACAATACTTATTAGATCTTTTACACCTAGACAACTCATAAATATTTACATGTGTTCTTCCTGATTAGTTAGAACAAACTAAAGGAATAAGAAAACATACACAACAAAACATTCAAGTATATATTTGTACTTATTGATTGTTAGGGAGAATTCTCACTTATGGCTAATTTCCCTTACCTATAGAGTCCCCCAGCAGCTTTGCTGGATTTGAAGGGTTTATTTCTCTTTACCTGCTAAGAGTGAGACTCTTTTTCCCACTCTTAGGCATCTTTGCTATGTGTGTTCTAGGCTATTTTTGTGTTTAATGCCTATGGGATCTTTTCTCTCACTTATAGGAACCATCTTTATGCACATGTGTTACACAGCACCCTCTGTGCAGTGACACAGGGGTGTCGTAGAGACCCCCAAACATAGACTACATTCCTTGGGACTGACTACTGTCTCCCAGGGCATGTAAAGTCCCCATTGACTTTATTAGTCAATCTCTATGAACTAAACCAGTACACCCCATCTTAATATGGAAGTACTGGAAGGGGTTAATAGTTTTTCCCCTATGTTCATTTTCGAGAGGGTACCTTAAAGTCCCCCTCTACAAGGTTTCTGGCTGGTGGCAGTGGTTACTGCCTTTTATATTCGACCGCAAATATTTTTCTATGGGATTTTCCCATTGTTCGAGGCTAATACTTTTACTGACAGCCTCTAACATACCGCTGGTTTATTTTGTTATTAACTTTACTCCAGTAGGTTTTATTTGCCAGAACTTTGATAAAACTTCTTTCTCAAGTCTTACTCTATTTTTCTAACCCAGGTCGGGGATCCTTTGTTCGCTCTTTTGGCGGGCTTCTGCCCAGAAGCCCTCTTTTCGGCGCCTCTGAGTCTGGGGTGGGTCTGTTGTTTGGGAGGGGTAGTAGAACCCCTGGACAGAGTTGCCACAGCAACTCAGGTCTCACTCTAACCCGATAGGCTGGAGGGTCTCCCGCCAAGATGACCACTCCATTGTGTGAGTGAAAGGTAGGCTGTATGAATGGGTCTCTTTCTGCATAAAAGCAGGGTCCTGAGGACTGGAAGAGCAAGACGTCGCCACTAGAACTACGGAACCGAAGGGGAGAGAAGCCAGAGACTTGACTGCAGCTACAAGAACATTTTTGCTCCTAAGCTCCCGGTCCTGTACCACTGACTCTGGCTCAGGCCTATTGACTGTGGCTGATTTGTTAGATCTGCTCTCACTAGATTAGTTTGCAATGAGAAATGTGTGGATGCACCTAAATCTTCTAAACCCCTCTTCCTTCCTACTGTTTTAACTTGTGGAGTGCCATTTTGCTCAGTTTTCATTCACTTATCTTTTGGCTAAAGTGTTACTGTGCATTACTTGTTCACAAAACTTCAGGGAAGTGTTGTTAGGGGGTGTCTGAAGGTATTTCTGTTTAACTTGTGCTTTCCCTCCCTTTTGGTACATTGTTAGAATGCCATTTGTAGTTCGTTTTCACTGTGCCATTTTGCGGTTTTCACTCTACCGCAAACGTATCTATCATTGAATAGGGAGTCGTATATGCTTTTCTTTTCACTAAACGTAACTTACTTTATTAACTGTGATCTATGTGTTGACTTAGAAGTGTATAAAATAAATATGTATTCTCTTTTTAATACAAAACTTTGGTCAGTGTTTCCCTGCTCCATAGTACTGTACTACCTATTGTGTCAACCCTGAATACTGCTCATCTCCCTCTTGAGATAAGTCTGACTGCTCAGCCACAGCTACCAACTAAATCTTTGTGGTACAGACTGATACCAAAGGGGGTTTATTGCTCTCACCTGTAGTCCTAATCTGGGGTAGTGCTCCCTAAGGGAACTGCCCTGGATTCTGCCTAACATTGATCTCTCTGTAATATATTTTGACTTTTTTAATTGCCCTGCACTGTTCGATTGGAGTGAAAGGACATTTCCTAGGCCATACTTAACTTAAATGTTATATCCTCCCTGTGTCAGTGGAGGGATTTCAGTATTAGAGTGGCATAAATCGCCTTTACAGGGGCCATGAGATCGCCTCTCACTCCACCGTTGCCCAAAAGTTCAGATTGATATACGTTCCCCATGGAGCAATGGCTGATGCTTTAACTCAATATATAAAGACAAATGATCAGGGCGAACCTGGTTGTACAAAAAAGACCCAAGAACAATTTAATGCTACTTATTACATAAACCTTGTACAATATATTTCATAAATGTCAGACACAGCACGGAATATTCGAGTCACAACTTCCACGTAGAGGCAACCCGGTTCTCTGATTAGACAAAGATAGGGTTCACTAGAGGACCCTCAGCAACTGGGCTTTGAAACCATACCATATGCATGGGATATCACCTACAAGCGGGGCCCTGACCTAGGACAACTAAAGTCTGATTACTCATCCACCCTCAGTGGACCGGCGTGGCCAAAGCTTGCAAATATTGAAATCACGTGCTACATTATTGAGGCACAAATTCCACCACAGGTGACAATTCCAGGTCCTGATGAAGGCCGTCTAACCTACCGTCATCAAAATAGTCTAAAGACCGAAAAACATAGTCTCTGCCACACATACCGGACACTTATTATTGTTTGATGTTTAAATTGATACCAATACCAGCCCCCTCTCAAGTATAACGGGATGTACTGTTGAGTCATTAGACATTCCAAAAATGCACTTATATATTTTATTTCTTTATTTTTTTGCGAGATTTGTAGAGCGCACGTATGCCAAAAGGCATCATGGCGCTAGGGGAAAACAGGAGAGTTCAGTAAATTGGGAAACAAAGTGCGCTCTAGAATAATAAAGTTTTCAATTTCCACCGGAAGACAAGATGATCAGCGATCCTTTGTAAATTAAGCGGAAGTTAATACCAAGCCTTCGCACCCACAACGGAGAAGGCACGACCACCAATGCGGGTACGCCGAAACAGATGGACGACTATCAAAAGGGCAGAGTGGGAACAGAGGGTACGGGTAGGAGTGAAGTGCACAAATCTCGCTTGCAGATACTCTGCTCCAACACCGTAGAAAGACTGATGTACCATACACATGGATTTAAACATAATCCGAGCTGCCACAGGGAGCCAGTGAACTTGTCTCAGGAGAGGGGACATATGAGTAGCAAACGGAGGGTGAAGAGTGGATCTTGCCGCTGCATTTTGAAGAAGTTGAAGATGCTTGAGCAAACATTGAGGCTGTCCTAGATAAAGTGAGTTACAATAATCAACTCCACTCAAAACCAGGGCAGCTACCACATGTGCTTGGGAGGCAGTAGGAATGAAAGGAAGAACCTTCCTCAAAACCCAGAGTTTGAAATGGCCAGTCTTGCAGACTAATGCCACCTGCTCATCCATGGTCAGGGAGGCAGTGATTTTTATCCCCAAATTTCTGACTGATGCGACAGGCATAGGAAGTGGACCGAAGGAAGAGGGCCAGAAGTCCTTAGTCCAGAACAAGGAAGGGGAGGAAGTACCTACAACCAGGACCTCAGGTTAGCTAGTGTCTAGCTTGAGCCAGTTTGAGGTCATCCATCCCCCTAGCTCTTCCAGGCACTTCCTCAAATGGGCTGCTGTGTCACACTGAGATAAGCCCAAACGAACCAGAATGTGGGTATTGTCCACGTAGGAGTAAAAGCAGAACCCGTGAGACTGAAGAAGGACTAGCAAAAGTCTAATGTAAACATTAAATAGAATGGGAGACACAGCTGATCCTTGTGGGACCCCACACACAAGAGAGATGGGAGCCGACCCGAAGAAAAGGAAGGAGGGATACAGATTGTGAACGGTCTGCCAAGAAGGCTGAGAACCAGTCAAGAACTTGGTCAGATAGACCAGCAGCAGAAAGCCGGGACACCAGGGTAGGATGATCAACAGTGTCAAAAGCTGCCGACAAATCTAAAAACAGGACGGCTCCGACCACCCTGATCGACCAGACATGCTAGGTCATCGACCACTGAATTCAGAACAGATTCCGTGCCTCTTCCTGGCCAGAAGCCTGATTGAAACGCATCAAAGTAGTGAGAAGACTCAAGAAAATTAGTCAGGAGGGGAGATACCAATGCTTCCAGTACCTTCATCAGGAACAGCAGCAAAGAGATGGGCTGATAATTGGCCAATATTTCTGGATCCGCGGAGGTGCTTTGGCATCTGCAGGAGAGGCAGACATTAATCGCTGAATAGCTAAATGAATATCGGACTCTGAGAAAATCCGGAAATGTGGACCAGGACCATGAAGCAGGGAGGGGTTCAACAGGGACCCTAACAGTGGTGGATACCTTGACCTCCTCGTTTATGGTGTCTCTAATAACCGATATTTTGTTCACAAAAAAGTGGACAGGGAGTCACATAGCGCCCAAGAGGACGGCACCGAATGGGCAGTCAGACATCAGAGTCGTGAGTGACTGAAGTAAATCAAATACGGCCTTAGGCTTATTTAATGCCTCCTCCACCGTGTGGCTAAAATAAGCTTTCTTTTGTTAATAATAGATATCTAGTAGGTGCTTAAGGTACTGGGATAACAAATTTTAGCTTTGCATGAGTATGTAGCATGCCATTTCCTCTTGGCTTGTCTACACTGAATGTTTGATGGCTCTAAATTCCATGGTAAACCAGGGTTCAGAGGGGCGGCATCTTTGTTTACAGAGTTTCATGGGGGCCAATAGATCAGCCACAGCTGTACAGGCCTCTTCTAAAGTAATCAGGGAGCAGTTTTCGGCCAACTACAGTGAGCTCCCAGGGAAGTCGCAAGCTCATGGTGACTCACCCCACACCAGCTTTGTTTAAAAATACCTGGTTTAGGGCAGGGGGCAGGAGTTGTTTTAATGTCAAATGAAAAAGGAACAAGAAAATGGTCTGACCAGGCTACAGGACTAGGGGGGACAATATTAATAAGACTGTTCGGGCCACAAATAAAATCCAAAGTGTTGCCTTGTACATGGGTATGGTGTGTAACCCTCTGAGGGAGGGTAACGTATTTTTACTGTGATTAGAAATGTTTCTATATGCTTTATATTGGTAATGTGTCCTGTTCACTAACCTGTGGTAATCACTGGCATGTATGAAATGTATTGTACAAGGTTTATGTTATAAGTACCATTGAATTGTTCTTGGGTCTTTTTTGTACAACTGGGTGCACCCAGATCATTTGTCTTTACATATTCTGTATTACCTGGGGAGATCACAGAATAGCAGGCACACCTCTTTTTCTCTATATTTATGCTTTAACGCTTCAGATCTGTTGGCGCTGTCTTTCGTTGCAATCGACTGTTGATGAATTAACTGAACCTGTGAAAATATAATTCTGACAAATTTGGTTAAGGCCCTAATGATCCCCCCTAAATGCATTTCCCAAAATCTCTATAGATTTTTGGCCATGTGTTGCAGTACGTACAGGGGTAAGTAGTGAACTCATCCTATGCCCTGTGACTATTAATATACAGAACCGTGCACCGTTCTTCACCTTCCTCACTGAAGTCTGAAAGAACTACCCTGCCCTTTTGCCGCCTCTTTTGGGATCCACTGCCTCTAATATAACAGTAACAACGGTACCTGATGTTATCTCTTGTCAATTAAGAGGCTGAAACAGAAGGTCCAAGTGGTCTTTGCCAAGTCCTGTCTTGAATCCCAGGGACCTGTTCGAGGATATCCATGACCCCATAAAAGAACACAGCTGCATGCACAGTCACCCCCTTATCACACTATAACTGTAACATGCATTCCAAAGTGCTGTTGTTCTTAGTGGGTGTAACCCTGGAGTTAAGCATACAATACCTTTTTCTGTGAATGCCATAGCCATATGCTTTGCTGAGAATATCTCTACACAAAAGGTTCACTGGTGTATCCATACAATATAGCAACACTGCAGATACATTTAATTTACCCACCTTGATACACAGATCCTTGTGTATGGTACCAACAGGACTTCCCCAGAAAATCCCTTGTGTCCATCGTTTTACCTACTAAGTGAAACTCACCTTACTTGATACACAATTTAGTAGCATCTGTGTCTATCATAAATGAAAAGGTTTTAATTTCTGATTATTATCCCTTACCTGGGGTTCCTCTTTTGGATCAGAAATAACAGACAGGACTGGACATGCTAAAGATTTATGTGCGCTTTCCTAATCTAGATACACATTGGCACCCAGGAGCAGGAAAGTACTCTTGTCCAAAACACTTGCTCCAGAGTTATGTACTTTTGTTTCTTGAGGTACATGATTCTTATCCCATGTCTGTACTGATGCCTGTGCTGGCATTACTGACTGAGGTATATAGTTCTGTGTAATTTGAGCGACTGGATTCTGACCAACCCAAACCTGCAGTGGTTGCACAGATCCTGGGGTAAATGGCAGGGTGGGTGCTGCATCTGTTGCGAAGGACTGCATGCAAACCTACCTGCAAGTCCCCCTGCATTAGCCCATGGGTTGGTAAAATATGGCGGTTCACTTCGACAATCTCTTGATACATGTCACATTTTTCAGCATAGCACTTCATACATACAACCTTCCATACTGCCCTCAAATCAGTCCAATAGTCTGAGTCCTTATCCCCTCAAACCTGCCAAATGCACCACCTCCTTTTGGCAATGCTCTTCTTCCACTCATAAATCCTCTCATTTGCCCTAAATCAGCAGCATACCCATCTGTCCATCCTGATTAAAACTGTCCCGGTTGTTGTGATTGCTCCTGCTATTCCTCCGTGGAGCTGGTAATCACTGCTCCTTCCAGATTGATTTTAGCTAATTTCTTCTTGACAAGCTTAACCTCTGCTTTTTGTGCCTGCTTAGCATTCTCTTTTTCTATTTCTAATCTTCTTTTACATGAATGAATAATATGCGCTTGTATCTCTGGCTACCCCTGGGCCTCTAATCATGCTGGACCTCTTTAGGAAAACCCTTTTTCAACAAATTGCTATGTTCTTATCCCATGTTTCTCCTGTTTCAGCTCTCCACATTTCCTGAATTGCCTGAATAGTATAGTCGGATCATTTTCGAATGTCATGGTTTTAGCTAAAAATTGAATTAATATCTGGCGTAATGGGGTATATTACCCATAGTGCCTTTCACACATCCGCTCTACAATTGTTAAAAGGTAATCCATCATATTCATTTGCTTCTAATCTAACTTTGGGGTACCCTGCTTTCCTCGCCTGGTCTTCTGGTTGCTCCCCAATTAAAGCTAGAAATAAGCTTTTCATGTCCCCAACAGCTAACATGACCACAGCAGTATGTTTTTCTAAAGCATAGATCCACTTTCCTGCTCCTTCAGTGAGCGAGGGCAGTGTCTTCATTAAATTATTCCAGTCCATGTGCGCCCAGGGAACATAATAAGCATTTACTTGTCCTTTCTGGAGCAACGGCAATTGTGTTGGTCTTATTTTTCCCATCCTTCTGCTTTTACTTACAACCACCATGTACCAACCACAGCGTGTCCTAAGACCCCCAGGGTGAAGATTCTCTTTTTTTTATTGTGTTACAGCCTATAAAAATAAGCCTTTCACAAAACAGTACAATAAAACATGAAGAATATGCACAAAATCACAGTAAATACAAAGCAAAACAAGTAATACAAAATTAAAATGTAATTCATCAAACCTCTGCCCAGTTCCTAATGAACAGCACATCCATAAGAAAATCATGTAAGGTACAACTCATCCAGCCTATTAGTGACAACAGAGAGAAAAGCGTTCATGGCTACAATCAATTCCACTACATTCCCCCACATAAGTCTAGCCCAAAATAGCACTGCAAGTTCAGTCAAACCCAGACACCCCTAAAGGCTAAACACCAGAAAAGCAATATGTTTTAATGTTTCCTGAACATATTGGCCTGTATATTGGCCTGTACAAACCTGCAGTAGATATTTTTCAAGGAGTTGTCCCATTTGCTATACTATTCAAGAGTAGGAATTTGATTTAGCTGGAAGTGAATATAGACCCTCCGAATTTTAGGACAGGGTAACAAAGATACATATTCCCTTGTGAAATGCCCCCACCTCAAACAATTCCAACATTGGCATGGTCTGTAACCATCCCCCTGGGTCCAAAACCTCCTTCACTTGCTCCTCGAAATCCCCCTCTTCCTCACTGTAGCCCTCCTTGTTGCCACTTTGGGCTAGGATACTGTTGCCCCCTGCCCGACTGTCCTTGCCCTCCTTCAGCCCAGAGTGCCGCAATAGTGACATTCACGACTTGTTGGGTGCTCTCTGTCCCTTCCACTTGTACTGATGTTGATACAGACACCTGGACAGCAACCTTTGAACATTTTTTCTCCCCCAATTTCACTTTTTCCCCTGATGCCTTTGGACTGTTTCCCTTTCCCATTCCTTGATCCTTTTACAATGATGCACTATTGTATTCTGTATTTACGGCCACCCCTTCGTCTCAATACCTACGATCTTATCCAACGCCTTCTGCACTTACTTTGGAAAGCCCCTCTTTAAAATAAAATATAAGAATGGATCTGTCCCGTTTCAGTTCTCCACATCTCTTGCATTTTAAGAATAAATCTAGCTTGGTCCTAATCATCACCCACAGGATACTGCTTCAGCGACTGTAAATCAGGGGTATCTGAGAAGGCCCTCCGTAGTGCGTGCCATACCTGTGCTCTAACTCCATTGAACGGTGCTCCATCATGTGCATCGTCCCCCAGGGTTACTTCCGGTTATCCGGCCTTAACCCATACATCCCCAGCGTGGTCCCCAATTATAGCAACCATCAAGTTCTTAAGAACCCCTATTGCCAGGCGTACCCCTGCTGTTTGTTTTTGAATTCAAATATCCACTTACTCGCCCCTGTGTAAGCTGTGGGAGGGCCTTAATTAAATTATTCGTATATATCTGGGGCCAAGGCACATACTGTGTCCTCCCTGCCCCCTTATGAGGCATCTGCATCTTCACCCTACTTCCCACACTCTTCTTCATGACTCCTCTTCTCTTTACCAATGCCATCCAGTCGGCCCGGTCCCTCAACCTGCCCCTCGTCCACAAACCTCCTACTTGGGGGGTACTCTGAGCCACCTCTTCACCCCTTCCTTTCTCCTCGCTCTGACCCTCAGCAAACGTATCATCATTTTGTTCCTCCACATTCTCTCGCAACACTGTATTCTCCTCTCCGAGGATTAGCCACCCACCAAGGCCTCATTGTTCAGAAACATCTACATGTCCTTTTCCCTCAGTATCCATTCTAAGCAGACCTTCCCCTGATTTCCATTCTCCTGACCCTTCTGTTGATACCCCTATATCCCTTAGTACTCTTGGGGATGTATGTGTCCTTTGAAGTTCTGTTAGGAATCCTGTCTGCCTATCGTCAAACTCGCTTGACCTGAAACCCGCCGATGCTGATACTTTAGGCGGGTGAGTTTACAGAGGTGAGGGAGCCTTAGCCTGTAGTGTTACTGATGCTGAAGGGGACCTTACCACAGCAGAAGAGGTCCCCATCACAATGGGTACACAACTTGGCTTGGTGTATCCTTCTGCAGCATATACTGTCAAGGGATGAAGTCTCCAGCACTCCACTGGTGCTCTACCCTCTCCTTCTCTCTTCCTTTACTTCCCATCTTTCTGTCTCTGCACCTCTACTCTGTTCCCTTTATCTTCTGCATCTTCAAACATACGCCAGAGATCTACTATTTCTTTTCTCTTCTGTCGCTGCTTCCCTTTATATTTTGCTACAAAAAATGTGGACATGTGTTCCAAGATGCTCTTGTTGCGTGAGCTCTGCCCTGGCTATGGGCAGGGCATCCCCTCTCCTCCTGTCTCCGCAATCCACTGCTTATGATATTTCTCCACCCTGTCACGATACAGTGGCAGGGCTTTATACATATGATCTATTGGTGGTCCGCCCCAATGCTAGTGGTGTCTATCTCTTACTGACCCCGCAAAGTACTACTAAAGCACCAGGCACGCTGCTGCTTGCTTATAGCAACAAAAACATGCTTCCCCAAACTCCTCTATCACAGGGTTCCAACACCGGTCTGCACTCTCGGCGCCATGCCCGCTTCAAAGAGCACAGCCGCTTAAAATGGCTCCTGCTAAACCACTCATAACATGTTTACTTTTAGGACTAATCTCTGTAGGTGGAGAACTGGAAGGAGAGGTGGATAAGAGAAGCTTGGGTGGGTGTTTATATGCATTAGTAACATTGGACAAATGGTTGTTTCTACTTGGACGTGTGCATGTAGTCATGCTGCAAGTTATCCAAATGACCCACCTCCTTGCTCATATTGATCTGCTGGTCAGGTAGCAAAATGAGCTAAGCACTTTCCCCTGTGCAGGATCAACTCAACCTTTCATCCTTCCGAGGTCAATACATTGGGTACCACTCTGAAGAGGAAGACCCAAGTGTGGCCCTCGTGATCCCCACCTGACTCGCAGCCCGAAGGCAGAGAAATGAGCGATGCACATTACTCCTGGGCCCTTCCTCACCATCGTTGATGTATTGTAGATGTGAGAAACGCTATTCACTCAGACAGCCATTTAAACCATAACCAACTGACAATTTGGAGGAGATACAGTTATCATCGATCAAAAAAGTTGTCTGACTACAACCTTGACGAAGTTGATGATGTCACTGTTGACATCATAACATAGATGCGTTGGACATGAATCATATAGGTATCTATTAATGAAGCTACACAAGCACGATAGTTTATTGCAGATAGACACAATGCAAATGCTAATGACTCACGTAGAATAGAGGACGGACAAACACACACGCACATATATCCTTTGCTAACCGGAAACAGCAAGATGCCAAGAATACATACTACTAGCTTGTACATGCTTAAATTGCAACTAACATGGACAGCCATAAAATCCAAGACAGAAGCCATAGGTGCATTGAAGTGAATGGGGAAAGGCTGACAGATTGATCCATTTAAAGCAGACAGACAGGGCTTCCAGCACAGACACAGTGCACATCCTCACCAAGGGTGAGCAGAGACGGAATGTTTCCAGTTAGCCAAGGCGATAAAGCACCTGCGAGGGATACAGCATAAAATCCTCATAATTACAAGCAGAAGTGCTCCATTTTGTGGTCCCTACGCACGTTGCCTGAAAGCACCGGACAGAGCCTATTCATTTGAGGTGGATGGAGAAAGCTGTTCCCATCGAACCAGAGGTGGAAAAGATACAATTGTTATACATGTTCAAAGCTGAATGTTCTGTTTCAGGGCTTAGGCGATCAGAGATGGCAACTTGCTGGGAACACGCAGCACCTTTGGGATCGTTCCCAACCTTGTAGAGTTTCACATGGCCTGGTAGCTGTCCAAGGTCCCAAGGCTGAGAAGACCTGTTCTACCCAATCCGTGACTGCCTTTCACGTTAAGCACAGTATGTTTTGTGAGCCAATAACCTTTAGGGTAACCTGCAACTTTGTATTCCTGACAGTTAGAGGTGGTCCTAGGAGGAGCCACCAGATATGGCAATCCAATAACCAGACTTAGTTTGCGGAGTTTGGCAGCTGAGTTTGCAGTCAGCTCTGGTGTGAGATGTTGGTCTGTTCGCACTGTCTGTTCCAGCTTTCACTGTGTGGGAGATCTTCCCTTCAAAAGCTCTGGTCAGCCGCGGAGCGGCCGCAGAGATTGGCAACTGAATTTGCAGTCAGCGCAGTCCGTGCTGGCTGTGGAGGCTGTGGAGGCATGGTATGGCAAAAGAAAAATGGAGGATGTTCGTCTCTTACGGAGTGCCAGGTTCAGACCTGAGGAAGGAACTAAGGATTGCGGAAGATCAACCTTGCCTGTGGCGTCCCTGCAAGTTTCTCCATCGGAAAGAGGCGCAATGGTGGCAGGTAAGAAAATAGGAAGGGTCATAGCAAACATCTCCCTGACTTTAACTCCACCAGCGCTTTCCTTGACATGCCTGCTGAAGTTATTAAAGCCTGTAATTCCTCTGGGACTCCTTTCCCCTTGGACGATCTTGGCTTTCCCATTAACATCATAAAGGAGGCGGGAGTCGTATCAGTAACATCTAAAAATGACTCCTCATTCTCACCTCAACTGGAGTCTGATTGTGCTCGGGACTTACCCGTTCTGGGCAAGGAGGGGGTGGAGGATGTAAGTGAGGAGCTTACGTTCGGGGGGGGGGGGGTTACAAGGATGTCCCCGATGCCCAAACTTGGCAGGGTAAAAGTATGGAAATGGCCAGCTTGGACATGATGGAACAATTGAACAATTCACACACCCAACTTGAATCACCACAAATGTCAAATGTGGAAGTTTGTGAATAATACATTGAAGAATTGGACGGCTACACATCTGGAAGTAACAATTATGACTCCGACAGTAACATGTTTGTCCAAACGACTTTACCCATTTTGGATACAGAAACAATCATGGGGCCTCATTATAAGTACGGCGGTAAGGCAACAACGGTGCCAGTAGCGCTACCGGCACTGTTGCTACTGTACCGCCATACTACGAGTTGTGCTCGCGGGTCTCGCTCTGCCCGCCAGCACAACTCATGGATGCACCGGCACCATTACGAACGGTGCCGGTGCATCCAAGCTCCCCATTCCCGTTCAGCCCTATGGGGCCGAATGGGGATTCGGAGTCCCTTATTGCCGGCTCCCACGAATGGGCAATTACTGGGTCCGCCGAACTTAGCATGACCCGATAATTGCCCATTTGCGGCTGCCGGCAAAATCATGGGTTTGGTGGCAGCCGTGCCTTTGTTACAGGCACGGCTACCGCCAAACCCGTAATGAGGCCCATGGAGTCGGTTGAATTGGAGGAAGGGTGGGGGGGCAAAGATGAATATCAAAGCTCAGGTACACAACAGTAGTAGCCTCCCGGAAACGGTCCTCAAAATAATTAACTGTTCAGATGCAGTAGAAGAGATTTCATCTCTGATGACAGACAAAGAACATTTTAACGGGAATCAAAACCAACATAATTCCCAAATGGAAAAAGAGTTGAACGCGGAGGCCCAATTGATGCCCCAGCCAAGCCTGAGTGAAACAAATTCTCTAAAGCAAACACCTGGACGTATAAACACCACACCTATAGATATGTTAAACCTGAGTAAGGAGAGAAACGTATATACCTTGAACCATGACAGGAGTCGACTAATAACGAAGAACAAATTGAACGTAATTGCCCAGACGAGGATCATACCAGAAAAAACATCAAAACTTTTAGGTCCAAAACCAATAAAGTCCCCAAGAACCTGTAAGAAATTAATAAGAAAAACAGGGACCTGTTCAATGCAAGGTCTCAGGTTCTTTGCAAAAAATCAGACACTTCCAACATGACCATACAGGAGAGATTTCGGATGCAGAGCTATTGGAAAGCGTTTTAGACCACAACGAACAGAAATAGAATTCAGTAAGTATGTTTGAAAAATTCCCCAGCAAAATGCAAAACATAAAATGGCATTTGGTTCTATCCAATGCAGCCCAATAGCAAATACCACGCAGAGTGTGGATGTACCCCAAAAAGACTTGGGAAAGGAAATCGACCAGCCAAGGTCGACAAGTACTATTAATGAAAAGGAGGGCTATGGTAATGTAGGGCTAGCAGTATCCACCTTAAGGGATAATCAAAGTCCATCACGTAACATCTTAAAGCATCATAAAAGTCAAGACCAGGATTAAACTTGGCGCAAGGAGAGAGTAGAGCGAATATTAGCTCACTCCCAGTACGGTAAATGATATACCCATTGAATCAACAAGAGAATGCATTGACACCCAGTAATACTACTGAAAAAGAGAACTTGCATTAAAGAAGTAATGAATACCACCAAAAAACAAGGCGGTCACAGGTTGAGGAAGTAAATAAACTGAAAGGGTGAATTGTATGCCTAGTAAGGAGTTGGCAGTTGAACACCATCTACACGACGGTACCTCGTCTATATCGCAGGAAAAGGACCCAGACTCACAATGTGAGTTTATTCAAAAATAAAATAAAAATGAAATAAATGACATTAGCAATTATGTCGACATTGACAATGGCTCCCTTTACTAAGCTTTACGAGGCCCTCAATGATACAGCAAAAGAGCATACAACAATGATGCTTCACAAGAAACTAACATTTCTAGAGGGATACGTTATGGCCATAAAGAAGTTGGACAGCAAAGCCAAACTAGTCTCATACGGAATTCAAGACCCGTTGATCTCTGACCTACAAGCAGTTACACACCAGCAACAGTAACATTTGTATAGGAATTAAACTACACAGACCTCCTATAAATAAAACCTTGGATGTAGCAAATAAGGATCAAAGTCAACACAGCATGGGTACTCTGGATCAAAATCTAAGAGAATCAGGAGAAACAATTGCCTCATATGTAGAGAGAAAAGTCTGGGCAATAAATGGCTGTGTGATAAATAACAATGGAGATCTCGTTCAAGATAGGAGGAAAGATCGTCAGCAACACGTGGGGTTGCAGGTTCTGCTGAAGAGGTTCGTAGAAGTTCAAAATCCTCACGCGACCAGGAAAACAAGGTGTGAACGAAACGGTGGTGCCGTGATTAAAAAAAAAGACTCAAATAAACATCTTACCCAAAAGTACTGGAGGACAAAAATCAAGATTTCTCAACTTTCTCCAGGTCTAATAAAAAAGATAAAGAAGGGGTTTTACAGACACGATTGCAGAATTCTGCGAAAATAACGTCTATGCCTCCCTTAGATCATGTAGAATCCGTGGAAAAAGGTGTAATACCACTGCAACCAGCACCAAGAAAAAGAAATAAACCAATTATCGCCCAGGAAATGGCACCAGAAAATAAAGAGGAAAAAGAAAGTAACACAAGAAGAGCCCTTATGAAGGTTAATGACGACTTAAAAGACTCCATAGATTTGATGGATCTGTCGACATATTCGGTTGAACAATCAGAGTCAGAATGGACAACGAACCCACCGAATCACTAAATTAACAAAAGTTACCTGTAGGGAAAAAACAAACGTAGAGAGTCCCAGGAATCGGTATTAGAAGGGACGTCTTTCCCTACTTTTGTTACAATGGCAGAGAAGAGAACAAGAGCTGAAGTGAGATCAAACAAGGCAAAATGTTTAAAAAATATGTCATTCTTGCCTGGGTAACTGTGACTAGTAAAAGTAGCTCCCCGAATAACCAAAGGAATAGAAAGGGAAGCGAAAGGAGTCATCACTCTCCACTAATGGGGAGGATCAAGGGTAGTTGGGAATCTACAAGAAAGTCGCTACAAACAGTCTACAGGACAAGAAAATTAAGTTCAAGTACATCAGATAAACGGACCTTTAAATCATCAAAGAATGGAAGAAGTGCCCAAAGGAACTCAAGTGAACAAAGAGAAAATGGAAAATGTATGAGTGATCATTCTCTCAAATTGGAAAGAATTTTGGATAAGGATGGCAACCTTTTGCTAAATAGATCAACAGTGATGTCACTACTAAATTGTATACCAAATGTGAGACATATACTCTCAAGTGACCTTAGGATCACATAATTTGAAAACGGCAGTCACACTGACAGCATTTACCTTCATATTCCATCACCAGTGGTTAAAGAAATGCAGCTGGAAGCGGCCGAAAGGTATGCTGATGCTGGATTTTCGATCTAACAGTGGAAAGGCAAACAGGAGACTCGCAATTCCATGAAGGGAAAAAAGAAGAGATTAAAAATAGTTCTATGAACCCTGGGAAGAGAAGCAGCAAGGATCTTCCTTACAAATCAATGCCAGAGATTAAAATAGGGGATCCTAACTTGTTTTAAGACCCTCTGAATATCGGGCACTTCCCAAAAGGTCTGCGAGTTCATTTAAATGTAACCTTCAAACCAAATAATCATTCCGAAGATCTAAAGAAGACTGGATCTATGGGAACCAGGCAAAATGAAGATCAAGACATAGCGAAATGGGCCTGGATCCCTCAAGCCTTGGCACAACATGCGTGCCCATAGCAACCAAAGATAAAGGAACAGGAGGCACCATTTTTGGAGCATCCTGTGATGGCAATTAGTGTGCTGACCGTGATCAAAATGGCATCATGGAACATGCAACGCTTTAAACATCTTACAGTACTAAATGATGTTAATTTGGGGGACTTCGATTTGATATGTCTCCAAGAAACTTGGTTACGAGAAAACCCCTATTTGGATGGATATGAAATCACTCTTTCCACTGCTAAGAAAGAAGAAAAGGGACACCCGACATCAGGCCTATTAACGGCGACAAGATCAGGAAGCGGACTAAAGATGATAAGACCAATGTTCTCGAGTTTTTTTTGCGCAAGGACTTTTGATGTCCTGGAACCATCTCCCTAATTCACCAAGACAAGTAGAGGTAGCCGGCTTGGTGGTGATACATTTATATTGGAACCCGCAAGTGGTCACAAATGAGTACTTTCTAAACATGGTCTCAAATCTCATTGAAGACGCCTTTAACACCCAAAGTGCAAAATTTATCATACTATGTGGAGACTTGAATTTGAGTTGCAACCAATGTGTCCATGAAAATACATGTGAGAGAGCCACTTTATGAATTCCTGGAACCTCCATAACTTAACAGCATTGGACGAAGGGATGGAGAAATTGGTGCCTCCATGGAAAAGGGGAAGCCAACGTGCGGATATTGATTATATATATGTGTCAAGAGACGTTTTCCTGCTAATGACATCATTTAAGGTGATTTGTACTGTGAACTGCAACATTAACCTGCTATGTACTACCTGGCCATGGCAATAGTGGAAAGAAAACGTCTAATGACACTAGCAATTGAAGAATGTCATGGGGGTACTCGATTGAGATTAAGTACGTTCGCTGTGGAAAAACTAACGCAAATGTATGTTAACACATTAGAAGCTAGCAGCAAGACTTTGAAGTACCCACTAGTTGACTATATGCCTCTCTTGGAATGTTATTGAACGCAAAAAGGGAATGAATAAGGAGAAGGAAAAGAAAATCCATACGTTTGATGCGTTGGTGGTGGAAAAGAGAAGAGAAATGAGAAGACTCAAATGACGTGCTACAAAATCAAAGTCTTATGAGGATGTAGAAAAAGCAAAGATGGCAGCAAAGAAATGCAGAACATGGCTTACCAGTTATCGACTGGAATTATATCAATATGATTCTGAAAATATGCTGAAAGCTCTTGCGGGTAAAAAAATCTAAATACGTTTGGACTCTGGTCAACAAATCGGGATCAAATAAGATAATAAAACACAACAAAATAACGTCTCAGAAAAGATTTGGATAGAGCATTTTTTATTTCTCTATCGAAACACCATTTCTTTATCAACTCAGTCGGTGGGGTCTATTAATATTCCATGGGATATACCCCACGAGATTGATGATATTCGATGAAAATTACAGAGTCCTAGTACATTGAGAGTCCTAACCCTGATGGGCTAACTAATGAAACACTTGTGTATAGGTGCGTTATAAATGCCATATCATATCATATCATATCAATCCTCAAGGAAAATCTGGAGGAATGGGCACTCTTTATACACAAACTTATTAAAAACATCACAAAAAGCAATGTAATCCCCACCACTTGGAAAACAGCAACAGTCACTTTCATCTTTAAAAAGGGCAAAAAGGAAAACCTGGGGAATTATAGACCTATCACATTGCTTTATGTGATCAGGAAGGTTTTTGGCTCTTTACTGCTGCAGAAATTCCATAAGTGGGCACAGAAAGAGGATTGCAAAGACCCCTTTCAAACAGGGTTTGTAAAGGAGATGGGAACAACTGCGAACATCTTTCTCCTGAGTATCCTAAAGGGGAGAGTTGCTGAAGGCAAACCAAGAATCTTTATGGCCTTCGTAGACCTTTTTGAGGCATTTGACCAGATTGACCGTGAAAAAGTATGGGAAAAGTTACGTCCTCAAGACTGCCCGAGGCCAATTGTGTCACCAAAAGACCTGAGAATTTCTGAGATCATAAATAAGGAGTTAAAAGGGGGCGCTAGTAAACTCCTGAATTGTTGGGTGGAGAAAAACAGAGTGAAACTTGTGGAAATCGGCTGCTCAGAAGAGGAACTATGCTCAAACCCTACAAGAGTAAAAAGGAAATAGGGTGATAACGACTGATTTTGAACTATGTTGTATGATTTGTTTTTGGTGTCTTTTTCCTTAATTCAAGTGTATTAAAATTACATTTTGATTTCATTAGAGTTTACTCTCACTGTGTTGTTCCTTTAGTGACTTTTCAAGCACTAACTTAAGCCCTTTTGCTCAATTATATCAATTTTTTCTAAACAAACAAAAATGAAATTAAAATTGTTCCAAATGTGGATTTTCTCTTTGTTTGTTAATCAGTATTCCCTACCCCTAAATCCACATTAGCCTCAGGGGTACCCCTACTGTCTGTATTTCAGTTAAAAAATTAAACCAACCAGCGACTTTGTAAAGTTTCCAAGTAGACCCTACCGGGAAACCTTCTGAAGGACTAGATTAAACCTACTTTCTACTAACGAGATCTTGGCAAAAAGAGGAAAAGCAGGGAAAAGTGAATGTCGATTCTGAAACAAATCTGACACAATTAAAATCTTGAAACATCTGCTATTGGATTGCCAGGGTGTGACTAAATCTACAGAACTCTTTCTGGAACACCACTTCTTAAAGTGTCAGTCGTGCAACAGAGAGGAGTGGTGGACAGCTCTACTGAATGGAGAAAAGACATCAATGGTGATTGCTGTTGTAGCTTTCCTAAATAAGATTCTCCCACATGAAAGGGACAACTAAAGAGTGACCTAATGGAACCAAGGCGTGGGGAAAAAAAAAGATGAAGGATTCAAGGTTTTTTTCGATGTGATGTCAACTGATCTATGACGACAAATGAAATGTAGAATTGAATATTGGAAAATGAATATTTTGTAAAAATTGTAATTCAATTAAATCAAACAAATAAAAACAAATTACCAGACTTACACCTGTAGATTACATATATAGTTTTCTACGATTAACCAATTCCCTTTTCCAATAGGTTTTTGGGATGCACCTTGTTCTTGTGACGTCACTAGAAGTTAAAATGCTGTGACACACATTTGGAGGATGAGAACTCTAGGAATGATATGTTGTTCTAGTGTGATTCCTGTCATTTCGATCGATAATAAAGACAGTAAACCTTGCCCTACGGTTGAGTCATCCGTTCTTGCAGCAGGGATTTTGATGGGGCCCAACTACCCTCTTGCTAGTAATTGGGATAGCTGCTAAGAGTGCCCCAGCTGCTCCTTTACAAGTTGTAGCAGAGGAATAGTCGCTAAGTCCTTTCTGCATTCAGCCCGCCTCATCCGGCTGCATGCCTGAAGGGCTGCGCAGTGCCCCACGAGGACCCAACCCCCATGACCACATGTGGGAATAATTGAAGAGGTCGTCAGGAGCAATTCCTGCCCACTCCCTGTGGGATGCCAAGCAGACCAGACCGCAGAGTGGCAGATTCTGGGAGAGTGGGTGTCCGGGGGGCTTCAGCGGTTCATGGAGTATAGTTTAGTGTTATAGTTTTGTGTTCTTTGTGAAGGTTATCTGTTTTTTAGGTGGTCAGTTTGGGCGGTCAGCTTAGGCAGTCAACCTAGCTTACAAATGAAACATACTACATAAAGGTTACCTGTGATCTGAGTGTTAGCTTGGTTTATGGATGCAAAATATTAAAAAACATGGAAAGGATACCTGTGAGTTAGTCAGCTTAGCTTGGTTCATGGATGATTAATTATGGATGGCTCCGTGTGGCTAGGTATTGGCAGAAGGCACAAACTTAGGTCAGGGAAGGTGGTTTCTTAATTTATCCCATTGAGATGTATTCCTATGTGCGGCGGTATAGAAGAAGGACCACAATTGTGGAGAGCCCTGTGTCTTGGTGAGGCAGGAAGATGGCTGTGCGTTATGTCATGTTTGTTACTTTGTCTATTTTGTGAAAAGTGGGGGTATATCTGGAAGTATTTTTTTTTCTTGAAGGGTTTGTGGCATCACACGTGATGTTGTTGAATTGGATTTCAGGTGCTTAGAAGGTGCTGAATTCAGTTTTGTTGAACTATTATTTAAATTGGTGAAACATGATATGCCATTTGGGTGGAGCTCGAGGAGCACATGAAAGAAATCACAATTTGGCCCTAAGAGCGGAAAACTCGGTCTGGGCTATGCAGAGCACGTTCTTGTTGATGGTGGTGAGCCACAGAGGCTGTTGGAACGATTTCTTGAATTGCTGTGAATTTTGTGAAATCGATAGAAAAAGTGATGATATTATGTGAAGTGTGAATTAACAAAGGTATTTAAACATGTCAAATTCCAGATTTGAAGTCAAGTAAGTATTGACGATTACAAAGTAGCATGTCACTGTGTGGGATACAACCATTCAACATTTATGAAAGCCCCTCCGCGATATCAAGACAAAATACGCAAGTATAGCGTGGAATGGACTTGCGATACAGAGGGCAAATTTCCAAAAGTGTGCAGCAAAATATGACCACGTATTTACATGTCACTTATAAGGGAAAGAAATGTAAGTGATCAATTGGCTATATTAGAGCTATGGAAAATGTTTCAGGACGAGGAAGGGGGCCCATCCCAAAAACAGTGGATGTTGAACCAATGCGGTGCGGGAGGCAAATCACCCACAGCTCCCCCTCCTCCTCCTCAAACTGCAGATGCAGATCTGACAGTAGAAAGTCAAGGATTTCACTCCTTAAGGGAATTGAAAGAAGTGGCAGGATACACTAACCCCATTTTTGTACCATCAGCATATAGCATCGAAGACACACTTAGCGGCACGAAGCAGGAGAATAAAAAAGCACAGGTTATCAGTGGCAAACATAAGAAGCGCAGTGAATTGCAAGTGAAACTAAGAGAAGACCATGTGGGAAAGACAGGACGTAGCGGAGATCATGAGTTGATAGTCCTGACAAATTAATGGGTAGGTGGATAGAGATTGCTTAAATTGGATGGGCGGAGTGCAAGCAAGCTCGCACATACTGGAGAGGAAGCTCTGAACCATAAAGATGCGGAGGAAGAAGCCAAAGAGTGGGCCAAGATAATAAAGGAAGTACAGAGAAGAGAAAGAGAATAGAAAGAAGAACACGACAGGTTGAGAAGGGAACAAGAATGAACAGAAGAAAGGGAAAGGGAAGAGAGAAAGAAGATAAGGTAGAGTGAGCTAGAGGAGACAGCGATGAGAAAGGCCAAAGAAGAGAAGGAGAGACAGTTGCAATTAAAGAGGGAAAAGAGAAGGAATTGAGTGACTCATTAAAGAGCTCCACTGCAGAGGAGAAGAGTAAGATAGGAGACGTGAGCATGAGAGAGACAAAAGTAAAGAGAGACATGAGGGAGAGGGGATGCAAAGAAGAATAGTGAACTTTATAGAAGCAGAAGGGACAGTGCAGGTGCCCCAAAGGCGTGTAGGAGTACAGCAGGGTCCTTGCTGAGGGGGCAGCGTGTTTTTTAGATAAGGCAAAGGGGAAACAATGGGAGAAATTGATGTTAAGGAGGCTCAGCTTTAAAGACGAAAGTGAAGGTGACAGTGATGACAGCATTGGGACCATGGGGTCAGATGAAGATCAACAGGAAAGTGATGGTGACGAGGGGGAGAAGCCTTGCCCCCATTCCAGGGAAGTAAGCCCTGATAGAGACACAGTGTGGGTAGAAGGGGAAGCCACAAGAAGAGACAACTGGAATGTCCTAGGGACAGGTCACATAGTGCAGGGGAAATTACCCCATATAGGCAGAGACTCAGAGCCCTGTCAGGACAGAACCATGCAGAGATAACAAGAGTGTTCACAGCTGCTAAAGACATAGGGAGACATGACAGAGGAATGAGACTGACACAGTTTCCATTACTAAAGAATGGTGGCAGACGACCACAGTATATACCATGGCAACAGATGGATAAAGATAATCTGAGGTGTATGCTACCCTCATTGACAGCAAGGGTTGGGAAATGGATTTATGAGATAGAAAAAGTGACGGCAGGGACTACAATGGCAGTCGGTGACATGAAGAGTCTACTCTCAGCCATTCTTGGGGAGGAAGCAGAGGATATTTAGAAAAGGGCAGGGTACTCTGGAGTGACAGCACATAACACGGCTCATGATGGTGCACCGTTCAATAACTGCCGAGCTGCCATATGGCAAGTTCTAAGAGTACAGTACCCGGACACACCTGACATAAGCACGATTATGGCACGCAAAATGTGTGAGGACAAAGACCCACTTCAATACATTCAGAAGATATAATAGTGTTGGCATCTTGAGATGAGAGAACCTTGGGACAAAACAGTGGAGTTATTTTATCACATATTATGTCAAGGGTTACAAGAACAGGTACAGAAGCAGTTTTAAAAAAGTGTGGGGATGGAGAATAAACCATGGTCACTAGTGCACTATTGTTGATTAATGTAGGAAAATGGAAGAAAGAAGTGTGAGGAGAGAAAGCTGGAAGAGGTTAAGTTAGTGCAGAAGATATGATATATGATATGATATTTTGTTTATATCGCGCTCATACACAAGTGTTTCAGAGCGCGACCAAGCAAAGGGAGGGGAACAAGGTAGAACAAAAACAACAATCTTTCTAGGCCCAGTGACATTAAGAACGTGCAAGTGCATGGAAAAGGGAAAAGGGTGAAAGTACAAGGAAGGGGGAGAAGTGGGAAGTGCGGAACAGAGGAGAGAGCAGAATAAATAATAAGTGAAATAAATAAATAAATACAGGCAATGAAATATGGTAGTGCAGCCAGCAAGTGGCAAGTGCATGATTAGTCAGATAAGGCAGAAGAAAAGTGGGGGACTTTATGGGTAAAGATACAGATTCCAGTGCAACGGCTAGCCTGGAAGCAGTGCAGGAGGGAGGCAGGATGAGCAGGTAACTGGGCCTGAAGGACAGAGGGTGGCCAAGTGCATGGTGCCAAGAGAGAAAACAGATCAGCAGCGGAGAAGAGGGGCAAGGGCAGAAGTGAAGAGAAGGTCTTGAGGTGCTTCCGGAACCGGAGATGGTTCTCCTAAAGTTTCAAGGTGGCCGGGAGGCTGTTCCAAAGGGAGACCCCAGCCGATGGCAGAGATCTGCCCCCAGCTCATTTCTTTGAGTAACAACTGACCCTAAGGGACCCTTACACAGAAGTTATCAAAGTACAGAATGGAAGGGGTGATGTTGATGAGTAGAGAGGGAGTAATTGCCCAGAATGTGCAAAATCGACAGCAGACAGTAGGAGGAGGCTTCATAGGAAGGGGCAATGCAAACCACTGGCCAAGGCGATGGGGAGAAGTGCCGCAGGGAAGAGGGTTTGGATACCCAATGCAAACAGGGAGGAAATAGATTTAACAGGGAACAGCCGAGACCAATGGGGTGTCCAATACAATGCTGGCTATGTGGTAGGATAGGTCACATATCTCAAATGTGCAGGTGCAGAATACAGCAGAATGGGGGAATGGCACACCAGCCAGAACAAGCCGACTATTATGCCCAAGATCAAATGCATGCAGAGGCATACATGCCACAACCTGCACAAGCACAGGAACATGCACAGCCACTTCAACTAGCACAGCAAGCATCGGTGTAGCACAACATTGTAGCATCAACACACATAGACTCCACAATGCAGACTCCTGTACGGAAGCTCGGGGAGTGACTGTACCGGGGGAAATCCTTTTACGGGGACAGGCATGACATTATACCCACAATAGGACACCCCACAGACAAACCTGATGTGGTTGATCCTATCCATAACCCCTGACCCGAATGAGGAATAACGTATAGGGTTGACAATAGGTGACAGGACTTTCTCTTTTCTCGTAGATACGGGGGTGACTCTATCCTGTATTATGGAAGGGAGATATCCAATGTCAAGCATTGCCATGAAGGTGCAGGTATTCTCTGGGACTACAGATGTGGTTAATTTTACTAACAAACTTCCGATTTCCATAGAAGAACATGACCTGACTATGCCATGGTTACATTCCCGAAAAACACCAGTTAACATAATGGGTAGGGATATGATGAGCCGACTTAACATGATCATCTAATTCACTGATCAGGGGGATATTATGTTCAACTCCAGGAATTCACTAAATTAACATGAGGGAACTTATTCAGGCATATTGCAAACAGACTGTACAGAAGGGGGTGCCAGCAAACCTGACCTGTTCCAGTATGGAGTGGAGATGTTGATAGCATGGCTTCCAGGGATATAAGGAAAGCTGTTACGTATACCAAACTAGTTTCTATTCATACCAGAGGTTCCCTTAGATGAGAGGGAAGGACAGGTGTTGCCAATACAACTAGAGGCAGTTATAGCGAGGGGCAAAAGAATAGTATTGCACAGTACTGACGACACCTGACGGGCATGAGGACAGTAATCGCGGTAGGTGAAGGGCACAGACTGACTGATTTAACAGATGAGCAACTATTTTGAGATGATCGTTGAGACAGCGAGATGGTGTTCTTTATGAGCATCACCTGCTGGGTGAGAATACACTATAGGGAGGTACCACAAAGAATAGTCTTGTTGAAAAATGTGCCATCACCATTTCTCGAGGAAGATTTGGTGCAAGTACTCAGTGTTCTATGGATTAGCAGTCCATATGACGCTGGCCTGTAAAAGGGAGTGGGAGCTGTAAAAACAAAGCTCAAGCCAGGTGCTATCCTACCGAGGGCCAGCCAATATCCCCTACCCAGGCAGGCAGACAAAGGCATTTATGAGGCGATCACCCCGTTAGTGAAGTAAGGCATTCTAGTCCCTTCGGAGTCACAGTGTAATACGGCTGTGTTCCCGGTGAAGACGCGATGGGTGGAATCATGGCGTTTTATTCAAGATTTACATCCTTTGAACCAAATTGTTGAGACAGAATTTCTGTTACTCCCCAGTCCAACAACAATTCTATGCAGTGTTCCGCCATAAGCTGCCTTTTTCACAGTAATAGATTTGAAGAACCCTTTCTTCTCTATAACATTCCACGAGGAGTCACAGGTCTTGACCTCCTTTCTATATAGAAACTGGAAGTGGAAACACACAAGATTACCACAGGGGTACTTTGAATCATCCTCTATCTTCAATAGGGTTCTCCAAATGGACTTAGGGAACATACAGTGGGAAAGTACAATCATTTAGTATGTAGACAACATTTGTATCTGTGTCAGTTCAAAAGAGCAATGCTGAAATGATTCAGTGCACTTGTTGACAGTACTAGCAGAGAAGGGTTAGAAGGAAGATATGTTGCACATTGGACAGTTGATATCACTGGAGGGTCGAAAAGTAACTTTAGAAAAAGCAGAGACGATCTTTAGAATGCAGATGCAACAGACAGTGAGAGAGATCTAGCTATTCTTGGGCATCTGTAAATATTGCAGGGCCTGGGTGTTCGACTACAGTACATACACAAGACTCATATTAAGTGGGCTTCGTGAGGCACAGAGGGGGGTTGGGACACACAAAATGAGCTGAAAAAAGCAATATTCACAGATCCAGTGCTAGGGATCCACAATTATCGTAACTAATTATATTTGTAATCACACTCCAACAGAGTAGTGATGACCATGGTACTCACACAGAAGACAACTTTAGGACACACACCAATGGCCTATTATAGTGGAGGTTTAGATCCAGCGATGAGAGGACACTACCCTTACGAACAAGCGTTGGCTGCTGCTACATTTGCAGTAGAAAAGTCGGTGTGTATCACATTGGGCTGCAGCACCACACTCCTCGTGGAGCATACCCTCTTTGCGATGCTTGAAAAGCCCAAAAGCACGTTGACTACACAGTGAGCATTCGGATACGAGGTGATCATCTCGAATCCGGCGATAAACGTAGTGAGATGCAGAATTGTAAACCCAGCAACATTCATAGCTGAAGCAGTGGAGGAAGGAGACTATGTGCACGACTGTACAACGTACATGGAACACTATGATGACATGCCAAAAGTGGGGGAGAATGCCCTTGCAGGAGAGGAACCACTTTTTCTTGACGGGTCATCAATTTTAGGCTAGGCGATGGCAGATAGGCATACTGGGACGGCAGTGGAGAAAATTAAATCAGACGGGAGAGCCAAAGTAGTAGCAAGCACAAGATTGCCATCACTTTTTCAGCTCAGGCAGCAGAATTACTGGCTCTATGATTGCATTAGAAGCACGCAAAGACAAGGAGGTTATAGTGTATTCAGATTCAGCCTACGTGACATCTACAGTACAGGCTGGAGCAATGCCAGAGGAGGGGCTTTTGACATGCTGATGGCACACCAGTGCAGCACACGCCCCTATTGGGCAGGCTCATAGATGCACTACAACTACCATCAGCCATGGCATTCGTGAAGTGCCAAGCACACATGAAGGGGGAGGACTTGGTTTCCTGTGGCAACAAAGCCGCAGACACGGAAGCTAAGCACGCTGCATATTTTACAGTAATAAATGAGTTTGACACCCCATCTAACACCTGCATACACGTGCGCAATATGATATTGTAAGAAGGGTATAGTTCATTGCCTGACACACAGATAACGGCATTTCATGGTTGGGCACTATTAGAGGAAAATGATCTATGGGTAAGAAGAGGATGTTCGGTATCTCCTACTAGTGATTCCAACAGCATTGTTGCAAGTTGGGATGTACTTGCCGCACACATTGGGGAAGAGTGGCTCTGTCCAAATATGGTGGATCACATAGCTGTATTCATGGGAAATTGTACTGTATGAAAAAATGCAAAGCAGGGCCATATGTTGCGAGTAGTACAAGGAGCAATACCAAGCCCAATTGGGCCTTTCCAACAACTCCATTGTCATGGTCATGAAGTCAGGGGCACAGGCATGCAGGCGTTGCATGCACAGGAGACCTGGGTGGACACTCATGAACAAAAGTAAACAAGAACATCCATTTAGCACTAAAAAACTTTTATTATGGACATAGCACTTCAGATGCATTAACCTTGAACATTCTATCCATTAAGCAGCCCCAAGTGCATTCCTGGGTGTGGCTGCTAATGGATTGCCTTCACACGTGCTCACTCTCTAGGAGTGGCAGAGTGTGGCTGGTAAGCCGGCCCTAATGGGCGTGCCCATGATCTCAGCTATATAAGCTGCTCGTATCTTAAAGACAGACGCTTCGCGTTACTCTGCACTTGCAAGCAGCGTAACGCTCACCGTCGCCTGAGGTTAGACTTACCTTTGAAGATCCTGCTTCCTGGACATCCTGCTTCCTGCCAGCATACTTACCAACTGGAGGAAGCTGTTCTTACCTGTACATCTCTTCGGTGAACCAAGTATTCATCTTTATACTTTCCGGAACGCCAAAATCTTCATCTTGGCACCGCAGCACGACATGCTCCATCATTGACAGCAGCGCCTGAAAGGAAAAACAGAAGATAAGGAAAAAACTGTCAGTTTAAGGTTGCGCTTCGCCATACTTCTTGCTTTTCCTTAAACCATCACTTGCCTGCTGTCGAACATTGCGGTAGCATCCATCTTCCATCCGGCCGTGTCTCGCGTCTCACAGCTGCATTGAGGCTGCATTTACATCTAAGGGAAGAAAACAGAAGAGAGACATTATTGCGGGCATAAATAGGACAAACATATAAAGACATTAAACAGAACAAACAGCATCCACAAGAGCTTGGGAAAGACTTCCCAATCATAAGGAGAAGCATAGTCGCAGCTGGACTGGACTAATCCTTATAAGGGATCAGTGAAGGAACTAGATCCCATTCAACGCGGCACTGCCAGAAGTAGCAGGACGGAGAGCTTATCTTCCATAATTCACAGGTGAGCTTTATGGACCGGCATATGCTCACAGAAACCGTACTTGGGGGGTGAAGGGTTTGAGAGGTACAACAATCACAGATTGACGCACACACATTCTTATCTCCACGCAGGAGCAGTATCAACATGCACCACCACTCACAGCTTTTCTACTGAGGGAGAGGCCTGAAGGGAGTGATTGAAGTTCAGGGAGGGCTGCAACCGTGCCCCAATGCCTCCGCAGAGACCAGGTGAGCGTAACAGAATGCAAAGCCTCTAATACTCTCTGCCTGGGCGTTATGGAAACTTCAGAAACAGATTAATTAGCACTCTTACTAGGGGAATTATGGGCTGAAGTACATGCTTCAAGACAGGAAACCAATGCATTACGGAGGGATTTTATTGTAACTCGAGAAAGAACTGACAAATTGGCAAGACAAATGCTACAAGCAAAAGCAGGACAGGTTCCACTGCCTGGAGTAACTGATTCTTCTCATTCTTCCACACCACAACAATCAACACCGGTTCAGGTGGTTCTTCCAGGAGCAGTGCCTCTAGCACCTCCCGAATGCTTCATCAGCGACCTGAACATGTTCGCTGTATTTATGAACCAATGTCGCCTTCATTTCTTGTGCAAACCAGGAGCCTTTCCTAATAACTAAGCCAAAGTAGCGTTTGTATTCTCGTATTTAGGAGGTAGTGCGGCAGACTGTTCTATACCTTTGGTAAATCAAGATGACCCTTTACTCTGGAATTTTGGGAATTTCCAACATGAGATGGAGAAATTGTTTGCCCGTCATACTCAAGGACAAGCTCTGGACAACGAGTTGTTGTCACTCAGACAAGGGAGTCAAGATCTATTAACCTATATTGCAACCTTCAATCGTCTCATAGTCCATACCAACTGGCCAGAAGAGAAGAGGACTACACTCTTTTACCGAGGGTTACGTGGAGAACTTAAGGATGTGTTGGCGCAAGTGCTGAATCCCTCTGAGAGGTGTGCGGACTACATAGACCTGACGGTGCAACTCGATCATAGGTTGCAGAATCGGAAAATGGATCGAGCTAGATCAGAGGGACGGTCAGTTTAAGTACGACCTCATGAGAATCAGACTAAACCAGATGAACAGTCTGAGCCAATGCAAATTGGTGGATTATGAAGTCCCCTTACCAAAGCAGAAAGAGAAAAAAGAAGACAACAGCTTTGCTTATATTGTGGACAAGCAGGTCACTTCCTCCTTGATTGCCTGGTAAAACCACCCAACAAAACGGTTGGGGCAACAGACAAAACTGATGAAGAAGAACAGAACTCGGGAAATGCGAATGCCCGGCAAGTATAGGGGTCTGCTTGTCGAGCATGAAAAAGGAATCCGTACAGACTTCACATCTCGTCCTTCCAGTGCTTTTGGTGAATCACAAGCAACCATCAAAAAAACATGCCTTGGAGGCATATATTGACTGTGGAGCTGTGGGTAAATACATCGACCAAGATTAGACTCTGCAAATAGGCCTTCCTCTACGACAGAAGCAGAAATGGAAAACGTCACTGCTGTGGATGGTTCTCAGCTATCATACGGCCCAGTGACACAATACACTGAGAAAGTCAAGCTTCTGTGTCAGGACTGGCATCAAGAGGACATTACTTTCGATCTCATTGGTGCTCCTCAGTTCCAGATGATATTGGGAATGCCCTGGCTGGAGACCCACAATCCTAGGATCGACTGGCGAAAATGAGTTCTGACATTTCCTCATGATTGTGATGACACATGTTACAAAAAAGATGACACCAATCTGAAACGAAGAAAGGAATCATGTTGGGCTTCATCAGCTCCTTACTGCTTGAATACCAAGATTACCAGGATGTCTTCAAAAAAGAACAAGTCAATGTTCTGCCCCCGCACAGACCCTAGGATTGTCAAATAGATCTTGTGCCCGGAGTCCAGATCCCCTGCAGCCGAATTTACACTCTGACAGAACAGGAAAATCAGCATCTTAGAACTTACCTGGATCAGTACCTGGCAAACGGTTTCATTCGCCCGTCCAAGTCACCTGCCTCCTTGCCCTTATTCTTCATGCCTAAAAAGGAGGGGGACTTAAGAACTTGCATCAACTATAGAGTCATCAATCAGATCACAGTAAAAAATCAATATCCTTTACCACTTATACCAGAGATCCTGGACCAAGTGAAACATGCTCAAATCTACACAAAACTGGATTTAAGAGGAGCATACCATCTTGTAAGAGTAAAAGAGGGAGACAAGTGGAAAATGGCCTTCCACATGAAGTACAGCCTCTTTGAATAACAATTCATGCCCTTCGGGCTATACAATGCCCCCGCAGCATTCCAATTCTTTATGAATGATGTACTCCGTGAACTACTGGACGTTTGCGCTCTTGTTTACCTTGACAACATTCTTATCTACTCAAATTCCATGGAAGAACATGTAGGCCATGTCCGGGCAGTCTTAGAGAAGCTTCGACAACACCAATTGTATGCCAAGTTGGAAAAATGTTTTTTCCATGTAACTGAGGTCGAGTTTCTCGGTTTCATGCTCACACCACAAGGCGTACATATGGATACTCGAAAGGTGGCTGCAATCCTCCAATGGCCTTCACCAACATTCACAAAAGGATTGCGAAGCATGCTCGGATTCACCAACTTTTACCGTCGGTTTATACCTGGGTTTTCACAAATTGTACATCTAATTACCCCCTTTGTTAAAGAAAAATCAAAAGTTCCATTGGTCGTCAGAAGCTGAAGAAGCCTTCCAGAAGTTCAAACTAGCATTCACTACAGCACCAGTCCTTCGACACCCATAACCAGACCTACCTTACATAGTTGAGACAGATGCTTCAAAAATAGCCATGGGAGCAGTATTGTCACAATGAGACCCTGAAACAGGACAACTACACCCCATTGCATTCTGGTCCATCAAATTTTCAGTCCCCGAGTTGAACTACACAATCACAGATAAGGAATTACTGGCGATTAAAGCAGCATTCAAGGCCTGGAGACATTACCTTCTTGGGGCAAGACATACGGTCACTGTCATCACGGACCACCATAACTTGCAATACTTGAAAACCGCCAAAGTACAATCCGCACGTCAACTTCGTTGGGCTCTCTTTTTCGCGGAATACAATTTCATTATCACTTCTAGACCTTGAGTATGCAATGGGAAAGCAGATGCTCTATCAGGCATGAGTGAAGAAAAAGAGGCTTTTACAGCATCCAACCTGTGGCCATAATTCCTGAGGAAAGGATTCAAACCAGAATAGCTGCCACCACTTGTGTGGATGACCAAAGAACCAGTTTGCAATCCCAGATGGATCAATCATCACAACCGGAATGGCTGTTAAAAGGTGAGCAGTACACCATCCAAGACAATCTACCGTATTTCCAAGGACGATTATTTGTCCAAGACCAAGAACTGCAAAAGCAAATCATCACAAATTACCACTATTCATTAGTGGAAGGACACCCAGGAATAGCCAAAACTCAGGGTAAGGTAAAACAAAAATACTGGTGGCTAACCTGGCGAAAAGACATCACCCAATTTTTTGAAACCTGCAGTGTCTGTGCACAACACAAGTCTCAGAAACAGAACCCGCTGGCTTACTACATCCCCTAACAGTACCGCCAGCCCCTTGGCATACCCTGTCGATGGACTTAATCACGAATCTTCCACCCTGCAATGAATACAACACCATATTAGTCGTTGTGGATTTATTCTCCAAAATGGCCCATTTCATCCCTCTGAAGGGACTCCCAACTGTGTCAACTCTCGCTTCTGTGTTCCTAGAGCAAATTGTTTGATTGCATGGATTTCCATCAATATTAGTATCTGATCGCGGAACTCAATTTGTTTCTGCCTTTTGGAAAAGGTGTTGTACGATTGCCAAAATTGATCTCAGGTTGTCCACAAGCCATCACCCTCAAACTGATGGGCAAACTGAACGAACCAACCAAAAGTTAGAGCAATATCTCAGGTGTATGTTGCAACAGTCCGAGGATTCTTGGAAAAATATACTCTGGATAGCTGAGTATGCATGCAATAACTCAGTTCACACAAGCACAGGGCAAACTCCATTCTACACTGTGCACGGAAGACATCCAAGGACATCAGTATTTGATCCACCTGATACTCTGGAAATGCCAGCCATAAAAAACTTGTATAAAACCATCACTCAGGTTCTTAAGGAGGCGACAGTGGATCTGACCAAGGCTAAGGAAAGACACAAACTATTTACGGATCGACATCGGAAGGAAGCTCCCGCCTACCAGATTGGCGAAAAGGTGTGGTTAGCATCCAAATATATTCCCCCGAAGGGGCGAAGAGCTTTCCGCCCAAGATACCTGCGCCCCGATACTATAAAGTCCATAATCAATCCTGTCGCCATGAAATTGGAGTTAGCACCTCACATGAAAATTCACCCTGTATTTCATGTTTCTCTCCTCAAACCAATGAAATCCAATACACGGCTTACTTCTCCACCAGAGCCCGAAGTAATAGATGGAGAACCAGAATATGAAGTCAAATCCATCCTGGACTCCAAGGTGGTTCGATCAAAATTGTATTACCTAATTGACTGGAAAGGTTACGGCCCACAAGACCGAACTTGGGAACCCAGTGAACACGTCCATGCTCCGCGTTTAATCAGACAGTTCCATAGCAATAATCCCACCAAACCAGGACCAGGAGGAGAGCCACCCTTGAGAGGGCCCTTGAGGGGGAGTGCTGTCATGGTCATGAAGTCAGGGGCACAGGCATGCAGGGGTCGCAGGCACAGGAGACCTGGGTCGACACTGTCCTGGCACCTTTGGCACCAGGCTCTAATGACAAAAGTAAACAAGAACATCCATTTAGCACCAAAAATCTTTTATTATGGACATAGCACTTCAGATGCATTAACCTTGAACATTCCATCCATTAAGCAGGATGCATTAACCTTGAACATTCCATCTATTGAGCAGCCCCAAGTGCATTCTTGGGTGTGGCTGCTAATGGATTGCCTTCGCACTTGCTCACTCTCTAGGAGTGGCAGGGTGTGGCTGGTAAGCCGGCCCCAATGGGTCTGCCCACGATCTCAGCTATACAAGCTGCCCTGATCCTCAATACAGACGCTTCGCGTTATTCTGCACTTGCAAGCAGCGTAACGCTCACCGTCACCTGAGGTCAGACTTACCTATGAAGATCCTGCTTCCTGGACATCCTGCTTCCTGCCAGCATACTTACCAACTGGGGGAAGCTGTTCTTACCTGTACATCTCTTCGGTGAACAAAGTATTAATCTTTACACTTTCTGGAACGCCGAAATCTTCATTTTGGCACCGCAGCATAACACGCTCCATCGACGACAGCAGTGCCTGCAAGGAAAAACAGAAGACAAGGAAAACCCAGTCAGTTTAAGGTTGCGCTTCGCCATACTTCTTGCTTTTCCTTAAACCATCACTTACCTGCTGTCGAACATTGCGGTAGCATCCATCTTCTATCCGGCCGCATCTCGCGTCTCACAGCTGTACTGAGGCCGCATTTCCATCTAAGGGAAGAAAACAGAAGAAAGACATTATTGCGGGCATAAACAGGAGCAACATATTAAGACATTAAACAGAACGAACATCATCACAAGAGCTCGAGAAAGACTTACCAATCATAAGGAGAAGCATAGTCGCAGCTGGACTGGACTAATCCTTATCAAGGATCAGTGAAGGAACTAGATCCCTTTCGACGCGCCCCTGCCAGAAGTAGCAGGACGGAGAGCTTATCTTCCATAATTCACAGGTGAGCTTTATGGGCCGGCGTATGCTCACATAAACTGTACTTTGGGGGTGAAGGGTTTGAGAGGTACAACAATCACAGATTGACGCACTCACACACTCTTATCTCCACGCAGGAGCAGTATCACCACATACCACCGCTCAGTGCTTTTCTACTGAGAGAGAGGCCTGAAGGGGGTGATTCAAGTTCACTGAGGGCTGCAACCATGCCCCAACACCTCCGCAGAGACCAGGTGAGCGTAACATCCATGTAGATTACGTAAACATGATCCAAGTCTGCAAAGACTACCGCTATATCATAGTAGTGGTATGCCCGTTTTCCCAGTGAAGGTGGTTCATGTTCACACCCTGATGAAGGGTGGGTGAGGATCTGCGGTCATACAATGGGCCGCATTTTTTAACATAACAGCCCTACTGGGGATTAAGCACACTTTTTGCTGTGCTTATCACCCGCAAGCGGATGGAATATATGAGTGCCTCAACGGCCTGTTAGAGGGAGAAATATGCTCAAATTAAAGCTCCCTTGTCTGCCCCTAGCCTTGTTCGCATTGTGCATTCAACCTGGTTCTGACCACCATTTAACACCCCATGAAGTGGTGACAGGGTGATTGATGCATGCGACTCCCATTAGAGCACTGAGACGCCCATAGTTCTGTTGTAGTCTTAGGTGATGAAATGCATGATTACCTTGCTTCGATGATAGCTAGTGCCTCTTATATGTCTCGACAGATGCAGACCCAGCGGGAGAGGTAAAAAAAAGGTTGAGGAAGACAACACACCAGAAACAAACTTCGAGCAACTCAAGCAGCCACTGCTTTCTCCAGTAGACTCTGGGCTCTATCACAAGTTGGTCCTTAGCCCCTAAATGCAACAGAAACACTATTACTGTCGCATTTAAGGGCTGGCCCAATCTCAAGTTTGGCCCTGCCAGGACGCATTCACCTCCAACTCTGAGCAAGAGGTGAATGCACCGGCGGAAAGGATACTTTCATCGCTATTAGTGCGCAATTTGCGCCAGCACTGATAGCGAACCCAGCCCCATTGGGTCCAGTGGACCCAATGGGGAATGGGGAATAACAGCTATGCCGCTACTCGTGACCCAGTGCATATTGCATCGGACCGAGTAGCGAAAACGCTAATTGCATTGGTGGTATCTTGGCACAAATACCTCTGGAATAACGCTAACCTCCTGATGAGGCCCTTTGTGGATTTGCAAACATTTGTTAGGCCTTGGTTCAAACCTGAGTTTGAGGGAACTTTTGTCATAGAGCAGGCCACTGATCGCGCAGTAAATTTAAGTGGCAAGATTGTACTTTCCGAATAGTACAAAGGACATCCAGTATTACAAAAAATGGGAACTGTAATTCGAACTGTTGTGTTAATGTTTTGTGCCTATTGTTGTCTCTACCCCTTTACCCTCTTTGCATTATGCAGGATTCTATTTTCACATGCTCTGATTCCCACAAAGGCAACCCCTATCCATGCTCTCACAGAAGCCATATCTGGGAAGATGACTAATGCTGCCAGACAGGTGAAAAGATTAAGACGCAATACTGATATAGACTTTGAACAGGTAAATTCATACATAACAGATTCAAACCATATATCTAACAAAGGGCCTCATTACACGGAAGGCGGTAAACAATGGTGCTATTAACACCATGGTTGCCGCCGGTACCATACCGGTACCACCATGGAGAAAAGGGGAATTACCACCCCATTCCAAGGTTGGCGGGGCGGTAATTCCCCTTTCTCCATGGCCCTTCCCCATTCCCATTTTTGCCCCAACGGGCATAATGGGAATGGGGAAGGAGCTAATTACGGTACCGTAATTAGCACCAAGATCCCTTTGCGGGACCCAACTTTAACGGCTGGTCTACACCAGGCGTTAAGGTCGGGTCCCGCAAAGGGACCTCGTAGTAAGGCGGTAAGGGTTAACGGTCACCCACACAAAGAGGAAGCCAGAATAGTGACACAAAAGGAACTACAATGCCCCAAGACAGGACAAAAGGAGATAGGAGGAATGCCAGGATGCTGGGAGAGATCACGATTACTAGTATATTGACAAATATACACACCTGGGGATCGAAAGAGGGAATGGTTGGTAGATAAGCACATTTGCTCCTAACAGTTCCCGTAGAAGTGGTACAAAAGGAAAATGACTATTGCCTTAAGGAATTGCAAGCGAGTGCAAAACTGCTCACCTTGGTGGAGAACGAAGCAGTTCCTATGTCAATTATATCAATCGAGATTGCTTCATTGTGTTTCCAGAATGATGTTCCAGTGAAGGTTGGAGAGAATAAAGAATGCAAGAAAATATCAAAGATAGCAGGACTGAAGGTCGGTACTGCAGTGCGAATGGGCCAGTACTGGACCTGCGGGTCCAAGGCATACATGCAACTGCTGCCAAATTGGGGAGGGATATGTTCTCTAGTAGAGCTAAACACACCAGTATTAGTAGTGCCTCGTAAGGACATACAAGTAGACAGGCTCCCTAAGATGGATGCTCATCAGAGGAAGCAGAGGTCTGTGGAGCTAACAAGAGTGAATAGAGGAAACTATGTGTCATCAAAGATTGAATTTTGGAAGATTAATTGGAAGCAATACCACCAGCAATACCTCTTCAGCAGAACCGGGATGTTCTTTGAGTCCATTGTTCCAGCGATTCAAGCTAATGTGAACACCAAGTGGCTCCAGATCATGCAATGGGAGCTGATGCAGGTAATAAATGCAACTGTTAAGGGGTTCAATACCATCAAAGAAGAACTGAGAGCTGTTAGATTAATAGCCCCACAGGACTGATACATTCTAGACCTTATCCTGGCTATGGAAGGAGGCGTTTGCGTCAAGATTTAGCCTTCTAGCTGTATATACATTCCCGCCCATGATGAAGAAAATGGGACCCTAACAGAAGCTATCAATCAACTATCAGACCTGCATGCTGAAATGGAGGCAGAGACAAATGCTACAGGGCAAGACGATGACTGGTTGTCATACATTTTTCCTGAATACCATTGTGGATGGCCAACGGACTGAAAGTATTGATAGCAGCATTGACACTAGTGTTATTTGCCTTTTGTATCATCAGAGTAGCACTATCACAATGGAGGAAGACTACTGAAAACACTATAGGGATGAAGGTATTACTGAACGTAGAGACAGAAGAGGATGAACACACAAAGACACATAATGCGCTGAAGTCACAGCTGTCAGGGGGTCCTCTGTTCCCGCCAGGCACAGCATTCGCATTTCCTTCCAACTCACGCAACTATTGGGGTAAATAGGTATGGTTTACTGGTTTACCCCTGATGGAGATTGCAGTTATATGACTTGGAGTTTGGAAGACCATGCAAAGTATCATGGACATCTAGGAGGTGTAACAAAGTTCTGGGTCCAGAGACTGTATGTGAATAGGGAGGGTGTTTGGGGAGTGTGGTCGACTTTTTTCGACCAGAGGAGGGATTGAAGAGGGAGACCCAAGTGTGGCCCCTGTGGCCCCCACACGACTCACAGCCTGAAAGCAGAAAAATGAGAGATGCACATCCCACCTGGGCCCTTCCTCATCATCGTTGATGTATCAAAGATGTGAGAAATGCTGTTCGCTCGATAACCATTTAAACCATACACAATTGATAATATGGAGGAGATACAGTTGTCATTGATCGCACAAGTTGACTGACTATTACCTCAAAGAAGTTGATGATCGCACTGTTGACATCATGATATCGATGCGTTGGACATGAAGCATATAGGCATCCATGCATGATAATGATATCATATGATAGGATATGGCATTTATAATGCGCCTGTACACAAGTGTTTCTAGGCGTGACAAGATAAGGAGAGGGAAACAGAGGGAGGATAAAACAACAATCTTACTAGGCCTTGTGTCATTCCGATTGCGCAAGTTCAGGGAAATAGAAGGGGAGAAGTGCCACAATGGGGGTTGGATGCAGGGGGAGAAGTGCAGGTAGCTCAAAAGTGCGGTCAGCGGGTGGCTCAGTGCAGGTAAATCAGAAAGTGCAGCCAACGGGTGGCTCATAAGTGCAAAGAGAAGGGAATGCAGAGTTGCAGATACAGACCACGGGTGCTGGGGGAGCCAAGAGGCAGTGTGAGGTGCAATTGGACATCTAGGGACCTGAGCCCAAGTTCAGAGGGTGGCCAGGTGACCAGTGCATGGAGCAGTCAGGACATCAGCAGGGGAGAGGATGAGAGACAGTGGAAGGTTTTGAGTTGCTTCTGGAACTGGAGGTGGTTCTGCTCAAGTTTGAGAGAGGCTATTCCAGAGGGAGGCCCCAGCCGAAGATAGAGATCTGCCCCCATCTCTCTGCTTGGAAAAGTGACTGACCCTCGGGCAGTTGGAGGTGGATGAATGTAGAGCTCAAGAAGGGAGATGTTTAGGAAGAGAGAGTTGGAGGTAGTGCAATCCCAGGCCCTAGAAAGCCTTGTGGATGATGCAGAGGGTCTTGAACTTGATCCTTGCTGCCACTGGGAGCCAATGAAGAGATTTCAGAGATGGAGAGATACAATCCCTGGGCTTGAGGCCAAGGACAAGTCTTGCAGTCCTGCTCTGGATAAGTTGTAGAGGAATGAGAGTAGAAGCTGGAAAATTTAGAAAGAGCCTGTTGCAGTAATCCAGCCTAGAGAGGACCAGAGCTCTGGAGACAGTGAGCTTCTGGGGAAAGTGAGGAAAGGAAGAATACCTCTGATAGTTTGACTTCTTTGAGATGTCAGAGATGTGAGTAGAGTTTGAGAGGGTGGAGTCAAAGATAACCCCAAGGTTCTTAGCCTCACCGGTAGGAGCAGGAAGAGGGCCCAGAGTGGGTGGCCAGAGAGAGAAAGGAAAGGAGGGAGCTGGTGTTCCGATGAGGGGATCTCAGTCTTACTGGCATTAAGGCAGAGATCATTGGCAGCACACCATTCCTGAGTTGCTGGAATGAGAGAAGGAGAAGAGGCGGCCGAGGGGAGCCTGAAAGAGAGCTGGGTGTAATCTGCATAACACTGAAAGTTGGAGCAGAGAGCAGCGATGCAGTTGGCAAGAGGTTCCAGGTATTGGTTGAAGAGCCAGGGCGAAAGGTTAGACCCCTGAGGAACACCACAGGTAGAGAGACAGATAGAAGAGAGGAAAGACCATTGTTTGACCTGAGAGGGTCGATCAGTGAGGAAGGAGGTCAGCCAGGCCAGTGCCAGATCAGTTATACCCAGGTTATCACAGAGGCAATTGAGCAGGATGGCATGGTTGACCATATCAAAAGCAGAGGAAAGGTTGAGTAGAATGAGGACAGAAGGAAGGTTAGAATCAAGGTTAGAGAGCAGGTCTTCACAGATGTTCAGGAAAGCAGTTCCCATGCTTCTTGCCACTCTGAAGCCAGACTGGTGGTCGCGGAGACAACCAACAGATTCAGTGTGCAGATTAAGCTGGGAGATGGCCAGCTTTTCCAAGAGTTTGCCCAAGAAAGGGTTGATGGAGATTGGGCGATAGTTGCCCAAAGAGGAAGGATCGGCAAGGGGCTTCTTTTGGAGGGGGTGCACAAGGGAGTGCTTAAGGGCAGGGGAAGGATCCAGTGGCAAAAGAGTGATTGCAGAAATCGGCCAAGGCTGGAGCAAGGGTGTGGATGTGGTGCTTGATGGTTCTGGATGAACAGGGAGAGCCTGTTTTGACAAGACTTTCATAGATCGGTCTTGTCTAGAAACATCGTCTGGAGTGAACAAGGGAAAGGAAGAGAAGGGGTAGGAGTAGCGGCCACATGCAGGCCAGGAGTGGAGGAGGAGGAGGAAGAGGAAGAGTTGGTGGACAGGATGTCCTGAGTTCTAGTGATAAAATGAGAAGCTAAGGCCATACAGAGGGCCACGGGAGGGAACATGAGAGGTAGAGACTGCAGCAGGATTGGCCAGCTCCTTGCAGATTTTGAAGAGTTCGGCGAGTTGTTAGATGCTGCAAAGACGCAGGCTTGGATGTGGGCTCTCTTCTTGCCAAGGACAGAGAGTCTGTATTGTCTTTGGAGCAAGTGGCATTCCAGTTTGTCAGAGGATGCACCTGATGCCCTCCACTTCCTCTCTGCCACCCTGCACTTGTGTTTGAGGGTGACGAGATTGGAGTCGTACCAAGAGTTGCACTTGCTTTGGGCTTCAAGCGGATCCTCATGACAGGGGAAGGTACATCAACAGTGTTAGAGTTAGAAAGATGAAGGTTAAATAGGGCTGTTTGATTTTTTTTTTTATTTTGAGCATTTCTTACGCTCACCAAACATGTTCAACTGCATTCGAACTATCCATCAGGAGTACAGTGTATAAATACTGCATATGATCTGTAACTAACTAATTTATTTAAATAAGAAGGTTTTTAGCATCCTTCTGAACAATTCCATGGTCTGGCAGGCTCGGATTTCCAATGGTAACTGATTCCACAATTTAGGGTCAAACACAGCAAACCTCCTGTCCGCCCTGGATACCCGTTTGGCCCGAGGAACGCACATCAATAATTTATCTCTCAAACAGAGATTTCTTGTTGGATGGTAACGGCACACCCTAGCGGTAAGGTACTCCGGTGCAAGTCCAATAATGCATCTGTACATCAGACAGGCCACTTTGAATTTAATACAATCTTCCACCATTAGCCAATGTAAATATCTGCGTAGGGCCGAGACATGGACCCTCTTCCCTAGGTGACCAATCAACCCAATTGCTGCATTCTGGGCCCTCTGTAGTCTGATCACCTGGTTAGCTAGGATCCCCGCCATCAGACTATTACAATAGTCAAGATGCAAGTTGGTCATTGCCCCTATCACCACCTCTTGGTCCTCCTTTGGGACAAATGGCAGCACATTCCTCAACATACACAGTGAATAGTGCACTGCCTTCACTATGGCACCTACCTGGGCTTTACTGCCCAGGTTTCCCTGACAAATACACCCAAGCTTTTTGACTTTCTTCAAATACTGAAGCCTCCCCTAGTATCAAGGGAGGTGGCATTTGTCTTTCCACAATCATTTTTCCTTCAGACCCAAACAATATTAACTCAGTTTTCGATGCATTCAGCTGCAGCTGGTTACATGCCATCCATTTCTTAATCTCTCCCATACATTGGTTAATCTTTTCAGATGCGTCTTCAATAGTCTCTGTCTCAATATAGATTTGGGTGTCACCGGCATAGGGATGCAATCTCAAACCATGTCTCCTCAGTATATTAAGTACTGGGTGAATGTATAGGTTGAAGATCAATGGAGAATGTGATGAGCCCTGTGGGACTTCACATTTTAATCACAATGTCTCAGAAAGAAAGCCCCCATGTTGACCCGTAGGGTCCTGTCCTTCGGGAAGGAACTGAACCATTCCACCACCAGTCCCGATGCATTCCCAATTTTATTTATACGTTGGAGCATGATCTGTTGGTCCATCATGTCAAAGGCTGCGGAAAGATCCAGCATCAGCAATACTGTAGATCGCCCTCTATCTGCAGCCTCCAGTAGATCATCCTGGACAGCCAGCCGTGCGGTCTCCGTACCATGTTTGGATCGAAAACCGGACTGAAGTCCATCCAGTAGCCCCTTGCTGTCCACAAAAGCCTGGAATTGAACACCTACCAGTTTTTTCCAAAATGTTGGTGGGCCTGCATAGATTAGCCACAGGGCGTTAGAACTGTTGGGTCCAGAATGTTTTTTTTTTTACAAAGGTTTCACCAATCCCCTTTTTAGAGCACTGGGGACCTGGCCCTACTGTAATGATTTATTTACAAAAAACATTATGAAGGTAGTGATGTTCACCACTAAGCGTTTTGCTGTACACGCCGGCATCGGGAATACCGAATCATTGGTTCGTTTTAGTTGGCATGTCAAGGATTGAGCAAATTCCTCCTTCAAACACTGAAAGTGAAAGCTCTCTTTCTCTTCCTCGTTTTCTTATGTGTCCTTCTCTTCTATGGGCTCTTCCCATTTTTCAAGGGCCCTCACTTTAGCAATGCTTTCTTGGATTCCACAAACTTTCCTTCAAAATAGTTGTTAAATGTATTAGCTTGTGCTTGCGTAGGAACAATGGGCATTGCTGAACATACTGGGTTCCTAAATCTGGACACTACATCAAACAGCGCCCTTGCTTTATTCCCTGCCTGTTCAATTTCCATATGAAGAAATTCTTTTTTTGTCTCAAATAAAGCTATTTTGTAAGTACTCGTTTCGCCTTCACTGCGTCGCTATCCAATTTGGTGGACTTCCACAGTGTGTTTGTAAGTAGCACCTGTTTACGCATTAAGGCCAGCACTGGTCCAAACCAGGGTTTAGATTTTTTGCTGGTCTTTACTTTTAAGGGAGCACATTTGTCAAATATCTCCTATAAGATCTCTGTCCAATTTAACCTCTTAAGTGCCAAGGACGAGCTGTCTCATCCTTGACATTACCTCTGTCTTGCCAAGGACGAGATCGCTCGTCCTTTTAGGCACTTTGATTTGTGTGATCGCTGCAAAGCAGGGATCGCACAAACCTTAAATCTAACCCACGGGCTATGTGATGGGGCGGCCCCTCCTCACAGCCCAGGGGTTGAATTACCTTCAGTTTCACGTTGACGTGCGTAATACACGCCGACATGAAACTGAAAGTAATTTCACTGCGGCAGCCATTTTCGGCTGCCACAGTGAAGAGAGAAGGTGAGTGCCCTTCTCCCTCTCCCTCGATCTCCAGCTTTAGTGAGCTGATGAGATCAAGGGAGGTGTCGTTGGAAATGGGAGACTCTCCCCTTTCCATCAACAACTTTTTTGGAAGCATTGCTGGCCGCGGATCAGGCGCAGAGCGCTCGATCCATGGCCAGCAATGGCACTAGACCACCAGGGATCTGTTTGTGAAGTGGGGGGAGGGTTGGCTGCTTACTAGGTAAGAAGCTGGGGTTGAAGTTTTTGGCCACATTGGGGCAGATGGGTACCCATCTGCCCCCTAGGGAAGGGCCCAAACCCCCCCAAACATTAAAATGAAAAAATAAGATGAAATCGGGGTGGGAGTTCATTGGACCACCAGGTAATTTTGGGAAAAGAAAGGGGGGTGGCCCTAAGTGGATCGGGGGCACATAATGTAGCCCTCCCTGGGGGCTGATTTCTGCACCTAGGAAGGGGCATCTGCCCCAGGGAGTACTTCATGAGATCCCCCTATCCATTTGGGGTGGGGGGCACCAAACAAGTGTGGGCAGTTTTGGGCCCCTGTGGCAAAGGGGTGCCTATCTGCCCCTAGGGAAGGGCCCAAACATTTAAAACATTTATAACAAAAATGGTAGTTTTAGAGGGGATTGGGTGGGGGGCACTAGACCACCAGGTGAATTTCCAATGAAATGGGGATGGCCCTCTCTCCCCCACCCCAAGTGGATGGGGCACCTCATGTAGTCCTCCCTGGAGGCAGATTTCTGGCCCTAGGAAGTGGCATCTGCCACAAGGAAGGGCTACATGAGATTCCCCCCATCCATTTGGGGTGGGGGATAGGGGCACGACAAAATGGGCACCCATGGGGTAGATGGGCAAACCAATGTAAACAATACCAAAAATAAAAAGTTTGGGTGCATTCTAGGGGGGGGGGGCTGAGGGTCACCCTACACCACCAAGGGAAATTGTAAAGGAAAGGGGTGGCCCGCTCCTTGGGACATGACCCCCAATGGATGGAGCAGTAGGTTTAGGGCACCCTCGGGGCAGAAAGGCACACTAATGTGCCCATCTGCCCTAAGGGGAGTTGGGTAAACAAATCTAAAATTCAAAACGTTTGGGTGCATTTTAGGGGGGCTGAGGGGCACCCTACACCTCCAGGGGAAATTGTAAAAGAAAGGGGGATGGCCCTCACGCCTCACCCAAAATGGAAGGGGGGTTTCTTATGCAGCCCTCCCTAGGGGCAGATATCTTCTACTAGGAAGGTGCATCTGACCGCAAGGAGGGCTGCATGAGATGCCCCCCCATCTATTTGGGTTGTGGGGGAGAGGGCCATCGCAAAACGTGGGACAGGTCCCCCAGTAGATGGGGCAGTAGGTTTAGGTAAACAAAACAAAAAACCCCCAAAAAGTTTGGGTGCATTTTAGGGGGCAGGGCTTAGGGGCACCCTAAACCACCAGGGTAAAATGTAGAGGAAAGGGGGGGCCCTCTCCCTCTCCCCCAAAATGAATGGGGGCATCTCATGCAGGCCTCCCTGGGTGCAGATATTTGCTCCTAGGAAGGGGCATCTGACCCCAGGGAAGGCTGCATGAGATGCCCCATCCATTTGGGGTGGGAGGAGAGGGCCACCACAAAACATGGGACAGGCCCATCAATGGATGGGGCAGTAGGTTTAGAGCACCCTAGGGGCAGATGGGCACACTAATTTGCCCATCTGCCCCAAGGAGAGTTGGGTAAACAAAACAAAAACATTCAAAACGTTTGAGTGCATGTTGGGGGGGCTGAGGGGTACCCTAAACCACCAGGGAAAGTTGTAAAGGAAAGGGGGGTGGCCCACCCAAAATGGAGGGGGGCCATCTCGTGCAGCCCACCCTGGGGGCAGATATCTGCTCCTAGGAAGGGGCCTCTGACCCCAGGGAGGGCTGCATGAGATGCACCCCCATCCATTTGGGGTGGGGGGAGGGCCACCAGAAACTTGGGTCAGGCCCCCCAATGGATGGGGCAGTAGGTTTATGGCACCCTGTGAGCAGATGGGGATACTAATGTGCCCATCTTGCCCAAGGGAAGCTGGGTAAACAAAAACAAAAAAAAATCAAACAAAAAGTGTGGGTGCATTTTAAGGGGGCTGAGGAGCACCCTAAACAACCAGGAAAAATTGCAAAGGAAAGGGGGTGGCCCTCTCCCCCACACCCAAAATGGAGAAAGGGCATCTCATGCAGCCCTTCCTGGAGGCAGATATCTTTTCCTAGGAAGGGGCATCTGACCACAGGGATGGCTGAATGAGATGCCCCCTCATCCATTTTGGGTGTGGGAAGAGGGCCACCACAAAACGTGGGACAGGCCCCCAATAGGTTTAGGGGCAAACTGGGGGCAGATGGGCACACTTGTGTGCCCATCTGCAAAAGTGAAGTTGGGCAAACAAAAGAAAAACATTCCAAATGTGTGGGAGCATTTCAGAGGGGTCTGGGGGCCCCTAAACCACCAGGGAAAACTGTAAAGGAAAGGGGGTGGCCCTCCCCCCCACCCCACCCACAATGGAATGAGGGGCATCTCATGCAGCCCTCCCTGGGGGCAGATATCTGCTCCCAGGAAGGGGCATCTGACCCCAAGGAGGGCTGCATGACATGCCCCCATCCATTTTGGGTGGGGGAAGAGGGCCACCACAAAATGTGGGACAGGCTCCCCAATGGATGGGGCAGTAGGTTTAGGGCACCCTGAGGGCAGATGGGTATACAAAGCAAAACAATTCAAAAGATTTTGGTGCATTTTAGGAGGGGTGAGGGTCACCCTAACCCACTAGGGAAAATTGTAAAGGAAAGGGGGGTGGCCCTCTCCCCTGCAACCCAACATGGAGACAGGGGCATCTCTTGTAGCCCTCCCTTGTGGCAGATATCTGCTCCTAGGAAGGGGCTTCTGACCCCAATGACGGCTGCATGAGATGCCCCCCATCCATTTGGGTGTGGGGGAGAGGGCCATCACAAAACATGTGATAGGTCCCCTAATGGATGGGGCAGTAGGTTTAGGGCACAATGGGGGCAGATGGGCACTCTTATGTGCCCATCTGCCCCAAGGGAAGACAGGTAAACAAAAACAAAAATCTAAAAGTTTAGATGCATTTTAGGGGGGGCTAAGGGGCACCCTAAACAACCAGGGGAAATTGTAAAGGAAAGGGGGGTGGCCCTCTCCCCCTCACCTAAAATGGAGGGTGTGCATCTCATGCAGCCCTCCCTGGGGGGCCGATATCTGCTCTGAGGAAGGGACATCTGACCCCAGGGAGGGCTGCATGAGCTGCCCCCCATCCATTTGGGGTGGTGGGGAGAGGGCCACCACAAAACGTGGGACCCTCCCCCAATGGATGGGGCAGTAGATTTAGGGCACCCTGGAGGCAGATGGGCACACAAATGTTCCCATCTGCCCCAAGGGAAGGTGGGTAAAGAAAAAACAAAATTTAAAACGTTTGTGTGCATTTTAGGGGGGGGGGGTGAGGGGCACTCTAAACCACCAGGTGAAATTGTAAAGGAAAGGGGGTGGCACGCTCGCCCCCACCCAAAATGGAGGGGGTCATATCATGCAGCCCTGCCTGGGGCAGATATCTGCTCCTAGGAAGGGGCATCTCAACCCAAAGAGGGCTGCATGAGATGCTGCCCATCCATTTGGGGTGGGGGGAGAGGGACACCACAAAACGTGGCACAGGCCCCTCAAAGGATGGGGCAGTAGGTTCAGGGCACCCAGGGGGCAGATGGGCACACTAATGTGCCCATCTGCCCCAAGGGAAGTTGGGTAATCTAAACAAAAAAATCAAAATGTTTGTTTGCATTTTAGGAGGGTTGAGGGGCACCCTAAACCACCAGGAGAAATTGTAAAGGAAAGGGGGTGGCCCTCTCCCCCCACCCAAAATAGAGGGGGGCATCTCATGCAGCCCTCCCTATGGGCAGATATCTGCTCCTGGGAAGGGGCATCTGACCCCAGGAAGGGCTGCCTGAGATGCCTCCCCCATCCATTTTGGGGGTGAGGGAGAAGGCCACCACAAAACGTGGGACTGGCCCCCCAATGGATGGGGCAGTAGGTTTAGGGCACTTTGGGGGCAGATGGCCACACTAATTCTCCCATCTGCCCCCAGGGAAGTTGGGTAAACAAAAAGAAAAAAAAAAGTTTGGGTGCATTTTAGGGGGATTGAGGGGCACCCTAAGCCACCAGGGAAAAGTGGAAAGGAAAGGGGGATGCCCTCTCCCCCCACCCAAAATGGAGATGGTGCATCTCATGCAGACCTCCCCGAGGGCAGATTTCTGCTCCTAGGAAGGGGCATCTGACCCCAGGAAGGGCTGCCTGAGATGCCTTCCCCATCCATTTTGGGGGTGGGGGAGAAGGCCAAAACAAAACTTGGGACTGGCCCCCCAATGGATGGGGCCGTAGGTTAAGGGCACCCTGGGGGCAGATGGGCACACTAATGGGCCCATCTGCCCCGAGGGAAGTTGGGTAAACAAAAAAAAATCAAAAAGTTTGGGTGTATTTTAGGGGGGCTGAAGGGCACCCTAAGCCTCCAGGAAAAAGTAGAAAGGAAAGGGGTGGCCCTCTCTCTCACCCAAAATGGAGGCGGTGCATCTCATGGAGCCCTCCCTGAGGGCAGATATCTGCTCCTAGGAACTGGCATCTGACCCCAGGGAGGGCTGCATGAGATGGCCCCCATTCATTTGGGGTGGGGGGAGAGGACCACCACACTACGTGGGACAGGCCCCCCAATAGATGGGGCAGTAGGTTTAGGGCACCCTGGTGGTAGAGGGGCACACTAATGTGCCCATCTGCCACAAGGGAATTCGGGTAAAAAAACATTAAAAATATTTGGGTGCATTTTAGGGGGGGGCTGAGGGGCACCCTAAACCACCAAGGAAAATTGTAAAGGAAAGGGGGGTGGCCTTCTCCCCCTCCCACCCAAAATGGATGGGGTGCACCTCATGCAGCCATCTCTGGAGGCAGATATCTGCTCCTAGGTAGGGGCATCTTACCCCAGGGAGGGCTGCATGAGATGCCCGCCCACCCATTTGGGGTGGGGGGGAGAGGACCACCACAAAACGTGGGACATCCTCCCAATGGATGGGGCAGAAGGTTTGGGGCACCCTGGGGGCATATGGGCAAACTAATTAGCCCATCTGCCCCAAGGGAAGTTGGTTAAACAAAACAAAAACATCAAAAAGTTTGGGGGCATTTTAGGGGGGCCGAGTGGCACCCTAAACCACCAGAGGAAATTGTAAAGGAAAGGGGGGTGGCCCTCTCCCCCCAGCCAAAATGGAGGGGGGCATCTCATCTATCCCTCCCTGGGGCAGATATCTGCTCCTTGGACAGGGCATCTGAACCCAAAGAGGGCTACATGAGATGCCCCCTCATACATTTGGGGTGGAGGGGAGAGGGCCACCACAAAACATGTCAAAGGCCCCTGAATGGATGGGGCAGTAGGTTTAGGGCACCCTGGGGGCTGATGGGCACACTAATGTGCCCCTCTGCCCCAAGGGAAGTTGGGTAACCAAAAAAACAAAATTCAAAATGTTTGATATCATATTAGGGGGGGGCGAACGGCACCCTAAACCACTAGTGTAAATTGTAAAGGAAAGTGGGGTGGACCTCTAGCCTCACGCCCAAAATCGAGGGGGGCATCTCATGCAGCCCTCCCTGCGGGCAGATATCTGCTCCTAGAAAGGGGCATCTGACCCCAGGGAGGGCTGCATGAGATGCCCCCCATCCATTTGGGGTGGTGGGGAGAGAGTCACCAGAAAATGCGGGACATGCCCCCCAATGGATTGGACAGTAGGTTTGGGGCACCCAGGGGGCAGATGGGCACATTAATGTGCCCATCTGCTCCAAGGTAAATTGGGTAAACAAAAAAATAAAAATAAAACCTTTTGGTGCATTTTAGCGGGGCTGATGGGCACCCTAAACCACCAGGGAAAATTGTAAAGGAAAGGGTGGTGGCCTTCTCCCTCGCAACCCAAAATTTAGCTAGGGGCATCTCATGCAGCCCTCCCTGGGGGCAGATATCTGCTCCTAGAAAGGGGCATCTGACCCCAGGGAGGGCTGCATGAGATGCCCCCCATCCATTTGGGGTGGTGGGGAGAGGGCCACCACAACATGTGGGACAGGGCCCCCAACGGATGGGGCAGTAGGTTTAGGGCACCCTGGGGGCCGATGGGCACACTAAGGTGCCATCTGCCCCAAGGAAAGTTGGGTAAGCAAAAAAATAAGTATTTTGTATTTGTATTTGTATTTTATTTATAATGCGCACCTAATCTGGGGGTATCCAGGCGCAGAGGCAGCAAGAGGGTTGCAAAACTTAGTTACATACATACAGTAGGGTGAGGTCCAGCTGCGGTTACAGTGCCGGACGTATCAACCTGAGTAGGAAGGGTAGAGCATATACACTATAGGCAATGCTATATACATATTTACATGCAATGAGGTAAGGAGCCATGTGACACATTTGGGCATTAGAAAGGTCGTTATGAGTCAAGAGTTTTAAGCTAGTGGGTAGTCCTGGCTCTGAACTGGTGGTAGGGTAGGTCCTCCCTGCAGGTAGAAGGAAGGGAAGTCCAGAATTGCGCTGCTTTTACTGGAAAGCTGTTGCCTCCTGACATTGTACGTTTGAACCTGGGCACAAGAAGAAGGTTGGAGTTGGCCTTTCTCGAGGGGGGAGAGAGGTTGGGTCTAATGAATCTGGAGATGAGGTATTGAGGGGCTGCTTGGTGGAGGCATTTATGAATCAGAGACACCGATTTGAGGAATATCTTGTCCTTGGTGGATAGCCAATTGACCGATCTTCTGGAATCAGAGATATGGGCTTTCTTCGGGATACTAAGGGCCGCTCTGAGGGCATTATTTTGGAGGATTTGGATTTTGTTTGAGATATATTTATTACAGCCTACATATAGAGCGTTGCAATAGTCCAACTTGGACAGGATCAGCGCACTGGCCAAGGTGGTACAGTTGGTGGGAGAAAGAAAGGGTTTGGCTGCCCTAATGTGTTTGCAAGTGTAAGAGGTGGCGGAGGCCATTGCATTCAGTTGTTTGTTGAAGGTAAGGGTGGAATCTAGATAAAAGCCGAGGGTTTTAACCTCCTTAGCTACCTTGATCTTGTTATCGTCAATTATGAACGCTGAATATTTGTGGTCCAGCTTGTTGAGGTAGTGTGTAGATCCTATAATAAGGAGTTCCGTCGAGGTTTGGGTGCATTTTAGGGGGTTTGAGGGGCACCTTAAACCACCATGGGAAATTGTAAAGGAAAGAGTAGTAGCCCTCTCCCTTGCAACCCAAAATGGAGGCAGAGGCATCTCAAGCAGCCCTCCCGGGGGGGGCGATATCTGCTCCTAGGAAGGGGCATCTGACCACAGGGAGGGCTGAATGAGATGCCCCCCATCTATTTGGAGTGTGGGGGAGAGGGCCATCAGAAAATGTGGGACAGGCCCCCGATGGATGGGGCAGTAGGTTTAGAGCACCCTGGGGCAGATGGGCACATTAATGTGCCCATCTGCCCCAAGGGAAGTTGGGTAAACAAAACAAAACATTAAAAAATGTGGGTGTCTTTTAGGGGGGGCTGAGGGGCACCCTAAACCACCAGGGAAAATGTTAAAGGAAAGGAGGGTGGCCCTCTCTTCCCACCCAAAATGGAGGGGGTACATATCATGCAGCCATCAATGGGGGCAGATATCTACTCCAAGGAAGGGGCACCTGCCCTCAGGGAAGGCTGCATGAGATGCCCCCCATCCATTTGGGATGGGGCGGAGAGGGCCGCCACCACAAAACATCGGAAAGGCCCCCCAATGGATGGCACAGTAGGTTTAGGGCATCGTTGGGGCAGATGTGCACACTAATGTGCCCCTCAGCCCCAAGGGAAGTTGGGTAATCAAAAAAACTAAATTCAAAATGTTTGATATCATATTAGGGTGGGCCGAACGGCACCCAAAACCACCAGGGGAAATTGTAAAGGAAAGTGGGGTGCACCTCTAGCCCCACACCCAAAATGGAGGGGGGCATCTCATGCAGCCCTCCCTGCGGGCAGATATCTGCTCCTAGAAAGGGGCATCTGACTCCAGGGAGGGCTGCATGAGGTGCCCCCCAATCCATTTGGGGTGGTGGGAAGTGGGTCACCACAAAATGTGTGACAGGCCCCCCAATGGATGGGACAGTAGGTTTGGGGCACCCTGGGGGCAGATGGGCACACTAATGTGCCCATCTGCTCCAAGGTAAATTGGGTAAACAGAAAAATTAAAATAAAACGTTTTGGTGCATTTTAGGGGGGCTGATCGGCACCCTAAACCACTGGGGAAAATTGTAAAGGAAAGGGGGGTGGCCTTCTCCCTCGCAACCCAAAATGGAGCTAGGGGCATCTCATGCAGCCCTCCCTGGGGGCAGATATCTGCTCCTAGAAAGGGGCATCTGACCCCAGGGAGGGCTGCATGAGATGCCACCCATCCATTTGGGGTGGTGGGGAGAGGGCCACCACAACATGTGGGACAGGCCCCCCAATGGATGGGGCAGTAGGTTTAGGGCACCCTGGGGCAGATGGGCACACTAAGGTGCCATCTGCCCCAAGGAAAGTTGGGTAAGCAAAAAAATAAATAAAGGTTTGGGTGCATTTTAGGGGGTCTGAGGGGCACCTTAAACCACCAGGGGAAATTGTAAAGGAAAGAGGGGTAGCCCTCTCCCTTGGAACCCAAAATGGAGGGGGTGCATCTCATGCAGCCCTCCCTGGGGGCTGGTATCTGCTCCTAGGAAGGGGCATCTGACCCCAGGAAGGGCTGCATGAGATGCCCCCATTCATTTGGGGCGGGAGGGGAGGACCACCACAAAACTTGGGACAGGCCCCCCCCAATAGATGGGGCAGTAGGTTGAGGGCACCCTGGGGGCATATGGGCACACTAATTAGCCCATCCGCCCCAAGGGAAGTTGGGTAAACAAAACAAAAAAATCAAAAGGTTTGGGTGCATTTTAGGGGGGCCGAGTGGCACCCTAAACCACCAGAGGAAATTGTAAAGGAAAGGAGGGTGACCCCCTGCCCCCACCCAAAATGGAGGGGGGCATCTCATGGAGCTCTCCCTGGGGCAGATATCTGCTCCTAGCAAGGGGCATCTGACCCCAGGGAGAGCTGCATGAGATGCCCCCCCCATCCATTCGGAGTGTGGGGGCGAGGGCCATCACAAAACATGTGATAGGCCCCCCAATGGATGGGACAGTAGGATAAGGGCAGCCTGGGGGCAGATGGGCTCACTATTGTGCCCATCCGTCGGAAGGGAAGTTTGGTAAACAAAACAAAACATTCAAAAAGTTTGGGTGCATTTTGGGGGGTGGGCTGAGGGGCACCCTATACCACCAAGGGAAATTGTAAAGGAAAGGTGGGGTGACCCTCTCCCCCCACCCAAAATGGATTGGGGCATCTCATGCAGCCCTCCCTGAGGGCAGATATCTGCTCCTAGGAGGGGGCATCTGACCCCAGGTAGGGCTGCATGAGATGCCCCCCATCCATTTGGGTTGGGGGGAGAGGGCCACCACAAAACGTGGGACAGGCCCCCCAATGGATGGGGCAGTAGTTTTAGGGCACCCTGGGGCAGATGGGCACACTAAGGTGCCATCTGCCCCAAGGAAAGTTGGGTAAGCAAAAAATAAAATAAACATTCAAAAAGTTTGGGTGCATTTTGGGGGGTGGGCTGAGGGGCACCCTATACCACCAAGGGAAATTGTAAAGGAAAGGTGGGGTGACCCTCTCCCCCCACCCAAAATGGATTGGGGCATCTCATGCAGCCCTCCCTGAGGGCAGATATCTGCTCCTAGGAAGGGGCATCTGACTCCAGGGAGGGCTGCATGGTATGCCCCCATCCATTTGGGGTGGGGCGAGAGGGCCACCACAAAACGTGGCACAAGCCCCCCAATGGATGGGGCAGTAGGGTTAGGGCTCCTTGGGGGCAGATGGGCACACTAATGTGCCCATCTGTCCCAAGTGGAGTCGGAAAAACAAAACAAAAACATTGAAAAAGTTTGGGTGCATTTTAGGGGGGCTGAAGGGTACCCTAAAAAAACAAGGGAAAATCGTAAAGGAAAGGGGGGTGGCCCTTTCCCCCCACCCAAAATGGATCGGGGCACCTCATGCAGCCCTCCCTGATGGCAGTTATCTGCTCCTAGGAAGGGGCATCTGACCCCAGGTAGGGCTACATGAGATGCCCCCCCATCCATTTGGGGCGGTGGGGAGTGGGACACCACAACATGTGGGACAGGCCCCCAATGGATGTGGCAGTAGGTTTAGGGCACCCTGGGGCAGGTGGGCACTCTAAGGTGCCATCTGCCCCAAGGAAAGTTGGGTAAGAAAAAAATAAATAAAGGTTTGGGTGCATTTTAGGGGGTCTGAGGGGCACCTTAAACCACCAGGGGAAATTGTAAAGGAAAGAGGGGTAGCCCTCTCCATTGCAACTGAAAATGGAGGCAGGGGTATCTCAAGCAGCCCTCCCAAAGGGGGGCAGATAACTGCTCCTAGGAAGGGGCATCTGACCCCAGGAAGGGCTGCATGAGATGCCCCCATTCATTTGGGGTGGGGAGAGAGGACCAACACAAAACGTGGGACATGCCCCACTGAAGATGGGGGAGTAGGTTGAGGGCACCCTGGGGGCATATGGGTACACTAATATGCCCATCTGCCCCATGGGAAGTTGGGTAAACAAAACAAAAAAAATCAAAAAGTTTGGGTGCATTTTAGGGGGGGGGGCGAATGGCACCCTAAACCACCAGAGGAAATTGTAAAGGAAAGGGGGGTGACCCTCTCCCCCCACCCAAAATGGAGGGGAGCATCTCATGGAGCTCTCCCTGTGGCAGATTCCTGCTCCTAGCAAGGGGCATCTGACCCCAGGGAGGGCTGCATGAGATGCCACCCATCCATTTGGAGTGTGGGGGAGAGGGCCATCACAAAACGTGTTACAGGCCCCCCAATCGATGGGGCAGTAATATAAGGGCACCCTGGGGGCAGATGGGCACACTAATCTGCCCATCTGCCCCAAGGGGAGTTGGAAAAACAAAACAAAAACATTGAAAAGGTTTGGGTGCATTTTAGGGGGGCTGAAGGGCAACCGAAAAAAAACAAGGGAAAATTGTAAAGGGAAGGGGGGTGGCCCTCTCCCTCGCAACCCAAAATGGAGGCAGGGGCATCTCATGCAGCTCTCCCTGGGGGCCGATAGCTGCTCCTAGGAAGGGGCATCTGACTCCAGGGAGGGCTGCATGATATGCCCCACAAAACGTGGCACAGGCCCCCAAATGGATGGGGCAGTAGGTTTAGGGCTCCTTGGGGGCAGATGGGCACACTAATGTGCCCATCTGCCCCAAGGGAAGTTGGGTAAACAAAAAAAATGAATTCAACAAGTTTGGGTGCATTTTAGGGGGATGAGGGGCACCCTAAACCACCACGGGAAATTGTAAAGAAAAGGGGGTGGCCCTCTCCCCCGCAACCTTAAATGGAGGTGAGGGCATCCCACGCAGCCCTCCCTGAGGGCCGATATCTGCTCCTAGGAAGGGGCATCTGACCCCAGGAAGGGCTGCCTGATATGCCTCCCCCATCCATTTTGGGGGTGGGGGAGAAGTCCACCACAAAACATGGGACTGGCCCCCCAATGGATGGGGTAGTAGGTTTAGGTCACCCTGGGGGCAGATGGCCACACTAATGTTTCCATGTGCCCCGAGGGAAGTTGGGTAAACAAAAAAAAATCAAAATGTTTGGGTGCATTTTAGCTGGGCTGAGGGCACCCTAAGCCACCAGGGAAAAGTGGAAAGCAAAGGGGGTGGCCCTCTCCCACCACCTAAAATGGAGGGGCTGCATCTCATGCAGCCATCCCTGAGGGCAGATATCTGCTCCTAGGAAGGGGTATCTGACCCCAGGGAGGGCTGCATAAGATGCCCCCCATTCATTTGGGGTGGGGGGAGAGGACCACCACACTACGTGGGACAGGCCCCCCAATAGATCGGGCAATAGGTATAGGGCACCCTGGTCGCAGAGGGGCACACTAATATGCCCATCTGCCCGAAGGGAAGTTGGGTACACAAAACAAAAAAATATAAAAGTTTGGGTGCATTGTAGAGGGGGCCGAAGGGCACCCTAAACCACCAGGGGAAATTGTAAAGGAAAGGAGGTGGCCCTCTCCCCCGCAACCCAAAATGGACCTAAATGTTTGGGTGCATTTTAGGGGGGGGGCTGAGGGGCACCCTAAACCACCAGGGAAATGTTAAAGGAGGAAAATTGTAAAGGAAAGGAGGTTTCCCTCTCCCCCGCAACCCAAAATGGACCCTAAATGTTTGGGTGCATTTTAGGGGGGGGGCTGAGGGGCACCCTAAACCACCAGGGAAATGTTAAAGGAAAGGGGGGTGGCCCTCTCCCCGCACCCAAAATGGAGTGTTTACATCTCATGCAGCCCTCCCTGGGAGCAGATATCTGATCCTAGGAAGGGGCACCTGCCCCCAGGGAAGGCTGCATGAGATGCCCCCCCATCCATTTAGGGTGGGGCAGAGAGCCGCCACCACAAAACATCAGACGGCCCCCCCCAATGGGGGCAGTAGGTTTAGGGCAACTCGGGGGCAGATGGGCACACTAATCTGCGCCTCTGCCCCAAGGGAAGTTGGGTAAACAAAAAAAACAAAATTCTAAATTTTTGATAGCATATTAGAGGGTCTGAGGGGCACCCTAAACCATCAGGGGAAATTGTAAGGGGAGTGGCCCTCTCCCCACACCCAAAATGGAGGGGGGCATCTCATGCAGCTCTCCCTGGGGCCAGATATCTGCTCCTAGGAAGGGGAATCTGACCCCAGGTAGGGCTGCATGAGATTCCCGTACATCCATTTGGGGTGGGGGAGAGGGTCACCACAAAATGTGGGACAGGCCCCCAAATGGATGGGGCAGTAGGTTTAGGGAACCCTGGGGGCAGATGGGCTCACTATTGTGCCCAAGGGAAGTTGGGTAAACAAAACATGAATTCAACAAGTGTGGGTGCATTTTAGGATGGCCCAGGGGCACCCTAAACCACCAGGGGAAATTGTAAAGGAAAGGGGAGTGGCCCTCTCCCCCCACCCAAAATGGAGCGGGGCATGACATGCAGCCCACGCTGGGGGCAGATATCTGCTCCTAGGAAGGGGCATCTGACCCCAGGGAGGGCTGCATGAGATGCCCCCATCCATTTGGGGTAGGGGGTGGGGCACCACAAAACGTGGGGCAGGACCCCCAATGGATGGGTCAGTAGGATAAGGGCACCCTGGGGACAGATGGGCTCACTATTGTGCCCATCTGCCCGAAGGGAAATTCGGTGAACAAAACAAAACATTCAAAAAGTTTGGGTTCATTTTAGGGTGGGCTGAGGGGCACCCTAAACCACCATGGGAAATTGTAAAGGAAAGGAGGTGGCCCTCTCCCCCGCAACCCAAAATGGATGCGGGGCATCTCATGCAGCCCACCCTGGGGGCAGATATCTCCTCCTAGAAAAAGGGACATCTCATCCCAGGGAGGGCTGTATGAGATGCCTCCCCCATCCATTTTAGGGGTGGGGGAGAAGGCCACCACAAAACGTGAGACTGGCCCCCAATGGATGGGGCAGTAGGTTTAGGGCACCCTAGGGGCAGATGGACACACTAATGTTCCCATCTGCCCGAGGGAAGTTGGGTAAACAAAAAAGAAATCTAACAGTTTGGATGCATTTTTGGGGAGGCTGAGGTGCACCCTAAACCACCAGGGGAAAGTGTAAAGGAAAGGGAGGTGGCTCTCCCCCCACCCAAAGTGGAGGGGGTGCATCTCATGCAGCCCCCCCTGGGGGCATATATCTGCTCCTAGGAAGGGGCATCTGTCCCCAGGCAGGGCTGCACAATATGCCCCTCATTCTTTTAGGGTGGTGGGGAGAGGGCCAACACAAAATGTGGGACAGGCCCCCCAATGGATGGGGCAGTAGGTTTAGATCACCGTGGGGGCAGATGGGCACACTAATGTGCCCATCTGGCCCAAGGGAAGGTGGGTAAACAAAAATAACATTTCAAAAAGTATGGATGCATTTAAGGTTGGGCTGAGGGGCACCCCAAACCACCAGGGGACATTGTGAAGGATTTGAGGGGTGGCCCACTCCCCCCACCCAAAATGTGGGGGGGCATCTCATGCAGCCCTCCCTGGGGGCAGATATCTGCTCTTAGCAAGGGGCATCTGACCCCAGGGAGGGCTGTATGAGATGGCCCCCATTAATTTGAGGTGGGGGAGAGAGGACCACCACAAAACGCGGGACACCACCCCCAATAGAGGGTGCAGTAGGTTTAGGGCACCCTGGCAGCAGATGGGCACACTAATATTCCCATCAGCCGCAAAGGAAGTTGGGTAAACAAAACCAAAAAATATTAAAGTTTGGGTGTATTTTAGCTGGGGCCGAGGGTCACCCTAAACAACCAGGGGAAATTGTAAAGGAAATGGGGGTGGCTCTCCTCCCACCCAAAATGGAGGGGGGCATCTCATGCAGCTCTCCCTGGGGGCAGATATCTGCTCCTAGGAAGGGGCGTCTGACTCCAGGGAGGGCTGCATGATATGCCCCCCCATCCACGTGGGGTGGGGCGAGAGGGCCACCACAAAATGTGGCAGAGGCCCCCCAATGGATGGGGCAGTAGGTTTACGGCTCCTTGGGGTCAGATGGGCACACTAATGTGCCTATCTCCCCCACGGGAATTTGGGTAAACAAAAAAAATGTATTCAACAAGTTTGGGTGCATTTTGGGGCGGGTGAGGGGCACCCTAAACACCCAGGGGAAATTGTAAAGGAAAGGGGGTGGCCCTCTCCCCCACAACCTTAAATGGAGGGGGGGCATCCCACGCAGCCCTCCCTGGGGGCAGATATTTGCTCATAGGAAGGGGCATCTGACCCCAGGAAGGGCTGCCTGAGATGCCTCCCCCATCCATTTTGGAGGTGGGGGAGAAGGCCACCACAAAACGTGGGACTGGCCCCCCAATGGATGGGGCATTAGGTTTCGGGCACCCTGGGGGCAGATGGGCACACTAATGTGCCCATCTGTCCCGAGGGAAGTTAGGTAAACAAAAAAAACATCAAAAACTTTGGGTGCATTTTAGGGGGGGCTGAGGGGCACCCTAAACCACCAGGGGAAAGTGTAAAGGAAAGGGGGGTGGACCTCTCCAGGGGTGCATCTCATGCAAACCTCCCTGAGGCAGATATCTGCTCCTAGGAAGGGGCATCGGACCCCAGGGAGGGCTGCATGAGATTCCCCCTCATCCATTTGGGGTGGAGGGGAGAGGGCCACTGCAAAACATGGGACAGGCCCCCGAATGGATGGGGCAGTAGGTTTAGGGCACCCTGGGGGCAGATGGGCACACTAAATAAATAAATACACTACGCAAATTCAAGAGCTAGTGGAAAAGGTTGCGCGATTAAAACCCAATCTTGCTTGGAAACACATTAATAACCAGAAATGGTATAACACGGAGCTAGACACACTTAAAATGGAAAAAAGGTCTCTTGAGAGAAAGTGGCTCCAAGATAAATCAATGGAAAATAGAGATAAATGGAAAATTGCCATAAAGAAGTATAGAGATAACATAAAGACAGCTAAGGCTAATACCACTAGCAAACTTTTAGAAATTTTGAAAAGCATGGAAAAACCAAAAAATCTAACTCCACCTTTCACACCCACTAAGCGGATTGCGATATTGTTCAAAATGCTTTCGCAGCTAAAATTGCTAAAGCTAGACAAAATATAATAAATACGAGGAACACTCAGCATCTTGAACTCCCGATAAAGGAATAAAATAAAAATGGTGGACCCGAGCACTTTAACTTTGATTCCATTACCGAGGCTCAGTTAAGGAAGTTCTTGGTCAAATGAAAACCACGACCTGTGCAGAAAATGTGTTACCGCCTAAAATTATCCTCCAATATAAGCAGAATTTTGCTCCTATCTTGGCGATAATAGTTAATGCCTCGTTTAAGGAAGGCTTAGTACCTAAGGTGATAAAGAAGGTCACTATTACACCGTTGGTAAAGAAAGTCGGGCTGGATCCTAAGGACCCAGGTAACCTTCGTCCAATTATCAACTTAAATTTCATACTGAAAATTATGGACAGAATAGCCACTCTACAGCTGCAAGAATTTGTTGAAAAACATGCTTCATTACACCAACAGCAATCGGGTTTCAGGGCCTCACATAGCACTGAAACAGCAATGTTGGATCTCCAAAATCACATGCTGGGTCTGATGGATAAAGGTAAAATAGGGTTACTAATGCTGCTTGATCTCAGCGCGGCTTTTGACTTGGTTGATCACAAGCTCCTAGTTAAAGCACTGAGAGACAGTGTGGGTTGTTCGGAGGTGGCACTGAAATGGTTGGTTTCTTTTCTCACTGACCACCAAGCCAAGGTGCACTGGTGAAACTATTTCTCAAATCCAATCTCTATTCTATTTGGAGTCCCCCAGGGAGCAAGCCTCTCACCTATGCTTTTTAATATCTATATGCGTTGTCTGTGTAACATATTGGTGGAAACCGGAGTGTTTTTTACCAATTATGCGGATGATACGCAGCTTATTTTAGAACTAGAAGATTCCCATACTCTGGACAGTAAAAAGATTGCAGAGGTATACGATAAAATTAATAAATGCATGCAGTCAAACTCGATGTGTCTCAATGACACCAAAACTGAACTCATGTTGTTTGGGTCCAGTCGCACATTAGACGAGCTGGGTAAGGAGTATGAGACGTTTCAGATAAATGAAGCCAGAATTCAAGTCTCTAACCAGGTCAAAACTCTGGGTATGATGGTGAACTCCTCAGTTAACTCAGAAGCACAGGAAAACTACCTGTTCAAAAACACAGCCTACTACCTTCGCCTTATGAAGGCCATTAGCCCTTCTCGTAACGAAAGTAACATTGATACAATTGCAAGGGCGATCGTGTTATCCAGGTTGGCCTATGGCAACGCCCTACTCATCGAAGCATACTTCCAAGGGTCTGGCTAGATGTCAGGTCATTGAAAATGATGCTGTGAGGTTAGTAAAAATCTTAGGTGAGGAGTCCATATAACATCGGCCAGAAAAGCACTACATTGGCTTAGGGTCGAAGAGAGGATACAATTCAAGGCCATGACACTGGTTCACAAGTGCCTATTCGGGAAAGCCCCCAGTTATCTTAAGAACTGTCTGGTGTTATGCACCCCTCAAAGACAGCTGCGCTCCGAAGGTCAGAATTCACTAATAGTACCTAAATATAAGCTTAAGACAGGTCTGGGCAGATCTTTCACAGTACTAGCCGTTCAGCAGTGGAACAAACTTCCATTGTCACTTAGACAGGAAGCTAGTCACCTAAATTTGAGAAAACTCCTGAAGACTCACTTGTTCAGGTACCAGTTTTCTCCCACTGATATACATTGAGACCTGTATATAGTCTCATGTGGTCCCACAACCTTTCTGTCTGTCCGTTGGAGCGCCCTGATGCCTGCGCTATACAAACTGACATACATACATACATACGTAAACTAATGTGCCCATCTGCCCCAAGGGAAGTTGGGTAAAAAAAAACATTCAAAATATTTGGGTGCATTTTAGGGGGGGCCTGAGGGGCACCCTAAACCGCCAAGGAGAATTGTAAAGGAAAGGGGGAGTGGCCCTCTCCCCCTCACCCAAAATGGGTGGGGGGCATCTCATGCAGCCGTCTCTGGAGGCAGATGTCTGCTCCTAGGTAGGGGAGTCTGACCCCTGGGAGGGCTGCATTAGATGCCCCCCACCCATTTGGGGTGGGGGGGAGAGGGCCACCACAAAACGTGGGACAGGCCCCTCAATGGATGGGGCAGTAGGTTTAGGGCATCCTGGGGGCATATGGGCACACTAATATGCCCATCTGCCCCAAGGGAAGTTGGGTAAACAAAACAAAAAAATCAAAACGTTTGGGTGCATTTTAGGAGGGGGGGCGAGTGGCACCCTAAACCACCAGGGGAAATTGTAAAGGAAAGGGGGGGTGGCCCTCTCCCCCCACCCAAAATGGAGAGGGTGCATCTAATGCAGCCATCCTTGGGGACAGATATCTGCCCCTAGGATGGGGCACCTGCCCCCAGGGAGGGCCATGAGATGCCCCCCATCCATTTGGGGTGGGGCAAAGAGGGCCGCCACCACAAAACATCAGACAGGCCCCCCAATGGATGGGGCAGTAGGTTTAGGGAACCTTTGGGGCAGAGGGGCACACTAATGTTCCCCTCTGCCCCAAGGGAAGTTGGGTAATCAAAAAAACAAAATTCAAAATGTTTGATAGCATATTAGAGGGGGAGGCGAACGGCACCCTAAACCACCAGGGGAAATTGTAAAGGAAAGGGGAGTGGCCCTCTCCCCGCTAACCCCCCCACCCAAAATTGAGGGGGTCATCTCATGCAGCTCTCCTGGGGCCAGAAATCTGCTCCTAGGAAGGGGCATCTGACACCAGGGTGGGCTGCATGAGATGCCCCTCCCACCCATTTGGGGTGGGGGGAGAGGGTCACCACAAAACGTGGGAAAGGCCCCCAAATGGATGGGGCAGTAGGCTTAGGGCACCTTGGGGGTAGATGGGCACACTAATGTGCCCATCTGACCCAAGGGAAGTTGGGTAAACAAAAAATGAATTCAACAAGTTTGAGTACATTTTAGGGGGCCGAGGCACACCCTAAACCACCAGGGGAAATTATAAAGGAAAGGGGAGTGGCCCTATTCCCCTCACCTAAAATGGAGGGGGCATCTCATGCAGCCCTCTTTGGGGGCAGATATCTGCTCCTAGGAAGGGTCATCTGACCCCAGGGAGGGCTGCATGAGATGCCCCTCCCACCCATTTGGGCTGGGGGGAGAGGGCCACCAAAAAACGTGGGACAGGCTCCCCAATGGATGGGGCAGTAGGTTTAGGGTATCCTGGGGCTGATGGGCACACTAATGTTCCCCTCTGCCCCAAGGGAATTTGGGTAAACAAAAACAAAAAATTAAAAAAGTTTGGGTGCATTTTAGGGGAGGGGGGCTGAGGGGCACCCAAAACCACCATGGGAAATTGTAAAGGAAAGGGGGGTGGCCCTCTCCCCCACCCTAAATGGAGGGGGCATCTCATGCAGCCCTCCCTGGGGGCAGATATCTGCTTCTAGAAAGGGACATCTGACCCCAGGGAGGGCTGCAGGAGATGCCCCCCATCCATTTGCGGTGGGGGGAGAGAGCCACCACAAAACGTGGCACAGGCCCCCCAATGGATGGGACAGTAGGTTTAGGGCACCCACCCTAGAAGCAGATGGGCACACTAATGTACCCATCTGCTCCAAGGTAAGTTGGGTAAACAAAAAAAATTAAATACAAATTAAACGTTTTGGTGCATTTTAGGGGGAGGCTGATGGGCACCCTAAACCACCAGGGACAATTGTAAAGGAAAGGGGGGTGGCCCTCTCCCTCTACCCAAAATGGAGGGGCGGCATCTCCTGCAGCCCTCCCTGGGGGCAGATATATGCTCTTAGGAAGGGGCATCTGACCCCAGGGAGGACTGCATGAGATGCCCCCCCCCCCCATCCGTTTGGGGTGAGGGGGAGAGGTCCTCCAAAAAACATGGGACAGGACCCCCAATGGATGGGGCAGTAGGTTTGGGGCAGATGGGCACACTAATGTGCCCATGGCAAAGAGGCAAACAAAAAGAAGAAAACCTGTTGTTTCTGTTGGTGATACGGGGGATTCGGGGGCGCACTAGACACCAGGGATTATGAAGAATGGAGGGTGGGCTGGCTCCTTTGCAAGCACAGCAAGTGGAGTGCTGAGTGTGGATCGCTGGATGTGCGCCTTGCAATGGCACAGCACATTTGTGTGGTGCTTACTTCCTGTGCACAATATTCGTACAGGGTAAGTGAGCACCATAGTAAGTGGGATTGGTCGTTTCGAACAAATGAATGTTGTGAGTACCCCCCTGTTAGGCAGAATCACATGACGTACCCTTGGGGAACACTACATGCATTTAGGATTACAAGTGTCAGTAACATTGCACCTTTGGTACAAACCTGTACTACACAGTAATGTGGTAGCAGTGGCTGAGTAGCCAGTCCTCAAGATTTGAGTGAACAGTAGAACAAGTTACACATAGGACCAACAAATACAGTGATTCAATCAAACACTTTACTCAAGGTTTCTTGGTTAAAGAATATACATTTATTTACACAATCAGTTTGAAAACATTACACTAGCATAAGCAGCTCAATATCATATACTAATATACTACAAATACACAACCAATAAGTAATGAACAAGTTCAGCTCCCCTGAAGTGGGAGCAAAATAGCACTTCAGATACTTTAAAAAGGGGTAAAAAGACAAGGTAATAAGAATCAACAGTACAAATACTTTCATAGGCAGGGCAAAGGGTTTCAGTAAACTACAACCAGCAATTCAGTTCATAGGCCTGGGCCAAAGTCAATGGTTCAGAATCTTTGTATAGGATGGCACAGTTCTGGTAGTAAACGGTTAAGTCTTTGCCACAAATCTCAGAAGAATTTGGGTAGGCGAAAAGTTAGACAAATGTTTAGGGAAGGAAAAGCCTTCAAAGTTGGGAAAGTTTCACAAACTTTCACTGTGGCCGAAAATATTTCCGTACAGCGTTTGCACAGTACCTTTAAAGTGAAGAAGAGATGTAGCTGAGGCAGTTGTTCCTGGCAGTTTGAGCAGATCTCGCTGTTCCTGAGCTTCACTCGTGGGGACAAGAAGGAGGACGTCGGGAGGTTCCTGCACTGCTCAGGGGATGAGGCCACAAGCTTGGCAAAACAGTGGTTTAAGGTGTGAGTGCCTTAAAGACCACAAACTGGTATCCTTTCCACTGGGTATCCGGTTTTCCACAGCTTACGAGTTGGTTGTTCCCACCAAACTCAAGGGAAGAAGTTAACCTTGAAGGGCTTCTCTGTTGATGGAGTTTTAGGCAATTTGGACCTGCAGCAGGGCTTCAGCGGTCGTCCAGGAGTTGCAGCAGTCCTGTTCCTTCAGCTCGTCTTCGGTTCTTTCGTACCAGTGGTCGACTCTGCTTTCCAAGTCCCAGAGACCTGCTTTTAAACAGTTTTCCCCAATTAATTCCAGCCTGGCTGTCACTCACACAGCAGGGTGGCTGTCCTTGCCGGACAGCCAGCCGGCCAATCACGCCACAGTGAATTCAGGTCTCCTAGGAGACTAAGCACATCAAGTTTCGGGCACTTCCCTCACATCCTGTCCGCCCCAGACACCCTGGCGCCAGAAGAGGGCTTCAGCACTGAAGCCCACCAAAGGCCATTGAACAAAGGGACCAAACCTGGTTTTGCGTGCAGAGACAAACACAAGAAGGACCTTTCCTTAAAGAAATGGCGAGAAAAGTTGAACGGAGTCTGTTTTTATAGATAGGTCTTGGGCGCCATATTGAAAAACATGGCTGACCCGATTTTTAGCTACCGTTGTTCGCGGTCGGGAAAAATCATGGTAGTTTGATCTAAACCATTGCCACCAGCCATTTAAAGTAGGAAATGGTAACATTTGACTGTTACATGAGTGTTTTGACTCAAGGGAAGCTAGGCAACCCCTCCAGCACTCTATAGTAAGATAGTGTGTGCTGGGTCTGTAAATGTAAAGAGACTAGCAAAGTCAATTTAATTTTACATGCTCTGGGAGACAGTAGTCAGTCCCAGAGAAGGAATTTAAACCTTGGGAAGTCTGAAAGACATCCCTGTGCCACTGCACTGAAGGTGCTGTGTGACACACAGAAAAAGATGATGACTATCGAGTTGTTTTAAAACTCCATAACCAAAGAACACAAAAGTAAAACACACATCAAAATACATGGAAGAGTGGGAAAAAAAGGCTCACACTCTTCGCAGGTAAAAAAATTAAACCCTAGAAATCCAGAAAAGTTGCTGGGGGTCTCAAAAGGTAAGGGAAATTAGCATATTTTTGAGAATTATCCCTAACACCCTCAGTGCTCAGTAGCGGAGGTTGATGATGGAGCATAGCAGTGTGGGTTGATTTTTGCTGGGCTGACAAAGATAATATATGGGTTTTTTTTCCGTTTACATGTCTTGTACAGTTCAAGCTTCTCTTTTGTTATGTAAGTATGGAATTTGCATTTTTTCAGCATTGTAAATTACACGGGGCGGATTGTTAGTGGTGTGGTGGTCTAAGCGGATTGGGTGTTTGGGGGAGGTATTGTGGTGGCCTGGGACACACTTGCAGGGGCAGGATATGAATTGCCCCCTAGACCAGCTGAACAGTGTTGTTTCCCTCGGAAGGCAGTTTGCCAATATGCCATCTGCACAATGCTTACGTAGTGGTGCGGGTTTCCATATGCCCATTGGTCTTATTCCCATTTCCTATCAGTGTGCAGTTCACCCTTTCGTGGTCGTTGATGACCTGGATGTGCCATGTATCTGGTTTAAGGAATCGAAAAGTTTGCAGATAGCAGCCTGAAAGTTTGCATGTATTATTGGTGGGCTGATTACAGAATGTAATTTTTTTTTGCTTCTTTTGCAGTTGTGGCTCATCAAAAGCTTCCTCTGATTTATGTAAGTAGTAAAACATTTCGTTTGTTAGTATGCATTCTAATGTGGGGGAGGATGGTTACTGTGGTGGGATGAACTGTGGCTGTAGTGTCAGCGGCATGGATGGGAACGGGAAGCTGGGAGGTCATGTGGGCAATGATGTGTGTGGCCTAAATAGAGGAAGTTGGCTGCTTTGTAGGAAAATAAATGTAGTACACATAATTACCACCACTTTCTAAAATAGGTTTGAACTAGTATTGTAGATGGTCAATTCTTCTGAGCATGCAATGCGCACTTGGTATGGAGCTCTTTCCTTTCATTGGAACCGTCACCATTTGTGTCATCCAAGTCCAGCAGTGGTGCCAGTGAGCCCAGCCAGGGTCCCCATCCTTTCGCAGTGGGCAAAGCTGCAACGCAGGCCTGCCAGAGGGCCAGAACAGTCGGGGGTGATGTCGCTGGCCTTGGACGTCCGTCTCCCATGGAGGTCTTTCGTCACCCAAGTTCAGCAGTGGTTGCAGGGTGCCATGGCAGGGTCCCCATCCCTTCCTGGAGGGGAAAGCTGTAGCGCTGGCCAGCCAGAGATCTAGGATGGTCGGGGTTGATGTGTGTGACCTTGGCCGCCTCTCTGCCTTTTAGTTCGAGCCGCCCCAAGTTCACCAGTGGTCCTGGAGCTTTGGCATAAGCTCTCACAATGAAACTGTCCAGAATTGTGTCCATTTGTGATGATTGGCGCACATTCTGTCAGGGTGCCTATATTCAGAGAGCATGCAATGAACACTTGCTGTGGAGTTCATTTCCTCTGTCAGAATAGTCACACTGCCAAAGTATCACAGTGCAGTACGTGGAAGTCACCTTACCACTTTGCAGTAAAATCGGTGGGCCACAGGAATAGAAACCTTCACTGATTGCAATTGTGCCAGCACAAGTGTGCCATTGGCACAAGGTGGCATAGTGTGTCCTTCACCTCTTTCCCAGAAAATGATGTGGCAATTACGTAGTGCTCTACTGTTCTCTCACATGTGAAGTACATGAGAGATTGGGGGAAGTTTGCGCCTGGGACTGTTTCAAGACACATGTTTTGAAGCAATAGTTGTGCTAATTGATAAACTGCATATCAGGCCATATTCCCCCTGACCTTATAGTGGTGCACCTGGGGGGAAATGATTTGGCATCTATGGGACGGAAAGAGGTACAGGAGCTACAGATGGAGGAACTGCAATGGATATCACAGAGGTTTCCAAACAGTGTGGTGGCCTTGTCCCAGATGATTCTTAGGAGGGATTGGAGAACTCCAAGGAAGGAAAGGGCCATCAACGCCTCGGTGAGGAAACTGAATGGGGAGCTGGCAGGACTGACAAATGGCACTCATAGAATTCGGACAATTCACCATGGCTTCATCAAAGGTGAACTGATGTTTCACTGAGACGGGGTGCATCTTTCAAAAAGAGGCATGGATATTTTCATTGTCGACAAATTGACATTTGCCCAGACGCTATGTTGCTGGGGGGGAGCCCAGTAACTGATGAACTTACTGCATTGTGTGGCATGATAATAAAATTGTGAGTAAATATGTTGACAGTGAGACTCTTGCTTCCTAGCAATTGATTAGTGTTCATGGCATGCCAATGCATTCAATATGTTAGTGCTGCTTATTTCTTTGCAAACCATCACAACTTCCAGCAGCCTAATTCAACTTTCTGGCCCTTGCAGTAGATCCGTCCTTGTGGCCTTCACCTTCCAACACAGAACCCTATGTGAATGAGCAGAGGGTTTTGTGGAAAGTGTATGCAAACAAAGGGGGGTCTGGGAATCTCTCTACCAGCACGAACACAGCCCAATGACCTGTTCTTGGGTGAATAACCCCTGGGAGAGACTCTACCAAGTCTTTAGCTCACTGCCCTTTTCACAGAGAAGAAATTTCCCCGCATATCAGCTTTTGTCCTGCCCAGGGGCAGTCCAGCGCCGAAATGCTAGGCAATTCTCCTCTGAACAAGAGTACCATCAGTAACCCCATACACGTGTTTCAGCCTTGTTGGGCATCATCAGTGAGGTGAAACTGTTGCCTCTCTAAGAACAGTGAGCAAGGGGTCCACGTCTGGATTGCCCTGTTAACTTAGGGTGAAACCCAAAGTTAATGTATGCAAACAAAGGGGGGTCTGGGAATCTCTCTACCAGCACGAACACAGCCCAATGACCTGTTCTTGGGTGAATAACCCCTGGGAGAGACTCTACCAAGTCTTTAGCTCACTGCCCTTTTCACAGAGAAGAAATTTCCCCGCATATCAGCCTTTGTCCTGCCCAGGGGCAGTCTAGCGCCGAAATGCTAGGCAATTCTCCTCTGAACAAGAGTACCATCAGTAACCCCATACACGTGTTTCAGCCTTGTTGGGCATCATCAGTGAGATGAAACTGTTGCCTCTCTAAGAACAGTGAGCAAGGGGTCCACGTCTGGATTGCCCTGTTAATTTAGGGTGAAACCCAAAGTTAATGTATGCAAACAAAGGGGGGGGTCTGGGAATCTCTCTACCAGTGGAAAGTGTGCCAGCAATTTGCTGGAAGGGCCTGCCATGTACTTTCCTTATCTTCACTGTCTGCGTCTTGATTGTCTGTGCCTTTTCAACTCACCCATTCACTAATATGTTAGGTGGTTGCTTCTCACCTTCCTTTCCCATCCACAGCACCCAATGAAGGAGGGGAAGGTGCAACGCATGTTGGCTGTCTCTGAATTGGTACTGTGGGTTCAAACCTCACCCCCACACTTGTATTTGTGTAATGTATAGCGGAAGAGGACATCTTTCTTAGATTTTTATGTTGTCTTTTGTTGTAGGTGCAGGTGTATTGTAGCTGTCTACCCACTTGTAAAAAAGCAGTGAGCTGGTCTTTAGCATTTCACGTGAGTGTTTGCAAAATAGTACTCTGTTTTTTGTAGTGTGGTGAGAGTACATCATATTGCAGAGGGCTGCTACAGTTTGTGAGCAGAGTCTGGACATTTTGGCGTACATGTGTGGTGTGGCATTGAATACCACTTACTCTACTAGGTTCCATACTTTGAGAAGCACACATACTTATTGTTTCAGTCTTTATCTGTTCTTTGGGCAGTGAAGGGTTCCATAGCGACAGTAGTCAAGGCTTCTCGCCGAACAAGGTCTGGTGCAGCGGCTTTCGCTGCAGTGATGGAGTCTGGCTCGGAGCAAGGCACAGAGCCGGATGTGCAATCTGAACCAGATATGCTTCTGAGGGTGAGGAGGAAGGTGATTGGGAAGAGTTTTTTCGACGGATGCTAGTTCCTCCTCCTCTTCTGCATCATCTGATGATGAAGAGAATGAAAGAGTAGATGCATCCTTTCCCACACTTCCCACATGCAGGGGACCTGTAAGGGTGAGAGGACATGCAGGACGTGCAAGGAATGTGCCAGATCTTGACATGGCTGATGTATCGCAGTGAGTGCCTCCAGTAATGGCTCAGCCTCTTGTGCCCCCTTTCACTGGTATATCAGGGTGCACAATGAATACATATGGGTTTCAGCATATTGACTTTTTCAACCTTTTTGTTGATGATGGGTTCATTGCAGATGTCGTTCAGCAAACCAATTTGTACACTGCATAGTTGTTGAGGTCACGGGGTCCCACTCTCAAACCACATACGAGAGCACAATCATGGGTTCCAACGACCAATGTTGAGATGAAAAAATTGTGGGGTCTCATTCTGCTCATGGGAATATCACTGAAGCCGTCTATCTCAATGTACTGGTCTACTGAAGCAGTATTTTCAACACCTTTATTTCCAGCAACAATGAGTAGAAATTGCTGTCAAGCACTGCTACGTATGTTGCATTTCAATGACAACTCGGCAGCCTTACCCAGAACTGACCCAAATTGTGATAGGCTATTCAAACTGCAGCCATTTCTGAAGCACTTTACTCAGTGATTTGCAGAGGTGTATGTTCCTAGCCAGAACATGTCCATTGATGATTCATTGATGTCGTACAAAGGTCGGCTAGTGTTCCAGCAGTACCTTCCGAGCAAAAGAAAGCACGATACAGGATCAAGTTGTGCATGTTGTGTGAAAGTACCACTGGGTATGCCTACAGCATGAGAGTCTACACTGGAAAAAACTCTAGCCTAAACCTTCTGGGCTGCCCAGCCCATTAGGTTCAAGTGAGAAGATTGTTTGGGATCTTCTCACACCATTGCTTCACAAGGGTCACCATTTTTATGTGGACAATTTCTACAAAGGAATTCCACTCTTCAAGGAATTGTACAATGTGGGCACACTGGCATGCGGTACAATCCGCAGTAACCGCAAAGTCTTCCCCAGACAACTTGTGTGTAAGAAATTGGTCAAGGGAGAATATATGGCATTGCGGCGGGATGAACTGATGGCAGTAAAATTCGGCAACAAAAGGGATGTGCACATGCTAAGTACTATTCATGATGAAAATACTTCACTAATCAGAGTGTGCGGGCAGGCTCAGCAAGTGTGGAAGCCCTACTGCATTCTGGACTACAAGTACATGGGTGGAGTAGATAAACCAAGTGCTTTGGCCATACCATGCTCAACGCAAGTCGCGCATGTGGTACACAAAGTTGGCCATAAACATTATGCATGTAGCTACGCACAAACTTATGTGGTGTACCGTTCAGCTGCTCCACAAAACAACCTTGCGTTTCTGAACTTTGAAAAAGAAGTTGTTCAATCTCTGACTATGGGCCATGTACAAATTCCTGTAACGGTACATCTGCTCCACTGCAGGAACCAGTGCCGGTCTCCCCCCAAGATGGCGCTGGGTGCTTCTGGTGACACTCTAGTGATGCATTCACAGCCTGTCCAGCAGGCCATGCCCCCGACTTCGGATAAGGGATTTATGGTCTGGATCCCAACGCAGCTTTGCGTTGCTTCTCTTCGTTGTGTTTGATCATGCATAGTAAGTCCTTTGTTGTACGCTAGCACATAGAGATTCTACACTTTCTTCTACACCTGGCATATTCATTTCCGCATTTCCGATCCTTTCCCTTGTTTGTATACAGCCTCTGTCTTTTCGATCATTCACGGCTGCAGCCAGTATGGTCCGCGCTCAAACAGCATATCCATCTTCGCCGGCAGACAGCTTACCCAGGTGCCACGGGTAGGTCTAGGCTCTGTAGGGTTATTTGCACAAGGGAACGGATGTTATTACATTCCATAACAGTTATTATTTCTTTAGACCTGGTTCATTAGGTCACTTCCTTTACCTGGGACTCCATTTCCCAGAAAGCACCAGCAGCGACCTCTGTCTATACCTCTGAAGAGTTTACACGCCGCTGACAATGGTATGTAAACAGATCACAAGCGGGGAAGGGTTTTGGGGAAGTCTTTTCATTTCGTTAGTACTCTCTCTATGTCTCTGTATACCTTTTTATCTGTTCCTCATTCTTTACATTCACGTTAAGGGCACCTTTGATTCAAGCAGTACCCAACTAAGCAACACCTTGCTTCTACTAAGAAGCCAACATGTGCTCATTAATCGGGTGAAGCTCACCCTATCAATCTTAAATTGGAGGTTTGGGGTTGGAAGTACTTAGACTCCCGTTTACTCTTGCAGCTGGAAATCAGTTAGACAGCGATAAGGCACTGCTCCAGGGTCACCAACCCTCTCTGATGTACCAACCGGACTCATCGCTCTCTAGCAAGCCCAGTCAAGGGTTTTCTTCCCCACAAGGGTTTCCCTGGGAACCTCTCTCTGCTTCAGTCACTTACAGGAGCGCAGAGAGGAGACCAGGTGAATTCTCCTAATGTCTAGCTATCGCTTCTAGATCAGGTTAGTGGCTCTCATCATTTCGACTGCTGGCAAATTGTTGTACCATCTATTTCTATCTAGAAAGCCAGTCCTGGCATAACAAATAGCAACGCCCAAATTTCTGCACAGTTCAGTTTGCCTTCAAAGGGGCTTATTTTCATACAGATAGGGACCGGGTAGGATACATGGGGCCTCATTACGAGGAGGGTGGTAAGGGGTTAACAGCGTCGGTAAAGGTGCCGGAGCCGTTAACCCCTTACCGCCCTATTACGAGGTCTGCTTGGACCCGCTAAGGATGCCTGGTTTTACCAGGTGTCCTTAGCGGGTCCCCTGAGTGGACCAGGATGCTAACAACGGGCCCGTCATTAACAGGCCCATTGTTAGCATCATCCCCATTCCCATTGAGCCCTATGGGGGAATCACATGGGAATGGGGATGTACTGGGGTCGGCTTCCCTGAATGGGGAAATACCGGGCCCTCCAAGGTCAGAATGGCCTGGTAATTCTCCATTCAGGGAACCTGGACCCGGTACCAGGAATGGGGGTAGCCATGCGGCAAATAGCGGCATGGCTACCTCCATTCTCGTAATGAGGCCCATGATCTCCAAAATGTCCTGACCGGCCCTCTCATGCGCTACACCCTTGGTCACATCAAATAACCCCATCCTTGACTCACATCAAGCAGTCTGTAAAAGCGTAAGAACAATGTTTGGTAGACTGGATCTTACAGTGGATTCTCATGAACATCTTTTGGACCTGAAACAAGGGAACCAAGATGTTCTCACGTACAAAACCCGATTTAAGCAGATGGCCAGTGAAACTGCTTGGTCAGCTGATGCCATAATGACAATCTTTAGGAGAGGACTTTCCGAGGACCTGAGGACGAGGTTTCTCGGGTACCTCGTCCTTCTAATCTATCAGAGTTCATTGCTCTTGTAATGAATTGGGCTACAGAATGCAGGAAAGAAATGTTGAAAAAAGGAAGTGGAGAACTCGTAAACCTTCTCTCGATACTACATCAACCGCAGGCGGAGCTACAGATGAGCCTATGCAGTTAGGGTCCGCCCGTGGGCCTTTGTCCCCAGAAGAACGCACTAGGAGAAGGACTTTAAGTCTTTGTGTGTATTGCGGGGCAAACACACACAGAGTTAAAGAATGCCCCATCGATCCCCAATGGAGGTCGGGAAACGCCAGTTCCCCACTGTGAGGGGAACCATGGTTCCGGAATCCACTCAGGTAGAAGGTTCCTCAAAGATTCTGCAATTTCTGTTGGGCACCAACTCTTCTGACACGACTATGTTGGTACTCTTGATTTCTTTTGCTATTGGTAACACGCACATACAAAACATTCCAGCACTTGTCGATAGCGGGGTGGCAGGGAACTTCATAGATGATCAATAGGCCTGCTCACATGGGATTCCCCGGAACACAAAGTCTATCTCAATTCCTGTTGAAAGCGTAGATGGAAGCCCACTGGTTTCGGGTCCCATACGAGACCAGACTGGTCCATTAGGAATGAAAATCGGCTCACATCGAGAGACCGTGATACTGGGCACAATCAAAGATGCTCACTACCCTGTTATACTCGGGTTGCCCTGGTTAAGGGTACACAACACTTTTATCAACTGGTCCACAGGGTCATTCTTCTTAGGACCTGAGTACTGTCTAAAGCATTGCATAAGAGCCAGCAGTGGAGAAGAAATACCTGCATCCAGGTAAGCTTCAAGCCCTACAGTGATTACCACGCTTAATTCGATAACCAAACTACCCAAGCCTTATCAGCAGTTTCGGGAGGTATTCTCCAACTCTGAACACACAGAGTTACCACCCCATAGATGAGACGATTGTGCGATTGATCTCGTCCCAGACCAGCCACTGCCGTTTGGACAGATGTACATTCTGTCAGCTAAGGAGAAGGAAGTACATAAGGACTATCTACAGACCAACCTAAAGAACGGTCTAATCTCTGAGTCAATATCTCCAGCAGCGGCACTACTTTTTTTCGTGCCTAAGAGAAACACTTCAGAGCTTCGTCCGTGCATCAATTTTCGCGGGTTCAATAAGATCACTATCCCCGACCGTTACCCTATGACTCTTATGCCGGATATTCTGGAAGCTGTTAACGGGGCTAGTATTTACACCAAGCTGGATCTTTGTGGGGCGTACTACTTGATCAGAATAAGACAAGGCGACGAGTGGAAGACTGCCTTCCGCACCCCTTTTGATCACTACCAATATAGGGTCGTGCGTTTGGTCTGTCGAAGACTTCTGCTGTTTTTCAGCGTTTTATGGACCATCTATTTGCTGACATTTTGTTGCATTATGTCATAGTATACCTTCATGACATCTTGATCAATTCTTATTCATCCCAAGAACATGTCCAGCATGTTAGAGAGGTTCTTCGTCGATTACAACAGAACCATCTATTCTGCAAACTGGAAAAATGTGTTTTTGATCAACCAAGGGCGGTCTATCTACAGTATGTGTTGTCTCCCGACAGTATAGCCATGGGCCAGAGAAGATTGCAGCAGTCCTGGATTGGCCTACCCCTTTGTCCGTAAATGACTTCCAACGCTTCATAGGTTTCACACATTTCTATCGCCGCTTCATTCCACATCTCTCCACACTTACCCAACCCATGACGTCACTGTTGATAAAAGGGGTTCTTTTTCATTGGTCATCAGATACCCAGCAGGCCTTCGAAAGACTTAAGAGACTGTTTACTAGCACTCCGATTTTCATCACTCCTGACCAGAATTGCAATTTCATCATAGAATCAGAAGCATCCTAACACGCGTTAGGGGTGATTCTCTTACAATCGGACGACCAAGGTCAGGAACGCCCAGTTGCATACCTTTCTAAGACACTCTCCCCAGCAGAGATGAATTACACCTTCCTGGAAAAGGAACTTTTAGCCATTAAAAAGGCCTTTGAGGAGTGGCGCCACCTATTACTGGGAGCCAAGTTCCCGATTGAAGTAAGAACTGACCATCACAATCTTCTAGCCCTACAATGTGCCCAAACGCATAATAGCAGACAGGCTCTCTGGGCTCATTTTTTCTCTCCATAAACAATCACCTTCTCGTTTATCCCGGGATGAACCAATTTGCAGGTGGATGCACTATCAAGAAAAGATCAGGCGACCAACACTCAGTTTCGGTCCGAGCCCATGTTTCCAAAGACCATGGTTGTTCAGGTGGTCTCTGATCTCTTGTCCAGGATAAAGAAGCAGTCAGCTCATCTAGAAACCCAACAAGCCTCTCTTCTCAAACACCATCAGCTGGCAAAAGGAGGTGGATGTTTGTTCCAGGGACAAAGAGTGTACATTCTTACCAGCAGTTTGTAAACAGAAATACTCCATTTGTGCCATGACTGACACACAGCAGGACATTGGGGCCTAGCAAACACCCAGGATTTGGCTCATAGACATTTCTGGTGGCCTTCAATGGACAAAGACATCCAGGAATACATCACCTCAGGTACCGTCTGCCTTCAGTCCAAGACACCACGTACGTCTCCTATTGGCAAATTGGTTAAGATGCCGATCCCCCCTAAACCTTTGCAAATCATATCCACTAATTTTATCAAGGACTTACCACCAGCAAGGGGTTGTTCTGTCATCATGGTTACTATTGATTCGTTTACCAAACTGGCACATTTCATTTCATTACCAAAGATTCCTGCAGCAGCACAGATGGCACAGGTTTTCATAGAGCAGATCTTATCTCTCCACGGTCTACCCGAGGTCATCATATCGGACCGGGGATCACAATATATCTCACGTTAGTGGAAGCAAATGTGCTCTCTTTTTGCTATCTCTTACGCCCTCAGTTTTTGGATACCACCCACAATCTAATGGTCAGACTGAGCGTTTGATCAAACACTCGAGAGCTACCTTCGCTGCCATACATCGGCAGCCCAGGACCAATGGAAGGATCTATTGCCCATAGCTGAATATGCCTATAACATCTCCTATCACTCCTCCATCAAATCTAGTCCCTTCTTCTGCACCGATGGTTATCACCCATCATCTTACCCTACTTTGGCTCCTCCAGCAACACAATTCCTTGATATTGACACGCTAATTTAAAACATCCAACAAGGCCATAAAACAGCCTGTGTCGCCCTACAAAAGGGGCAAGAGAGACGTAAGCATTTCGCCGACCGGCACCGGATGCCAGCACCAAAAATCAGGAAGGATAGGGGACCACGTATGGCTAGCCTCTCGGTTCTTTCCATTTGGTCCCAGTTAAACTATCACCTAGATATTTCTGACCTTTCCGAGTTCTATGCCAGATAGGTTCGTAAGCCTTCCGACTCCGTCTCCCGGATTCATGGTCCTGCATGCATCCGGTGTTCCATATCTCTCAACTAAAACCAGACGTACATAACCGATTCCATCCCAAAGTTACAGCACAACTCCCTCCAGTTCTCACACCTTCTGGACCAGAATATGAGGTTGAGGAGATATGTGATTCACGTTACCACAGGGGAACACTTCAATATCTCGTCAACTGGAAAGCATACTCGCCTGCAGAGCGTACCTGGGAACCCACTACAGCAGTCCACGCACCACGTCTGGTCCGCTCCTTGCACCGCCATCACCCGGGCAAGCAAGGGGTGTGTCCCTCTAGAAGGGCCAGGATGGTCCGCGCTCACACAGCATATCCATCTTCACCGGCAGACAGCTTGCCCAGATCCCACGGGTAAGGTCTAGGCTCTGTAGGGTTACTTGCACATGGGAACGAGGGTTATTACATTCCATAACAGTTATTAATTCTTTAGACCTAGGTCATTAGGTTGCTTCCTTTTCCCGGGACTCCATTTCCCAGAAAGCACTGGCAGTGACCTCCGTCTCTTCCTCCCAAGGGTTTACATGCTGCTGACAATGGTATTTAAACAGATCACAAGCATGGAAGGGTTTTGGGGAAGTCTTTTCATTTCGTTACTATGCTCTCTCTGTATCTGTATACCTTTTTATCTGTTCCTCCTTCTTTACCTTCACGTTAAGGGCACCTTTGATTCAAGCAGTACCCAACAAAGCAACACCTCTGCTTCTACTATGAAGCCAACATGTGCTCATTAATCGGGTAAGGTTTGCCCAATCAATCTTAAATAGGAGGTTTGGGGTTGGAAGTACTTAGACTCCTGTTTACTCTTGCAGCTGGAAATCAGCTACATGGCGATAAGGCACTGCTCCAGGGTCATCAATCCTCTCCGAAGGACCAACCGGACTCAGTGTCCAGTCAAAGGATCTAAAACAAAAGGATCAAATGCCTTTTGTTCGACACCAAAAGGACCGAAAAAAAAGGGTTGAATGCTTTTTTATTTATTTATTTATATATTTTTTATTTTGGTATGCATAAAAAAAAATGTTAAAAAGAAAACGGGGGGGAATCCCCCCCTAAAAAATAAAACAAAATAAATAATTTACCCTTTTTTGCAGTCCTTTTGGTTTCGTAAAAAGGGCATTCGATCCTTTTTTTTCAATACTTTCACCTACAACCACTGGACTCATCACTCTCTAGCAGCCCAGTCAATGGTTTTCTTCTCCACAAGAGTTTCTCTGGGAACCTCTCTCTGCTTCAGTCACTTACAGGAGTGCAGAGAGGCGACCAGATGAATTTTCCTAATGTCTAGCTGTCACTTCTGGATCAGGTTAGTGGCTCTCATCATTTCGACTGCTGGCAAATTGTTGTACCATCTATTTCTATCTAGAAAGCCAGTCCTGGCATAACAATTCCCTCCTTTCCAGAGGTAGAAGATGTGGCCAGTTTGCAAGATCGAGACTTTGCTGATAATGTTCCTGCAACAGCCATGAAGAAACAACCTTAACGAAAATGTAAGGTGTGTACAAAACAAGGAATGAGGAGGGATACTCAGGTGTACTTTCCCGAATGCCCTTCCAAGCCAGCCCTCTGCCTACAGCCTTTTTCCTTTTGTATCATACAAAGGAAAAGTATTGGGAGATTGACTGATTTCCGGGAATGCCCATCATTCCTTGAAAGGGATCTATAGACTCTGAATTGTCCATGCCTACAAAGGAACAGCACTCCTGCTCTCTGCACTGGAGCTGTACCTTCAATAAAAATGCAACAGCATTTCAACTCACTTCACTATATTTAGCGTGCCTTAACAAGCATTGCTAGTCCTGCTCCCTCCACTTGAAGCCTGCCTTGGAAAGGCACACCACTCCGGTCCCTTTCACTTGAGGCCAGCCTTAGAAGGAAAGGTCACTCTAGCTCCCTCTGCGCGAGGTGTGGCTTGCAAAGGAACGCAATTTTGGCTCCTTTGACTTGAGGCGTATCTTGGAAATGAATGCCACTCCAACTCCCTCCACTTGAGGCATCCCTTAGAGAAGAAGGGAACACCACTCTGGGTCACACCCCTTTGGGGTGTCGTGGCAAGGCATGCTAGTGCAGCTTGCTCCACTTCAGGCCTGCCTTAGAAAAAAACATTAGTGAAGCTCACTCCGCTTCAGGCGTACATTGAAAGGAACGGAATTCCAGCTCCTTCCACCTGAGGCTTACCGTACAAAAAAAATGTCTGTCCCGCTCCCTGTACTGGAGGGGTGCATTGGAGAATACGGGAACACCATTCTGGTTCCCTCCACTCAAGGGGTGTCTTTCGAAAACAGTACATGCCACTTTGGCTCCCTCCCTTGAGGTCTAAGTGTCATGAAAGTGGTACTTGGACAACATCTATATGGCGGTGGTGTCTTGCGTACCTCGTGCCACCCTGCCTTCTTTATTGTTTTACCTCAACTAATGTTATGTGTGGTGTAACTGAAATTTCTTCTGTAGGAATGACTTGGATACGATTGGTGTGTGAGTGAGGTAAAGCTACATAGTACATGCAGATGTAATTTCTGTGAATGCACTTTCCCATCACTGCAGAAATTATTAGAATGTTAGAGGGTGTGTGTTGAGTGTGGGTAAGGATGCACATATGAATCTTTCAACATGAACGGTGAATGCAGGCACACTTGCTATGGACGTACGCGAAGGTGGTGTGAAAGCCAGTGCCTGTAGGCCAGGTAGCTAAGTGTGCCAATGTGCACTTGCTATCAGTGTGCAGATACGATTTGAGCCACATGCCATTTGAATGCAAACACAGTTGATATGCAAGTACTGGAAAATGGTGTGAAAGATATTGCCTGGAGACATGGTTGCAATGTGTGCACATTTCCAATTGCTGTGAGTGTGCAGATACGGTTGGTGGAACAGGCCATTTGAATGCAGACACAGTTGATAGGCAATTGCTGGAAAATTATGTGAAAGATATTGCCTGGAGACACGGTTGCATTGTCAGCAGATGGCCACTTGCTGTGAGTGTGCAGATACGATAGGTGGCACATGACATATGAATGTAGACACAGTTGATATGGAAGTGCTGGAAAATGATGTGTAAGATATTGCTAGAGACACGGTTGCATTGTGAGAAGATGTCCACATACTATAAGTGTGCAGATACGCTTGCTGTGGCGCAAGTGATTTGGTAGAGGTGGAACTGCTGAAATGGATGTCTACTGACTGCAGACACGAAAGGTGTATGAATGGCCAGTGAAACACTGGGTGCCTTGACATGGTTTCACTGCTCACAATGAGGTTCCTCCTTGTGCTAAACAAGGAGGTTCCTTCTTATGCTAAACCCCACCTTGCCTGTCTGAATGCATTGTGACTTGCATGTATGAGAAGTGTGAGCAAAGGTGCATGTGAATGGGCTTACTGACAGAACTTTACTCTTTACTGAGAGCACTAAAGAGCACTTAATGCAAAAATGATTTACCCATTCTCACCCAGGTGACAACACCCAAGCGTACGAGGTCTGCCTCTCACTGTGACACCTGGGGAGAACGTGGGAAGGTAAGACATGTGTTGGATTCAGTGGGTGATTAGTGCAGGTCAGACCTCTGTGGATTCAGTGGGTGAGCAGAGTGAAAAGTGTGAAAATTGTGTTTTTTTGCCACATTTTGGAATTTGCTGGGGGTTGTGGGTAATAAATTCTGGGCCGGTTCGCGCAAGTCAGGCCTCTGTGGATTTCCATGGGTGTCTTCCTTTGGGAAATGCATGGGGTTCCCTGTTTTCCTTGGTGGCTTCAACACCTTAGGCCCAAATCTGAAGGTTGTCCATATGAGAAAAACTTCTGAAAATTTGCTCTGCCGAAAGACCTGGGGTTACCCGTGTTTTAACCTTTTCCCTTCGCGCCCAGGTAGGTGCACCCACACGTGTGAGGGACCTTTGTTGTCGGGACACCTGTGGGAACGCGGGAAGGAAGGCCATGTGTTGTTGGCGGCGTGTTTCGGTGGGTGAGCAGAGTGAAATGTCGGGCTGATTTGTGCTGTCAAGCCTCTATGAATTCCCACGGGTGTCCTCCTTTCGGAAATGCATGGAGTTCCCTGTTTTCCTTGGTGGCTTCGACACTCTAGGCCCAAATCTGTAGGTTGTCCACATGAGCAAAACTTCTGAAAATCTGTTCTGCAGAAAGACTTGGGGTTACCCGTGTTTTAGCCTTTTCCCTTTGCGCCCAGGTAGGTGCACCCACACATGTAAGGTGCCGTTTTTGTAGAGACACCTGTAGGAACGCGGGAAAGTAGGCCATGTGTTGTTGGGAGTTTGTTTCGCTAGGTGAGCAGAATGAAATGTGTGACAATTGTGGTTTTTTTGCCACATTTTGGAAGTTGCCGGGGGTTGTGATTAATACATTCTGGGCCGATTCACGCAAGTCAGGCCTCTGTGGAATCCCACTGGTGTGCTCTTTTCAGAAATGCATGGTGTTCCCTGTTTCCCTTGGTGGCTTCAACACCCTAGGCCCAAATCTGTAGGTTGTCCACATGAGCGAAATTCCTGAAAATCTGCTCTGCCAAAAGACTCATGGTTACCCGTGTTTTAGCCTTTTCCCTTTGTGCCCAGGTAGGTGCACCCACACATGTGAGGTACCGTTTTCGTCTGGACACCTCTGGGAATGCGGAAAAGTAGGCCATGTGTTGTTGGCCACGTGTTTCGGTGGGTGAGCAGAGTGGAATGTTCTAAAATTGTGTTTTTTTCGCCATATTTTGGAAATTGCCGGGGTTGTGTGTAATACATTCTGGGTCAATTCCCGGAAGTCAGACCTCTGTGGATTCCCACAGGTGTCCTCTTTTTGGAAATGCATGGGATTCTCTGTTTTCCATGGTGGCTTCGACACCCAAGGCCCAAATCTGTAGATTGTCCACATGAGCGAAATTCCTGGAAATCTGCTCTGCCGAAAGACTTGTGGTTACCCGTGTTTTAGCCTTTCCCTTAGTGCCCAGGTAGGTTCACCCACACATGTGAGGTATCGTTTCCATCGGGACACCTGTGGGAACGCTGGAAAGTAGGCCATGTGTTGTTGGGAGCGTGGTTCGCTGGGTGAGCAGAATGAAATGTGTGAAAATTGTGGGGTTTTTTGCCACATTTCGGAAGTTGCCGAGGTTGTGATTAATACATTCTGGGCCGATTCACACAAGTCAGGCCTCTGTGGATTCCCACTGGTGTCCTCTTTTCGGAAATGCATGGTGTTCCCTGTTTTCCTTGGTGGCTTCAACACCCTAGGCCCAAATCTGTAGGTTGTCCACATGAGCGAAATTCCTGAAAATCTGCTCTGCCAAAAGACTCAGGGTTACCCGTGTTTTAGCCTTTTCCCTTTGCACCCAGGTAGGTGCACCCACAGATGTGAGGTACCATTTTCGTCGGAACACCTGTGAAAACGCGAGAAGGTATGACATTTGTTGTGTTTGCATGGTTTTCATAAAGTTTCGACCCATTTGCTGTTGCCCTTTGTCACACAACCCTTTCATTTCCCAAATGTGACCTACATTTAGTCGCTGCTTTAGGCACTATACAATTTTGTAACCTGCACAAGTCACCTACCCTTCAAAAGGTCTGCCTGTGCTCTTTCAAAAAATGTATGCTTGCCCTTCCTCACCACATTTATTTTCCTTATTTACACTACTAAGTAAGTCTGTTTAGGCTATACGCATAAAACTCCTTAGTTGTTCCCTGACCTGCGCAAATCACCCCTTCCTAAACTTGGAATTTTGTCTACTTTTCAGAAATGTATGATTTACTGTCCTCCCATTCAGCTTTCCTACCCCTTTCTTCCATTCCGTCCACGAATGTCTTAATGGAAAAAAAGGCCAAAATCGCTTAGCTCTCACAAAACGGTTCGTAACCGTATTAAAATATGTTTCCTTGGTTTCCACTGAACCTGTTATTGAAAGGCTGGGAAATGGGGAATACAGCACAGCAAAACATTTGTTCCTAGCACTTACAGGGAAAAGACTACAGGCTTCTTTGTACATCATTTTATTGGCATTTTCTGAAAAAACCCAATATCTTCTCCCTTTTTGGTTATTTCCTCTCACCCCTCTACAGCAAACTAGGATTCCTTGGTGGTGTTATGACCACTTACATGTGGGAAAAAAGGGGCCATATTTGGCCGAGACACCTCATGTAACAAAATAATTACAAGGCATTGATTGGCGACATACCAAAATCACCAAAAAAGGCCTTGGCACTGGCACTTAAAGGGTTAAAGAAGTCCTCACATAGGAGCAGAACATCTAGGTCTGCTAGTCTAGTCTGAATTTCAGTGCCTGGGATTTTGGGCAAATCAGCAGCCTTACATATCCACACTGGCATACTCTCTTGTTCTCCTGCTTGTGCCATTTTTCCCAGTAATCCAAATCGTTGTAAACAGTGATATGCCCAAAGTAGTGGGATTGTCTCACAGAAGTGCACTGCTCTTCCTCTAGCTGCTATCAAGTCTAGGCAATGACCTTTAGTGTGCGATATTGCTTTTGTCATCGTCTCCACGCTATGATTATCCAAAAGCTCGGCCAACGCAGCTGAGTTTGGATGTGCATTATTTCAAGCCAAATATTCCAGTCCCCTACACAAAGGAGTTCCTTATATTTACTCCCGGTTAGGGTGAGGCATGTATCTAGCTTTTCCCAAAAATGTACTAAAGACCCAGGAGGTTTATACCCTAAGAGTACCTTTAACGTCCTAGTGTGAGACAGTGAATCACAAAATCCCCAATCTGTGTGTCATCACCCCAATCCAACATCTCCAAATGTGAAATGTTAAGGGAGGAATGATAAACTATGGCAATGCCCCTCCTCTGCTACCGACTCTGTTGATTGTTTGAATGGTATATTTCTCCGGCACCAGTTTATGAAAAATAGACTGAGACCCTTCAGTAAACCTTGTTTCTGTCAAAAGGAGGAGCTCAAGATCGTACTCCTGGATCAATTCCCCCACCTCCATCACATGTGCCACTGCCGAATGGGCATTCACTGATGCCGCCTTTATTACAATGGCCTCCTCCTCCCTTGACTCTCCTCCCCGCACCAACTGCATTTCTTTATCCAAACCATACAATCGTATTTTATTAAGACTTCTCAGATTTAGACTACCAGTCTCATTGTTCAGCTCTCTCAGCAGTAGAGCTGTGTATCTCCATTTAGCCTTCTCCTTGCCTTCCCGGAGATCTTACCTGGTTTGCAACTGCTTGGTACAGAATACTCAACCACCAGCGTTTTCCGCCGGCTTTCAGGCCGCAAACAGGCCCAAACAGGCTTTGCATCAGAGCTGTGCACATCTAGCAAATGTTTGTGGTTCAAAAAAACGGTGTCAGGATGTGAGTCAGCCAAAGGTGCAGAAGGAGGAGAGAAAGTAGCAACCAACTCCTCAATTGACACATGCTTCATGGGTCAGATGACAGAGAAGGTAGGTGGCAGTGCTGGAGTCAGCTTGGCCTGAGGGGTAGGGAGATAGAGGTGGGAGTAAAGGAGAAAGTGAAGCTACACAAACTTGACAGTTAATTGCAGATAGACACAAAACAAATGCTAATTACTCACGTAGAATAGAGGACGCACAAACACATATATCCTCTGATAAGCGGAAACAGCAAGATGCCAAGAATATGTACAACTAGCTTGCACATGCTTACATTGGGACTAACATGGATGGCCATAACAACCAAGATGGAAGCCACAGGTGCATTGAAGTGAATGGTGAAAGTCTGACAGATTGATCCAGTTAACGCAGACAGACAGGGCTTCCAGCGCAGACACAATGCACATCCTCGCCAAAGATGAGCAAAGACGGAAAAATTCCAGTTAGGCATGTCAATAAAGCACCTGCGAGGGATACAGCATAAAATCCTCATAATTTGCTCCATTTTTTGGTCCCTACACACGTGACCTGAAAGTACTGGAGAGAGCCTGTTCATTTGAGGTGGATGGGAAAGCTGTTCCCATCGAACCAGAGGTGGAAAAGATGCAACTGTTATACAGTTTCAAATCTGAATGTTCTGTCTCAGGACTCAGGCTATCAGAGATGGCAACACGCATCACCTTCGGGATCGTTCCCAACCTTGCAGCGTTTTACTTGGCCTGGTAGCTGTCCAAGGACCCAAGTCTGAAAAGACCTGTTCCCCCCAATCCCTGACTGCCTTTCACATTAAGCACAATATGTTGTGTGAGCCAATTGCCTTTAGGGTAACCTGCAACTTTGTATTTCTGACACTTAGAGATGGTCCTAGGAGGAGCCACCGGACATTGCGATCCAATAACCACACTAACCCCTATAGATTACATTTTTACTTTTCCTCATCTAACCCTTACCCAATATTTTTTTGGGGATGCACCTTGATTTTGTGACATCACAAGCAGTTAAACTGGTGTGACACACATCTGGAGGATGAGAACTGTGGGGACGATATGCTGTTCTAGTGTGATCACTGTCATGTTGATTGATAATAAAGACAATCAACCTTGCCCTATGGTTGAGTCTTACGTTCTTGCGACTGGGATTTTGATGGGGCCCAAGCACCCTCTTGCTGGTAATCGGAGTAGCTGCTAAGAGTGCTCCTATCGCTCCTTTTCAACTCTGTGGGATAATAATGTCTTCTGTTATTTTAGCACTCTGAGACCTATGGGTGTGTAGTGCTGTATACAGCGCTGGCCAAAGGCCGTCTCTCGCCAGATCCAGCATCAGATGTGTAGCCGGATCTCGGGATGTGGCCAGCCTCAGCCCCAAATAGCCCATCACAAACTAAAGCATGTTTGAAAGAAAAAAAAACTCAAACCAAAGCGCTTGCCACGCTACGGTATGGAGTGGGGGGCGGAGCCGCACACAGCACATTGGCACCTTGAGCGCTCTTCTGGCTCTGCCCCCCTAACTATGTCACAGGCAGCAGGAGCCCTCAGCCAAGGCAGACCCTCTGCGAACCAGGGGGCTTGCCTTGTGACCTGAACTGCTCTGTGCGAGTGCACAGTGCACACAGAGCCTGTGTGAACAGTGTGCTCACACAGAGCAGATTAGATCACCGAGGCGAGCCCCAGGTTCGCCGAGGGTCAAAGGCCCTGTGACTGAGAATAAAGCGCATTGTGTGCACAAAGCAGAATCTATTTGGAAAACGCAATGATCACCGAGCCCCAAGCTTTGCGGGCTCAGTGATCGTTGCCTTTCTCAATTGAATTCTGGTATTTGTAGTTTGGGATGTCAAAATATATTTTTACGTATCCGGTGCATGCTGTGATGGCTTGAAAAGTGTACAAATCATAGTAAAGTAGCTTACTATGGTTTGCGTATGTTTCAAGCAATTAAATAAATTGCGCCATTTTTAAACTATTATTTTGAACATTTCTTTTGAACGGAGTTGAACTGGCAGCTCTGCCCCCTCTAAACTCTGCCTCCTCCTCCAAATTTCACCCCACACCGTCCTGTGGGATCCCCCTCTGCATTTTTTCCGTTTCCACCACTGGCTATATAATGTTAATGCTAAAGGTATTTGTACCGTGCACCATCTCCAACAGAGTTGGGCCCCAGGCACCCAAGCGGATATGAAAACAAGAAGGCGGTGGGTTAGTCGGGTGAAGAGGGAGTAGGAAAGTGAAAGACATGGTGTGCTGTTGGCAGCTTCAGTTTGGTTTTCACTGTGTGCTGAGCTTTGGTGTGAGTATCGGACCGATGCAAGACCTTGTGTGCTGTTGATGCGGTTTATGTCTTGTTTATTGTTGAGGTGTGGTAAAGTGCGTGCGGTTTGCTGAGCGAGAAGATGGCGGTATGGATTTCCGTGTGAGTTAAGTATGCAGAGTTTTGAGCATAGGGTTAGTGGGTTATATATCTTAGTCCTTATAAATCTTGTTCTATGTATCCACTGAACATCACAACATTTTTTGAGTGATTGCCTGGCACTTTCCCAGCGATGTTGTTTTTGAACTTAGTGCAATGGGAATGTCCCCACTCTGGTATTGGAACTGTAAATTAGCAATTAACCGCTCCCTTGTTATCTATTTTCTCTTGGTGGTCCATTGTTGTCTGCGTGTAGTTTATAGGCCAAGGTGTTATTGATATATCGTCCTTGTCATTCCGTCCTGATCTGTGTTCATTCTATGGTATTGTTCTATCAGTTGGTAAAATGATATGCTGTAGATTGTTCTTTATTGACTACTGTTTGTGGGCGATAGCTTAGAGGGATCGGGAGGGTCTTATTCACCCAGCATTGTTTCAACTGTCTATGTGCCCCCATGGGCATTCTTCTAGTTATGGGTGAAGAGCCTGGATTTGAGGAGTTTTCTGAATAGTTGGTTCTTTGGTAGCTCGTTCCAAGTTTTTGGGGCGTGGTGAAAAAAAACAGGTCCTCCAAATTTTCTTTTGGTGTAGGGTTTGGGTTCCAAGCAGATGTCACTGCTCGACCTGAGCGTCTTTGTTGGGCGATGTAGGCTTCATTTGTGTCTTTGGAACTCTGCGTCTTGGTCGTCTATATAAGAAATAAAGTAGTAGTAGTATCAGAAAACTCACATTCGAGATTCTGGAACCAGGCTGTCAAATTTGCACTATAGCTCTCCTGTGTTAATTTTTGGAGAGTGACATTAAATAGACGGGGCATTAAGATGGAATCCCCCAAGTTACACCACCCGTTCAAGTGCGTTATCATCAGCTCATAAGCTCCGTGAAAAGGACCGTCTCAAAACGGGACAAAGCGTCAGCTGCCTCGAAGCCCCTGCACAGCTCCATTCAGTGCCCCCATTCAGGGCGACCCTTGAAATGAGTTTGCATAAATGTGTAATTTACTCCACTCTTGATCCCTGCAGACTATCTAATAGAAGGATTTACATATCAATTAACAAAGCCAAATCTATTGGGGGCAGACTCAGCGTAAGGAACTGTGCCCTGGCATGCGATGCACGGTGCATGCCATGTACTGCAACTCTGGCTGGAGTTTGGAAATCTAATTTGGACCTAGTATGTAAATCAATTCTTTATACTGAGCGCTTGCGAGGAAAGTTCCTCCTTGTTTTGGGGGCGGTGGGATGGCGGAGCACTCTATATGAAACCAAAATCTTACGCATGGCAAGAGCTGAAAGTCTTTCGCTCTGCCATAATGACAAGCCAAAGAGATATTGATAGTCTTTTAAAGGGTGCTCGTCCTTTCGCTGTCTGTCAAGCATGAACATCGAGCGCATTTGTTTCCATTCTTGGCAGTAAGGAGCGACCGCACAAGCGCTCGATTCCGGGCGCCGCCTTCGACCCAAACTTGTCACTCACGTCTTCGACTCGTTTTGTGCGCTTGCCTTTTCTTTTCAGGCGCCCGAGCCCCTACCCTTTCTCCCTCCCGTTTCGATCCACGCCACACACACTGCCTCTATCTCCAAGAGCCACAGCAAAGGATTCTGGGAATATTTGTGAAGTCTGTCCCTTTCACCTCCCTTTCCCATCGACACACCAAAGTACTTTTTGAAAAGGGGGTTGACTGTGGTGCAGGATAACGGGGGTGGCTTGTTTTGTGTTTTGAAAGCTTGAATAGACATGTGTGTGTCTGCATTGCATTTACATGCCAATGAAAGCTATTACAGAGGCCAAGCATTGTATATGTTTGACACCCTAAAGCAATCTTCCTTTAACATTATGAAGAACCAGTCCAGCCTCTGGTATTAGAGCACTGATGTCGCAGCTCCTAGGAAACTGATGCTCCTGGTGTGATATTAGGATAAAGTTGATGCCAGACTGGGCCACGCCTCAGTTTAGGATAAACCAATGCATGTTGGGGTCCTTATGTTTAGACACTGGCAGTGTTGGAAATGGGAAAACAATACTCAGGAATTCCATATTGGGGTGCTTGGAAGTTGAAGGCAAGCGTCCCCAACCAGCACGATTCTCCCCGCAATGAGAGACAATGAAGGACTCTCCCAGGATGGGAATAAGGCCAAGACAGAGTGCGGGTGAGCGTAAATGGCAGTTTATCAATCAGAATAGGGCATGCAAAGAACTCTGCAAACTCCGAGAGCGCTCTATCTGACAATAGCAAAGACAGGCGTATATATTTACAAAAAACGTCATCAGAACCTACATACCATGGGGGGCACAAGTTCAATGGGATTGGGTGGCGACGACTAGCTATAGGCGCTGCTGCGATGTGGTTGGCCTTGGCTGGAGGACGTCACTGGTCAGCCTCGTGGGTTGGGCTGGGCCTGGCAGGTCAGCTGGGTTCATCCGGGCAGTGTTGTTGTACCACTGTGGCCAGTGTCAGAGATGAATGTCTTTTCCTGACTTATTTGCCCTAGGCCATGCACACCGCAGTCATTCAGTTATTGTAATATTATCTTCCTTAGTAAATCTTTCAATAGGTTATTCTACAGGTTAATGCAACACAGGAGGAATGCACCTTGAGTGGGGTTTGATGGCGATTCATCAGTGCATGGTTACCAGTGTCCTGTTGACCGGGTAACATAGGTCGAGGGGCTAGGTCTCAGGGCATGGGAAATTGTACAGGGGCCATGAGCCTAAGGTGATCCGGTGGGTTGTGGGGTTTACGAGAGGGCGCCTTTGGATTTGTGTATTCAGGCGGAGGTTTACTGCTGGGCTGTAAATAATGCAGGTGGCGGGCTGTGGCCTTGGGTGCTGCAGAGGGGACTACAAATCTTTGAAAAGGCTCCAGCCTAGTTGGGGGAGGTGGAGCAGCGCGGCGCGGGCCTCTGCTCTCGTGTTTGGCAGTCTTCGCAGGGAGGGAGGGGGAATGGCCTTGCACATATTCACAACGGTATCTTCCTCGTGTGTTGCCGATTTTTAGGTGAAAGCATCATAAACATTGGAATACTATACAATACTCAATTAAATCATTCCAAAACATACATTTTAACTTTGCTAAATGTCTCTCAAATATAGCCAGTCTGAGCACACTATTCGTACACTATGTTTTAACAACTACAACATTTAGTTATATGCATATACATTTACAGTAAGTGAGGTTGTAGTGAGGTTGGTGGAGCACATAGAAAACGACTCGCCACCGTACGTGACGGTAGTGGCACATAAGGGCTTAGACATACACACATGAAGGGTGCATTCTCGCGCGTCCTTCACATGAGCCCTCTGTATGGTTACATTTGTCTTTCCTTGCACTCTAGCAGCATTAGTTCGGTTATGGCGCGGGACCGTGGGGTGTAAGCTTTTCAATGATACACATAACGAATAGTCCCCCGGAACGCTTTTTATTATTTGCACACAACTGCAGTGGTGTGGGTGCTTCATTGCTAATGTCATGTAAACATGCATTCTACCATATTTATCCATTTTACATGTTTCCTTAATAGGAGAAGTTTTGTGGAGAAAATGCACGCATTGCAAGTAGTTTTGGCATTAGTATTTGGGAACTTTTGCTTTTATCCGAGGGTCATTTTACAGTTCTCTTTTTCACCCAGGCTTCGCTGGCCTGGTCATGCTGGGAGCAGTGATGCACTGCGGAAGGTGAAATGTTACAGTGTTGGTATCTTACACTAGCTCAAGTCCGTCTTATTCGTGGGAACGGGCTCACAGCGGATCTGCCAGGGAGCTGCGGCCACAGGGATAATTGAAACTCTCCAAAGGTGGGGGCCGCGCTACAGTGCACCGAGCTCACACCATCTTTATTAGACAAAATGGTTTCTGGGGCCTAGCTAAATTCAATACGTTTGGGCAATGTCTACAGCAGGTGAGCCCTCCACCACCTGGGCCCTGGTGGTAATGAGGGGACGCCCGATGAGCCATGGCCCTCACCTGGGGAAGGGATGTAGGCAAGGGGGTCCTTTGGACCAATCCTCCCCTACATTTCCCCCCTTTCGTTACTTAAGTAACAAATTCTTTAAATCTTCCAATCTCCTGCACTCTTCTTCGTCAATTATTGCGTCATCCCATGCTGGTGTGCCTTTTATGGGCATCCACTCTCTGCACACTCCCCTTAAGCTCTCACCTCTCCTAGCATACTCATCTGGGGTACAGGTCAGGTATATACATCCACTCTCTCCTTCCAAGTCTACCCACACCTCCTTGTACCATTCTAGTACAAAGGGCTCTCTGATGGTGGTATGCCACAGTTTATCTACAATATCCTTGTCATGGTACCTAGGCACTAGCTGATATCTGGGTGTGTCATCTGTTCCTGTTTGTACCTGCACTTCCTGCATAGTTTGTATTGTACCACGGGTGTTGCCCATTGTCACCATCATCATTGCACCATTAGGTACTGCGTTAGCACAACATCGAAGACCCACCTGGCACAGGCAAAAAATAAAGAGGAGGAACACCACAGCCGGCATCAAAAATTTCACAGTCATTCCCAGCCATGATGGAACCCAGGAGAAGATATTGTCGAACCACGTTCTTTCTTCTGCTCCGCCTTCCATTTTCATTCTTTCTCCCAGGTTATGTACTGCTTCGATCACATGGGACAGGGAGCCGTTGTCTGCGTCTTCAGAAGGTACGAAAGAGCAGCAGGCACTTCCGATTTTTCAGCAAACACCTCCATCCATCGCCGTTAACAGGTCCAAGACATACCTGTTTTGCATGGTCATCAGCCGTAAAGCTCTTAGTTCCACTTTTATTACGTTGAACCCTTCTTCAGTGTCATTTGCCAGCTGGATCAGCTCCCAACGTGTTATCTGGAGCCATTTTGCGTTTGCTCTTGCCTGAACACTTGAGATGAGTGAGGCAAAGAATGTTTCTGCAGAGCTGAATAATCGATATCTGTCTGGGATCTGTGCCAGCAACTCTGACGATGCCTTTGATATGTAGTTTGATGCTCGTCTGTTTTGGGACAGCACCTCTTCCTTGCTCCCGGAAGACAGGACATAGATTTGTGACTCTGCAGTTGGCTGGGTCGCACTCTGTTGGGTATTTTCTCGCGTCCTTTTGCTCCCATCAATGTGGCTTTCTGGGATTACCATTAGTGCTGAGTGCAGAGTGGCCATTGAGCAGCTGCCACTCCATGATTGTGGGAGGTGCAGGTATGCCTGGTTGCCACATACCCAATACGTGTCCATTAGGGCCGCTGTCCATTTTCTTAAGTCTGGGATGGTGAGGGTCTTGTTACAGTTCTTGTTTGTCCCCATGGAGGCTTTCCCCTCTCCTTTAAAGCACAGTTCATAATCTATTTCCTTCTGCAGCTTGAAAGGTTTTTCAATGGCTGTTACCCAAGTTAGTTTTGAAATGTGTTCCTTCCATACTGGTGTACACGTTTCTTCTATCCATTGCAACTTCTCTGGTGCCACACGCCTCAGCGCTTCAGCCTTACACATTACTTCTTCGTCCTTCCACTTGTTGTCTGAAAAAAGTGTCCCTTGTATTATAAAAAATGGTTCTTCCAGATATATCACTCCTACCGTCTTCGGGTAGCAAGTTTTCTCGTTCTGCAGCATTCTAAAAGTAACTTCATGTGCCTGGAAGGTGTTCTTAATCCTGCACAACGTGATATGAAGGAGACATTGGGCATCCACAATAGGCAACTCTTTGGGTAACAATACTTTGGGTGTGCCTGAAGCATGGGGAATGAGGGAGCAGACATAACAGCTCTCATTTGTTGTTTGTTTAGCTGTTGCACTCATATCCGCATACCATTTATTTGTCTGGTGGGGGTGTCGTGGGTCTTCCATTTTATCTAGTCCTAACCCATAGTATTCATCATACTTCCTCCTGCCCGCTTCCCTTTTTCGTCTGTTATTTCTTTTCCTAATGTACTTCCCGGCTTCACAGGCGATAGACAAAGTGGGCCCCCTTCCTCCTTCCCGCCCCCCTTTGCCCAGTCATCGTATAATATTTCGTGTGTTGCTATCATTCTTTCATTTTCTTCCTTCATGTTGTCTGTCAGTGTGTTTTTTGCTATGGGGGCAGGCTGGCTGGTGGGGGTGTTATACAACCAGGATATGGCGGAGGGGTTTCGATCATTTAAACTGCGGGCATTGTAATTAGATATTTTCGGCGGAGACACTGTGGTATTTTGCATTTCACCCTGTAGCCCTTCATTTTTCGAGATGACAGCATTGGATGGTGTGGTATAGTAACCCCATGCAAGTTTAGTTCGGTCCCATACCAGGAAATCACCTTCCTTATTATTTACACTTGCAGTTGCATTGGTCACAGTAGTGCTGTTAATCCCTCCCTCCTCGTTCATCTCGATAGAGATGAAGGCTATGAACCAATATGTAACCAGGCCAAACATTATTGTAAAAAACAATGTAACGCACACAGATAATCCACACTCATACGAATATCTGCATCTCTTAGTTAACAACTCTCTAAATCTAGTAAATCTATCCGTTGCAGGCTGCCCGTTAGATGCCATGGTAGCTCCTGTTTGAAATATAAAAGTGCATTAAGTGCATGAATGTAAACATTTTGTTGGCACTACCAGTGCCATTATATATTGAAAGGGAATGGAAACGGGTAGGGCTGTAGGTTTGGGGATGCACAGACAAGGGAGTAGATACTGCATATTTTTATCACATTGTTAATTATATATATAAGTCCACAAAAGAAAAAAAATTATATATATATATATATATTTTTTTTTTTTAATACCCTTAAATGCAAGTATACTTGTCAGCCTCTTTTTCATTCAGGTGCATTACTGTCACACACACACAAGGTCATATTCAGACATTCTGTTCATTTGCCTTGTTTGCTGTTGTCTGTGCCCCCTCATCCACCTCTTCCTGCACATTACTATATGCCCTTCGTACATCTGTCAAATGTATCCAATACTTCAGGCCCTTTACTTTTACCACCGTGGGCATGCAAAACACTACTTCGTATGGGCCATGGAACCGTGGTGCATTCCACCGGCGCACAAAACTCCTGACATAAATGAATTCACCCCGCATCAACTGTAGCTGTGTTTCAGGTTCTGTAACAGACCCTGTTGTGTTTCCCTCCTCTCTCGTGAAAGGTGGAGAAAGCTGCTTTGATATTGCGCGCGCTGCCCTTGTTAATTTTTTCAAATAGTCTGTGAACTCATCTCCCAATATCGCAGCGCTTCTGTGTGCATCTGAGTGTTCGCGCAGTGGGCAGTGTGCTGTGTGCATTCGTCTCCCAGTCACGATTTCGTGCGGGGACAAATGGTGGTCCTTGCTTGGCTGATTTCTCAGCTCAAACAGCGCAAGGGGCAAACAGTAAATCCAGTTCTTTTTTAATGAAAAGCATAGTTTTGATAATCTTCCTTTTAACAGGCCGTTCATTTTTTCCACTACGCCATTACTTTGAGGAGGATAAATCGAGCACAATTTATGCTTTATTCCCAACAGTGTTGTTACTTCCTTGAAGAGCTCATTTACAAAGTGAGTGCCGTTGTCTGAGCGAATCACGTCACAAATTCCCCAGCGCGGAAATACTTCCCTCACCAGGAACTTCGCAGCGCTCTTAGCATCAGGTCGTGCACATGGGCCTGCTTCTACCCACCTTGAAATTGGGCATACAACCACAATCATGTAACGTGCCCCATTACACCTTTCTCCCATGTCCGCGTAGTCGATATGTAACTCTCTGAACGGCCCTATTGGTTTTGGAATTGTTCCCCTGAGCGTACGTAATGTCATTCCTGAATGATATATCTGACATGTTGGGCATTCTAGTGTCAATCGAGATAAGTGCTCTTGAAGGCATAGTGCGAACCACTCCTCCTGTATCTCCGCTGCAATGTGCTGTTTCGTATTGTGTGCTGGGAAGTGTAGTTGTTGGAACGCAATTTCTAATAACTTTACTGGCATTACCACTTTTCCTGAGTTATTTTGTCGCCAGAGTAAATCTGTCGCCGATTGGCTGCACCCTCTTTTTGCCCACATCAATTTTTCATCTGCATTTGCTCCTTCCTGTAATTCTAGTATCTGTGATATAGGCATCATATTGTACCCTTCTGGGAGCTCCTCGTTTGTCTTGTGCTGCAGCATGTACTCACCTGCTTCATATTTCTGAAAGTAGGAAGCTTCCTTGGCAGCAGCGTCCGCTGCCGCGTTTCCCAAAGACACAACGTCTGTGTTAGATGTATGTGCTTGGCACTTCACTATGGCTACTGCTGTGGGAGCTTGTAGGGCCTCAATTAACTCCTTCAGCAATTCTGCATGCTGCACTGGAGTTCCATCTGCTTGTCGAAACGCCCTCCGCCCCCATCTCGCCAGACCTCCATGTACTGTTGTCGTCATGTAAGCTGAATCTGTGTATATTGTCACTGCACAACCTTTAGCTGCATGTAGTGCTTCTATGAGGGCAATCAGTTCTGCTGCTTGTGCGGAGTAATGTGATGGGAGGCGTTACTGCACTAGTGTCTCATACTCACCGTCTTCTAATCTCACCACTGCCATACCCACATGTTTCTCTCCCATGTCCACGTCAATTGATGCTGACCCGTCAACAAAGTACACTTCTCCCTCGCTCAGCGCATTCTCGCACACCAGTGTGTCCTCCCCTCTTTCTCCTGTGTAAGTTGCACAATCGTGTTGCTGCATGTCCTCTAGTGTGCACGCTTCTGTAATGAATGTTGCTGGATTCACTGTCCTGCATCGCACCACATGGATATTGGCGCTGGATAATATTAGTTCATAGGCGGTTGCCCGCTGTGTGGTCAGCGTACTCTTTGACCTCTCAAGTATTGCAAATAATGAATGCTCCACAAACAATGTGACAGGGCATCCCATTACTATTGTGGCACTTTTCTCAATTGCGAACGCGGCTGCAGCGAGTGATTGCTCGCACGCGAAATGTCCTTGCATCACAGCATTCAAAGTGCCACTATAGTAAGCCAAAGGTTTGTGTCCTAGGGACGTTTTCTGTGTCAGTACAGCTGTCATGAGTGTTCCCTTGCACTGTGAGAACAGGTAAAACTCGCGCCCATAATCAGGATTTGCGAGCACTGGAGCGCTTGAAATCAACTCTTTTAATGATTTAAAGGAGGCGCTCATTCCTTCTGACCATTCTATTTTCTTGTTCTCCTGTTGTGCCTCCTTGAGCACTTGTAGTAAGGGTCTGGTGTATGCTGCATAATCTAATATCCATGCTCGGCAATAGTTACACATTCCCAAGAATTTCTGCATTTCCTTCACTGTTGTGGGTTCTCATACTGATCTTATTGCTTCTACCCTATCGGGTATTATCCTTTTTCCATCTTTTGATATTAACTGTCCCAAGTATAGGACTTCTGTCAGACAGTATTGTAGCTTTTCCTTGTCTACTTTGTACCCCTTATTAGCCAACAGGGTCAGTAGTGTTATAGAATCTTTTCGACATGTTTCTTCGTCCTGTGCACAGACGAGTAAATCGTCTACGTATTGAATGATTGTGCTCTCAACTGATAAGTTTCCTAAGTCTTCATGTAGTATGCGGTTGAATATGCTTGGACTCTCACAGTATCCCTGTGGTAATCTACAATGTTCATATCTCTTTCCCCCTAGTGTAAACGCTGTCAAGTATCTGCTCTCTTCAGCTAAGGGGATGGAGAAGAATGCGTTTTTCAAATCAACCACTGTGAAATGTGATGCTGTTTTTGGGATGCTGCATAGTATTAATGCAGGGTTCGGGACCAAGGGGAATCTTTCTGAATTACGTCATTTAGGGGGCGTAAATCCTGGATCATCCTCCAAGACCCTCCTTTTGCTTTTTTAATTGGGTAAATGCATGTGTTGCATGGGGAGTTTGAAGGCACTACTATCCCTTGTGCTAGTAGTGCATTTATTGTCTCTTTTATCCCTTCTTCTACCTCACGGGACAGTGGATATTGTTTCACTCGGGGTAGAATTGCTCCCTGTTTGATCTTTATTATCACTGGCTGTACTCCATGAAACAACCCTACGTCATGGGGGCCTGTTGTCCATAAATTATTTGGTACTAGTCTCATGTCATCATCAAAAAATGACGGTGGTGCTCCCACCACTGCCATCAGTTGGACAGGAATCTCTCTGGCCTGAATCAAAATGTCACTGGGCATGGCTATTTCCATTACTATTTCACCATCCCCCTCTGAATCTGAAAAGAGATCCTCATCAGTTAAGTCTCGCAGAGCAATGTTGGCATTGGTTCACAGTACTGTACGCCATTCACATCCTTCTATGTCCATTCCAATCACAGAGATCCTTTTAGCTGATACCTGTACAGCGTGCAAGTCTAATGATACCACTGATCCTGGTGCTATGTCAGGGTGCACTATTGGGCGGAAGAGAAACTCTGCCGGTATTCTCCAATCCATTCTCCTTAGCTCAGGAATTATGAGGGCCAGTGTCTTTAGTCCTTCAATAAACATTCTCTCATCCACTGGCAAACCACGTATTTCTGGTGCAGTTGTGTGAGCCTGTACTACCAGCATCACTCGCAATGGGCATATTCCTGGTGTTGAGCACACTATACCTCTCTCAGTGAATGATATTGTCCTATTGAGTTTGCTGAGAAGATCCCTCCCTAGTAAATTTATTGGCGAGTGTTCATAATACAGTAAGGGTGTTTTCACAGTTTTGCCCCCTACTGTCACATCCAATGCTTCTGTGTAAGGAACTTCAATTACAGCCCCAGAGAACCCCTGCGTCTCTAACTTTCTGTTAGATAACGGGAACTGGCCCTCCCTAATACATGATTTCTCCGCTCCCGAATCCACCATGAATATGAACTGCTTGTCTCCTATCTGCGCCCCTACCAATGGTTCCTCTGCTGCATCGTAGGTGGTAGATAGAACTGGACACGCAAGTGTTCTCTGTGGGCTGTCCTATGCGGGGTGTCTCATTGCCCCCCCCCTGGTTGAACACGCTCCCTGAAACCACTGACACGCCACTATAGGGGGCTGGTGCAGGGGCTCCGTTTGCTGTTGTCGCAAAAGGGTTGCCGGGCGTGTAGTGCATAGTGTCATTGTTTTGTGGGTGATTCTGTGTTCTGTATTGATGCCCCTGTTGTTGTTCATTGTGCCCCTGGCCTGGGTTTCTTTGTTGTTGTCCCATTGGGAGACCATATGGGCTCCCCGGATGGGGATGGCCATAATGTTCTGCCTCTTGAAATCCGTTGTTGGGTCTGCTTCTGCACTCCCTAGAGTAATGTCCCCATCTCCCGCAGTTCCAACAACTCCCTTGCAATCCTCTGGGACCCTGCCATCCATTTCCTCCCATTCCCCCGTACCCTGGTCCACCTCCTCTTCGGCCCCTGTACCCACCTCGTCCCCCTCGAGGGGCCCACTCTTGCCACTGCGGACCTCCGCCTTGCTCCTGCTCGTTCCACTGCCGCTGTCCTGCTCCCGCCCAATTAGTTGCCATCCTTCCTTGTATTGCTACCAGCCCCTCCTCTTCCTCATCTCCCTCCCTGCTGTGTGGGAGCGCGGCTACTGCTGCTGTGACCTTCACCAATTTTGTCTGCACTAGTTTCGCTTCGTCTGCCAATCTTTTCTGCGCCACCTCCTTCTCCCTTTCTTTTATTCGCTTACAGTGGTGCACTATTATGCTCTGAATCTCAGGCCATCCTTTCGCTTCAATACCTGCTATCTTGTCGAGCGCCTTTTGCACCTCCTTTGGCAACCCCCTCTTGATAATGAAGTAAAATAAAGATGTCGATTGATACCAGGGCGTACCCGTTTCTGCTCTCCACATCTCTTGTACCCAAAAAATGTAATCCATAGCATCTTCCCCGTCATTCATTGTACACTGCATTACTGACTGTAAGTCTGGGGTGTCTGGAAACGTTTCCCGCAAAGCATCCCACAACCTTGCACGCACTGTGTTAAAGGAGGCCCCATCATGGCGATCACAGTCTAATGTTACTCCTGGGAAACCAGCCTTGACCCATACTCTATCTGCCTGATCACCCACTGCTGATACAAGCAAGCTCTTCACATCCCCTATTGCTAGGGGTACCCCGGCAGTGTGTTTCTCAAAGGCGTATATCCACTTGCTCGCCCCTCCCGATAACGGGGGCAATAACTTTAGTAAGTTGGCCTTATCCATCTGAGCCCAGGGTATGTAATTCGGCCTCCCTCCTCCCCTATGTATTAGCGGGAGCTGCAACTTCCCTTTCATTGTGGTATCTGTACCCGTCTTCACTCCTGATGTTCCCAATGATGCCATTTTCCCCACCCGGTTTCTTAATCGCCCCGTCCACTCATCATCCAGTGTTCTCATTGAACATGCACCATCCAACCCTTCGCTTCCCCCTCCCATTGCCATACTCAACCTGTCGCTTTCCTCCAAATCGTCCCTTATATCACATAGTAGCTCCTCCCTGTCCCCTATAGGCCTCTCTTCATTGTCAGTACATCCCTCTCTTGTCTCTAGTTCAATTATTCGGGTTGGTTCTTCTTGGATTCTGAACAGCATCTCGCCTTTTTTCCACCCTTCTTCAAGTGTTCTACCCTCGCTCTGTGCCCTAGACGCGTGCTCTGATATCGCTGCGTTAAGTGCTGTTCGCTCACATATGCTTTTTATCCCCGAGAGCTCATCTTTGGCTATCGAGAGCCTTGACTCTAGATCGTCTGTTAGCTTTTCTATGTCCACCCTTGGCGTGCTCACCTGGGCTCGCTCCCTAGTACTTTCGTATGGCGGGGGTGCCGTTGGCCTTTGGGTTGCAGCAGTTGTCGGGGGAGGCACATAAGTGGGGTCACTGTACCCCACTGTGGGCACTGGCTCTTTTAGTATTGGGTATAAACTTATTACCTCTATTGGTGGCTCTGCCTCTGGCAATGCTTTAGCATCTTTTTGTATCATTAGTGGATTGTCAGTGGTAGATGGTAGATGAGGATTTAATTCTTGTGCCTTAGGCGGCAGTATCTCTTCAAATAACCTCCAGAGATCTAATATTTCTCTCCTATTATGCAACTGCTTCCCCTTGTATTTCAAACAAATGCATGTGGCTACCATATCTAGGACACTTTTGTCAAATGAACCCCCTTCGGGCCATATCTGGGGCAACCCCTCTCCCTTCAACTCTGTGATCCATTGGTCATGATATTTCTTAATCCGCTCCGCGTACCCCGGTAGGTTCTTACAAATATGTGATAAGGGTGTTTCTGCCCCCATACTTTGTGCCCTCCTAGTACTTATGTGTCTCTATGTGTCTCAGTATCACAATGTAAACGTATCACCATGTGAGTCCTCATATTTTACTCAATAGTGGGGGCCTTCGTGTTCCTCCCCCCGCCTGCACACCATAAGAATGGCGGTACACAACCTCTATTCTATTCTCTTGGGGGGGGGCACGTACAAGAGCAAACCATCAGTAATCTCGACAATGTTAACCCAGAAATCAAAAAGGTACACACTCACTTCACCTTATTACTCTTGTCTTTATAAACTTTTGTCTGGCCACACTTACCATGACCACTCAATGGCTATACATTTATGACCCTTCTTACACGCCCATCACACCAAATTATCTCCTGACGCATACGATGTGCACACACCTCTCTGTAACACTCTATTCACAGTTCAATTTGCCCTCCCTTTCCTCCCTGGCCAGCTGTCCCTGTCCTTCTTATTCAGATATATGTATATATATATATGTATAGGTTTGATCTTCACTCTTACAGTGAAACTCTCTGTCCCTTACTTTATCTCTATGGTTTTGTACTAATCCCACTTTTATTTTTCCCACAACCCTAAAGAAAAGAATAGAAAGAATAGCAGTCACTAATATATTCTCTGTGCCTCCCTTTGCCAGACACTTTTATCTTATTTTCCACTTCTTCATATATTCCCAGTACTAGTCAAGATAGCACTATGCGGCGCCGCCTTCCACCCCCTCTCGGAGCTAGGTTCCCGTCACTTTTATCTCTTATTCACCTCTTAATCCTAATGGCCATATGCAAAGAAAAAGCAAAGAAAGTTTAAGATGGTCCTTAGTAGACCCACGTGCCCCTTTTTACCCCGCCTCGTTCCCTGTCCTAAATTTCCTCCTCTACTCCTTTTATGATCGCTCGCACTCAATACTCATGTGCCCGTCTTGAACCAAGAGTCTCCGAAACTGGGTCCGTCCAGGCAGTGCTGCCGTCCCCGCTCAACAGTCAACCCCGGCTCCGGCGAGCGGTACTCAAAGGAGATTTTTCAACCGGGATCCCGTACCCTCTCTCTGTTGAGTGCGCACTTCTGAGCGTACCGGTCGCCGTTGGCGGGCAGCCTCCCGGAGCCGGCGCACCGTGCGTATCCCTTTTCGACTGGAGATTTTCGTGCCAAAAGGGGACGGTAGTGATAGGTTGGGAAAAAATAATAATCACGCTTTGGGGGTCACCACTGAAGGCAAGCGTCCCCAACCAGCACGATTCTCCCTGCAATGAGAGACAATGAAGGACTCTCCCAGGATGGGAATAAGGCCAAGACAGAGTGCGGGTGAGCGTAAATGGGAGTTTATCAATCAGAATAGGGCATGCAAAGAACTCTGCAAACTCCGAGAGCGCTCTGTCTGACAATAGCAAAGACAGGCGTATATATTTAAAAAAACGTCATCAGAACCTACATACTATAGGGGGCACAAGTTCAATGGGATTGGGTGGCGACGACTAGCTATAGGCGCTGCTACGATGTGGTTGGCCTTGGCTGGAGGATGTCACTGGTCAGCCTCGTGGGTTGGGCTGGGCCTGGCAGGTCAGCTGGGTTCATCCGGGCGGTGTTGTTGTACCACTGTGGCCAGTGTCAGAGATCAATGTCTTTTCCTGACTTATTTGCCCTAGGCCATGCACACCGCAGTCATTCAGTTATTGTAATATTATCTTCCTTAGTAAATCTTTCAATAGGTTATTCTACAGGTTAATGCAACACAGGAGGAATGGACCTTGAGTGGGGTTTGATGGCGATTCAGCAGTGCATGGTTACCAGTGTCCTGTTGAACGGGTACCATAGGTCGAGGGGCTAGGTCTCAGGGCATGGGACAGGCGGTACATGTCTTTCTATCTTGTTTGAAGTCGTTATGGATGTGCTGCTGTATGTTGGCATAGTATTGGGTGTCCTAATTGTACAGGGGCCATGAGCCTAAGGTGATCCGGTGGGTTGTGGGGTTTACGAGAGGGCGCCTTTGGATTTGTGTATTCAGGCGGAGGTTTACTGCTGGGCTGTAAATAATGCAGGTGGCGGGCTGTGGCCTTGGGTGCTGCAGAGGGGAATAAAATCTTTGAAGCGGCTCCAGCCTAGTTGGGGGAGGTGGAGCAGCGCGGCGCGGCCAATGCTCTCGTGTTTGGCAGTCTTCGCAGGGAGGGAGGGGGAATGGCCTTGCACATATTCACAACGGTATCTTCCTTGTGTGTTGCCGATTTTTAGGTGAAAGCATCATAAACATTCGAATACTATACAATACTCAATTAAATCATTCCAAAATGTACATTTTAACTTAGCTAAATGTCTCTCATATATAGCCAGTCTGAGCACACTATTCGTACACTATGTTTTAACAACTACAACATTTAGTTATATGCATATACATTTGCAGTAAGTGAGGTAGTAGTGAGGTTGGTGGAGCACATAGAAAACGACTCGCCACCGTACGTGACGGTAGTGGCACATAAGGGCTTAGACATACACACATGAAGGGTGCATTCTCGCGCGTCCTTCACATGAGCCCTCTGTATGGTTACATTTGTCTTTCCTAGCAGCATTAGTTTGGTTATGGCGCGGGACCGTGGGGTGTAAGCTTTTCAATGATACACATAACGAATAGTCCCCCAGAACGCTTTTTATTATTTGCACACAACTGCAGTGGTGTGGGTGCTTCATTGCTAATGTCATGTAAACATGCATTCTACCATATTTATCCATTTTACATGTTTCCTTAATAGGAGAAGTTTTGTGGAGAAAATGCGCGCATTGCAAGTAGTTTTGGCATTAGTATTTGGGAACTTTTGCTTTTATCCGAGGGCCATTTTACAGTTCTCTTTTTCACCCAGGCTTCGCTGGCCTGGTCATGCTGGGAGCAGTGATGCACTGCGGAAGGTGAAATGTTACAGTGTTGGTATCTTACACTAGCTCATGTCCGTCTTATTCGTGGGAACGGGCTCACAGCGGATCTGCCAGGGAGCTGCGGCCACAGGGATAATTGAAACTCTCCAAAGGTGGGGGCCGCGCTACAGTGCACCGAGCTCACACCATCTTTATTAGACAAAATGGTTTCTGGGGCCTAGCTAAATTCAATATGTTTGGGCAATGTCTACAGCAGGTGAGCCCTCCACCACCTGGGCCCTGGTGGTAATGAGGGGACGCCCGATGAGCCATGGCCCTCACCTGGGGAAGGGATGTAGGCAAGGGGGTCCTTTGGACCAATCCTCCCCTACGAAGTGGACGCTGGAGCGATGGGGGCCAAGGTAGCGGTGGAGTCACAGCAGTCAAGCAATGGGCTTATAAAATGTGAAAAAACACAGTGATAAAAGAACATTTCTTTTTTTTAGAGATTGCATGAAAGGTGTACAAACCACATAATCAATCAATCTGCTAATATATGTATATATTGTTACAATAACATTTTCAGCAAAGCGAGTATAACAGCAGCTTTATCTTTGCCCTCTGAAAGGAAGTCTACATTTACAAGATTATAAAGTGGAGGAGTGCATAAAGCTGAAAGCTATGGAGAACAATGGCTACAAGCAGTATTTTGTGATGCCTTTTGTTCCACTGCAAACAGAGGTTTTTTTTGGGCTCTCATTATTTAGTTTGTATACCGGCCACATTGAATTAACATCTTCTGCATCTTTGGTCTGATTATTTCAAGCTTTGCTCTCTGGTAGGCAATGAAGGGTTTTTTATTTGTTTAAGAGAAGATTGGAATTCCCAGCTAGGTAAAATGATCTACTACATCCAGGTGCGTCTTCTCTAAATTCCATATAAAATTAATAGGTTTTCTTGAGCGTGACAATCTAAGAATGTTTGTTTTGATTTTATTAATAATGAAATCATTTAATCTTGCATATTCCTTCAAACCCACTAAAATTCTCTGGATAGCAATGTGTGTGCAATTTAAAGGAGATCCTCAGCTTAAGCGAGCCACTTGAAATGTTGCTGACTTAATCTGGGGACACCAATGCACAGCTCTCGAGAGTTTCACCAATATCTGATATTACATGTAGTTATGATTAAGTTGCTCAACCCATGGGGGTTAGTTTTATTTGTTGACCGTGTATGATACGTACTTGTTATACAGTTAATTGTTTTGTGGCCAGTGGCTAGATTCTGGGGGGCATGGCCCCAGGCCATGCCCACAGAATATGTGCGCTGGCCACAATGACTACAATAGTAATACGTGTATTGTAATTATAGATAATGTTGTCGGAGTATAGCCAGAATCACCATAGTAGCAATATGTGTGAAGTAATTGTACGTAACATAGTTGGAGTATAAAGTGTTTGTAATATAGAGGTATTATGTAATTGAATTGTATATGGTACTTATGATTGAAGTACAATTGAGGATAATGCTCACAGATTATGTAGTTGATTAATATTGCTGTGGCTACGTAGTGTTGTAGCATCATGAAGCTGCAATCTCTGGTTTGTTTTAGTGGGAAAAAAAACGGTACAATTGGTTTAGCATGATAGTTCAAAAGCTGTAGTGCTGTACAGTTTTGAATATACATTTTCTTTTTCAGACCATCATAAACAATTAATTTGATGTACTATGTTCAGTAGAACATTAGTGTATAACACACAGCTGTTGTTTAGCCATTATATAATTATTGGGTCACTGGGGAAAAAAATATGTACTGGATTAAAAAAAAACGAATACAGTTACATGAGTGTAAAGGTGATTGTTTGCAGTATGTTGTAATTAATGGGATGCTTGAAATAGATAACTGTTGGCGTATTCTAGCTAAATTAGAGGTTAGGAGATACTGCTGCAGAGTTTGGGAGCCGAGTTTTGGAGCAGTCTGCAGCAGTTTTTCAGCCCCTCTACGTCCTTTAGTGGAAGTAAATCTGTATCTGCCTAACCTGACCGCGGAGTGGGGAGCGAAGTTTGGGAGCCGAGTTTTGGAGCTGAGTTTTGGAGCAGTCTGCAGCAGTTTTTCAGCCCCTCTATGTCCTTTTGCGGAAGTAAATCTTTATCTGCCTAACCTGACCGCGGAGCGGGGAGCGGAGTTTGGGAGCCGAGTTTTGGAGCAGTCTGCAGCAGTTTTTCAGCCCCTCTATGTCCTTTTGCGGAAGTAAATCTTTATCTGCCTAACCTGACCGCGGAGCGGGGAGCGGAGTTTGGGAGCCGAGTTTTGAAGCAGTCTGTAGCAGTTTTTCAGCCCCTCTACGTCCTTTTGCGGAAGTAAATCTTTATCTGCCTAACCTGACCGTGGAGCGGGGAGCGGAGTTTGGGAGCCGAGTTTTGGAGCAGTCTGCAGCAGTTTTTCAGCCCCTCTATGTCCTTTTGCAGAAGTAAATCTTTATCTGCCTAACCTGACCGCGGAGCGGGGAGCGGAGTTTGGGGGCCGAGTTTTGAAGCAGTCTGTAGCAGTTTTTCAGCCCCTCTACGTCCTTTTGCGGAAGTAAATCTTTATCTGCCTAACCTGACCATGGAGCGGGGAGCGGAGTTTGGGAGCGGAGTTTTGGAGCAGTCTGCAGCAGTCCGCTGCAGACTCGGAGCAGGACCCAAATGGAACCCGAAGTCCGTCCTAGGATGAAACGAGACGAGAAAAGTCTCATGAAGCCCCAAACCATTCAACTGATGCCACCCCCTATGGAGAATCAAGCTCGCAAGCCGGTAGAGACGGCGGAGCATTTGAACAAAAGGGAAACAAGATTCAGTGCAAGAAACCTTACCGAGACCAGTGAATGCTTCCCGAAATTATCCACCCCATCCGGGTGTTCCGATGAATTGGGTACGGCGGAGTCAGTGCCCGAAAAGCCGCCGGAGCAGCCGCTGGAAACTGTCACGGGAGAACGCCGGGAGTGGAGAACTTTGGGGGGCCGGTAAATTGATGAAAGAGCCCGCAGGCTCCCCGCCCGCAGCCGCGAGCGGTGTTCGTCCCGCCCCCTGGGCGAGTGACCGCGACGCTGGAGCCGTCGGAGGACAGCCCCCACCCGAGGCAAATCCGAACTCCGCAGGCGGGGCAGGGAGATCCAAACCTCCCACAGAGGAAAAAAGACCGGGCCCCATAGAAGACCCCAACGAAGACGCCGATGGACAGGCTTCACTACGTGTGCGAAACTATGGGGAAAAGGCGCACTCCGACTTGCCCCCCTTCCCGACAAAACCCACAGGAGACTGCTGTGGGGCAAAGAGGGCAAGTCCAAGCCCACCGAGTTCCTCAGAGGCTACTGCTGCGAGCAAACCGAGTGAATTAACATCAAACCCAGTTTTGAAACTCCACAGCACAGACCAGCCTCGTACTGGCCAAACCCCAAAAGCCCAGTTCCATCACCCGGAAAAAAGACAAAGCAGCCTCTGTGCCACCTTCGCTGCATGAGATGTCCCTACCCACCATGCAGCCAAACTCAGCGCCTATGGCAAAGGAGGTGGTCCCCATAACACCGAACAACTGTGTGATCCCAGCCGTAGCGATTGAAGAAATTTCAGATGTAGAATCAGGCAACAAATCGGAAATCCACGCAACTAATCCGGAGGAAGAACAGTCGCAATCGGCCCGAAAAGTTTTTAAGAAAACAAGCAGGAAAATAAAAACAAAAAAAAATGTTAAATCAACAAGACAAAAAAAACCAGCACTAAAAAAGGGATCAGAAAATAGGGATGATGATCCTAAACCAACCCTAAAAAAATACGAACTCGTTTAAGTCATCAAATGAATGAGAAAGCAAAAGGACACTCTACCTAATCCCCTTTTTTCATGCCCTTTCAAGGCTTTTTTCACTCAACAATACAAAACAAAGTTAACCTCAGAGCTGGAAGTCTCCGACGCAGAGATGCTAGAGATAGTGCATGATCAACCGATTGGCACAAAGCTAAAAATCACTGACTCAATCTGGACTCAAAAAAGTGAATTGGACAGTAATATCGACGCTCCCATGACAACTTTGGAAAAGGAAATCGATAACCCTGAACCAACACTTCCACAAATGAGCACTCATTTAGCTCAGGAAAAGTCCCCTCCCAAAGCACTAGCAAGGAACGGCAGTACCCCACCAACAGGGTCCACAAATGACCATGCCACAAACCCTGCAATAGGTTCAGAAGAGCAAAGATATGCATGGACTAAACCACATTTGGCTACAGGTGTATTAAAGACACAGCCTGCGATGCCCATTGAAGCCGAGAGAAACCAACACGGCTCGGACTTTCCTAAACAAAAACATTTCCAAAAGCCACAAACCAGTTGATCTCGAGCACAATGCCTCAATAGAACTCTCAAATCTAGACCCTCTGATGCCACAAAAAAGGTCTGTCAATACCTTGTTTATGCCTAAAAACCGTCCCCTTAGTGACATAGCAGCCGGAATGCAGAAAGCCACCACAAACAACAAACCGGACATGATTACAATCATGTCAGCAATGTCAGTTGTACTTGCACCTTTCTGCAAATTATATGAGGCGATAAAAGAAGATATCCGTGATAATACGGCAATCTAGACGATCATGATTACCAAAATTTCCCACGTGGAGAGTTATCTAACGGGGATGGAAAAAAGCAAAGCGGACAAAATCAACAAAGGATTTCAAGAATCGAAGAATTAGAAAAAAAGCTCGCCACATTGGAACAACTCACCACTGCCCACCACTTGGCTCGGGATGGGCCACCAAGGACACAGTTGGCCCTCGAACATCAGGACAAAAAAACCTCTACATCCAGCTCAAATCCAATGTCGGAGCAAACGCAAACCATCGCGTTCCCTAACAAAAGCTTGTTTTCTGGAAAAACAAGGGACGAAACAGCTCAAGCGAGACCTACATCCAAAGTACCGATTATACCTCAGATCGAGACACAAACTGAGGAAATAATCATCATAAGTTCCCCACGCACCACAGAAGATTTCATGCTAGACAAAGTCCTTATGAACCTATCTCAACATATGAACGCCTCAAGCTGCACAGACGAGGATCTTACCTCACCGAGAAAAAGTAAAACGACGCCAAAGAGGGTTGATCCTTCCAATAAACCACAAGAAGTTCACCACCGTGAAACAAAAGGTGAAAAATGTCAAGATCAGCACCACTCCAAGACGCCCAGAGAGACACGACAGGACACACACAGTGAACAAGAAAAAATAAAGATAAAATGGAGAAGCAGGACTTATTCCCAATACCAAAACACAAAGAGAGCCACACGCCTCTTCAAACTGGAGCAACAAGAGGGAGGAAAAAACTACCTCATCTTAAACCGCTCAACGGTAATCCGTCTCATGCGAAAAACAAAATCCTTAAGGAATATCAGAACTGAAGACATAAAGCGAGTGGAACCCTACCACAGCGGCATCCTAGCCAAAGCAGACCTATATGTCAAAGCGGAAGCAGTTCAAAACATAGACTGCCTAGCTTTCAAAGAAATAAAACAGGTGGGCTTCCAACTAACGGAACTTAAAGCTCAAGATAAAAATGAGGAGAGCGAAACACCTGTCTTCAGACCAGAAGAAAAAATAAGATTCACAACCGCACCAAAGGAAAGGCATAACGCCTGCAACGTGATGAGAGACTATGACAAACAGATGAGAGATTCTAACAGAACAAAAAAACACGAGCACCAGGAGTACAAACACAGAGAATTGCCGGATAACGCAGAAATACGAAGGACAAAAAGGAAATCTGCAGAACCAGGGGACGAGGGCCCTTTCAGGAAACAGATGGTCTGGTCTTTTTAAACTAGAACATCCAGACCCAAAGACAGACCAAGTTCCACTCAATCGGCCGATGATACTTCAGACAATGAACAGATCTAAAACGTTAAGACATCTTAAAACAGAAGGTATCAAACTAGTAGAACCTTATCATAGCAACAGAAGAGCCAAAGCTTATATCCACATCGAATCAGAGAGCAGGAAAAAAGTAAATCAAAACGCCTGCCAAGAACTAAGGGAGATGGGCTTCCAATTAACAGAAATAAATAAACAAGAAAAAAAAACGATGAAAAACAGCCAGGGTACTTAAAAAGTCAGGAAACCCATTCTAACCTGCAAGGCAAAACGCGTGACCCAAGTCCAAGAAATAACAAGCTTTTTGCTCGCTCGCGAGAGGACTTTTCTGAAAAGCCAAACGAGAACAAATGCACAGAACTACAATCTGCATTGCGCAAACCACAAGGCCCCTGGAACTGGTTGCGATCAACTTTGAATGCAAATAGCAATAAATAGCAACGACCAGGGCCAGCCCTCGCAAATAGCCATGTCCCCAATGGTAAAGAGGAACGGCCCAAAAACGAGGCTTTCAGCCTGGGATCATGGAATACCCGAGGTCATGCACACCTAACCAAGCTGAGTGACGTAAACCTTGGTAGCTTTGATATATTGTGACTGCAAGAGACATGGTTAATGGCCAAACCGACCCTCGACGGCTTCACTGTACAAATTTCTCCAGCGGTTAAAGGTCTGCTGGGAAGACCATCAGCCGGCCTATTGACGGCCTTCAAAATAGGTCTGGGTTTGGAAGAACTGAAGAAATGGAAGGAAGCTTACGAAATGTTGGTGTCCCTGACCACTTGGTCCCGACAGGACAATAAACACGGCGGAAGTATCTCTAAAAGGTTAGCCATTATCAACTGTTACTGGAACCCACAGCGCATGTCAACTGAAACGTTTTGCTCAAACATGGGCAACACGATCGACCACCTCTACAAGGCCTTCAAAGACATCGAAATCATCATCAGCGGCGACCTAAATGCCAGCTGCACCGATCTCCACAAGTCCAACGTTGCAACATCAGACCCGACCAGAAAACGAGGGAAAGCGTGGCAAGAGCTAATCGCTGAAAGAGATATCCAAAACATTGACAACCTGTTCCCTAACCAAACGAACATTCCAACTTGGGAGCGTGGAGATTCGAGTGCTACAATAGACCACATCTGCATTTCATCGGGTCTGATCGATTACATAACGAGGTTCAGAGTCGAACAAACCAGCAACAGTGATCATAATCTGATCTCATGCGCTTGGAAAGGATCGAGAAAAGCAAAATCGACATCCCCCTTAGAAACAGAAATCAGCAGTCAGAGCTCCCGACTAAGGCTATCGGAAAACGACATTCTCAAACTAAGGCTCGCACGGGACAACAAAGTTTGGTCCAATAAGCAGAAAAACATAAAAGAAAGACCGGATTATACACCGCTCCTACTGCCCTACACAAAACCCTGGAGAAAATCACACAAAACAGCCCAGCCATCCCACGCTTATAATGCAGAAGTGGTCAAACAAAGAAAACTGAGTTGCTGCCTGAAAAGAAGCGCAACAAAATCAAACTGCATGGCGGATTGGGAGCTCTGGCACCTGGAGAGGTAAAGATATCTCAACTGGCCTAGAAAACACAAGGCACTCCAATACCAACTAGACGCCGAAGCCATGATGAAAAGTCTGGCGTCTAAAAAATCCAGTGAATTCTGGTCACTGCTAAACAAATCGGCCAAGTCTCAGCACACGCCGCTGTGTAACGTAGTTGAAGAGAAGAAATGGATATCCTACATAACGTCGGAATTCGAAGAGGTCAAAGAAGCACCACCTCTAAAGCCAGCTAATACGAACGCAAGGTGGGTAAACGTAAATAACCGAGAAGACATAGAAGCAAAAATCATGAAACTAAAGTCTTCAAGAGCTCCTGGCCCCGACGGTCTAACTAACGTAATCCTAAAACAATTTCCCAAACAGTGGTCGGAGGTGATCAGCAAAATATTTGAAGAATGTGAAAACAAAAAAGAAATTCCTGAATCATGGCTGAAAGCAGTAATCGTTCCAGTCTACAAAAAAGGCTGCCGCGAAGACCTGGCTAACTATAGGCCTATTGCCTTAATGGACGTCATCGGCAAATTCTACGCATCCCTTCTTTTGGACCACTTCCGAGCCTGGGAAAAAAGTGGACCACTAAGGGACAACCTTCAAACGGGGTTCCAAAAAAAAGGATCTACCTCGGTAAACATCATGATCATCAACATCCTATCAGCCAAGGTTAAGGAAGGGACTCCAAAGATCCACTTAGCCTTCATTGTCTTATCTAAGGCATTCGACAAAATCGATCGCAACTCACTGTGGGCTAAAATACAGGCCTGGAATTGCCCCCAACCAGTTCTGGATACGATAAAAGCACTTCACTCAGAGAACACCGTAAGAGTGAAACTCAGCCAAGAAGGAACATTATCTGAAGAGATCAAAATAACACGAGGGGTCAAACAAGGCTGCCCCCTGGCACCAACCCTTTTCATCTCATTCCTAAGCGATTTCCAACACGCCGAAACCGAAATCAGGTGCTTTCCGCCTAAATTAGGCAAAACAACGATACCAAGACTGCTCTACGCTGACGATAATATTTTAATCGACCAGACCGCAATTGGCCTTCAGCGCAAACTAAATAACTTGGCTAAATACATCGCCCAAAACCATCTTGTCATCAACAAAAACAAAACCAAAGTCCTGATGATCGAGAAAGCACCAAACAAAACAAAAAAAAGCGAAGCAACCAGTCTGGTTCCTGGAAAATGTAAAAATTGAATCAGTGAAATCAATCAGATACTTGGGAGTCGACTTGGACAGCTCAAACACATCTTTAGCAATGCAACGGAGCATATGGGACAAAGCTAAAAGATTAACAGCGCAAATGCGCCTGGTCGACAAAAAATTCGGCAAATTCTCCTTGACACCTGCCATAAATTTCTACAAGGGCAAAGTCACCCCCGCGCTGTCCTATGGAATGGAATCTCGCTCACAATGCCAGCAAATATTTGGACCAAAATAGAAGGCTTAATTTGGAAATCAGTCTTGGGAGTCCCCAAATCTACCTCGATGGCGGCAATCAGAAGGGAGCTGGGCCTTATATCTCTCGAATCCATTGTTGAACAAGCATCCATGATTTTTTTCAGAAAATCCATCTTGGATGAGCCCCTGCCAGCCTTTTCCATTATCAAAGACGAGATGGACAATGCCAAATGTGCAGCCTTGGAAAAATGGAAAGGAAAAAGGAGAGAGAAACTGCAGGAAATAGCGTGCTCAGCTAATGAACTCAAAGAAAACCCTGAAAGAATCAAGAAAAAAATAATAATGACAGACTGGATACGAACCCTTGATCTGGCATCAAATAACAAACTCTTGAACCATCTCCCTCCGACTTTTAACAAAGTAACATCCCCTATCAAGTACTGTTAAAAATTTCCCGACAAAAGAAAAAGAAACTTGCTCTTGAAAGCAAGGCTAAATTTATTACCAACTCAAGAAATACTCACGATCAGATCCGCTTCCGACAAATCAGAATGTCAACTATGTAAAAACCCGGCAATGAAGGAAACGCTAAAACATCTAATTCTGGAAGCATTTGATAAATGTATCAGGGTTTACCCGAATAAAATAAATCAAAAAATAAATAAATAAATAAATAAATAAATAAATATATAAAAAGATACTGATGTACTAACTGGTTACCTGGCCACCCGGCAAACCTTATGGGGACCAGGTGCCTTATCACCAGTAGCTCCATGCACTGTCTCCGGGCCTACCATGCACTATGGACTGTATCTGCAAGCATGTGGTGCCATGTCTATTTGCACTTATTTAGAACTGGCCACCCCGCCGTCATTTACTGGAGGTTCCTTATTGCACTCTCCCCTCCCATCCTCATGGCTCTTCTCCTCTTGTTTCCGGTTGCACTTGCATGATATGAATGACACAAGGCATACTAACATCATTTATTCTGTTTCCTTTTGTTGTTCCCTTCTTTGTCAAGTTGTACCTACAAACAACTGTGTACAGGTGTGTTACACATGACTTATTATATTAAATCATTTTTGTTTTGTTCCCTGGACCACCACGTTTTTTGGTCTTGTGCCGACGTGCACATTTTTTGGGAGGTTTTAGGGGCTTCACAAATAACCAAGAAATAAATGAATAAAGTAAACGAAGTTTGCACAAACTGGAAAGTAGATACTATGATAAGTGGCTGCAGATTGAAATAGACGAAGAGTTTATGTGCCACAGTATTAGCCAACATTGAAATAATGGGTGAAGGAATTTGTATTGCCAATGAGCATTATGAACATGTACCTGCATCTTTGTACATTTAACTCTTACTGCACAGGGCAATGAGGGGCGCATGCAGGAATGCAGAAATGGATATGATTGCGGGAATATATGTAGACAGAAGCTCACCACCCTTTTTTGGTCTTGTGCCAGCGTGCACATATTTTTGGTGTTGGTTTTAGCGGCTTCATAAATAACCAAGAAATAAATTAATAAAGTAAATCAAGTTTGGACACACTGCAAAGTAGATACTATGATAAGTTGCAGCTCTTTCTGACAAACTACTTTTCTTCACAATACATTTGATCTTTTGCCGCTCCAACTCTCTGCTAGGGAAATGCTTCTCATAACTGAGAGCAGGGGGCACATTACTATTGACGTATAGGGAAATCCATGCATGTGTGCGCCGCGCATGAGGTTATTTTTTAAAGAAAATGTAAATGCATTCAGAACAGGCGCGTTGATACTGGTAAAATGGAAGTAAATATTGTGATATGTGGTTTACTTGAAATATTTGGTTGTTTTTGTAGTACGCTGTTTGCCAGTAATATTGTTACTTTTTGTGGCATGTGTTTCCAGAAACTTAACTGACTCAGGTACGCTGTGAACTCTACATAAAGGGTGTCATAACAATGTGTCCTTTAAAACACTGTACTAAGAATTTGTGGGAGTAAATGTGTCCACAATCCACAAATAAATAAGATTCACTGTATTAAAAGCAGACATTGGATTGTAAAGTTTCTATTTCAGGAAACTGTGTTGTGAAGCGGTTGATCCTCAGCAACATTGGAATAAAGAATTTGCAAAACGTGATGTAGGCAATATTTTAAGTAATAGTTATGTTATGTTATGTTATTAGCATTTATAAAGCGCACGTTCGCCCAAAGGCATCATGGCGCTAGTTATTGAAGTGTGGAAAGTGTACTGTGTGCCATATGATGAATGCTGTGACGGAAGAATCGTCAATTTGACACAAAGAGTAGATATCATGAATGTTACTTGAAACTTTAATTTATAGCCAAAATAAGAATGCACTGTGTATATTTAATTGTAAACTGATTACTGAAATATGTATTTGCATTATCGATTTTTCACAGTTATATACTCCGCTCTGTGCATGTCATGGGTACAGTCTATCGGCCGATGGCTTCTTCAACAGTATTTGGACAATAATTACAAACAATGGATATATGATAAGAATAATTTGGGAAGATCGCTAGACAACAAGTTGTCCTTTCGTGGTTGCAGTAACTAGGAGCAACATGGGGGCACATAGGTTCTAGAAAAGTGTGGATGTGAAAGTGTTGCATTTATTTCAATTTTAAAGTAGTTTCTCCTCTGTTATGGACTGCCATTTGCATAGATTATTTGTCGGTTATGGAAGATCATTTTTGGTGAAGAATGCAAAGAGTTGCATTGATGGATCAATGATTGGATTTGGCAGTAGAAGATTACCGTTGACAGTTTCACGTGAACGCTGCGAAGCTCGGTAGCTATGAACTGTGTTTGAAAAAGTTAACAAAGTTTTCATGGACTTAATTGAATGTTTTCATCGTTGTGTCAAAATGAAAGGTATTTGTTACAGTCCCAACTATTGCTGTTTTTTGAAAATAAAATGTTTCTATGAATTTTGGAAAAAGACACAAAAGTTTTGCCTTTGTTGTGGATGTTTGTTTTTAAATTCCTTGTCCTACCTTAGATAACTTTATGACGTTGGTGATGACCGGGTACGTTTGGCTACACTGCCCACTAATGTCATTGAAATAGGTGGAGATCATTCTGAGCGTATAGTGATGTTAGTGTTAGGGGTGGGGGAATATAATCAGTGCCGCGAAGACCTTTGAAGTTCCGCTGATAGAATCTTATTGAGTTTATCTACGTTATTGGGAAATGTAAAGTAGACAGATTCTATAAGATTACTTTTTTAGTTCTATTTTTTAATTGTGAACAGTGGTTCCTAGAGGAACCTTTTTTTATTTGTTTTACATTTTTTGCAGGAAAGTCACAATGTAAGGTGGGGCATGAAATGAGGCAATAGGTACCAAGCAGCAATACTGAGGGGTAGGTAGGCAGGGGAAGATGTTGCACATGTTTTACATCAAAGGTAGGGGGCAGTGTTTCTCATGCTCTTTGATTACAGCTTCAAAAGCACTCCGAAATTCCTCCCCTCTGCAGAGTAGTGCGTTGCAGTATATACAGAGGACTGTTGTCTTCAAAATATATGGATTAACAGCCTCTTTTATTGCTTGCAAGGTAGCTGGTGGGATTTTGTGTCCCACAGAAGTAAGCTGTGTGATTACCGTACTGGTTGCACAATATGAGGTGGAGGAAGACAGCCTACAATTTGCTAAGAAAGGAATAGCCTTTCTGAGAGCATCGCAGTGGTTGAATTGGGTGTGGCAGCGCTTGAATGTGGTCCCGTAGGAGTACTGTCCAGATAGTCCGCGACTGAGTACAATGTTGCAATGCACTTAGTGCATTTCACTTTCGTAGCTTTCCTCTACCTTATTCTTTTGGTCCTTTTCATTGTTTTTTGAAGAAGCTGGTAGTGGTGACGGTGTCTCTTGGAGTTTTGCTAATATTCTTCGAAGTCTGTTCTGTGTGCTAGATTGTTAATGGATAATGAGTAGAATAGGATTAGGAGCTGTGCAAGGGTAAATTTTGAGCTTGAAAGTTCCTAGATCAGTAGAAAGTGCAGTTACGAACTGTCAACGAAGCACAGACCCGTTTGCAAAGTGGGGATGCCTTCGCGGACACATCATCAGGCCGCGCAAGGGATCATGGTCACGTGACACTGTTCGGGGGGCCCACGATGATGTCAGATGTTCATGAACATCTGATGGATGCAAACACAGTGGAAAAAGTGGGAAAAAGTGTATAGAAGTGTTAAAATGATGCGAGAAGGTAGGAAATTGAGTTTTTAAGGTGAAACTTTGTAAATTGGACAAAAATATTGCTATATTGGGGTATGTATGGTTTTAGTCAGTGGTAGGAAATTAGCATGCACTGGTAAAAATCCATGACATTGACTGAAAAACCTCAGAAATTCAATGGAAAAACGTTGTTAAAGAGACGTTATGGTTACAAGTAAAACCAAAACCCCCCAGAAATGCACTAGTTTTGGTAAGCTAAGCAACCATAACTCACACCACCACCATGCACTGCTAAGACTAACACCAAGGACATCAAAGATGACATCACAAATCACTGATGACATCACATATGAAATACATTTTTATGAAAAGTCTGTACAAGGGGTTGTGTTTATAATGTTGGTAACAAGATGTCAGGGGTGATCGGGAGACTTATCATGAACTACTTAATCTATTAAAGAATGTACTCATGTAAACACAACATTATTTTTGAGTGTTGTTGTTAATACAGGAACCTAATAATACATAAACATAGGTAATGATTGCAGCATGTACCATAGAAGTACAATATTTATAATCTGTAATTTTGAATAGTAAAATAATGAATGCTACCTTATCAGAGTTTTGAGTAATATTAAACATGTAATAACTAGCTAACAATTCAAGACTTACTGCACACTTGTGCTAGTACAAACAATACATATGAAGAACCACAATGCATACAAATCAGAGGCACATACAGGGAAACTAAAGTAAGGAAGAAAGAAACAGCATCACCCAAAAATGTTAATCACATTAAAGTTTAGCTTCATGTACAGAAATGCATTGTGTGTTTGAGGCCCGTTACTGGCCCATGAATGTTCATCATCAGCTGAGACCAAACCCTAAAGAATGTACTTTAAAAACATACAACAACGTTAACGTCTAGATATATAGCACTAGCACCTTTTGGATTTTAATATTCTGACTGTCAGTGACCAAAGCCACATGGCCTAGATATGTCAGTGAACAAAAAAAGTGGCCCAGATATGTGATGCCATCAGTGATGTCATCAATGACATGTGTGATGTCATCTTTGATGTCCTAGCAGTGCATGGTGGTGGCGCAAGCTATGGTTGCTTAGTTTACCATAACTGGTGAATTTCTGAGGTTTTTCAGTTTTATTTATAACCACAACATCCCTTTAACAACGTTTTTTCATTGAATATATATTAAATAGACACAGGGCCAATATGCAACCTTCCCATAGGCCCCTCAATGTGTTTGTCTCTTTGGACAATGCCCCCTTCTGATCTAGTCTGATTGTTAAGCTGGTATTCGAGTGCATATAGATCAATATGCTGAGCAGGCCACCTGGAAGGCCCTACATAGCTAGTTCATGCCACATTTTCCACAGTTAATTACATTGGATGTAGACGTGAAGTCCACGCATCATAAGAAAATATCAAGTGAATTTGGAAAACATGCCTTGTTTTGAAGCAGATTCAAGATGAATCCATTAAAACTGATGCCCCATTATTTTCTGAACCCTAACTGGAATCTATTTATGTGCCCAGAATCAATGGGCAATTTTACAATTTCCTTTCATATTAGGGTTCCAAAAATGTTGCTCTCCACATCCAATAATGTAATAGATCTGTGATACTTACGGATCTTTCCTGTTCCCTTTTTTATATGTTGGAATAACAAGAGAATCATTCCAAGATGTAGGTGTTCTTCTGTGATTGATGATGTTTACAAATAGACTGTAAAGAACTGCAGCCCACAATTCCGGATCATTTTTCAAAATTATAGTCGACAGGCAATTAGGGCCAATATTGCGAGAGTTACATTCCTTTTTAATCACCCACAAATCATCATCAAACTCAAAATTAAGTACCAATTTGGGTTCCACCAAACTATCTACCCCATAAGCTTCCTCCACACTGTTGACATAAAGATTTAGAAAATGGTTAATCCAGACCTCCTCAATCAGGGGGTTGGTCTGCAGCACTCCTTGTTGGCTTTCACGATTATTAGTTACCAACCAAAACTTCCCATCTTGCATTACGCATATTCTCTGCTTCTTTTTGGAACATCACCAATTTGTGTTGTTTCATAAAATTTGTATAGCCCTATCGGACACGTTTGGAGAGGTTTCATTTAGATTCTGCGGTGCAATGCATCTGATTTATGCTACTTAACTCTCTCATAAGGGCCTTTTATTTGTTTGGACCTCTAGGTCGAATTTGTGAATGTGCTGTCGTTTTGCCACTCCCATGCCCTTTTGCAGGCCCTGTATTGCAAATATCCAGGGATTACAATGCTGCCATTTTGGGAAGGCCACATACCATTCAAGTTTGCTGCTTTTCAACTCGCCAGTTTGGTTGCCCCTTACCACAATTCGTGGACCAAGCTTGAGATACCAAATACAGACTGGCCAATGAGGCACCTAAAAACAGCTCTGAGTCTGCAAATGAGGTCCATGAGACGAAGTGTCAAATAAAGGAATTTGGTCACTATTAGGTGAAATAAACTTTTTCTTTTTTAACGATAGCTGGCTCTTCATCAAGAAAGGATTTGTCTAAGACTGCATGCACGTTCTTGGCAGAGGTTTAGCACAAGCCTGCATACAGAATGCAATCTTCAGCTGTGGCCACTGTACATGTTGCACCAATATGTTTCTTTGGGGCCCAGTAACAATGGTTTTCGGCCATGGCCGTTGCACATGTTGCACTCATAGGTTTCTTTGGGGCCCACTAGCCATGGTCTTTGGCCGTGGCCACTGTCCATATTGCACCAATATGTTTCTTTGTGGTCCACACTGTAGATGTTCCTCCAATAGGTTTCTTTGGGGCCCACTAGCCCTGGCTTTTAGCCATGGCCAGTGGTCATGGCCTACGGCCGAAGCCACTGTACATCTTGCTCCAATAGGTTTCTTTGGGGCCCACTAGCCATGATCTAAATCAGTGATATCACCTGTGATGCCATCATTGTGGTCATATGCCACACAACTGGGGCACAAAGTTAAGCTGGACTTGTTTCAAATGCGAGTGCTGAATTTCAAGGGTTTTGTTGCGTTAAATCTGATCACCTTAACTCTCTCTTAACACATTTTTTTCAATTCATTTCAAAGGTTTTGTAGCTAATTACATCTGATCACTTTAACTCTATTTTAACTAACGTTTTTTGTTACTTTGGGAGCCCACTAGCCATGGCCTTTGGCCTTCGTCACTGTACATGTTGCACCAAAAAGATTTTTTGGGGGCCACTAGCCCTGCCCTTTGGCCGTGGCCACTGTACATGTTGCACCGATAGGTTTCTTTGAGGCCCACTAGCCATGGCCATTGGCCGTGGCCACTGTACATATTGCTCTCATATGTTTCTTTGGCGGTCCACTTGCCATGGCCTTTGGCTGTGGCTACTGTACATGTTGCACAAATAGGTTTCTTTGTGTCCCACTAGCCCTGGCCTTCGGCCATGGCCAGTGGCCATGGCCTAGCCACTTCACATGTTGCACAAATACATTTCTTTGGAGCCCACTAGCCATGGCCTTCAGCCCACTTCTTTGGGGCTCACTAGCCCTGGCCTTTCTCTCCTTCTAGGAGAGAAAGGAGTGGAAAAGAATTATTTTATTCTAATACGTAATATCCTTGGAATCCACCTAGACAGTAGGGTGGAGCATACTGGAATAAAGTGGGTAGTGGATGCGCCAACTATCACGCTGCCTTTAGACATTGTTTCAACTACATTGCGGGCATGACTTTTTAGGGAGCTGGGAATCTTCATTGGACAGATTTCCTACGGTCTGTATTTATTTAAGAATAATATGCGAATGCTTTACTATGGTGATCCATATAGCCAAGTTTGTCATTTCACCAAAATGCAGGGGTAGTGGAAGTGACATCACACAACCAGTGACCTCTGATGACACCACAGGAAGTGATGTGATTTGACACTGCCCCCAAGTGACATTTTGGTAAGTGATGGCACACAACCTTTAGATGCGTCCAACAGCTGTGTTTCTAGGCACTCTCATTTCAGCCAAATATAAGAACTGAGGCACAGAGGCACAGAGGGAGACAAGATTTGTCCACGATCACACATTTGGAAAATTGTAATTTTCCAGATACGAATGGAGCCTATTTGTCAAACTAATACATAATGCAGTACTTGTAACAGGGTAACCAAACTCTCTAATGCAGGCTACAGCTAGTATATGAAATATCTATAGATCAATGTACACAGAAGTACTTGTTATCTGTGGCATTGATGTATTAAACAAGCCAAAAAAGCACTGACCTGGGTGCACTGTCAGTTTACCCAGGAGCAAAATGCTGTACGAGCAAGGCCTGAAAATTAAATAATTGACCAGGATTTAGTATCAACAACATTCACTGGTTATAAAGGTATCTATGACTCAGCTACCACTACGATAGAAGAAACCAATTGTGCTGGTGTAAGCTGAGTCCATCTGTCTCTGTGTGCATTTATCTTTAAGTTATGTGACAAACAACCGCATGTTTTCCCCTACAACCCAGAGACAAACATAGCACCTGAATGCCCTAGGCTTTGATACATGACTCTTCTTCAATCTTTTTTAACAGGGTGAGTTGTGGGGAGGTGGGAGAGGCTGCTCTTCTCTCAAGAGTAAGGCTCAATGCATCTACAATTTGCAAAGCCTTATATGCGAGGTGTGTTATTCAATGACCCCACCTCCCCAGGTCCGGCCCATGAATGAATCTTCCATAAAGCGCTTTCCAAGAAGGAGTTTGAGTGGTGAGGAGTGGGTCACTCCATGGCTCTCTCACTTTTGAGACTGTGTCCAATGCTTATTTTCTTAAACAGTGTTGCACGAGAGCAGGGTCCTTGTTGAGTTTTCAGCCCCTCTCAACCATTCATATCACACTTGAATCCATTCAAGGTGAGCAGAGTGCAATCAGTGGCGTAGCACAACATTTGGGGGCCACCTTGTGAGGCATGCTGAGGTTCCACCTCCCCTTAACAAAGCACAGGACACACCAAACCCCGGGCCAGCCCGGGCCACCTCGTGTACGCAATGTCCATGATGATTATGCCGCTGCAGGGGCATGCACTACTCCAAGTGAAAGAAGTAAATATGTTTTTTAATCAAAGCTTAAATGTTTCACGTAGCATAGAAAGAAGGGGGCGGTGCCTGATCCCAAAATATACCAGCCACCAGTGGTGGCTGGTGAGTTGTTTTATTGAAGGGGGTAGATATTTGCAACAAGACTGCGATTGTGACCAAGCGTAGCGAGGGGGCTGAACTAACAAAAACGGGTTGGGGTTCAGAGGGATTCTTCCCCATCCCATGATCAAATGTTTTGAATAATAGGTTAAAAAGGTGCATTACAAAGGCCAGTTTCTGTGAACATTTGGATAGAAAGCCTGAAAGTTTGCAATCGGCTATGTAAGGTGTAGGGCAACGTATGGAAACAATGTACAATAGATGCAAGTCACCAAAAGTGCACAAGCGCATTTCCCAATGCATTGTCATGCCAGTCCCCCCAATATATGCCAGTATAACATTTTCATGCTGGCTGTGCCCATACATTTCCATGCTGGCTCCACTAACATATGCTTGTATTCCCATATAAGAACACAATCATATTCGCTTTGAGATGTTTTTTATAGTCTCATTAATGGCACTACGCACAAAGCTGGCTGTGCCAATTCCAGTACTCCTATGTAAGAAAATACTGTTGGTTTGGCCATTAAAAGTGACATATCGCAATAAGAAAACATGTCCAAACTGGTTCCAATGTAAGCAAGTCTAGACTCATAAGAATGCTTATCATTCTTGCTACATCATAGATGCTCAGTTAATAAAAAGTCATGCTACATTAAGAAATATACAGGTAACTACAACAAAACAACAAAACGTCAGTCTAGCGAGGTAATACTACTTATCATGCTTGCTTTATCAAAGATGCAGAGTAATAAATGTAGTGCCACAGTAAGCAATGGCTAGACTGGCTCTACCAAAATACCATTCTAGCCAGGTAATGACACACATGAACCTGGCTTTGTCTGAAAATACCAGTCAAAAATGCATAGTCAATACAGGATGTGTCAAAAATTCTCTACTGATCCCCAGTCTCCCAGGGCCTTACACACACACACACACACACACACACACACGCACACGCACACGCACACGCACACGCACACACACACACATGCTTCCCCTTTCATCCACCCATACACCTCCTCTCACATTCATTCACACTGGATTCACCACACATGCATGCACCCACCCACCCAGAACATACACACACACTCAGATTCCTACTCACTCACCCACCATTCACTCACCCATAAACCTCTCACATTCTCCACACAGGAATGCACCCACCCACCCAGAACATTCAAATACACACTATCACATTCCTACTCATTCCCCCATCACTCACTGATCCATACACCTTCTCTTGCATCTACTCATACTGCATTCTCCGTACAGACATGTACCCATTCAGAACATTGAAACACACTATTACATTCATACTCATTCACCACCAGTCACTCACTTATACACCTTCTCTTATATCCACACTCACTGCATTATCTACACAGGCACACACCTACCCACCCACCCAGAACATTCAAACACACACTATCACATTTAATCCCATTCACCCAAAACTCACTGACCTATAACACATACATATATCTGACACGCACTTCACACATGCAAAATATACATCAAATTTTTTTTAAAAGCCTTGTTTTTTTCAGTTTCAGTCCATCACTCCACGCAACCCTCAGCTCCTCTGTGCTTCTCACAAACAGGAACCAGGAAGCTGGGAGAGCTTCCTGGTTCCTGTATATATGCCGCGAGGAAGCCATAGGAGTAGGGGTTGGAGCTGAACGTGGCATGTGACATGTGCCAGATGTCACAGTCAGTTCCAACTCCTACTGAGTGCTTCCTTCACGTGCTGCAAGCCTGAGCCCAACCTTCACCCTGATGGGGGAGGACTGCACCAGGGCACCGCCAGACCTGGTGTGGCAGAGCCCCTGCACCGCAGGGACTGCAAGGGCCACCGCTGCTCAGGAGCTGTAGTTTTTCTTTTCTTTACAGGTGTAGCAAGGGAGAACACATGGGTTGTGGCTGCAACCCCTGATGACTCCCAGATTAGGTCCAAACAACGAAAAGGCCCTCATGAGAGAGTTAAGTAGCATAAATCAGATGCATTGTGCCCTAGAATCTAAACAAAACCTCTCCAAACGTGTCTGATAGGGCTATAAAAATTGGATGAAACAACACAAATATGTGATGTTACAAAAAGAAGCAGAAAATATGCTGGATATTGTGTTAACAAGCAAGATGGGAAGTTTTGGTTGCTAAATTATAATATTGAAAGCCAGCAATGTGAGCTGCAGACCAACCCCATCTCTTTGTAGTTCTGTGTTAACCATTTTCTAACTCTCTATGTTGACAGTGTGGAGGCGGCGTATGGGGTAGATAGTTTTGGCGGAACCTAGGTCGGTACATAATTTTGAGTTTGATGATGTTTTGTGGGCGATTAAAAAGGGATTAAAAACTCACGCTATTGGCCCTAATTGCCTGTTGAAGATATCATTTTGAAAAATTATCCAGAATTGTGGCCCACCGTGCTTTACACTTTATTTGTTAACATCATCAATGATATAAAAACACCTACATCTTGGAATCATTCTCTTGTCATTCCAACATATAAGGAACAGGAAAGATCTGTTAAATTGCAGATCCATCACATTATTGGATGTGGAGAGCAACATTTTTGTGACCCTAATATTGGAAGAAAATAACAAATGGGCCATTGATTCTGGGCACATAAATACATTCCAAACAGAGTTCAGAAAATAATGGGGCACCCGTCTTAATGGATTAATCCTGAATCAGCTTTAAAACAAGGCATGTTTTTTCCGAACTCACTTAATAGTTTCTCATGTTTCGTTGACTTCACGTCTGCATTCAAAGTAATTAACTGTAGAAAATGGTGGAATAAACTTGCTATCTGGATCTATATGCACTTGAATACCAGCTTAAGAATCAGACTAGATCAAAGGGGACATTGTCCAAAGACCCAAATACATTGAGGGGCATCCAGCAAGGTTGTATATTGGCCCTGTGACTATTTAATTACATGGCCTGCGGTAGCGGTTATGTAGTTATGGTTAAGTTGCTAAACTCATATGAAGAGCACTTTTTGGGCGGCTTATAACTTTGCTCCCCCTGGACGAATCCTCACCAAACTTTGCACCAAAAAGTATATGGCCCACTCTGAATTATTTAGCAAAGATTGGTGAGGTTTGGTCAGGGGTGGAGTTATAAGGGGGGTCCCAAAATGTCTTTTTTTTAGACATAATGGGAAAGAACGTTGGTCACGCCTACAGCCCAAACCGCTGGACAGATTTTCACCAAATTGGCAGCAGGAGTGGCGGCTTGGTCCCGAAAGCATGCTTTTGTTAATTTGGTGTAAATCCGTCCAGTTGTTTTTTTAAACGACCAAAACGTAAGGCAAAAAAATTTGTGATATCTATGTCCAGTCCGCAGACTCACTGCCCTGTTTGGTCCGTGGACTAAATATGAAAAAGCAACATTGCACTTGTCAAACTCAACAATCTCTGTGGAGGTGGGGGGGATGAGGATGGGATATGGCCATAAGAAGCCAAAAAACAGGTTGTTTCACCCCTGACGGTCCACGAACACTGCAGATGTCCTGGGGCAGTCCTGTGGTGTCAGATGTCCTAGGACATATGTACCTATTTCTGCATTACAGGGTTGGGGAAAAGCAGTTTCTGGATGGCTTATAACTTTTGCGCCACTCAATTAAACTGCATGTAATTTTGAAATTTTATTCTACACCTAATCCTGAATAGTTTTTGCCAAGATTTGTGGGATTCTGTCAAGAGGGGGCAAAATTAGAGGGGGGTCCCAAAATATTGTAAAGGCATATAAATGTGGTGTCATTTGACGAATCTGCACAACATTTGGCAAAATGATTTTGGGTTTTGAGAAGTGCCCTGAAGTGCCTGTTTCGCCTGGGGAGAGCCTGCTGTGCCTGCCGTACTTGTGATCACCGTGTTTCTGTGGACTTTCATGTGGACTTTCATGGACTGATTTAAGCTTTTTCTGTTGTTAAGGGTGAGGCATTTAATACCTGAATACCTGAATATGCATATATACTTCTCAAGTATACATTAAGTTCCCTAAATAGTTATATATATATCTCTTTTAGAAACAAGCCCCGCCCACCAACACGGAAAGGTTGACAAATAGGCACTGCCGCGCGCACCGAGAAGTGCCTGTTTCGCCTGTTTGTCCTGGGCGTCCGGGGCGCGGGGCCACGAAATGTCACGAAATGATGTTCGTGTAATTACGAGCATCGAGTGAGAGAGGTGAGAGAGTTTGTAATTGGTCTTCGTGATAGAAGTAGAACGAGAGCTATCGCAATTGAAATACCATTTTGTATCTCAGGCTCTGTTGAAGGGCTTGTTCACTTCGTCGCATAGTAGCAGGCCGCAAAAAAGTCCTGTGTCCTCTCTGGTGAATATGTTGCTACAGTAGCACAACGACGTGCACTTTGATAGTGATTTCCGACAGTAAGGGCTGTGTTCATCATACGTCCATTAAATCCAGCTTCTGTAGAAAGAAGTAAGCAAACTCAATTGGGCTAAAAGAAAATGGCGGGAAGGTAAAAATTGTACAAAAAATGTAAAAAAAAAAAAAAAAAACTGCCCCAGGGAGAGGGTGTTTCTGTACGGGAAGTATGGTGGGAACCCTAAGGAGTGGCACAATACCAACGTAGTGTGGGGCCCATAAAAAAGTAGAGAAGCAAAACACAAGAGGCAAATTGACGAGGCAAAACACAATCATTGCAAGTGGGTCTTTTGTATTTACACAGACAATAAATCCCTTAGTGATAAGTCCCCTCCCTACTAAAATGAATGATGAAGATACTAGGGATGCTCTGGGGGTGGTTGAGATGGACAAATGGGAACTAAGTGGTATAGACTTTCCGCCGCTAACAAATGTAGTTAGTGATAGGATAATGGCACAAATGGAATCATTCAAGAAGACAGATCTTCTTGAACAGACAGCGCACAAAAGTTTTTTAAGCATGCAAGAAATACCGGTAAAACCTTCGGTACTAAATATGGATGATTCCCTGTCCTCCACACCTCAGCCGGACACGTCGCTCCTGGCCCGAGCAGTTAGTGCGGGGTTAGACAGAAGGGTCAGGCTTTCTACTGGCCCTTCCACCCCTGCAAGGGCTAGGGGAGGTGGACTTGAAAATGTACATCTACACAAATCCACTATTGGAATAATGGAGGAGTAGGAGATTCCAAAAAAACAGGACCATTATGAGAACAAAATGGGTGAAACGATGGCCATTTTTGGAGGTGGGGAAATGGGCAATGGCAAGTCAACTCCAAACAAATGTTCTAGCCCGACCAACTCTGTTCCCCCTAGGAGTCAAGAGACTGAGGAACTGATGTATATCCAGCCCAGCAGGGAACTAGAAGAGGGTGAAATCATGTCAGAAATTGAGTCTTTTCCGGTCCTAACCAGGATACTCAACCTCCTGGATAAGGGACACGAAAGGACTCATGGCGAGATACAGGAGTTAAGATACATGATGGTAGAGTGTACAGAAAAAATGAGTAGGCTCGAGGGATTTGTACATGCCTTAAATATGAGTAAAAAATAAACGTCTATAGACCCCCCTAAGAGTAATAAGATAATGCTTAATAAAGGCTCCCAAACAGAAAAAGAACCTTGCGAGAATGAATGTAATGGGAAAATAATTTGGGAAGATGCAAATGAATTGAAAAAAATGATACTAATTAACCAAGATAAAATTAAAACTGTGGAGCAACAAGGCGAGAGGCTGCGGGGGAAGACAGAAATTAATACAGCAATGACCACAGAGCAGAAAGTAGGAAAAACGCTGGATAGTCCATCAGCATTACTGAAGGTGATGGAGGATGAGGATGCCCAAATACAAGTACAAAATCAGGAAAACTGAGGTGATCAGAATCAGGAAGAAGAGATACCGTATGTGTATGTCGTTTCACACAGAGAAAAGAAAATGAGAGCAAGCGCCCTGAAGAGAAGAGCCAAGAGTGAGAAGGGGAGTACTGCAATGGAGTCTAAAAAATTGAAAAATCAACCTTCTCCTAAAATGAAAAATACCTCTTCTAACATTAAAGATATATGTAGCCTATCAGTAGAGGGAGGCCAAATAGACTTCACCCAGTTAAATGAAGAAAGCAAAATAGCTTTGGAGGTGAAGGAAATATGGGATAAACAAGATTCATTCAGGAAGAATGAAATGGACACTGTTGTGGGTACCCAATCAGAGAATAACAGTAAGAAATATGGAGAAGCCACGAATACCCTATCAGAAGCTATGAATCATAAAGGGAAAATGAGCAAAGCTAATTCTAAAAATAAAGGGTCCAAGGCAAATAAAAAAATGATAATAAAAAAATACAAAAGAAACAGAACGGAAGTAAAATCGAAATTATTAAGGAGGAAAGGAGTATTCAGCAATTTTTTGGTGTAAAAAATAAGCAAAAGCCTATAGCAGACAGGGTCCCCGATAAGGTGGAACAAGTAGAAGAAGCCAAACTACCCTGTAAGGCAGTAGATAGCCAAAAAGATCTTATTAGCTCTAAACAGTCTGAGGAGATGAAATCAGCAGGAGAGCAGGGTAGTGAGGATACAAATAGTAGTGAGCTGAGAATAACAACTAGTGAAGATATTAAAAAATTGGTACAAGAGGCTATTATCAAAATTCTGCAGAACCCCTCTGCGTTGGGATCTACTCCACCATCTGGACCATTGTCATTTGCTCATAAAGGTTTTGAGAGCCAACAGCAGATATTTACTCCACCATCTGGACCATTGTCATATGCTCATAAAGGCTTTGAGAGACAACAGCAGAGATTTGTCTCGCAAGGAGTTGTGGAAGAAAAGAAAAACCAGGAGGAGCAGGGACACAGGGCCCAAATGAATGAAGCTGGTCCTGATACACGAGAGATCGTACAGAAACAAGGGACGGTTCCAATAAACACACAGGAAGGTGAGAGGGACCGGGGAGTGGAATGTAAGGACGGGGGGCCAATAGTAAATAAATCTAGAAACGAGCCTGAGGATTTTGAAGACCGGATTAGGGAGATAGCCGAAATGTGGAATATAAAGCAGGGCCATGAACAAGGCAGGGAGTACAATTGTGATAAGGAAGGGAAAAGGGACAATGAGAGAGGGAAGAATAGGGAGGGGGAAACTAGTAGAAACTCAAGGATAGAGGAGCAAGAGCAAACTCTATATAGTGCTTGGCCAGAAGATCAAAGAGAATGGAGAGAGCTGAACTTTGTGGATGACCCTAGTGTCATATTAAATTTCATGCTTACAATAGGAGGTCCCTCCTCATTACACAGAGGGCGGATACTCTCCCTGTTCAATGAGATACCCCAGCTCTCCCGAATTACATCAAGTGATATTAAGCTAATTGATTACATACACCCTACACAATACGATTGTGTTAGGATTGTGTTCTACTCAAGAGCCACGTATGAACTGGCACTTACGGAAGGAGTGGCACTTCAACGATTTGGGTACAACAGAGTAGATTTCAGTCAGGGCTCCGGGAAAAATCAGGGAAGATATCCCAGTGAGACGCAAGGGAGAAAAAATCGAGAAGGAGAAAGAAGCTCGACAGTAGAGACTCATTTAAATGAGATGGCTGAGTTAAGGTGGCTTGCATTGACTCTGCAAGAATCAATCTCCAAAATTCAAGGCATGAAAGATTCGACCTAGAGTACGGCAAAACTCAGATTCCTATCATGGAATTCTAGGGGATCATGAGCCTTGCTATACTCTTATGATACATGCTCGGTGCTCTCTACCTATTCTGTCGTATGCATACAAGAAACATGGGCGGTTACCCCGATAGTATTAGATGGTTTCACTGTATTTCAGGAACTAGCACAGAAAAAGCTAAAGTGGAGACCTTCGGGGGGTCTCTTAATTGCTTTGAAGAACAATATTGATTTTAAAACCTTAACATTTTTTAATATAAGTAAAGGATGTATAGCCACCCTCATTAAAATACGTTGCAGGAAGCAACCCTCACTCTTCTTAATTTTAAATATATACTGGCAACCTGAAAGTGATCTAAAAGCATTTATCGATGCCATAGACAATGTAATACAAGAATGTCAGGATATGAATGAGGAATTACACATAATCATGTGTGGGGATTATAATTCTGAAATATGCTTGGAAGAAGGTAGAAATGAGTACACGTCTGGTCGTAAAACTGGTGAAAGATTTGACTCGTAGAAATGTCAACAGGGGGACATATGGACCGTCTTCTTGGGAGGTTAGGGCCTGCAAGGAGCAAATGATTTAATGGAAGATTCAAAGGACAAAACAACATGGTCTAATGGTAAATGGGCATCCACTATAGATTATATTTTTGTCAGTACCAACATTTTTAATCTTGCTCAGGATTTTGCTTTGATTAGCACAAAAGAGAGTGATCATAAAATGTTAATAATGACATTGTGGGTAGACACGTATGAGGGGGGTGATAAATACTATAACGTAAAAGTGGAAATGAATGCCAATTTGAACAGAATCTCCTGGCATAAAACGAACATCGAGAAAGTAACATACTATTCCAGGAAGATTTTGAAAATAATGTGTATGCCCAAAGCCCAAAAAAAAAAAAATATTGTCACGACTCCTTTGGATATTACATCGAATCTGTAATCAGAGATAAAGCGGGAATCAAATATAAGGTAAAAAGTACGGGAGGGCACAAGCATGCATACTCTGCAGAAATTAGAACACTTAAGCAGGGAAGAAATCGTGAAGTCTCTGGTTTTCGTAGGCATTGCGCAAGCCCTCCTACAATGGAGGAAGTCCAGGAACTTCACGAAATAAAAAATAAATGGAAATCGAAGCTAAGGTGTATACGCGCAAAGCTCCTTCAGGGAGATGCAGAGGCTATGCTAAGAGCGTTGTATGATGTAAATAACCATAGATTCTGGGAACTGGTTAACAATGGAGGGCAAGCGCAAACAAAAATTCTGACAACTTGTGTTAATGCAGAGAAGTGGGAAGGACACTTTAGTAGCCTGTATCCTCCACCAACTGTGGTATGGGTACTGTTACCAGAGTCTGAAGATGCCACATGGAATATTCCCTTTTGTGTTAAAGATATTGAATACATCATTGTGAAAAGCTCTCCATCCAGGGCCCCTAGGCCAAATATGCTGTGCAACAGGGTTATGAAAGAGAAAGCTAACTTATGGGCCAAAATGCTATTTTTCTTTTTTAAAGACATCATAAAGAAACATCTGATTCCAAATAGTTGGAGAATGTCTTACGTAGTCCCAATTTATAAGAAAGGGGACAGGGCTTTACCAACTAGCTATAGGCCAATAGCCCTTTTGGATGTTGACTCCAAAATATTTGCAAGCCTAGTTTTAGAGCGTATTCGGAACTGGATGGATCCGTGTAATATTCTGTCACCCTTTCAGTTTGGCTTTAGAAGGAATGTAGGCACTGATGCAGGAGGTCTTTTAATAAATATTATGCAAAGAGCGGCATGGACCCCCGGAAATCTTCCTATCTATTTGGCATCAATTGATTTAACATCTGCTTTCTATTTAGTCGATAGATCAATATTGTGGACAAAATGAACACACCTTGGGATGCCTGATTCTCTATTGTCAATTGTATACAACATGCACCAGGACTCTAGAATTAAGATCAGACTTAGTATGGAAGGAAATTTGTCCCAAGAAATAAGGGTTAAAAATGGACTTAGGCAGGGCTGCATATATGCTCCAACTTTATTCAATTTATACTTCTCCGATATAGGAGAGAGTTTTAAAAAATTGGTTGTAAATTCACCTAAAGTGGAGGGAACTAAGATCCAGTGGACTGCCTATGCAGTTGACGTGACTCTCTTCGATCACAATCCCATAGGCCTCCAACGACTCTTAACCGCTTTTAAAGAATACATTATCAAAAATGCACTAAAAATTAATTACTCAAAAACAACGATTGTTTGTTTGTCAAATAAGAAATAACAAAAAATGAACACTCTATTCCTAAATCATGAAAAATTACCAACAAGGAACGTAATAAGATATCTAGGCTACCCATTTTTTGGAAACAAGAACAAGGCAAACTTTAGGGCTCTATTGGAATCGAAAATCACTCCTATGGTTTCTCAACTATGTAAAGTTGATGGAAAATACAGTAAATTCTCTTTATTGCCCTGTATTCGCCTGTATAAAAACAGAATAGTGCCTCAACTGTGCCATGGACTAGAACTGGCTCCGTTATGGTGCCGGATGGAAGTAACTGCATATGAATCCAAAATCGTAAAAACGATGGTACGTTGCTTGCCAAAATGCGTGCCTTTGGTGGCATTAAGATATGAGCTTGGCTTGCATTCGATTAGAAGCACCATGGAATGGCGCAGAATGGCCCTATTCAGGAAGCTGTTAATTAGCAAAGATACTACTCTATATGATATAATGGGCAGAGGCATTAGGAGTGGCGCTCCTACATCAAAGTATTTCAGGGACATGTTGGAAGAAGCAAATGAAATTCTGGACAAACTAGGGATCCATAGAGATACACTTATTACGAACCCAATGAAAATAAAAAAAACTCTTGCTTCATTCCGATTGGAATTCAACTGTCCAAGAGGTTAAGATGACTCATTTATATAACCATATGGTCTCGGAATACAAAAAAATGGGGGAGCTTGCACCCTATCTATCAAAATTTCCCGATAAAACCTGGAGACATGAGTATATGAGATTTCGCTTCAATGTGCTAGGTACGGGAAAAATAGTAGATATTAGAAGTGGTCAGAGTAAGGGATATTCCTTTTGTAGATTTTGTAAACAAAAGGAAAATCTGGAGGCCTTGGAGCATCTACTGACCAGATGTAACGGATTTAGGAACAAACGTATTAGTCACTTTAGCATGTATGTACCAAATACAGAATGTGTTGATTTAGATCTTTTGTGGCTTGATATGTTACACGGTGAAAGAATCAAACCACAGATTGCTGTAGTCAGGTTCTTAAAGAACTATTGTTGTCTTTAAATAAAGGATAAATGGCCTATTCTACAGGACAAGCGATCAAGCAGTTAGTGCAACTTTTTAAGAAATGGAAAGTATCAAGATATGTTATAAGGGACATCCAGAATTTGGGTAAATGAATGTTATCTTTTTTTCTTTTAACTGTACAGTGTTGTAAAAACAGAATTGTAGGTGGTAAATATGAATTTCGCATGGAATGAATTTTATAAAACTTGTATTAATTATGCTGTTTTTAAACCACAGAGAAATCTTTTGTAAAAGTTACTATGTAACTATAAACAAATTAAAAAAAAGTAAAAAAAAAAAACATTTTGGGTCTAGATATAAATGATTTTCTAAAGTTTGGTGGGATTCTCTCAAGAGGGGGACGAAATTAGAGGGTGGGTCTCAACATTTTTAGATGGCTTATAACTTTGTTGCTATTTGGCGAATGTGGACAAAAGTTTCGAGAAAGATTATAGACCCAACCTTCAATGTTTGTGTAAAGACTGAATGGATTTTGTCAAGTGGGGGCTAAGTTATATAACTATTGTATGTACATACATTTTGACACTTTTGAAAAAATAAAACATGGGCGGATTTCGAGCAAACTCGTGAGGAGCATTGGCAAGGACATTAAAGCATGGCTTTGCAAATGCGACCTGTATTTTATTTTTTGACAAGTGTCATAATGTAGGTACAAAAAATAGTCATATACCTTTGGTGACTGAGGTATAGCCTGTGGCAGTGGGCAATAGCCAGATTGTCTGGGTCATGGCATTAGGTCATGATGCGGACAATCTGGCTACTAGCCATGACCGCGAGGGACTTAAAATGGTGTTAAAGTGGCCATGTCCACGTGGGACCGGCTCTGTGGTAAAGTTATTCGAAAGTAGGATGGGTTTGAAAGGGAAAAAAATGTGCTTGTGGTAATATGGTCGTAGGGTCCTGCAGGCTGCCATAGAAAGTGAAGAGGGGCTCTGTACGGAGCCCCGCCTTCTCTTTCCATAGTGGCCATCTTGAAAAAAGATTGTCCATCCTACAGTGGGACGCCGGAGGTGTCCCACTGTAGGAAGGAAAATCCTTCCTTCCTACTGTAGGAAGAGAAATCTATTTTTTAGCACCCCAGCTTCCCGCTTTGGGAACCAGGGTTGCTAATGGCCTTTATCCCCCATTGCAGGGGCTGCAATGGAAGATAATGGTCTGGAGTCCTTGTTATTTATTTATAACACACTAAAGCCCGCAGAAATCAGGGCGCACACAGACACACTTTGCTTGGGCCGATAACTTGGGCTGCTGGGCTGTTATCCCCTGTTACGGACAAAAAATGGTGTTAAAGTGGCCATGTCCACCTGGGACCGGCTATGTGGTAAAGTTATTCGAAAGTAGGATAGGTTTAAAAGGGAAAAGAAATGTGCTTGTGGTAATATGGTCATAGGGTTCTGCAGGCTGCCATAGAAAGGGAAGAGGGGATCTGTACGGAGCACCGCCTTCTCTTTCCATGGTAGCAATCTTGGAAAAGGATTGTCCTTCCTTCCTACAGCAGATGCCGCAGGCGTGCCACTGCAAAAATTATTTTTTTAGCACCCCGGTGTCAAGACTTGATGGTCGTGTAGGCGATGATACCTCTGTCCCCAAGTTCCACTCGAGCAAACAATCAATATACTGCTCGAGCAGCCCTTGAGGCCACAGGTGGTGAATGTCGTCAGCCGGAACCAGGAATGCCGGAAGATGTCCCCCCGACCACTGTAAGGCAAACACGCGGGTTAGATAACAAATACACCCTGTACACAATCCTTAATGTTTATCTACAAGGGAGCTTACCCTGAGTGGTTGTTTGGAAACCAATGTTGATGTGGGGTGTTTATCTGAGGGAACCGGCAGGGTTGACGACAAGGTAGCAGCCTGGCAATGCACTTGAAGGATGGAATCACCACCTGATACGGACCCTGGTACTGTGAGCCAAACAATAAGGCACGTGATCCAGAGAGCAGAGTCTAAACCAAGGGGCAATCCAATTGCAGTCCAGGAGGGAAGCCGAGGTCGTGTCCAGGGGGAGCGGTTCAAGACAAGGTACCAAACAAGGGAAATCCAAGAAGCAGTCAATGGGAGTAGCCGAGGTCAAAGCCAGAAAGAAGCAGGTCCAGGCGAGGTACAAAAGGGGAGGCGGGTCGGAATCCAAGGGCAAAATCCAAGATCAAGAAGCAGCGTCAAGTCCGTAGTCCGTAGTCCAACCAAGATCAGCTGTGAAGCGCGGATGGGAGTTCGCGCGTCGCTTTTGAACGCTCGCTCCAGTGATCACGTGGCTCACACACGTGATTGGCGCACACGCGATTGGACGCGTGGAGGAAGAGTGTCCAAGCGCCGGCAGCGGAGACGCGGAATGCCCGTGGCCCGTCTCCACGGCAACCGCCAATGCAGAAATGGAGAGCGAGGCATAAACCAGCGCCGCTGAGTTCGGCCAGCCCCTTGTCAGCAAACCTGAAGGTGAGGATGTGCAATGGTGCGTGTGGAGACTTGCTGTGCTCTATGTCTCTGCTGTGTATTGATGGAATTACGGGGTGCAACAGGAGGGCTTGTGGATGTGGATGGGGGCGTGACAGAGCCCCCCCTCAAAGGCCCACGACCCTGTGGGCTTGAAGGGTACTCCCTGTGGAACCGAGCCACCAACAACGGAGCATGGACGTCAGGAGACGGGACCCAGGACCGTTCCTCAGGACCATAGCCCAACCAGTCTACCAGGTACTGCAACTGCCCTCTAACAATCCGGGACCCCAAAATAGCGCTAACCTCATAATCCTCCTGGGAGGCCAGTGGAACAGGACCGGGAGTGGGCGTCATGCGAGTGGCATCGAGGCAGTGTTTGAGAAGGGACATGTGAAAAACAGGGTGCAGTCTCCATGAAGCGGGGACAGCGAGTCGGTAAGCTACCGGGTTCAGGACCTTGGAGACCCTATATGGGCCGACGAAACGGGGCAGTAGTTTACGTGAACCCGGTATGCGTAGGTGACGCGTAGACAACCACACCCGATCGCCCGGTGAGTATGAAGGGGCTACCTTTCTCCTTTTGTTAGCGGCTGTCCGCATCGACTCCTGTGCTTCCCGGAGATGGACAAAGGTTTGGGCGTGTATGGATGCGAGATCCCGGGCACAGTCATTTGCCGCAGGAGTCCTGGTCCATAGTGCGGGGGTATTGGCAAAGTCGGAATCAGAAAAAGGGAGAGTACGTGGATGTTGGCCATAGAGTGAGTAGAAAGGGGAGAACCCAGTGGATGAATGCAGGGTGTTATTGTAGGCAAATTCTGCGTAATGTAGTGAATCAAGCCAGGTGTATTGGAATTGCAAGGCTAAACAACGTAGGTACTGTTCCAAGGCCTGATTTACTCTTTCGGTCTGGCCATCGCTTTCGGGATGGTAGGCCGACGAGAAGCGTGCGTCAATACCCAGTAGTTTGGTAAGGGCCACCCAGAAACGTGACGTGAACTGTGTTCCACGGTCTGACACAATGACACATGGCAGACCGAACAGACAGAAAACAGACCTGAAAAACATCCGGGCCAAGGAAGGAGCGGTGGGGATGCCTTTACACGGTACAAAGCGGGCCATTTTGGTGTACGAGTCCACTACTACCCATACCGTGTCATAACCCCGAATACGTGGTAATTCTGTTATCAAATCCATGGACACCGTATGCCAAGGTCTCGGGGGTATGGGTAAGAGCTGTAGTAATCCCAATGGACGGCCTCTCTGTGTCTTGCACTGTGCGCATGTAGAGCAGGTGTTGACATAAGTCTCCACATCTCGTCGCTTCGATGTCCACCAGCACCAGCGTTTCAATAATTCCAGGGTTCGTCGCTGACCTGGGTGACCATTGATGAGAGCATTATGGGACCACTCTAAAGCCTGGTTACGAGTATCATTGGGGGGTAGGAATAATTTCCCTTGAACAAAAGGCAAGCCGTCTTGTATGTCAGGATCCCAGTCAGCTAGTATCTGGGGATGTTGTGCAACCCATTGTCGAATAGCAGTCAACATAGGTGGGGGTGGAGTGCAAGCACAAACTACATGGCCCTCGCCTAGAAGCATTTCGGGATACGAAGGAAGGGGTACCCCCCCCTGGTGAACGAGACAAGGCGTCAGCTTTTCCATGGATCGCCCCAGGTCTATGCTTGACAAGGAAATCATAGGCAGAAAAGAAGAGATGCCAATGAACCTGTCTACTGTTGACACACTTCAATGACGCTAGGTCCTGTAGGTTTTTGTGGTCAGTGTAGACTGTGGTCTGGTGCTTCGCCCCCAGGAGATGATGTCTCCAGCCCAGAAACGCATCTCTGATTGCTAGGAGCTCTTTTTCGGTGACCGTATAATGTGTCTCGGTCGGTGTGAATTTCCTGGAATGGTAGGCCACCGGGTGTAGTGCTCCGGTGGAGGGACATGGTTGGGACAGGATGGCCCCCAAAGCGAATGAAGAGGCATCTGCTTCCACGACATATGGGAGTTCTGGGTCCGGGTGTTGCAAGACAGGAGCCGTGTTGAACGAGGTTTTGAGGGTATCAAAGGCTACTTGATGTGTAGCGGTCCAGTCAAACAACACTGCGGGACTGGTCAATGCGGTTAGGGGTGCCACAATGGAAGAGAAATTTGCGATGAATCTCCGATAAAAGTTAGCGAACCCCAAGAAAGATTGCAGTTGTTTCACAGTGACAGGGATCGGCCAATCTATGATGGCTTGGACCTTGGACTGGTTCATAGTCAGCCCCCCAGGGGAGATATGAAAACCCAGGAATTCGACTTCGGCTGTGTGAAATAGGCATTTCTCGGGTTTGGCATATAAGGAATGTTTTCTGAGTCGTGTGAGTACTTTTCTAACATGAAGGACATGCTCAACCATAGTTTGGGAAAAGACTAGTATGTCGTCCAGATATACTACGACATATATGTCCAGAATATCACTGAATATGTCATTTACGAACCGTTGGAAAGTGGCGGGGGCATTGCAAAGGCCAAAAGGCATCACCATATACTCATATAACCCCTGACGGGAGCAGAAGGCCGTTTTCCACTCGTCACCAGAGCGCATACGGACCAGATTGTATGCTCCCCGGAGATCCAACTTGGTATATACAGAAGCATTGGTCAGCTTGTCTAGCAAAGTCGATATGAGTGGGAGAGGGTAGCGGTTTTTTATGGTGACCGCATTCAGGCGTCTGTAATCTACACAGGGACGGAGGTCGCCCTCCTTCTTCGGAACAAAGAAAATGGGACTAGCCACAGGGGAAGAAGAAGGCCTGATGTGACCTAATTGAAGGGCATGACGTATGTAATCCTTCAGGGCCATTTCTTCTGATGGTGATAGCGAATATATGCGCCCCTTGGGAAGCGTTGCCCCATCGATCAGATCAATGGGACAATCATACGGTCTGTGGGGTGGTAGTACTTCGGCAGAGGCTTTGTCAAAACCAAATGGAAATCGTGGTATTCTGGGGGTACCCCTGATACAGTGGCTCCCATTGTGTGTGCCCCTTCAGGAGGACTCTCATCCACTATGCGTAGCCCCCCGAGTGCCCTTGCGGGACTGATGAGGACATCGTCTTCCAGTAGGCAAAAATGCTGGCATACCTCGGATTCAAATGAGTCCTGACCAGTACCCCAATTGATGAGAGGGTTATGCTTTTTCAACCAGGGAAGGCCCAAGATTATCCCGAACTGTGGTGTTGATATCAGATCAAAGGACAGTTGTTCCTTATGGTTGCCCTGGATGGTCATGTCCATTTGGGCGGTCTGTTGCTTGATCGGACCGGATACGAGGGAGGACCCATCCACTGTCTGGACTGGTTCGGGATGTATCTTGGTTACCAGTGGAAGGTTCAGTGACTTGGCCAATGATATGTCGATGAAGCAACCGGTAGCTCCTGAATCAATGACGATGTGGACTTCATGTGAACACTCCCTGGCCGGTTGAAGAACCGCTTGAACAACTACTGGCCTTACTGGACCGAATGAAGGAACCCCGGGGTTATAAACTGAGTCGCCTTATCCCCCGTACTCAAGGGCGAGCTTTCTGAAAACCCCAAGCCTTGTTCTTCGGGCGTCGAGGGCACTCCTTGACAAAATGTCCACTGAGGCCACAATAGAAGCATGCATTGTCGGTTCTCCAGCGCTCTCTTTCGGTTTGGGTAATAGGGCTTCGTAGACCTCCTATTTGCATGGGTTCACCAGCACCATCTGGGGAAGAGATCAAGGGTTTTACAGAAAGGCCTGACTGCATCCAGCGTTTGGACTTCCGAGCGTCTACCTGTAGGGCTAGGTCTACCAGATCAGAATAGGTGTCAGGAAGTAAAGGAACAACAGAAAGGGCGTCCTTCATAGTGTTACACAAACCTTTGTAGAACACCACGGCTTTCTTGTTTTCTGGCCATGAGGTTTCAGCCGACAACTGGTTGAAGTGTGTGAGGTATTCTATCAAGGATTGTCTGCCTTGGGATAGCTCTAGCAGCTCCAGGTCCCGGGACTGGGCTTTATACCTGGTGTCAAATATTTTGGCCAACTCACTCACCAGGAGGTCGAAATCATAAAGGGCCGGGTGATTGTTTTCAAGGAAAGGATTAGCCCAAGTAGCGGCAACCCCGGACAGATGGGAAAGCAGAAAAGCGGCCTTTGTGGTGAAATCATGAAAGATTAAGGGCCGACAAAGGAAATGAAGCTTACACTGATTGATAAAGGTACAGTATTTTCTGGGGTCCCCCTGAAACTTCTCAAGGGATGCCAAAGGAAACTGGGTGGGCAATACCACGGGAGCAGGTGGCATGAGGGGTGCAGAGGGGCCCAGGGTTGGTGGTGCCGGATCCCCAAATTCGGCATCTGGCGGTAAAGGGTTGCGGTTGCTCTGGATGTTGTCTAAGCGATGATGAATCGCGGTTGTGGCAGCTGCCACTTCCGTTCTAAGGGATGCAACAGCTTGCATTAGAGCGGCCACGGGATCCCCGGCAGCGGGTTCCATCGCCTGAACGACCAGAAGTGGCTTCACAGTCTGTCAAGACTTGGCGGTCGTGTAGGCGATGATACCTCTGTCCCCAAGTTCCACTCGAGCAAACAATCAATATACTGCTCGAGCAGCCCTTGAGGCCACAGGTGGTGAATGTCGTCAGCCGGAACCAGGAATGCCGGAAGATGTCCCCCCGACCACTGTAAGGCAAACATGCGGGTTAGATAACAAATACACCCTGTACACAATCCTTAATGTTTATCTACAAGGGAGCTTACCCTGAGTGGTTGTTTGGAAACCAATGTTGATGTGGGGTGTTTATCTGAGGGAACCGGCAGGGTTGACGACAAGGTAGCAGCCTGGCAATGCACTTGAAGGATGGAATCACCACCTGATACGGACCCTGGTACTGTGAGCCAAACAATAAGGCACGGGATCCAGAGAGCAGAGTCTAAACCAAGTGGCAATCCAATTGCAGTCCAGGAGGGAAGCCGAGGTCGTGTCCAGGGGGAGCGGTTAAAGACAAGGTACCAAACAAGGGAAATCCAAGAAGCAGTCAATGGGAGTAGCCGAGGTCAAAGCCAGAAAGAAGCAGGTCCAGGCGAGGTACAAAAGGGGAAGTGGGTCGAAATCCAAGGGCAAAATCCAAGATCAAGAAGCAGCGTCAAGTCCGTAGTCCGTAGTCCAACCAAGATCAGCTGTGAAGCGCGGATGGGAGTTCGTGTGTAGCTTTTGAACGCTCGCTCCAGTGATCACGTGGCTCACACACGTGATTGGCGCACACTCGATTGGACGCGTGGAGGAAGAGCGTCCAAGCGCCGGCAGCGGAGACGCGGAATGCCCGTGGCGCGTCTCCACGGCAACCGCCAATGCAGAAATGGAGAGCGAGGCATAAACCAGCGCCGCTGAGTTCGGCCAGCCCCTTGTCGGCAAACCTGAAGGTGAGGATGTGCAATGGTGCGTGTGGAGACTTGCTGTGCTATATGTCTCTGCCGTGTATTGATGGAATTACGGGGTGCAACAGGAGGGCTTGTGGATGTGGATGGGGGCGTGACACCCGGGTTCCCGCTTTGTGCATTTCACTTTGGTATCATAAGCCTTTGGTACACTCCCAACAGTGGTAAAGAATTACCACACCCATGATTCTCTCTGGGTGCTAGAAGTAGGCACGTCCTCTACCTCATCTTCTTGGTCCTATTCATTGTCTGTGGAAGTACTGCGCTTTTTCTGTTGTGTAGGTCCTCCAGCTGGTGGTGGCGGTGGTGGCTCTTGGGGATGAGGGAGGGCAATATCTGATGCCATTTTTAAGAGAAATAGCAGTTTTACTAATATTCTTCCAAGTATGTGCTTTGCACTAGATTGTTAATGGATAATGATTAAGTATAGGTGTAGGAGCTGTGCAAGGGTACATTTTGAGCCTGAAAGTTCCTAGATCAGTCGAAAGAAATGCAGTTCCAAACAGTCTTCCAAGCATCAACCCGATTCCGAAGTGCGGATACCTTTGCAGACACGTCATCATGCTGCGTGCGAACGCATGGTCACGTGGCACTGTCCGGAAGGTCTGTGATGATATCAGACATTTGCGGATGTCGACAGATGCAAAAACAGTGGAGAAAGTTGCAAAAAGTTTATAGAAGAGTTAAAAGTGATGTTAGAAGGTGGGAAATGGCAGAGTTGTAAGGTGAAACATTGTAAAGTGGAGAGAAGTGTTGCTATATTGGGGTAAATATGATATTAGTAGGTTGTAGGAAAATAGCATGCACTGGTAAAAACCCATGAAATTCAGTGAAAACACTTTGTTAAAGGGACGTTATGGTTAAGTTGCACTAATAAAAACCTATAAAATTCAATGAAAAAATGTTGTTAAAGGGACGTTACGGTTACAAGTAAAACCGAAAAACCTCTGAAATTTGTGTTATGGTAAGCTAAGCAACCATAACTCGCGCCACCACCGTGCACTGCTAAGACTAAGACCCAGGACATAAAAGATGACATCACAAATGTCATTGATTACATCACTGATGGCATCACATATCTGGGCCACTTGTTTTTGTTCACTGACATATGTAGGCAACATGGCTTTGTATCTAGACATTAACCTTGTCATATGTTCTTAAAGTTCGGTCAACATGGTTTAGTCTCAGCTGATGTGCACATACATGGGGAAATAAGCAGGCCTCAAACACACATTTTATTTGTATACATGAAGATACACTTTAATGCTATTAACATTTTCTGATGATGCTGTTTTTTCTTCCTTACTTTAGTTTCCCTGTATGTACCTTTGATTTGTATGCATTGTGGTTCTTCATATGTATTGTTTGTACTAGCAAAAGTGTAGTAAGTCTTGAATTGTTAGCTAGTTATTACATATTTAACATTACTCAAAACTTGCATAAGGTAGCATTCATTATTGTACTTTCCAAAATTACAAGATTATAAATATTGTACTTCTATGATGCATGCTGCAGCCATTGCCTATGTTTATATATGACTAGGTTCTTGTATTAACAACACTCAAATACAATGTTGTTTAGATGAGTACATTCTTTAATCAAGTAGTTCACAATAGGTCTCCCGATGAACCCTGACATCTTGTTACCAACATTATAAACACAACCCCGTGTAGAGACTTTACATCAAAATTAATTGCATGTGTGATGTCATCAGTGATGTCATCAATGACATTTGTGATGTCATATTTGATGTCCTGAGTGTTAGTCTTAGCAGTGCACAGTGGTGGCGCGAGTTATGGCTGCTTAGCTTACCACAACTTGCGAATTTCTGAGGTTTTTCGGTTTTACTTGTAACCATAACATCCCTTCAACAAAGTTTTTTCATTGAATATATATATACATATTGTCTTGGGAGGATAGCTCAAGGGCAACATGCTCGCCTTGGAAGCAAGACGACACGGAGCAACACAGGTTCGATCCCCGGGTCCACGCTTAGAAACCACTGGGTATTAAGTGTGTTATAGATAACATATCATATCATATCATATACAAGATATTGGTGAAAGTCTCGAAAGCTGTTCATTGGTGACCCCAGATTAGGTCAGAAAAATTTGAAGTGGCTCGCTTACGCTGATGATCTCCTTTTAATTGATTACACACACATTGGTATCCGGAGACTTTTAGTGGGTTTGAAGGAATACACAAGATCAAATGATTTAATTGTAAATGAAATCAAAACAATGATTCTTAGATTGTTGCGTTAAACAAAAATCTATAATTTTATATGGAATTTAGAGAAGATACACCTCAATATGGTAGATCATTTTACCTATCTGGCAATTCCAATCTTCCCATACAAAAAATAAACAATCCTTAATTGCCTACCTGAGAGCAAAGATTGAAATTGATCAGACCAAAGATGCAGAAGATTTTAATTAAACGTGGCTGGTTCACACTGGAGTCAGTGGTCAAATATTCTAATGTGAAGGCCATTCCTAAGACCATCTATAGTGTAGAAGCAATTCTATGGCTAGAGTGGAGCAAGATGGAGGCATTAAAGGCACTTTTGTGGAGGGACGTATTAAGATTGCCAAACTGTGTTTCCCGAGAGTAGCGATAAGATAGGAGTTAGGGCTAATTTCTCTGACATTTTATGTATTTATTTATTTATCGGTCATTTATAATGCGCCTATACACACATGTTTCGAGGCGCAACAAGGCAGGGGAGGAACAGAGGGCAAAATAAGCAAGACTTATGCCGAGTGCACTACTACTTTTTTAGAAAAATTTGATCTCCAAAGTATTCTTTATTTGTGGACTTAGAAGCGCTTTTTATGTGTAAAAATAATGAGTTTTCTTTTTTTCAAATTAGATTTTATTGTATTTGTTTTGCAACAAAGTTTGGGAAAACAACATGAACAATATAAGGGGACATTTGCATTAATGCAATTATTATAGATGCAGTATATTATTTCGGTACATTATGAAGAGACTTGCAAAAGTTTGTTACAAAAGTAGTATGATGGAGTAACCCTTGTGCTAGATGTGCTCTGTGTGTTTGTGCTCCTCTTCACAGACAAAATCATAATAGCATGATCCCTTTGCCATTCCCTGCTGCCCTCCCCTTCCCACTCCTCACATCAGAGAACACTACTGAGAAATATGGGGTCTTGATCAAGCACTGTTTGTCTTGTCGGTATGCTCTGCCTATCTGCGGGCTGAGCTGCGCGGTGTTAGGAAACTATCTGCTACCAATCTTTTCCATCTGGACATTTTACACAATCTAGTATACATTTGGGGTACTCTCTCAGTAATGTCTTAGCATCACTGGGGCCCTGTAGATGACTCCTATACAAATCATGGTGTTAGAGTTCAGATCAAATTTGTACAACAAACATTTGAACAAGGCTGAAGGATTCGTGGGGAGCTTTACCACCTGTGATATACTTGGTGAATAAGGGCAATGTCATTTCAAGGGTAGACGTCTCTCTGTGTAGCTATCCTCGGTTCCATGTGTTAATTCCGCCGCAAAAATATTGCAATGCAAAAATATAGCCATTTTTTGCGGCGAAATTCACACATGGATCCTGCGTGGGACAACCCCGCAACCCCGGCACCATTTTTTAATGTGTGGGGGACACCCCCGCAACCCCACTCCCACATAATATCCCCAACAAAACTGTCGCCTATGGCGAATCAAACGGCCATATCTACGGCGATATTTTTGTTGGGGATATTATGTAGTGATACCGCATGCCATTAGTTAGGTCTATCAGAAGATCATGGATGAAGGGTATATCCTTGGTGGCAGATCCGGTGTGCAGCATGCCAATGTGGAAGATTTATTTAGGCTGATTTTTTCACTCGAGAATGCAATTAGCATGGGCGTTTATGAGTTAACGGTAAGCATAAATTAAACACTGAATATAACAAATGAAATTCAAATGACAAGCAAAACATACCATCTTTACATATAACGATCTTTGCAATGTACACCAAAAAAACAAAATTGCAAACCTATAATACATCCTATCAACACACAACATTACAATTTATTTAATAATAATATTAAGAATATTAATGATGGTTCTGGTCCTTTTTGTAGGCCAGAAATAAACGGGAATGCAATTTGAGGACGCTTGGTAACTGATGCCACTTATTACGATCATTATTATCCACAATGTTGTACTCAATTTATCACCTGGGCAGCTTGGGGCGGGGAAGCACTGAGTCAACCTGGCTGGAGTTTCGTACCCATAACGTACAGTATCACTCCCTACTCGCAGAGTGAGCTTACTGCTCCTGAACTATCCTAGCGACTAAAAAGAAATAAAATATACCTTATATTAAATGACCGGTAATATAGCCAAGTGGAATCCACAAAGAGACTGAACACAACCTTTCAATTTAAAACCTGAGTTTATTTAGTGCACAAAAGTGCTTTCCAAGATAAAACTTAAAACATAAGGTGTCATGATAGTCTCTTCTCCACAGTTCCAACATTGTCAGTATTTACCTATAAAGTCTCAAAGGTCTGCGGTACTTCCCCTTCACTCACAATATCAAGGATACGCTGGGCTTCTCCTGCTTTGTATTTGGTGGGATATCATCACCTTTGGTTTGCCATGCAGTTCCTGCAGCCATCGTTGTGTCTCTGTCACAAGCTATCAGTAGTAATCAAGCTTCTATTCAACTTTAAGATAATTCCGTCTGGTTTGCCTTCTCCAGTTTCCATATGTGAGTTATCAGGGACTCCATCACTTCCTTTTCCTAGGGTCCTGATGTCCCTCTTTGCCACTCTCTACTCCTTCTTGGACCTGTCTTCTCCTCCTCGACACCATGCAACAAGCTCATTCCTCTTCCACCATGTGCCTGATCCCTTAAGATAGGGGTATCACACTACACCCTGCCTTGAGTCAAACGTGCTCTCTCAGACCTTTCTGTTCTTGTTAACTATAGCCTCACTAGGCTCTTCAACCTCGTTCTGATGCCCAAATCCACACCCCTTCTGATGTTTAATAATAGACCTGATTAAAGTATGTTTTATCCAAAGCCTCCAAATGAGACAGGAGGAGTGACCCCAAATGTCAGCACCATAAATGTGGTGCACTTCACCTGGGCCTTAAATAACTCGTCAGCTGGAAGCGTGGCTCATATTTCAAAGTATTTAGGAAAAGATGTATTAGCTCCTATTCTCCTATCCATAGAGAAGTCACTTTTTAAAATCGCGTGCGCCCACAAACCATTTCTACTAACGCTGATGAGTAGGCAATATAGGTGCTCACCTTATAGAATCTTCTCTCCATCTTGTCTAAGATTAACGTTTATGGTTTGATGACACACAATGGAGCCTGTCTACGCAGTATTAATAATCAAATCCCACTCTTGAAATTGCTGGATTACCCTAATCTATGTCCTCAAACCCATAGGGATTCTGCATATAATGGCAGTTTTGTTAAAAAAGACAAACATTCCAATCTGTGTGCCTTTAAATTAAGGGCACCTGTTTCTAAATCTTCTGCTTCTAATCCTGATCATTGTATAGCTGATTTGTTTACATAAATGTAATAAGAAAAGTAGCAGGGTCAAAGCACGACATTGGCTCCACCACAATTAGACAGGGAAGGAGATTCCAGTTACCTCTAGGTCCCCACCTTTCGAGCATGGTACTCCTACTGGTGATAAGAATGGTGAGAACGTGCACAAAAGGTTTCTTCAAACACTATTGTCATTCTTCAAAAACAAAATAAAGGACCTCATTGTTATGATCACCAGGGGAGCAGGTGGGAAGGTGCACACATACACTCACAAATCCTTCACTCATTCAGCAGTCAGGACCATAAAGTCAAGGAAAAGAGAAGGCTAGACGGCATTATGGCATAACTGGTATACTTCAGGATCATTAGCCCTTTCCCACATTGCAGGATATGCCCTCCAAGATGGCGATCCCTCAGGGGCATTCCAAGTCAACCAACATGGCTGATAGCTGGCCATTGAGTACAAGTAAAGAAGGCTGTCTAGTTCGCATGGGTGGGCTGCCTATTTAAGCCATACCCATGCGTGCAATCTCCCTTCGCATTTCTGTGCTTACAGCAGAGGAACGCTTATCGATGGCTCTGGCAAAGGCAGCATCCAGGTCTCTGCATGCCTCGGGCTCCACGGGAACGCCGTTCCCGGACCTGCCAAAGGAAAAAGAAAACAAGGTTAGCAATTAGTCGCGCACTCTGAAGCATCGCGCATACAGTTAACACGCTGTTACAAGTAGATTCAGCAGACAAACGTTGTTAAAAACATTAATGCGAACTCAGGTGCATGGCAGCACAGTGCAACAATAGATACTCACCAGTCTGCAGCATGCCGGCATCGCGTTGAAGCAGACAAACATTAAAGGTGCATGGTAGCACAGCGCACGACTGCAATCTCCCTCCTACTACAGACCGGACCAGTGACAATTTACCCTCAGTGGGTAAAGACAATCTAGGCAATCATTCAAATATGAAAACAGAGTACAGAGAACATAAAGAAGGCACTGGAAAAGGAAAAGCAGCAGAAAAAGCAATAAGCCACAGCTGGCCTGGGCATCTACATTGAAGTAACTGGAACTACAAACGAGAGAAAACCAGAATCCAAGCGCCCCTGTGCCTGACAGCAGGAAGAAGAGCGCCATAAAGCAAACTCACAGGTGAGGGCAGTTTACCTGGGGAGGTGGGTTGGAGACGCGCACTGTTCACACATTTGCTCTTGTTTTAGGTGCAACCCCCCCCCTAGGCCCCAATCCAACTACAGCTACACGCAACCCAGAGGTACCTGATTGACATTACACTGCACTACATCACCCAGCAAGGCGCTGTGTGCCCAGGTGCTCCTGCAGATTCCAAGGTAAGCGTTACAGAACACGAATCCCACGTTATTACTCTGCCCAAGCGCCATGGACTCTTCTGAGGTGGATCAGTTGTCACGACTCCTGGGTGAGTTTAGGGCGGAAGTTCGCACCGCCCCATCAGAGACCAATGCCTTACGGCAGCAATTGATGGTGAACAAGGATTGCACAGAGGAGATAGCCAGGCAGCTGCTTCAGGAACAAGCAGGGCAAGACCCACTTCCAGGAGCAGTTCCCCCTGTCGTCCCTCCAGCTCTGGTTCAAGTCGGCATTTCTATTATCCCATCCAGATTGCTTCACAGCGGATCCCCATAAGTTTGCGGCCTTCATGAACCAGTGCTGGCTCAATTTTCTTTGCAGATCTGGGGTATTCCCTACCGATCAGTCCAAGGTGGCTTTTGTTCTTTCATATCTAGGAGGGCATGCTGCCAATTGGTCCATCTCACTGGTGAAGCGAGATGACCCCCTTCTGTGCAATTATCAGGGGTTCCAGCGGGAGTGGTAGGCCCTCGACAACAAACTGCTCTCATTGCATCAGGGAAACCAGGATCTGCTGGCTTACATGGCCACCTTCAACTGGCTGGTGGCAGAATCCAACTGGCTGGAATAAAAGTGGAACACGCTGTTCTACTGCGGCCTTGGGAGAGAACTCAAAGATGTTGTGGCTCAAGTGGTGAACCCGCCTGAGGGATGTGCTGAATATATCGATCTGGTTTTGCAACTGGATCACCGGTTACAGGACCGAAGATCGGATCGCAACCGTTCTGAGGGACGATCATTGTATGTTTGTCCAAAGGAAAGTCTGGTACGCTCCACTGAGAATCATCCGGAACCCACGCAGTTGGGAGGCGTCCGTGGTCCTCTCACCAAGGATGAAAGGGAGAAGAGAAGACAACTACAATTATGTTTATATTTCGGGAAAGCAAGCTACTTCCTTCGTGACTGCCCTTTGAACCCTCTCAGAAAAACCGTAGGGGCTATGGACTCTTCAAAACCAGCCACTAGGGAAGACCAGCTGGAAAACTCCAACACTAGGCAAGCTTAGAGGTCAGCTTTTCGAGCAAGGAAAAGAAATCCATGGCCTCACACTTGGTCATTCCTGTGGTACTCATTTACCACCAACAGCCCTCATGGATGCACGCCCTGGAGGTATATGTGGGCAGCAGAGCAGTGGGCAACTACATTAACCACGATATGGCACACAAGATCAGGATCCCTTCTCGGCCCAAGCCAACGGCGGAGAATATCACAGCTGTGGATGGTTCTCAACTGCTGTCAGGCCCAGTGACCCAATGCACGAAAGAGGTTGTGCTGCTTTCTCAGGGCGGGCATCGTGAAAGTATTTCTTTTGACCTAATTGAGGCTCCCCAGTTTCAGCTCATCTTGGGTATGCCCTGGCTGGAGTCCCACAATCCCTGCCTTGATTGGTACGCCAGGACTTTGACCTTTTCCGAGAGTTGTAGGCACGTGTGCTACACTACAGATCCAGACTCTGGGAAGGACCCTTTGGTTGTGTCAGGAGGAAAGAAGACAGGTCCCATGTTAGGTACAGTGGATTGTTACCCCCTGAGTATTCGGAGTACCAAGACGTGTTCCACAAGGAGCAGGCTAATACACTTCCTCCACATCGACTGTATGACTGTCGAATAGACCTCATACCCAGCTCTCAAGTACCATGCAGTCGAATATATGCTCTTACCGAGCAGTAGAACGCACACCTCAAAACATACTGTGACCAATACCTGGCTAATGGATTTATCCAACCCTCTAAATCCCCAGTGGCGTCACCCCTCTTCTTTGTGCCCGAGAAGGAGGGACACCCAAGAACTTGCATCGATTATCGTTCATTGAACCAAATCACGATAAAGATCCGTTACCCATTACCGCTCATCCCGGTACTTCTGGACCAGGTTAAAGATGCCTCCATCTACATGAAACTGGACCTTAGGGGGGCATACTACCTAGTGCACATCAAAAGCGGAGATTAGTAGAAGACTGCTTTCTGCACCAAAATCGGTCTTTCCGAATATCAAGTAATGCTCTTTGGGCTGTGTAGTGCCCCAGCAGCGTTTTAGTACTTCATGAACGATATCTTGTGCGAGTTACTGGACGTATGTGCTATTGTCTACACCGATGTCATTCTAATTTAATCAACCACACTTCAGGAACATGTGTCCCACGTGCGAGTGGTGCTACAAAAACTATGACAGCATAAAGTGTATGCAAAACTGGAGAAGTGAGCTTTCCAGGAAACAAAAGTTGAATTTCTGGGTTCTGTATTGACTCTGCAAGGCATTCGGATGGATAACCGGAAGGTTGATGCGATTCTCAAATGGCTGATGGCATCAGTGAAAGGGATCCAAAGCTTCCAGGGGTTCGTAAACTTTTACCGTCGCTTCATCCCAGGATTCTCTCATCTGGTACACTGCATCACCACCCTGCTCCATAAAAACCAGAAGTTCGACTGGTCCTCTGAAGCTGAACCTGCATTCCAGGCATTGGAACACAAATTCACTGTAGCACCCATCCTACAACACACAAAACTGGATCTTCTGTATGTCGTTGAGACTGATGACTATAGTGTGGCTATGGGAGCCGTCCTGTTTCAGAAAAATTCAGCAACAGGCCTATTGCACCCAGTGGCGTTCTGGTCGAAGAATTTCTCACCAGCAGAGTTGATGTATGCCACTACTGATAAGGAGTTGTTGGCGATCAAAGCAGCCTTCAAGGAGTGGAGGCTTCATCTGTTGGGCGCACGCATCCTATAATGGTAATTACAGACCACCGAAACCTACAGTACCTGTGGTCAGCTAAGGCACAATCGTCACGGCAGCTCAGGTGGGCTTTATTCTTTGCTGAATATGATTTCATGATAACATACCGGCCTGGGGAGCGAAACGGCGAAGCAGAAGCTCTGTCATGCTAGGAAGAAAGAGACAGTGCATATGCTTCCCCTGAACCAGTGGCCATTATACCGGCAGACAAACTGTTAGGTGCTGTCAACCCTACAGCCCCTCCATTGGACGAGTTACATGCATCTGTGAAGCGGGCAATGGCCTTGCATGAGCAGGAGGCTTGGAAATCTATGTACCAACAGCACGAAGTCCAGGATGGCTTACCCTACTATCAAAACTGGCTGTATCACCTGGAACTGGCAATGCAAGTGCAGATCGTATCCAACTATCATGATGCCTTAGTGGAAGGACATCCAGGAATTGTGGCCAAAGTACAGCAACATTACTGGTGGCCAACCTTGTGCAAGGACATCAAGCAGTTTGTTCAGACATGTAGTGTGTGTGCCCAATATAAGGCTTTGAAACAGAAACCTGCTGGTCTTTTGCAGCTGTTAGCTGTGCCCCCGCCCCCTTGGCACACTATTTCATTGGATTTTATAACTGATTTAATCCTGTGCAGTGGTTTGAACACTATATTGGTGGTAGTGGATCTCTTAACTAAAATGGCACATTTTTTCACCCTCAAAGGACTTCCTAATGCCAACACGTGAGCCAAGACTTTCCTAGAAAACATTGTCAAACTTCATGGGTTTCCCTCTGTGATGATTTCCGACCTGGAGAGTCAGTATGTATCCCAGTTCTGGAAAAGATGTTGTAATCTGGCTCAGATCGATGTGCACCTGTCATCATCCCCAAACGGACGGGTAAACGGAAAGGACAAATCAAACTCTTGAGCAATTTCTCCATTGTATGCTGCATCAAGTTGATCAAAAATGGGTCAATCTTCTGTGGGTAGCCGAGTACGCCTACAGCAATTCTGTGCACGCCTCTACTGGATACTGCCCTTTCTATGTATTGCAAGCCTGGCACCCTCAGACCTCTGTGTATGACCCACCTGAAAGACTGAAATGGCAGCTGTCATGGCATTACATGATACGATCCACCAGACTTTTAACAAGCTGCCACATAAAACAGGAAGTGGTACCAGGATAGAAAAGGAAAAACTGAAGTGAAAAAGGAAGGAGGAGGTATATATTAAATCATTATTTTATTTTATTCTGATTAAAGTATAGAATTATCAAAATCATAGAACATTTTTAATTAATTCTTTCTTAAAACAAGACATCCTAACATCATGCATTCATTCATTCATTCACAACTAGTACAATTTCATAAAACATTGCATTATTTAACAATAAAATTCAATTTAATTCCACTGTAATTAAAATAGTAGTTCACTCCAAACAAAAGTATCGACTATCGGTGCCCAACAGCATAGATCTTCTTTAGAGACAGGGCTTCCCAGATGCACAATAGTTTCGACTTGACAGATTGTGTTTGTCTTCATCAGGATAAGTGAACATTAACAAGGTTCTAAAAACAAAACAGATAAAATACAATTAAAATACCAACTCCTATTCCTTCCCACTCAATTTGTCCGACAATATAGAAGGTCAACACTAGGGGAGCACCATAAATAATTAGCCTCATACCCAAAAGTTAAGCCAAAGGTAGGGACCCTCTAAATAAGATCAGTCTGGATAACGCCAACTATATAATTATGGCGAATATTCCAGCATATCTATATGCAGAATAATACTAGTCCATCCTGACTCCTACTTAATTAAGGGCCGGTGGTCACAACAGGACATCATTAAGTCTTAAACACTGTTCCTTTACACCATTGCTCCATACCCAAATTCACATCCCCGCATCCTAACAACGTCATGGTTCACGCCAATAGACATTTCATACAAACAATACCTGCACAAACAGGGTTAATCGTGGACTCCAGAGCCTCTGGAGAATAGTAATAGTTTCCCGAAATAGATCTAATAAGGGAAAGTAAGATGTGAAAAAAAATAAAAGTTCCATGCCTAAACGCGGTATCAACAAGGGACCATCATCTATCTCAATCATTTAGAAAACCAGAGAAGGAAGAAATACCTTTAGTTTGACCACTTTAGATTGAAAAAATGCTTTCAGGTTCCGCAATAAATGCCATAGTGCTTCTCTTAAGAAAACAGACCAGAAAGAGTAAAAATGTCAAATGAATAAATAATGGGAATAATAAAGACACATAAGATGTGAGAAAATAATATAAGTTCCATGCCTATACGCTGTATCAACAAGGGACCATCATCTATCTCAATCATTTAGAAAACCAGAGAGTAAAGATGTAAAATGAATAAATAATGGGAATAATAAAGACACCATGTAGATGGCAACCGCCGAAAGTGCATTTTACCTATTAAAATATTCACTTGTTCACAAGCACTCTTCAAGTGCGGTGAAAAAACGAAGAAGAATAGAAATTAACATTTCTTCCAAAGTAGCAGAAGACACTGGCTTGGAAATCCGATCTATAATTAAAACAGAGAAAGAAATACAAGCAAAGAGTGAGCGCGTATCTATAGCTTCTAAGCTAGAACGCATGAAACCCGGACTAACGCCTTACCTAGGTGCCTGCCAAAGTACCGGCTCAAAACAGGAAGCGTGATGATTTCTGACCAGGAGAGTCAGTATGTATCCCAGTTCTGGAAAATTTGTTGTAATCTGGCTCAGATCGATGTGCACCTGTCATAATCCCCAAACGGGCAGGCAAACGAAAAGGACTAATCAAACTCTTGAGCAATTTCTCCATTGTATGCTTCATCAAGTTGATCAAAAATGGGTCAATCTTCTGTGGGTAGCCGAGTACGCCTACAGCAATTCTATGCACGCCTCTACTGGATACGGCCCTTTCTATGTATTGCAAGGCTGGCACCCTAATACCTCTGTGTATGACCCACCTGAAAGACTAGAAATGCCAGCTGTCATGGCATTACATGATAAGATCCACCAGACTTTTAACAAGCTGCCACATAAAACAGGAAGTGGTACCAGGATAGAAAAGGAAAAACTGAAGTGAGAAAGGAAGGAGGAGGTATATATTTAATCATTATTTTATTTTATTCTGATTTAAGTATAGAATTATCAAAATCATAGAACATTTTTAATTCATTCTTTCTTAAAACAAGACATCCTAACATCATGCATTCATTCATTCATTCATTCATTCATTCATTCATTCATTCATTCACAACTAGTACAATTTCATAAAACATTGCATTATTTAACAATAAAATTCAATTTAATTCCACTGTAATTAAAACAGTAGTTCACTCCAAACAAAAGTATCGACTATCGGTGCCCAACAGCCTAGAAATTCTTTAGAGACAGGGCTTCCCAGATGAACAATAGTTTCGACTTGACAGATTGTGTTTGTCTTCATCAGGATAAGTGAACATTAACAAGGTTCTAAAAACAAAACAGATAAAATACAATTAAAATACCAACTCCTATTCCTTCCCACTCAATTTGTCCGACAATTTGTCGCGCCTGCCAGCAGGAAGGAGAGTATCACAAAGCAAACTCACAGGTGAGGGCAGTTTACCTGGATAGGTGGGTTGGAAACGCACGAGTAATCACCAGCACTGTTGACACATTTGCTCTTGTTTTAGGTGCAACCCCCTAGGCACATATCCAACTACAGCTACACACAACCCAGAGGTACCTGATTGACACTACAATGCACTACATAACCCAGCAAGGCGCTGTGAGTCCAGGTGCTCCTGCAGATTCCAAGGTAAGCGTTACACTCATTCTTGGTGGAAAATACATTTGGACAGACAAATTAAGGAAAAAGGCATAATGCACTGGCTTCACAAACCTCTTGAGGATGGCTTGAACATTAGAAATTATATCTTTCTCAGAAGTCCAGGCCTCAAGACACTAAAGTGGAGATTTCCCATACATCTTTGTCAACCCCACTTGTCTAAGATATAGGGTAATCATTCCCTGGTTCAGATTTCTCACCTGTTTTATAGATAGGAACTATTTCTTCGCCTCTCCAACTCGAGGGGGGGTATTTGTACTATTGATCCTTTTGGAATAGTAACATGCAAAGTATAACAGATGAAAGCATCCCCTTCATATTACTCGATTGGTAGTCCATCCCAGAGGGTTTTCTGGTTTTTGAACCATAAAAGCAGTCTCAAAGTCAGACTCTGAAAATACTAATGTTAAGGGGGGTTGGACAGCACAACCCAAACAAGGTCATGGATCTTTGGCTCAAGGTGAACTGTCCATTTTGCAAATAAAACTAAAGTGTTCATCATCACATCATCATTTATTGATTTGCAAAATGCAATTACAATACAAACTACAGAAACATAACATACATAACATCAGCTAAATAAACAAATAGATGAATAAAATCAAAATGTACCAATTTAATAGAATCGTATACATACCCCCATCCTATGATTCCTTCCAGCTTTCCAAGCACTCCAAATTCCACTGCATCAATGAAAAAACCACTTTGAGGCTCACTGTACTTTGTGCTCAAACCATGGCCTCATGACAATATCCAATTAGCAAATAGACCTTGCTGACTTGTAGAAAGGATAAAGAAACACAAAATGTCCAATGGTATCAATGGTACCACCGTAGTCACAAATACACTCTAAAGAAAACTAAAGAGACCACATAATTTTTTCTTCCACCTCTGAATCTATTGGAAGAGAGCCAATACGGAATTTGATATAAAGTGAGAGCAGATCCAAATATTGATCATGGCCTCTCTCAACTTTTAACATCAGTAGTAAACAGTGTACCTTTTGTGGCCTACTAGTTAGAAAGATCTGATCGTGGTACTTACATTGACACATATCAACAGTCAAAGCCTGAGAAATTATTGCTGTGAAAATTTAATCGGGCAGAAGTGATGGAAATAATAGAAGCGTATGCATCTAAAGATAGAAGAACGCAACTGTCGATTGTGTGGTAACAATGAAATTGAATCCATTGAACATATCTTGTGTAGATGTGAGAGTCTGAATACTGTGAGAATGAGTACAATGCGAGAATACTCTAATACAGTGTCCAGACGTCCCATCGACAGATATGTGGATCGACCTGATGAGTGGACATGATGCTAATTTAATATAACATGTCATCAGATTGTATAGGTATATTATGATGATTTTTAAAATACTAGCAAAGTAATTATGGGTAAAAGAAATGTGATGTTGGTAGAAAATGATTGTTTTTCCAAATAATCTTTGTAATTGACCTTATGATAATTGATGTAGATCTATTAACTTATGTGTTTGATGTTGTTTTGTTTTTTGTAAAAAGCCATGTGTGGCTAAATGAATTTAAATAAAAAATACTTATTAGTGTGTGTGGCTACTGGTGAAGATGCAGAGGCTGACATTTCTCCTGATTTCAGACTGCAAGGCCCCTCCCCTCAGGAATTCATGTTTGCTGGTTTCTGCATGCTACAGGTCACAGTAAATGCTGTACAATCCATCTGGTGAGTGTGGAGGCTAAACTCCAATTTCTAAGTGTCTGTGATTCCCATACATTTTGAAATGTGGATATGTGGTAGGACAGTTAAAGCCTCTTCCTCTTGTGTGGCTTGAGCTATGGGAAAGATATTTGTTCCCCTTTCTTCAGGCTTTCTTGCAGTATTGAGAGAAAGAAAAATCTCTTCTGGTTGTTGGGTCACTGTAGAAGTGGGAGCTATACTTCTCTGCACCACTCCAGGCAGTAGATGGGAGAGGAGGACTGGTTAAACATAACTATCCACTCAGAGGTGTAGGAAGTGCCTTAGTGGGGTGCTCAAGTCCTTCTCATAGTCTTCCTGCACTAGAATTGGCATCTGTATGTCTCAGGTCAATTTTAGGTTTTTCTACTGCAAAAGGGAAGGGTGATATGGGCCTATAGGTTTTGCCTGTTTGGTCTGTCAGCTGAGTTTGGACTTGGGATATGTTTTCAGCATTGTTCCCGTTGTCTGGGACCTGGCTAGGCTCTCCCATGAGTTCTCCTCTCTCCCCTAATCTGCAGATGGGTCTCTCAGATCTAGTTCATATTTTTCCTCTGAAAAAGAGAGGAATTCAGGGGGTTTCCGTTCTTGTACATTGGGTATTCCCAAATGATCTGTGTGTCTTAGATTGGGCAATGGTGTAGCTCACATGAAGTAGTCATATTACTGTTAAAGCTATTCTCAAGAGAAATTTAGAACCCCTGATCAGGTGTTCCTCAGGACAGGTAAGTGTGGGAGTTCCCTTTTGACTGCCCCCTGCCTTAGAGTGGTGACCTAGTGAGGGTGATTACAGTGTGCTTCCTCCAACATCCACTAGCTAAGCGTGGTCTCTGGCCCTTTTTAGTGCTGATCACTATGGTTAGGCAGTGGGATTTGTCTCATAATTTGTAAAGATTGCTTTCAAAACACGAGTTATTTGTCATGTTTCTTGAAAGCAGGTGATTTCCAATACATTTTTGCCGAGCTGGGTCGTGCATTTTCATATTTAATCCCGAAGTATTCAATGTGGTAACATTCCAAATAAATGACCTATAAAAATGATTTAGCACTATAGACATATCAACAAGGTACCTTTTTCTCTGTAGATTCAGATGCCTGCTTACTTTAGTATCCACCTCATTATTTTAGGGACTATTCAACACTGCAGGAATTGTACCTAGTCGCTTGTCCCCTCCAGTCTTGTCGCCTGTCAGTACTTTACTCAATTGATTCCTTGGCTTTGTCAGGTGGGAATTCTTAAACTCAATCAAGAGTAACCTATCCACCAGGTGTTAATTACTCAATTCTATTAAATTACATTGCTTAAATTGACACAAAAGTCACAGGCCCTCATCAGGAGTTTGGCAGTTACCACCGTGACCTATGGTGCAAATAGCGCCAAATCAGAACACAACGAGCAGGCGCATCGGTCCCCGGCGGTAACTCTATTTGGGTATGACGGAAATAGAGATGAAACACGGGCTACCGCCTTACAACGTGGCACAAATAGTGCTAATGGCCATTGCCGGCGCTATTAGTGCCGGCGGGAAACATGGCACCGCCGGTACGGGAAGCACTGTGCAGCCATTTTGAAAATCACAATTCATGAAATATCAGAGTTTCCTATAGCCATCTAGGCCAGAAAACCAGACAGAATGTCACAGAAGAGGGTCTGGGGCAAGGCTGCCCAAGATCGGATCCGAAAACCCAAATTTAGTGAGGTGGTGTTTGCCGATGAGGTGGTAGCATACCATAATGAGCTACATGGGTCAAGGCAGCATTAAACATCCATACAGCGCTAAACAGCGATTTGGCACATGATCAGTGAGAAGATGTCAGTGGTGTCTAGTGTCCCCTGGGATGGCGAAGACTGCTGCAAACGCTGGAATGACCTCCGGGTCAGCGTCCAGGGACTGCTGTCCCAGCACCGGCAGGTGAGCATGGCTACTGGCGGAGGGACTGTAGCGTCACTCGCACTAACTGCATGGAAGGAGAAGTGCAGCTCTGTGCTGCACATGAAGGCTATCGAGGGAGTCGGAGGAGCAGAGGCGGGTGCCGGCAGCCAGGAGGCAGAAGGTGAGTGAAGCCCCAACACATGTGCATGCAACAATGACAGCCTATCACAGGATGCCCAGGTGGACAGACCCATTAGCGGGCATTGCAACAGGGTGCAGTGAGTGGGTGCCACATCAGCCACCTACCGAAGCATACATGTGCCAGTGCAGAAAGGCCACTCCTGTGAGTCAGGGCAGTAGGGAGGGCAGCCAAGGGAGCCATCCAAGTGCCATGCACCACACACGCATGGCGGGAGCACAGCAGTACCCCACAGGGACCTGCTAGTGCCATCCCCTCCCCAATCTAAATGGCACCCGTGGAGGTGAAGTGAATGCATGGGGATCGGAAGCATGCATTCCCAACAACATCTGCCCCAGCACTAACATCTTGCGATCACCACACTGGCCAAATGCAAGCACCCTATCTGACCCCACCCCCAATTCTGCACTATCAGTGTGAATCCACCTGCAAACACCCCTGACCAAGACTGTCATCGGCACGATTGCCCGGGGCCCTACTCCTCACCATGTATTGAATGTCATGCATGCCAAAAAACATGGTAGAATGAGACCTAACACCATCGCCTATGTCCCCTACAGGCACACAAGCAACACCAGAGATGTCTGAGGACAAAGAGGCAACTAGCCCATCTGTGAAGTCCTGGCACACAGACTTCACCACCACCACTACCCCATAAAGGGGCAGGAATGCCAGACAGGCAGAAGTAACAGCAAGCCACTCCGCATTGCAGGAGGAGCAGGCCCAGACCCCATGCCAAGCCCACCAGGGGCACGCCAACCCCAGCCTACAACACAACTGCTGCTGTGGACACTACCACAGAGGACATGTGACCAAGTCCAGTGACATTGGAGAAACGGGCTGACAGCAGCCCTGACTCTGATCATGCGGCAGTGCCAGCAACCCCTGGGCACAGTCTCCACCAGCAGCCCCTCACCATACCGGAGAGCCCATCACGTCGGAGACAGCATGCCCAGACCCACTGAGCCCAACACGCCGCCGGCACTTGTCAACAACAGAGCCAGACACTGACACACACTCCTTTGGCTCCCCTGTCGCAAGTCCACAGTGACAACACACCCCCTCACCACTGCTGTAAACAGCTACAACCAGCATGGTGCTGCAGAGGCTGGGGGACATAGAACAATGCCAAAGGAAGGTGGAGGCCATCAGCCACACCCACTCCGGTCATTTGCAGGCTATTTGCGATGCAATCCAGGGGGCAACACGCAGGATGGCGCGTGACAATCCGAGGACCAGGAGGGTCACAGCTGCCGGTACGGTTGCACTGATGGTATATGGACAAAGGGTGAAGGAAATGACAGAGGGCATCTTAGCCATTACAGAGGCACTCCGTCAGAGCAATGAGCTCCAAAGGCAACAGGTCCAGGGGGCCGGCTCCATCCCTTGCCGTTCTACTATGCCAACCGAGGAATCCCAGAAGAGCAGTCCTAGGTGCCAGTCCCTGTGCCAGCTGTGCACCAGGTCGCCGGCAGCTGGTAGTCCGAGGAAAAGGCAACGGGCACAGTAATGAACATGCCAACTATTGGCCTGAGTGGCAATGCCATGGACTTGTTGGAGGGTGGGGGAGGGAGAGGGGGACTGTGTGCTGGGGTGTTGGGGGGGGGGACTCCGTGCTGGGGTGTTGGCGGTGGGTAGGGTTAGGGGGGACTCTGTGCTAGGATATTGGTGGTGGGAGTGGTTAGGGAGGATAGTTTGTGCACAAAGTTAGATAAAAGTTTGTTGAACAGCATTCATGCATGGACATTCCTGATTGTGTTCATGTACAGTTTATTCACAGTGCTAGAAGTGTACAGAGGCAGGGTATTGTACTAGAAAGACTTGTCTATTAGTGCCTGCCGGAACAGTCTGCCTTCCCTCACGTCATCCCTGGGGGTGACTGCTTTGGCTCCTGCCTCATGCTGTTCATCTGCGTCTTCCTCTGCGTGTGGCATGTCCGCGTCGGGTGGTAGTAGCACATGTCTCCTCAGGCAAATGTTATGTAGCATTGCGCACACCGGCGCAATTTTGCCCACTTTGTTCGGGGCGTAGATTAGGGCTCCGCCAGTGTGATCTAGGCACTGGAATCATGCCTTAAGGAGTCCAAAGGTGTTCTCTACGCACACACAGGTCCAGCTGTGGGCATGGTTGCAGGCGGTCTCATGTGGTGTTCTTGGGTCACGCACAGGGGTAATCAGCCATGCCAGTTGTCGATATCCAGAGTCACCTGCATGGGGTGGCATACAGACATTATTCACTTGTCTCATACACGGGTATGCTCACACACTTTATCGAGACATTGGTCAACATCTACATGCATGTCTACATCCCACCCATACAATGTGTATGTGTGATGTCCATGCAGACTTTGTCAATGGTGAGATGCATACCTTTGCCTGCACGCGCTGTGGCACTGGTGGGCCTGATGTTGGGTGCTGCAATGTCAATGTGCACTGTGCCACATTCATGATGCATTGTGGTACATGTGGTCATGTGTGTTATTGTAATGGCAGCGGTATGTGTACATCAGCTTGTGTGTCCAGGTGTGTCTGACGTGTACATGCTCCTTGGATGACCACTGTCAATGGTGTAGGCGCTGGCCGGGTGCTGCTAGTGTGTCCACTTGTCATGCCGTGCTTCTCGTCAGTGTCACCCCCCCAATCTTGATCTGGTGCTTCACTGTGGATATGTTGTGGAAATTGTACTCCCCCACTATCCACGTCCATTGTCCTCTGAGCCTCTCCATGTATCCTGTCAGTGTGATGATCCGTAGGACCATGAAGTCATGGGTGGAACCTGGGTAGCGGGAACAGCAGTGGGTGATGTTGAGGGTAGGGCTGCAGGTCACCTGCGCATTTAAGGAGTGGTAGTGCTTCTGGTTCATGTATACAGCCTCATGGCCTGGGTTGCCACCAACACCACATGGGTGCAATCAATGGCTGCAATGACATTAGGCAGTTGGACAGTGGCATAGATTCTTGCCTTCATGTCATTGACCTAAGCCAGGATGGTGGGCAGTGCAATATGGTGGTTCATGTGCCGCAGGAGGGCATCCAGCACCTGGGCCAGGACTGCACAGAATGTGGGCTTTGCCAAGCCATCCATCATGGCCGCAGAGTGCTGGAAGGTGCCTGTCCCCAGGAACTCCAGGACTGCCACCAGCTTCATTAATGGGGGCACAGCTGTACGGATATTGATCCTGCACCCTATGTCTTCCTGGACTGTGACAAGAAGCTTGGTGATGGTGTCCTTGTTTATGCAGTAAAGGGTGACCATTTGGGTGCTGCTGAGGTCACAGGGGGATGGACTGAACCTAGGGATGGGTGCTCGCCTTGGTTGGACGGTTCTTCTCCTCCTCCTTCTTCCCCCCATACTCCCTGTGCCCTAGAATGGTTGTCCAGCATCTCAAGGTCCAGCCGCAGCATGAGCAGCTGCCTGTCCCAGCTCGCATCAATGAATGGCAGCATGGTTTTGGAAACAGTGTTTGGGTATTGGGTGTGTTTTATGTAGCCCTTTCGTGTGCATTGGGTGCACCTGTGGCTTCATTTCCGACACTGCGTTCATTTACCTCCTGATGGAGGCTGACGGTATTCTCAGCTGTATTAGCACTGGTTTATGGCGCTAATACTGCCGTACATGCACTTGTGACATGGCTGTAATTGTACTTTGTTTTGTTGGCGCTATTAGTGGCAGCTGTGATAGCGCTGGTACATTTTGTGTCCGGTGGTATTTGCACCAACTCGTAATCTGGTGGAGCGGTATTGGTGGTGCTAATTCCGTTACCGCTGGATTTAAGGGCAAATGCCGAACTCCTGATGAGGCCCACAGAGTCATACTTCATTGATGATGTCTAAGCGAATGATAGAGAGGCAAACCATTACACGGCTTACCTAGTAAATAACCTTATTCGTCAAGACATCCTCTTTTTTGTATTCCTCCTTCTGCAGTTTAGGTACTGTAACAGAATGCCTTCCGGTGAGTGTGGGATAGCCCAAGCCTTTTAGAATTGTATTGATATAAACTAATACAGGTAATTATGTTTCTGAATGGGAGGCCTATCTCTCTGACCGATCCCGAGCCTTAGTCAGGTCCTATACTTCAGTTATATACAAAGTCTCTGTATGGTCCAAGGGTAGTCACACTGGGAACAAACTAGTAACTAGAAATATTCTCCTAGAGAAAAGGATGGTGGTCCCAGCACAAAAGAAGCATAGGCATGAGAGGTAGAGTCAAGGGGATGAAGCAGCTTTAGCAGAGCAGAAACAAGGATTATGTTATGTGATGCTGCACAATCAAAAACTTGAGGATCAAAGCAAGGCCCATTCACAGATGTCTAGTGGGGAGGGGAGTGTTTTCAGTGCTGGAACCCAAGGAATCCCTAGGTACCACATCGCCAAGGTCTTAGTCCAACCATCTGAGGTAAGGAAGGACAGCCTCAACTGGTTTGAAGCACTGGAACTAGTCTTTCAGCTCCAGGTGGTGAAAGCGAAATTGTGGGGGTCAGGATTTATTAGCCACCTACCGACGGCTGTAACTCATGTGATCATTTAGTTGGTGCCTGGGGATAGCCCCAGTTATGAATCAGGCAATTCTTTACTTCAGGAACGCTATTCCCATAAAAGATAATACAACAAAATACTAATAAATTATGCAAACATAACAATATCAGTCTTAAATATCCATTTATGCCAAAATTAAGGCTGACATTCTCATGAAGTTCCACAAGAACCCCGGACAATACCTCAGGAGCTTCAGAGGGCTAAAAAAGTGGGGGAATCAATCCTTTCAGGGATTTGCACATCAGTCCTTGAAATATCTGAGTGCCTGAGTCACTAGTAGCAACGTTGACACATTTCAAGGCATTTACAATTTGAATGAATGTGAGAATATCATAAAAAATTGTGATTCAGTGTTGCACCAGCATCTAGTGGACACGACTGTCACAGACCATAGGAAGATTTGAAAGGCTGCCAATCGGTATGTGAGAACTCAAGTCCAAAAGAAGGCTCAGGTGAGCACATTCAAACCAGGGTATGAGGCATCTCATAAAAGTAAACCAAAGGAGGGTAAGGACAACGATTCCCAATCTCCTGACAAGTCCCTAAAAGCATGATGGAAACCTCAGCCACATGGTCCGCCAGTTCGCCAGAAAGGAGGGGTGATGGTTCTTTTTAACACTGGGGCACCCAAAGGTTGCTCTCTGTATGGAGACATGACACAAAGGAAGGGAGATCCAGCTTGCAAGGCTAAACACCAGCCAGCCAAAGTCAGTTCTGGTTTCATGGAGGAGGCAATAATTGGCTTGAGCATCTTAGAAAGTGAATTCCTGCTAAGTCAGGGAGTGGCCAAGTGCTCCCTAGTGACTAGGTCTATGAAATGTACTGCATACCCTGCAGAGGCCCATGTTCCTGCAAATAAACAGATATTTTTGGAGCACGTCATCATTATTGGTGGCAGAGCTCTGATATTGCATGACACAGCTGTGAGTATCACTGCTGTCAGGCAGCGGTTGGTACAAGAAGATAAAATAATTCCTGGTCGAGCCAAGTTAGTTAGGTAGTTTGAAGGCCTTAGCCGTTGACCACTGGCAATCGTGGTGTTTAGCTGGAGAGGTGAAGCTTCACAGCACTGTGCTTCTATGTATGAAACAAGCCTAGTTGACAGTCTCTTGGGTAATGAACTTCCTGATCACTAGCTCTAGAGACAAAAAGCAGAAAGAGAAGCAGCACTTGAGGCCACGGATCCAGGAGCACTTCCATCTGCAGAAGGCAAAATTCCGGATACCTTATAATGCCAAATGTAGATTGTAATTCCACAGAGGAGCCTGTCTCTGCCAGGGAGGGCCTAGTGGCCACTGAGGTGCCTATTGTGAAGTGCCTGCCAGATCTGTATGAGTTGTCATCAGCTGGAGGCACACGTCAGGATGACCTTTGCAAGGTGCACAGAGACTGCCTTTTCTAGAGGATCTGCATGAGCAGGTGGGCGAAAAGGCTCAGGGGGAAGCCCCTTAGATGCTCAGGGTGTACTGTGAGAATAATCTCCTGGACAGTTAACCATATGGATTTTGAGGCAGAAACCAACCAGAGCTTGATTGTGCACCAATGCAACATGAGGTTCCTATTGGACTTGGTTCATGAGATTACTTTGGCAAGTCACCTGGGAGTGACCAAGACAGCTGACAAACTGTCAGCACATTTAAACTGACCTCATACTGCCACACTTGCCAAGCCTCCAACAAGTCAGGTGTGGTGACACGGTCTACCTTAATTCAACTGCTAATGCCTGGGTTGCCTTTTGAGAAAATAGGCATGGACATTGTGGGTCCCTTGGATTCACCAAACACCTCAGGGAACCGATACATTTTAGTCATGGGAATCACTCCAAACAGTACCAAGAAGTAATACACTTGAGGAGCATCAATGGCCCTGTCATGACAAAGGCTCTAATTTGAATATTCTCTTGTGTCGGGCTCCCTACACAGGTAATTTCTGACAGGGGCTCCAACTTCATATTTGTATGAATAAAGGCCTTGTTGGAGGAATGTGGAATAACTTACAAGTTCTCTACTGCTATTCACCTACAAACCAATGCCCTTGTTGAGATATTGTGCAGTTGAGTAAGCATTGGGGGTGGTTGAGGCACTTCAGTTATAGTTTGGGCAAAAGGCAACTCATTGTGAGACGAAATACACTTGATCTTCCTGTCCCACTAATTTCATCAATGCCGTAAACTTGTTTGCCAGAACCACTCATTCCACAATGGTGTAAACAGGGTCCTCTTTAACCTAACAGCAAACTGTCACCCGGGCAGAGTGTGGACAAGGTGGTACATGTAAACATTGCACATCTCTGGGATACAAAGGTTTCCATCTCCCTCTTGATGTGAGGCTCAATGTACCTCATACTGGTCAAGGGGTCCATTTCATGGGCGTTACTACAATTAAAAACATGTGTAGGTACTTCTACAGATCATTAACAATAGCAAAACTCAAAGTAGACTGAATCAAATTCGATTTTAACAATGGAAGTTTACATTCTGGTGATGAAATGCTATTGCCAATATATGTCCTGTTTGCTGCCTTTTTCCCAAGATCACATAGATGGGTTTTAGTTTCATTAATCATATTTACCTGTCTTATTGGTGCTATTATAACTGACCATTTCTTAGTGTGTGTGTAGGGCGAAGTGGGTGTGTTTGCGGTATATGGTCCATATTTAAAGAGATGTTCTCTAAAACTCTTTCCTGGTATTTGCTAAGCATTAAAACGATGGTGCAATCGATGCCACCATCTAATTCAGATTAACGAAACGCAACCATCGCAGTTCCAAGTTTATGACCTAAAGCCCAAAAAACACGTAGACCAAAATGCACCTGTTGAATCAATATCGAAGTTCGAAGCAAATGATTATTATCCATTGTCAAAAGACTTGCAGATAAATGCCAGACGTCAAAATCAAACTAATGTGAACAATGCAAAGATGATTGCTTCTATAGGGAACAAATGAACACACTCACAATCACCCTCCATTTTCCTTTTCTCACAAAGTACTTTTAGTGACCTTGTTTGTTTGTCTTTTTCTGGGATTCCAAAGCAGCAGGCAGAGGCTCCACCCCAATATTAAAAGGAGCCTGGCTGAAGAAACTATTCCTGGCCTCTGCTGTCCCTGACATAGACTGCCAGCAACTGCCCCATTTTAACCTGCATTCCGCTTTGCTTCACTTTCTAGCAATGTTATGAGATCGTACTGTGCTGGGGCCCCCTGCATCATATGTGCTCCTGCGCCTTTCATCTGGTGGTGAGAGTGACTTCTGGATAGTGGTGCAAACTGCACAATGGAACTGCAGGTCACTGCCCCCAATTGGCCCTCCCTTCCCGTATGCTCATGTCTGCATGTTCGCACTCATTCACACTCCCTGCACACAAACTGGAAAAAGATCTATGAATCAGCACGTTTTTACACCTGACCACTTAGGTTTGGCTCCCAAACTAATCCTCATGACGTTTGGCATGACTTAACAAGCCTAAATCAGTGAGGTTCATTTTCTAATTGTGTTATTTTCCATGTTTTCATTTTAGCATGTCATTGCACTATTTGGTGATAAATACTGGTGTGGGGGGGGGGTTAGGGGGGAGTCGGCTCTGGGCATCCAGCAGGCCCCAGGGTGCTATGGGGCATCGGCACCATTGAGGGCCAGTGTCTCTGGGGGTTGGGGCCTGCTATGGACATTCAGCAGGCCTCAGGGTGCTATGGGCCATCAGCACCTCCTGGAGTGGGGGCAGGCCGAACAATGCACACGACCATGCAGACCTCTGCCACCGTACTGATGCGAGGGTCCCACGGCATCATGGCCTGCAGGCCTGTGCTCCCACTTTGTGGGCCTACAGGCATGCATGAATGAGACACAGACTCAGTTGTTCGTCTTTGGGAGTCTGCAGCCGTTCTAGTGCACGTGCCTGCAGGGGCTCCTTTTATTAGCTTGGGCCACAACACAGCCATGGCCCATGTTTAAAGGGCAATGCACACAGGAGGGACACATCCCCTTAAAGGTGCAACCCACTTGGGAGGGTCACACACCACACTCCTCCTTTTTCATAACAGCGAAACAAATGATACTGAAACCTAAATGATCCCCTCCCCCCATTACAGAACGTCATTACATGGGCTACTTCAGAATCATAGGATTAACAACAAATAGGATATGCCACTGCTACACACATGGGGCTCACATGGATATACACATACAACACATATCAATACACTCTACACATAACGCGCAGGCGGCAGTCGCAGTTGGCGAACTGCCAGGGGAATGTTGGCAGTTCGATCATATGTTACAAACCCTTTATTAACCTGGGGTCAGTGGAACTTCCACCACTGAATGGTGCCATTGCTAGCTGCTGGCACCATTTAGAGCAAACTTCCAAACTCACAGGAATACAGCTTCACATCCATTTAACTGGGACCACTTTAAGCACATACTTTCCATGCAGGCCCCCAGCATTTAAACACATGTCCACTGAGTCTTCTCAGAGCACTCGCAGGACTGCAGGAGATCAGTTCACATGGCTCCAGCGTCCTTTCATTATAGTTATTTCCACTGGCCCAGGTCTGTTGATGTTACAGTTGAAAAGCTGGTAAAGCTGCACCTGTGGGCACCAGGGGCCACATCGGCTTAGTCCATTGATGTTGGGCAGTCAGTGAGACGCGGGTAGCAGGGCATCCAAGCTGCGCCATAGCATGTCGACAGGGCAGGGGTGTCAGCATGTTACTCACCGTCTTTTCCTTGGCTAATGCTCAGCTAGGCGGGAGTGTCTCTTCACTGTCATGAGACAGGAGGGCGCACAAGCATTAGTCCTGAGCTGCAACCTGTAATGGCTTTAGAACACGCCACACTCCAGCCATGGACTCTTTCCACTGACAATGAACGTGGCACACACTAAAAACGCTTTTTATCTTTATTGATTCTCGGGTTCTACTTTGAGAAGGCGCCCAACCTGTCTCACACCCACCTTCACACATACCCTGTGTCGCAATGGACTATGAACCAGGCCGGTGTGTAACAATGAAATATTTATACATTTTTAGAATTCAAAGACAATCAAGCAAATCAAAATTAGGGCAGCACCCACCACTGCGTGGCTGCAAACATGCAAAAATCCCACAATACAGTTACTTCACACTCCTAACCTAAGATACATAACCTTTAATAGAAACGGAAACAACATTACTTTTCTTCAAAATACAGATAGCACACAGGTTAAGAACTCCCCCTGGAACACTTCCCCAAACACCTGCTGACTAAATTGTTTGTGGATGGAAAGCAGTGGCAAGGAGTCAGAAAGAAGACGGAAAAATCAGATTTACAATTTAGCCCACCACCCCAAGATGGCAGGCCAGAAAAAGACAGGAAAACCTTCAAAAGGAGCAAAATGGCATGCTTGGATTTTACCTTTACTTGGATATCAGTTTACAATTGCGGTAGGATAGCTAGGACACAAATTCGTATGGCTGCACTTAAAAGACAAGGAAGCTTACAGACTACTGATCAGGGCACCAAAGCACTGTGAACAGAGGTCAGAAAATTGATTTTTGGTGGAAAACCTTGCACACTAAAACACACGCGGCAGAATTGCAACTCTTATTTTACACAGGCTTTAAAATTACAAGCAGCTAAGAAAAGAGGCTTAGCTGTTAAAATCGGAAATTGTTTTTTTTGGATGAGAAACAAAGGCACATAACAGACAGGCTTCTGAGGGAAAGGGAATATTCTTAATGGGATTATGTTTGGGGTTTTTTTTTTATAAGAAAAGGACAAATCGGAATTTAGAGAAAAGCAAAATAGATGGGCAAATTCGGTTTTGGTTGCACAATGACAGGTTCTACTGAGGCTATATTTTAATGACTATATTTATTAAAGAAAGGCACTTGACATGAGGTGCTTGAGTTCAAATTGCAACCAGCTCACAGTGGAATACTTTATAGGGGAATGAATGAATTAATTGTTTTCAAAATGGTACTAGGGATTTACACAGATAACGGAAAAAAAATATAAAAGGAATACGCTAACAGATATGAACTAACACAGATTCTTCTAAGGAAAGGTGAATAGACAAGACTGCAATTTGGGATTTTGTATGGGATTGTAATAGGATTTGAATAGGATGCAAGTGTAAAAGAGCGGGATATGCAGTTATTGGCTACTCGGTGATATGATACTTACGATATAAGCTTGAGTTTGGTAATTTGGACATCCAGCAAGGTCTCTGGACAGCAGGGCCAAGGACCTGGTCACTGGGACAGTGGGGTCAAGAGATCTGGCCACTGGGACAGCTGGGTTCTCCTGGATGGGAACAGCTGGGCAATGTCTGGTCACTGTGGACAGCAGGATGGGCCTTTCCTCCCTTCTCCCTGGATGCTTGGGGATGGTTGGATCTGGATGGGTGGTTCTGCCTGGATCTGGACGGTCCTGCCTGGATGGGATCAGCTGCCTCTGGATCTGGTTTTTGAGTTTTGAATCTTTGACTATCCTTGTGTCTCCCTGTCTCCTGCTTATATAGCCAGAGTGACATCATAGAATTTTACAACCTGGGTGGAAGTGCTCTGGAATTACCCCTCCACTGCGATAGGCCCGGCTCCTGGTGTTCCCTCCTCCCCCCAAGTTGATTGGTTCAGGGGAAATGACATAACTTTATGTGTGTGCATTTATGACTTCCTTTTTTCCCAAAGTTACTTTTTACAACAAAAAAAACCTTCAAATCTATACTAGCCACCATCATAAGAAACAGATATGCAGATTCCATATTTCACAGGGAATCGGACAATCTGATTGCCAACTCATTGTGAGGTAGCATCGCTTTTGGGCACAATTTCACCATTTTTAGGAGGAACATAATTTTTAAAATTCTGCAAATGGCTACACATATGCCTACCACTATTCCACATATTCTTATCAAGTTTTATGTCTGTATCATTTATACTTCACCAAGAAATGCAATGTTCCTGCCATTTCAGTTCCCCATGTGCTAGGAACATGTGCTTAGTCTCTTTGGAGTTCTCCATAACTCACATAAACTGCTGGTATAATATAACATTACCGCTTACTCAGGGCATTGGGAGAAATGTCTTAATATAAAAAGTTATTTAAAGTCAATTGGGCTGCATTAGTCACATGTGTGGGCGGTCCTTCAAAACCCTCACAGCCAAATTGTCTTCCCCTGGGTCAGTCTGAACAAAGGGTTTCCATGACAGCCTTTGAGCCATGCACTTGTGGCTGGGGAGGGGTGTCAAAGGAAATCACACCTCTTGGTGAAAATGCTAGTTCCCCTAGGCTCCTTTGTTCCTTCCTGCGGGGATGCCAGCCGGTCTGACAAGTTTGTGAACTCTCACACTTTGAGCCTTTCAGATGCCCAGGGGTCTGGTTCACTTGTGGAGGTAGTTCTGTTCCCATGAGAGGCACGGCACCTTTGAAGTAAGTGCCTGGGCCAACCCTGGTCTGCTGGTTTTAACATTTTTTTTCTTTCTATCCCCAAATATATAATCCCATTTCTGTGCGAGCACAGGCTGTAATTGTATTTCACTTTTAAATGGCAGTCTCCTGAGTTGCAAAAAGCAAATTCACACGTGTGTTTATTTCAGTTCATTTTGAGTTTACCAATACGGTTTCTGCTAAAAATAGTTTCGCTTCAATTAACCTTCTGGAGGGCTTTTACAGATACAGTCAGTTTCTGGACACAGAGAGATATACTGGCAAGCATTTCTTTGAAATTGACATGGGAAAAAGAAACACAGCGTTATTTCCTTCATTTGCTGGAGTTTGTGCGCAATGGTTTGTAGCAAAAGAAAACACAAGCCGTGCTAAGTGGAAAACCAAATTATTTGCCTTTTAAGTGATTTCCCAGTACATCAGCTCTTCTGGAAATGTATTTCCTCACTTCTTGGTACTCAGCAAAAATAAAGCATGCCAGGGTGGGTTTCCATGAAGGACACAACATTCTGATGTTTTGAAATGAAATCAAGAGCAAATTGCAGAGCTGTCTTGGATGTCAAGTGTGCAGCTTTAGTATTCAGAAAACAGAGCAGCAAATGTGGTGCCTTTCTGCATGCAGGTCATTTTCAGAAGATTTAAATGGAAGTAAAACAATGTAGAGCACTTCTTTTGGTGGTATTCTCATGTTCAGTGCTTGCCACACATATGCGCCATGGAAAGAAAAGCGCTGCCATTTTTCTGCATTATTTCCAAGCAGTTTTTGTTTGAAGGGGATTTCTGCAAGGGCCTTAAATGTACCCCACAAACCCTCCCTTGCTCTTCGAAATTCTTCTGGGTGGTGCGCTTGCGGTCTGCGTTGGCCGTACACATTTGGCAGGGTGTCACAGGGCGTATGGCCCACTTCTTCTCCTCCCCCTGGCAGGAGTCACCGCTGCTGATGGGGCTGCAGCAGTCCTGGTCAGTCCCCAGCTTCCCTTCTTCCAGGCAGGACGATAGGTCCGGTGATGTACCAGCTCAGGGGTGGCAACAGTTGCTCCCAGGGCCCAGGGCCAAATCGGCCCGGTCCATATGTGGCGGGCCTGGCAGGGTGCACACCAGTGGTAGGACGATGAAGCCACTCGCACAGCTCTCCCCCCCAGGCAGGAGTATCACTTTACCATAGTGCCGTATCACTTTATCGTAGTGGCACAGGAGAGCGCACAAACACTTGTGCAGAGCTGCAGCCATCACATGCGCGTTACAACTTTTCTTTGCTTGGGTAGGCTTTGGTGCCACCAGTGCTGTGCATGAGAAGTCTCAAACCCTTGCTCCTGGCCTCTGAAACTTGTTTCCTCCTGTGCACTTCTCAGAGGGATAATGTCTCCTCCCAAACCTGTCCTCACTGCCAGTGGTGCAGTGCACAGAGGGCCTGGCGTTGGAACTTGGACAGATGCCGTCGATACTCCCGTGATTGTTGACACTGCTCTGGACTTCACCGAGGGAGGCCTCAGTGTAGGGCATCCTGAGATGGTCCTCCACCAAAGTGCAGCACTGGGACCACCAAACGTCATCTATTCATTTCTGCATTCATTGTCCCACACCACTAGATATTTCAACGGCAAGTGTAACAGCCCTGCTACTTGTGGACAATGCTGTTTCATGGAATGTAGAAAACATATGCAGGAACTTCTGATGTTACCTTGTCCGGCACATGCTTCCCTCTCTCCATTGTGACCCAGTTATAACTTCCTACTCATGATTGCTAGAGAGTGCAGGGATAAGGCTTGAATCAGTACAGGGCTGATCTTCCACATGCCGTCCATCACAGCACTACATTCTTTGTTAAGAGCCAGGCATATTCCTACCATTTGTTGGGTAGTGAGATCGTCTGAGGCAGCACTCATGTCCTGGATGTGAAGAAGTCTGTATTTGCTCACAGCTCGAGAGAGGACTTGCACGGCAGGTGCAGATGAATGCTAGTCTCTTGTTCACCTGAGTCAATCACCCTGATAGCAAGACATCCTATTCATTGTGGCACGTCTTTAGAGAATACTCACAATGAGGGTGCCTGCAATCCTGTAGACTTAAGCTCGTGGCAGCATTGGAAGGGGGGTATGTAGTTGGTACCACCACTCGAGCCATGGCTGTATGGCCGCTCCCTTCAATGCTCTACTAATGCCCACACATTCAGCAATCAGTCTGCCTTCTTCACCTTCATGGAAGGATGTTAGGTTCGGTTCCATGTGAGTTGTCTGTCTTCCCGCTCTGCAGTGATGTGTACGATCGCAAACCCAGTTCACACCCCACTGAAGGGGGTCTTCAGAGGATAGTCGTGTAGACCTTTTTGCCGACATGTGGTGTCCCGTTATTCTCACTGCTATTTGGGCCCTGAGATCTGCAGAGGACCATGAACACTGGCACTGCGCCAACATAGAGTGTGTTAATACTTTCACCACCAGGCGGCCCAGGACACTCAGGCGGGGGGCCACAAACTGCTGGCAGCCATGTTGTTTCCTCCCCCTTCTTCACTGTTGAAGGCTCTGAATCTTGGCACATGTCCTCTTTCACTACGCCACCAAGCAGTGTTTCCTTTCTGTCACCACCAAAGGCCCGGGATTACTGTTTGGGGTGGCTCGACCAGCCACTTCACCACCCATCTGGCCCGGGACCTCTGCAGGAGGGCCATTTACATTTTGCCGGCACGTCGTCGACACAGAGTGCACCATCCATGCACCGGCAGCGGCCAGGGAGTGGAAATGGGAGTAGCGAGCAGCCACACTGTCAACGTTAAACTCGCTCCCAGTACAGGCACATAACCCCCACTTGCTCTCTTTCCTGACTTTGAGGTTCGGCAAGGCTCACCTCTGAGGCTGGGAACACAGTAAAGTGTATCCTGGTTTGTTCAAATATCCAGGCTGCACTGTGGCCCGTTCCTACCCTTTTCTTTCATTCACAAATCCGATAATGGAACATTTCCCTATTCACCGGCAGGTCGGCCCAGGATTTCTCTCTCTCTCCCTCTCTCTACCTCCCGACATGCTCCAGTGTTGGGAGCACACTGCTGGTCGGGTGGGCAGCGGGCACTCACCTCTGCATTGCCTCCCCATGGGGGCAGTACAACGCTCTCCCCCGGCGGGAGGTCCGTTGTTATCGATCGCAGCCTCTACAGTTGAGGCCGCTCCACTTTTCCTTGCGGCTGCGGCCACTTAATTCCTTTGTTGCGGGAGGGCAAACGGGCCCTCCCCCTCGCCTCCCTCATGCTGGTGGGCCTCACCTTCATTCTGGGGGGGGGAACAGGCATTCCCTCAATCTTCTTTTGCAGCGGATGCCACATATCATGGCTCATCAACCCGCGCAGGCAAATGCTGCTTTTGGTGGGGTGAGGGTGCTGGCGCTCCACTTCTTTAGCTCCACCAGAGCACATACTATTCGCCCTCTTTTTGCGGCGGATGACGCAGCTGGGCGTGCTGCAAGCAAACTCCCACCCCGGCCGAACAAGCACCCCCGTGGCCGGGGGAATGCCCTGGCAGGGCTGCCTCCTGATCTTTCCTCCCCATCCCAAAGAGGATGGATGCCACTCCTCCCTTGCTCACACACGGCACAGTGATGTCAGCCACATTCCCTCCCCCAGGCAGGGGACACCTTCCTCCCTCTATTCCTCAACAAAACAAAGAGGAAGAGGGGAAAACAAAACTTCGGAAGAGCAGGGATAGGGAGACCCCACAGGGTTCTTCTCCTCTCTGCCAGTGTTGTGGGAGGGCCTGTTCTGGGCATCCGGCAAGCCCCTGGGTGCTATGGGGCATCAGCACCATTGAGGCCCAGTGCATCTGGGGTTGGGGCCTGCTATGGACATCCAGAAAGCCCCAGGGTGCTATGGGGCATCAGCCCCATCTGGAGTGGGGGCAGGGTGAACTACACCCCCGACCATGCAGACCTCTGCCACCGTCCTGGCATGAGTTGTGGGCCTACAGGCATACATAAATGAGACATGGACTCAGTCGTTACTCTTTGGGAGTCTGCAGCCATTCTGGTGCATGTTCCTGCAGAGGCTCCTTTTATGAGCTTGGGCCATGACATAGTCATGGCCCATTTTAAAAGGGCAATGCACAGGGGAGGGACACATCCACATAAAGCGGCAACACACTTGGGAGGGTTACACACCACAAATACCATAGGAAAGTATAAAGAGCCCCATTTCTATTTCCATGTGAGCCAGGATGCACATGGGGTAGTGTGGTGGAGAGAGCAGACTGAACATTTCAAGGGGGAGTAGGAGGTGAGTGGAAGGTTAAGATGTTCAGGCTGTAGCTGTGGGCGGTTTAGGAACATGGGCGTACTACCAATAAACATCTCCCTTTTTCTAAGCTTTCTGACTAGGAGGGATGGCCACACAAGATGCTAAGTGAGTATCAGATTACAAGGAATCCATATTTATCACATGGAGAACCGATCTTAAGCCACAAGTGTCTTGTGGCTATCGGTACCTGGTAATCATTGCTAAAAGTGTTTAAAGGTTAATGCTGCCAATAGATAATCCTCCCTTACCCTTGACCAATATTTAGGATTTGCTGCCACTTCTGGCACCTTCAGGACTTCTTCCCTCACCCACCTGAGTAGAGGCTGGCCTGCTGCTTTACCCTTCTAATGATATAATCACAGAAGCACCTCCACAGTTCATCAACTGATTAGCTTGTGTCGAATTACGCAATCAACAGCCCCCTCCATAGATTATCTCAAGTGAAGGATTTTAAAAGCTGGAACATAGGCACTCTATCCTGCAAGGGGATGAGATCTATATTATTGTATGCATCCAATATTTCCATGAAATTTAGATCTGGAGGCTGCTAATTCAGCTCAAGCTGCGTGTGGTGCATAGGAAAAATGTTGTTCGAGTAGAAAAAAGGGCTAGCTGGGAACACATTGGAGACTCTCCTCTAGGATAGAATATCAAAATAGCATGCCCAGAGATGACAACCAGTTCATCTATGAATGTCCAGGATAATTTAGATCTTCCTCCACAGAAGTGTGATGTAAATGATTCAAACTTCGCTCTTCCCACTTTAAAACAGCTCCCATTCTCTATGCATCCTTTCTGCATCTGTCATACCTATGGCCAGAAGTGTAGCTTGTCTCAGTAAATCCAGATCCTCACATTCAAACTGTAGATGTTTTTACTGTTTTACTGTTTCCAGACTACCTGCCCCACACAATTGGCATTCCCTGCATTCCCTACGAATACCATACCACGCTCCCTCTATCTCCCTTGTCCTGACGGTGTTGAATTTCAATTTAATATAGTCCCATACAAGGGAGTTACCAATAAAGTATGGATATGGAGGCGGTGTGTTCCGATCTTGGATATGCCGGTAGAATTCAGATACATGGTTTTTAGACACTAGATTATCCATGAACTGCTCTAAGCTATTCTCATTCAACGTTTCCTTGAGTCAGTGCTTAAATGTACTTAGTGTCATGCCCAGCATTAGATTTCCTTGCTGAAGCCACTTGTTGGTAAGTATATTTATTTTGGCCAGGTGACTCAATGGCATTAATGCTGCTTGTGTAGTTTTGGCCATATGTATAAGGCTCATGAGTGTTTGGGCTGGCGCGTTTGCGAGTTTCCATGCTGTGACCAGGCAGCTAGATAGCCTCAAGTATATTCTTGAGGCTATGGGCAACACATTGTTTTCAAGCGCGATCATGTTAATGGTAGTTCGCTGTGGTAGTCCTAATAACCTTTTTAACAAGGTGCGCTCTAATTTGCTGACCCTTACAAGATTTTGCATAGCCCATCGTTCTGTTCCATACAAGATAGTAGAAGACACCTTAGCTTGGCAGAGTTTTAGCAGTGCATCAATTGAGAACCCTCATGCTTTATTGGCCAGAGAGCTAATAGTGCCAATGAGGATGGAGGTTCTAGTCCGGACATACTCTAGAGGCACTGTGCCTTGTAGCTTGTTGTCAAGGTGCACACCCAAGAACTTGTAGTTATTAACCACTTTCAGTTGTTTTTTGCCCAACTCCGACTTTACTTGCTTAATTATTTTCCTGTGCGGGCAAAAAAACATGATTTTGTTCTTTGATGTGTTCACCATCAGGAAGTTGGAATCTGTGTATTCATTCAGGTTGTCTATGGTGGCCTGCAAACCCCATGGAGTCAAACCAAGAGCGGCAATCTCTTCCGGATAGCCCAGCCATTTCATTGCAACTGAGCCCAGTTTCAGGGGGATAGCAACCGGAGTAATCACAGCATTGCCCATATCAGTTTGGTAGAGGTTGAAGGGTTTTGGTGCAAGGTTACAACCCTGCTTAAGGCCTCTATGTGTGTCTATCCATGCAATAGTTCTTCCATGTTGGTCCATCCTGATTTTGACTTGGGTGTTCTCATGCAGGGAAATAATCATTCTCAGTAAGCCCAGAGGAATGCCCCAACAAGCCAATTTTCCAAAGAGACGGTTGTGGTCTACAGTATTGAGCGTGGCACTAAGATCGATGAATGCCACGTAGACCAGTGTTTGTCTTATCATCCATGCCTCCTGAATGATTGGGGTAAGGGCCAAGGTGATTATGGTGGTGTTGTGCCCCTTCCGAAAACCATTTGATTGAGGGGGATGATTCCACAGCCCTCTGCCCATGCTTCTTGTTCCTGTAGGAGTACACTGGAGAAGATCTTAGCCGGGGCATCCAACATTGCTAATATACGATAACTACTTGGGTCAGCAGAATTCTAGGTTTCTGTGGATGCGCCGGTGACAAATTAAAAAACTCAACACCTACTTCTTAGGTTGAGAATGGCTTGAGACCCAAAAGCGGGCACTTCTCTGCAGGTGGCAACACTTTACTTCCCCAGCTCTGGAAAAGTGGACAGATGTTGTGGTTGCAGGGCCCCTTTAAGATTTCTTAAGCTGGTAGCAAATCGGTAAGCTCAGGGCGTCGGGCAGCACTATAACAGGGCGCACCCTCTTCTGAGTGATACACATCTGAATTTCTTCTGGTCATGTTCAGCCTCCAGACACAGGACAATGCTGGTGGACTTCTTAGGCACAAGAGGTCTGGACACTCTTCTTCTGAACCGACGACAATACCTCTGCAGGATGGCAGGCACACAGGACTGGCTTCCAAGACACTTCAGGGGTGGAGAGCAGCAGTTGCACAATGTCCTCTCATTACTACAGGAAGAGCTCACCTGTCTTGGTCCTCTCTGGTTCAGTCCTTGAATCAGCACAGCAGCCTTTGAATTTGTTGACGAGTCGCAGCCGCAGACTTATTTCTCCAGCTAGATTCATGATACAAGTTTCAGGAATACTCCAGGTTTCTTCTTCAAGTTTCTGCCTTCAGCTTCTGACTAGGAGACTCCAAGCTTCTGACACAGAGGGAAGTGGGGGGTCCTTGGTAGATACAAATGTCCCCATTCACTCAGGCTGTGCTAGGCTCAGCCAGCCAATCACACACTAGTGCATTCATCCGGCAGCCTCCAATCAGGTTCACAGGCCATTCACCCAAAACAGCGAATGTGTACAGAAAGCAACTCCCAGTCTTTCCGAGCACACACTGCATTCATTCTAGTTTCAGTCAGGGCTGGCTCAGGCAGACCATAGGCATTGTGATACACAACCACAAACAGGCCCTCACATAACAGGATGTGATTTGACTCTTTCTCCATTCATTCAGGTCCCACTCCTTGGGTGTCCCCACAACAAGCAATCCCTGGGAAGGCTGCAGCCAGTTTGGCAGAAGCAGCCCCCATATATGGTAATTCCATCCAACAGCCATTCAGGGGAAGGGGACACAGCCAGGGCATCTTGGGAATTTGAGAAACAAGGGGTAAAGGCAAAAGAAACCAAGAGCTACAGTGGCCATCTTGCCTTTGTTCAGGAATCCATTGATTTCTATGGTAGAGCCTGGGTGTTCCAAAAATGGAGGAGATGCAGAGCCACTGTAAAATCAGCATGTAGCTGCCACCAGCCCGCACCCTGCTCTGTATGCATCACGCAGGTGCCCAAAAACATACACTAGGGGTACAAAGGTGTACCCGTACCCATGGGTGCCAGAGGCGTATCACATGGGTATTGTTCACCAAAAGGAAAACAGTAAGAGCTGCACTGCCAGGAGTCCCAACTGGACTCCTGTGCAGAAAAATAAACAGAAAACACAGTACAGTGAAGTAGTTGGATAAGGACGAGGAGGTCCTTTCCCTCCAAAAGCATTGACAGCCTCACAGTTTGGGTATCAGGTGAAGGGAATTACCTTGTTTCATTCCCACAGCTGTTGTAGCCTTTACATGGATTGTTCTTTATTTATGAACCCATCTAGAGGTGAGGGAAGTTTGAATTGCTCTGTATAAATGTATGGGGCACTCTTTCATTGCATTTGTCGTTAGTGCATTGCTAAGTGTCAGTAGCATGTCTTATTGTTTTGTTATCATCCTCATTTCATATTTTGACCAACCATTTTCACAGACATGCCATAAGTTCTAATATTAGGAACAGTCATCCCTATTCTTTCCCATGGGGTCGTTGGGACCCTTAATACTTCTCATATGATTCTGTGTCTTTTACAACGACTCCCAAAGCCCTATTTAACCTGACAATGTCTGCTTTTCATAATGAATGTGAATGCATCAACAACACATTAAGCAACATTGGTAAAACATTCATCTTGAACTATGTGTCCGTTCCTCAGAGGGGCAGTAGGCTTAACTTGCATCTAATTATGCAATCACTGATATGGTGTGAAAACCCCACCAAATGCTACCAAATGAAGTGCCTTTTTGATTTTTTCTGTCAAGCAACTACCGTTTATGAATCCCATCTGGTCAGGGCGAACCAGCCCGGAGGGGATACTGTCCAGTTCGTTGGCTTGCAGTTTTACTAATACTGTGACATCAAAATGTATAACTAAGAGAGAGCTAGCTATTGAATTTCACATCCTTGTTAACCTTAAAGACTACTCAGATATGGTTTTACATCATTCATTGGGGATCTCATAGAACATGGCTATTTCATCTAATGCCCTTCAAATGTGCATCTGATTTTTGTTAATACAGTTCTGGTGTTACACTGCTGGGTACTGGTGCTTTGGCCAAGGGGGGCACACTTTCATTGTCCATTAGCCTTCCCGTCTATTTAGGAATGTTAAGATGATCTACCATTAAGGTGGAAGGTACATTGAGAAATTCCTAATCATGGTCTAGGAATTGTGTGGGAGAGTGGAGTATACATTGGGTAACACTTATTAAATATCTCGGGAATTACTGAAATTAAAGTCTACATGATTATTCTACTGTCAGGTGTTTGGGGAACCACCATAGTGGTCCTGAATACTCCCAGTGTGTCGGCGAGCACAGCACATATGATGGTCTATCATGTCATGCAAAGAAAGTCTCTTTAGGCTTCCTGATTGCACCTGCAGCTTTGTACGTCAGTGTTTTTTATTTTTTTATTTTGGGGGGGGGTTGTCAGGAGATCAATGTTCTGTATTTTCCAAAGTTGGCTGCATAAAAGCGGTATCATAACCGCTAAAATGCATTGTTCTAAGAAAAACAGAATACTTTAAAACAATATATTTCTTCTTCCATAACTCCTTGATATGCAGTGTGGGCGAGACAGTGAGACAAGCCTGTGGTCCTAGACCAAGGAAGATCACATCTCTCCTTCCTGAGGTGCATGGAGAAGGGATATCTGTGTTGAAAGATGATCAATCTGGGTCTGCATGGTATTTGGCAGTGAATTGATGATATTGTTACTGGCCGCATGGTATAGCTATCAAACATTGATCACCAGATCATATTCCTCAAGTCCCTTCCTCAGTGATCTAGACAAAGCTGGGTTCCTTGATATGCCAGCTTGTGACATTTCTAGTTTGGGATCCCAGGACATGCTCATATCCACTCCTATAATCAGTTCCTCTTACATGGTGTGGACTTTCAGGAAATGTTATACGGAAAAAAGGAGAGGAATCCTTGATGAAGGTGTATAGATTCAGGAAGGTGACACCCTGCCCTCAAAGGGACTCCAAACTAATACAATTCTATCCTGGGATTCACTGACTGATTTGTTGAGTCTGAAGCAGCATTCCCTGTACTTGATAATGGCAATCTCACTTTTCCATGTGGAGTGTGAAATGTACAAAATCTATCCGATTTACCTGTTTTCATCTTCTGAAACTTAGTGTCCTGGATGGGGGTTCCTCTGAGACTATAATTAAAGAAGAGAAATCCCTCAAGAAATTAAGCTTTTTGCCACTTTTTTGGGCCATGAACATGACTATCTCAACTGTAGCCCAAGGACCAGAGAGTAGACTGTTTAGTCTTGTATGCTGTATTGTTGATCCTGTTATGAATTGGGATTTTATTACAACTATGTGTGAATCCAAGAAAAGACCCTGAAATCCTCTCCCTAATAGAAAAAAACAACCTTCTTTGCCAGATGCAACCTGTTTCACTTAGAGGGCGAACCCCTGCTACTAAAAAAACAATGATGGATTAATTGAACCTCTCGCTAAGGTTTCTGCAATAGTATCTTATCTTTGGGAGAATAAGAGCTCATATTCCTCCCCCTTCCAGAATTGCATATTGTCAATTATAGTTATTTGTGCTTGTGTAAGTTAAGGTGCTGCAGTTGATAGCAGAAACTAAAACCTGCTGCCTCTTTGCTACAATTCGCACATAAATGTTAAATACCGGGGCACCCAACTGTGGCACTAACTCCCAGTGCTGGGCCTGAACCATATAACAGGATGGTGATTAGTCTGTGGCTCCCTTGTTTCCCCTCTTACCTAGAGTCCCCTACCCTGCTTCCATCTTTGATGAAATATCCTCTTCCTTTTAAGGTACTATCTGTCCTCCAGCCTTGTGAGACTGCTGACGCATCAATGCTCTTTAACATCCATATGAGAGAATGTCAGGAGTACAACAGCTGTGTTGGACATGCTTTGGACATGCTGGAAACACGGGAATAAGTGTCCTGCTCGATAATAAATCTATTAGCTATAAAGGGCTGTCATGTTGACATTTAGACCCACCCTTTGTGAAGCCTCAAAGTAGGGGGAGAAGTATTTTCTCTACTAGGCCTTTATCTTTATGATGAGCGAGTTCCTGGCGCATTAGGATCATGGTCTGGAATTTGGGAAGGAGAAAATGGTGGAGGACCTGGATCTTGGGACGGTCTATCTGCCATTTCGATGGCATCATAATGAGAAATGGGCTAGGGGACTCCCTGCTCTTTCGGGCTTGATTATTGTCTCACTTCTCAACTCAAAGTGCACTGGGAGAGGCATAAAGCAGCAACCTTCAGCTTAAAGCTGTGATGCAGTTGAATATCTGCAGACAGGCTCTCTTCTCAGATGGCAGGGCGTCCGTAGACCTACCATGGTGCCACCCAACGCCCACAGGAATTCTTAAGACTTTGGACACCTCATAGTTAGTAATGAGGGCAAAGTGGCAAAGACTGCTTTCACTTCAGGTGACGTGTCCCTTTTCAGGGTAACCACCAGATAACTGCTCCTATCTTGGGAACACCACCCGTCAAGGCACTCACCAACCATAGCACAGGACAACAGACCCAATCCTTGCCTCCCAGGAAGCACTCCAACTGGTCAATGGGCGGAGGATTCACTTTGGCTTGCTTAACCACTGAGCCCGTGCATATGCAGAAGTGCACCACTCTACTCACACATCAAGTGGCCACAGACCCCCCATGGCTTTGGGGATTGTCGATTTCCAATGACAGTCAGTTATGGAAAATGGCTACAGAGCTGGATGCATGGGAATGTCACATGCTACCCCCACAACCATCACGCACACCACAGTCATAGGTCAAGCCCTTCACTCGCCTTTCTGGCATGGACCAGATGCAATGGGAAATGTGCCAAGACCCTGTGGTCGAGCCACCTCTTACATTAAAGGAGGTGTTGTCCTGCATCAATTGGAGCAGAGGGTCAGGAAGGTAGCTAGAATTTCATTTAAGAGTAGTTAATTTCACAAGATTCTTGGTGGTGAGGCATAGACGATCTTTTTTAAATGTATTTATTTGAGAGTAATACAGTTAGTTAATAACTTTTTACATATTAAAACAGTATATTAAAATGTTTAAACATGAATACATAAATACAATTTCGTCATCATCATAATACGTTTATTCTGATAAAATCCATCAAACATCACACTAGAGTTCAAGACAGCAATAAAGGTACAAAATAGATATGATAAATACCATATAGGCACATGAGGGTAGATTGTGTCCATTTTAGCACTCAGTCAAAACTTGTGTTAGAATGATCCAGATAGCGTTTCCTTACAATCAAGGCCGTCTTCAAATATGATGAGAGGGCCCAGGCAACAGTAGGTGAACCGGCCCGGAGAAGATAATGTAAAGCTGGACGACATTGTACAAAATTCTCATGCCTGAGTATAGGAAGAATTGTGTGTTCACGGATACATAAATAATATGGACCAAAAGATATAAAATGAAGCAGATCTTCCACAGCTGTGCCACAACACGGACAATTAGGATAATCTGGAAAACCATGCCAGGTGACAGTATTAGCTCTAAGCATTAAGCTGTTAAAACTGTCTCTCATTACTGGCCAGCTGCTTACTACTAAAAGTTAAATGCATTTGCATCGATTCTGCATTGCTCACAATTGCATGGGTTCTATTTGAGCGGATTACAGCTTCATTAGATTCTCATCTCTCCTTTAGCAGAAGGTTTAAGTTTTTCGTACAAACATTTGCGTGAGTCTGACTTCACAGGGCATCCAGTTAAAAAGGCCTGTGGCATTCAACTGTGCAAGACAACAATTAATAAAATGTAACAATGGGATTTTATGCCAGTCATTTCTACAAACAAGAGCCTGAAGGATGTTATGAGTTACTGCTGCCATAGGAGTTAACCAAATACGCAGCCAGTGACAAAAAGGAGCCTGGTGCCATTCATCTTCCAGAAATATGGATTCAAGCTCAACATGCACTGGACATGTAGGGGCCGAGCTCAGCAGGCCCAGTAGTCTCTTGAAGAATTGATTTTTCAATATCTGGACTACAGACACATTCTCGTGGCCCCATATAGCAGCCCCATCATAAGTTACAGCCCTTGTCTGAGCGTCGTATACTTTCATTATAATCAAGAGGGGTTGCCCCTGGCATGAAGCCATAAACTGGGATGCACCCCCCAGCAATTGGCTCATTTTGCTTTTTGGTTTATTTATATGGGCAAGGACCATCAATGCTGAAGAAAACCAAATTCCTAGGTAATCATACTCGAAGACTCTCCGAACTGTAGCCCCGTTGCTCAACATTGTGTGCAGAGTGTGGCAGCATCTATATCAGAGAAGCAACGTTTCCACGTTCTCTGCAACTTTGAAGTATTTTCTTCAGCTCTACTACTAGAGGCGGTTCCCGTCGATAAAACCACCACTTCCGACGTGGAGTGTCACAGAGTGTTGGCAGAGTGTTTGCAGAGGGGGTGCCGAGGGGCGATATGGATCAAAGTAATAACAACAACCTTCCCCTAAGAACACAGAGCCAAATGAAGCCAACCGGTGCCGGAGAGACGTGAGCACCGCTCTGTACAGAGGATTTCAATGCGTGCAGTGAAAGCAGACGAAATTACTTCCCACAAAATGCAGAGGAGCATGAGGAGAACAATCGATCCAGGATTACGCTGGATGAGCCAGATGACCTAGAAGGTATTCGCTGCAGCACAAACACCCCTCCCCCCACTCACCTGAATTAACGCAACGCCGCTTCCCCACAGCTCCCGGTCGTGGCAGAGACGAACGCTCAAGCCAGCGACGTAGGATGCAAACCGGAGCTACAGTTGGAAAGGGCAGAGGGTGCTGATGGAGTAGACGGAGGGGATGTGTTCTGCGTCCCATACGAGGAGGGTCACTTTTCACACACAAGATCAAAAAAGAGCAGTGAAAAACAATACGGACACCTTGACAGCATAGATTCACCAAACTATGTTAATGCCCTGGGTGAAATTCCAGACAATGCGGCTACACAGAGGATCAAATTAACCACCATAAAAAAAGAAACACAAAAAGAATTAGTAAATGGTCAAACCCCAAAGAAGCATGGAGACAGACCAATGCACGAGCAGGAACCAGAAGCAGAAATCCTAACAAAATTGAGGAACCCAATCCAGAACATAGTGTGAAGCACTAATGAAAATACTCTGAGCTGTGCGCTTGTGGGCTTAAAGAAGCTATATGGGTCAAGAATAAAACATCGAGCCAAATCCCTTTCAGACTCAAAATCCATTAGATGGAACTTTAAACCAAAAGCCACACAACAATGAAATGCCAAAACGAAGAGGGCCCATAGTCACTCAAAGGGATGAAGATACCTGATAGGAAATATCAGACAACGATTTCTTGACGGCCTTAGGTCACTGCAACACAGTGGGAGTCCCAGTTTAGACTGAGGCACTTAAAAAGACTGAAGAAAACACACCTGCTCAAGCAGCAGACAAAACTAGTACCGCAAATCAAACCATGCCAAATAAATACTCAACCTCGAGCACACAAACAAACACAGACCGTGCCCGAGATGAAGAAACCGGCATAGACTTAAACCCCGGCCTCAATGACTTTGCAGTGGATGAAGTGCTTAAAAGACAATCATTTAGCAAAACCTCTATCCCGCGAATAAGAAGAGACAAACGAGCAAAGCAGAAGTTGAAATCAACAAATCTACATTATCAATGGCACCTGGAAAAACGGCCAAATCAACAACATAGGAAGACCTTCATTTTTTAGAACATGAACCTAGCAAAAATAGGCGAGGCTCAAACTGGAAAAAAGGCACCACAGTAAGAAACAATGGCAATGAAAAAGAAACATATGACATGTCCTCAACAGAAGATTCTGAGGATTCAGCTGAAGAAAACCTCTCTGAGAATGAATAACAAAAAAACAAATGCAGGGACAAAAAAGATCAACCCTTGAGGAGATGCCATGAAGGACAAAATCAAGCGCCATAAGAAAATGATCCATCACAAACAGAGTTATGTGCCAACCTACAAGCCGCACTGGCCTCAATGGTAACCATAACGCTGGCACCGTTTTCCAAGCTATACAAAGCTTAACATGAGAACTGCAAAGACCAGACGACATTATTGGCCCTACTGCAATCAAAACTAACATACATTGAAGACTACATTGAAGCAACAAGAGAAAAGAGAGCATGGGAGAAAGAATCAGAAGACACATATGGGCTTGCATGCACCCGTATACTTATACCATGCTTTTACCAACCTGCATGCCATCTCCTAGATATGCTCCTCTATAGGATCCCTCACCATTCACTCTATGACCCCTTCTGGGTACCCCACACTCCTTTTACTTATTGTAGTGCTTGTTCTTCAGTTACATTCATGATCTGGAGCACTATCTTCCGGATAAAATCATTAGGAACATAATCACAGCATGTTCTGACGGCTTCTAATAAACTCTTTCACTGACTTTTTGCTCTTTCTATGAATTATACCCTTACTATGGCTGTAATTTCTCCACAGCATTTTCAGAAGCGTGACCCAGGTGCGCTCTGCCTTTTTCTTTCTACTTGGCTGCATTGTTACACAGCGTGTGAAGTTCAATAGGTCTGGAAAAGTAGCCTCTACGGACTGCACTCCGTTCTTTAATCTATACTGGGTGAGTGGTCCGTATATTTATGACAGCATACCCTTGAATTAGGATATCCCTTTGAAATTGTCTGTATAGTAGCCTGTCTGTATGATTCAAGTATTCCCTTTTTCTGCCCCCTTTTAGGGTGACACTATCAACTCACCTCCATCCTGCCCTGAGGAAGGCTTTGACTACTGATGCCAGTTTGGCACGCCGAAACGTGATTTATATATATGTTGTTCCCTTTAGGAACAAACCTTTGATTCTTTCCTACACGTTGGCAGATAAATATGCAAACTCAGCTAAAATAATATTCTTTTTGTATACCTACCAGGGTAATTTTTTATACACCCTGGAAGGCCTTATGTTGCAGGAACTATGGGTAGCCTGTAAGAATTGTTTTATTTTGATGTGATTAATATGCTATCCCTTCTCTTGCACTTAATGTATTTGTGATGAATGTTCTGTTTCTCTTCATCTGTTCAATTGCTCTATTCTACTTATCTTTTGTTTAAGAAATTGTGTAAAATCTCAAAAAACTGTGCTTTCAACAATAAATGTATCATTAGCACTTCTCAGACTTCTTCCTTGTTGTATCCTTAGTGATTTGCCCCGTAAACACTAGCCTTTAAACTACTATGGAGATTTAACTTGAATGTTGGACAGAATTTAGGACTGTCTCGAGTGTGAGTACCCTTTTGTCGGTTTTTGTAAAAACAACATATTTTGCCCCCACTCACACTTGCACACAGGGGCTCCCCTATTGTTTGTTACAAGTTAAAGAAGAAAGGCAACCAGAAATAATGGAACAACATCAAGATTCAAAAAGAGACTCAATTGAGAGAAAAACAGAAATACTTCTGCAACTCTCCACTAATGAAGAAGATAACTCCGCTGAAGCGGGTAGCAGCAGAGCAAATGATACCAACACAGCAGACTCAGAACTAGAAGCAGATCCTGAAAGCCCACCTAAAAAATCTTCCAACTTTGAAACCATGGAAGAAAAATGTGCACTGTTGGAAGCTAAAACAAAGAAAGCAAACTTAAAGCGCACAGTGATGGAGTCTATGATTGGTCCCTTGAAACAAAAAAGATTACTCCAGTTGAGACATGTGGAAAAGCATCAGACCGCCTTTAGATCAAATAACCAAAGTGAACAAAAACAAGCGCGGCCAGCAAGAAGCCCTCTCAAAGATGCAAATAAAACACACAAACTCTTGCTGCAAAGTGTTTTAAAGGCTAAAGATGGGCTGATCATGAACCAATCAAATCTCATGAGACACTTGCACAGCGAGCCACCGCTATGAATTATTGAGCCAAAGGACATTAAAATAGTCTAATTTCCCAAGGAAATAGAAACTGATAATATCTGCTTACACATTACATCAAAAACAGTCGCAAACCTACTGAGATCAGCCACAGATGAAGTTAGAATTCTAAGCTTTGATCTCACACCATGCCTAAGAGACGAAACAGATTACTCAACAGAAACTTCTGCTCCAAAAAAAACAGTCATGGAAAAAATCTCTGCACTAGAAGATCAAAGCGACAATGAGTCCACTGAACAACATTGTGGGGCCCAAAGGCTCTGCATATTGTCATAAAAGGCAGACCCACGGATAAAGCAGCAGACAAGCCACTTGGAAACAAAAGTCGAGAAGGAGAAATCATGGAATTGGCTCGCAGCGACCCTAACATTCCCAGAAACCAATTAGACTGAATGCACGACTGCAGTAAAGAGCTTCCGACTGGCCACCTGGAAAACCCAGAGGTTTAAACACCTCTTCCAAAAACTAGACCAAGAACTGCTAGATAGAAATGTTATTTTCATACAAAAAGCTTGGTTACGGGAAACTCCAACTTTAGATGGATTCACCTGCTTTTTGAATAAAGCACATAAAGGACAAACTGGGAGACCAGCGCTCATAAAAAACAGCACATCGGGCAAAGTGGTGAGAGTTATTAGTTCCTCGCCCCTCATCCAATTAGTGATAAAAACAAAAAAATGAAATGCCTCTAATTGAAGAGACATGAGCAATCATCAATCTCTATTGGAATGCTAAATCTAAAGATGGAGAAACCTTTTTGGACTCGGTCAGTCATGAACCACATTGATGACCTAAGAGCAGAATTTGAAAACATGCAGCTCATCGTGTGCAGAGATCTCAATATAGATTGCTTCACGATCTTAAAAAATGAAAAGCAATCCTACAACAATCTTCAGAAACAAACCAGAACCAAAAAATAGCTAGATGAGACAGGAATAACAGACCTCCACATGGTAAACAGACCCGTAAATGGTGATTGTAAAGGAGCGACAACTTGGGCTTCTAACAATATACGTGCGACTCTGAACTATTTCTTCGTGGACGCTACAACCTTTGAAAGAATAATCTCACTAAAGATTTTGACATCCACAAAGAGCGACCACAGTCCACTAATCCTAAAATGTGCTGAAACGATCCGACAAGAGCATGCAAATAACAAGAAGAAGTACTGGCCACACAGAATCAATCTAAATAATGGCCAAAACAGACTTTGAATAACCCAAAAACAATACCAGCATTGACAATAGCCACGAAAAAATTGATCGAGGCATCAGACATGGGAATTGAACATAAATCTTGCTTAATCGCATTCAAAGAAACACAAACGGGGAAAAACAAAACAATAATAACAAGGTTACACAAAACTGATCCAGAGATTTAAAAAAGAAGAAACACTGGAAAGCGACCTAAGGGTCTTAGAAATGAACCATCAATTATCAGACTAAAGAAACTGAAAGATTTTAAGACAAAATATCGAAATTGGGCCAAAACACACAGAGCCCAACAGTACCAAAAAGATTTGGAGCACATGCTATTAGCAATATCCAACAAAAACGCCAACTTCTTCTGGACTCTTATAAATAACAAAACAAGCTCACATGGAGCAGCGCTGATAAATCCGATCTAAGAAAGCCAGTGGGTGGAGCACTTTGAAAAGAGCTATGGACAAAGTAGCTCGATAAAACATGACCCACAGAGACTTATTTTTTTTTTTTAAGTTTTGTTTAATTCTTTTTTTTTAACACAAGAGACTTTAACCAACAAACCATGGGTCATAGAGTTCAATAAAAACGAAATCAAGATGCTAATCAACAAGTCAAGTACATCACGAGCCCCTGGGCCAGATGGCCTTACCAATACAGTACTAAAGCAAGCGCCAGAATTATGGACAGACCTCAGTTTCACACTTTTCACAAGAATCAACCGCTGTGGCCAAACTCCCGACTTTATGGAAGGAAGCGGTAGTGATACCGATCTTCAAGAGGGGAGATAGAGCAAGACCAGAAAACTATTGTCCCATCTCCCTATTGGATGTTCTAGGAAAAGTGTATGCTGGCATCTTATTACAACAATCTTCAGAAACAAACCAGAACCAAAAAATAGCTAGATGAGACAGGAATAACAGACCTCCACATGGTAAACAGACCCGTAAATGGTGATCGTAAAGGAGCGACAACTTGGGTTTCTAACAATATACGTGCGACTCTGAACTATTTCTTCGTGGACGCTACAACTTTTGAAAGAATAATCTCACTAAAGATTTTGACATCCACAAAGAGCGACCACAGTCCACTAATCCTAAAAAGTGCTGAAACGATCCGACAAGAGCATGCAAATAACAAGAAGAAGTACTGGCCACACAGAATCAATCTAAATAATGGCCAAAACAGACTTTGAATAACCCAAAAACAATAACAGCATTGACAATAGCCACGAAAAAATTGATCGAGGCATCAGGCATGGGAATTGAACATGAATATTGCTTAATCGCATTCAAAGAAACACAAACAGGGAAAAACAAAACAATAATAACAAGGTTACACAAAACTGATCCAGAGATTTTAAAAAAGAAGAAACACTGGAAAGCGACCTAAGGGTCTTAAAAATGAACCATCAATTATCAGACTAAAGAAACGGAAAGATTTAAAGACAAAATAACGAAATTGGGCCAAAACACACAGAGCCCAACAGTACCAAAAAGATTTGGAGCACATGCTATTAGCAATATCCAACAAAAACGCCAACTTCTTCTGGACTCTTATAAATAACAAAATAAGCTCACATGGAGCAGCGCTGATAAATCGGATATAAGAAAGCTAGTGGGTAGAGCACTTTGAAAAGAGCTATGGACAAAGTAGCTCGATAAAACATGACCCACAGAGACTTAATTTTTTTATTTTTTTATTTTTAATTCTTTTTTTTAACACATGAGACTTTAACCAACAAACCATGGGTCATAGAGTTCAATAAAAACAAAATCAAGACGCTAATCAACAAGTCAAGTACATCACGAGCCCCTGGGTCAGATGGCCTTACCAATACAGTACTAAAGCAAGTACCAGAATTATGGACAGACCTCAGTTACAAACTTTTCACAAGAATCAACCGCTGTGGCCAAACTCCCGACTCATGGAAGGAAGCGGTAGTGATACCGATCTTCAAGAGGGGAGATAGAGCAACACCAGAAAACTATTGTCCCATCTCCCTATTGGATGTCCTAGGAATATTGTATGCTGGCATCTTATTAACACGACTAAAAGAATGGATAAAGGCAAGCGAAAACTTTGACAAAAGGCAAGCCGGTTTCATGGATTCACCCTAAGTTACTAGGGGAATCCAAACGTGGACCCCTTGCTCACTATTCTTAGAGAGGCACAGCTACACCCTACTGATGAGGTTCAACCAGACCGAAACACGTGTCTGGGGTTGCTGTTGGTACTCTTGTTCAGAGGAGAATTGCCTAGCATTTCGGTGCTGGACTGCCCCAGGGCAGGACAAAGACTGATATGTTTGGGATATTTCTTCTCTGTGAAAGATAGTGAGTTAAAGACTCTGGGGTAAGGCTCTTGTAACCAGGACTCATGTCTGGCAGAGAGTCTCCCAGGACCCCCCTTGTTATCTGCATATTTCAAGTAACTTTGGGTTTCACCCTAAGTTACTAGGGGAATCCAGACGTGGACCCCTTGCTCACTATTCTTAGAGAGGCACAGCTACACCCTACTGATGAGGTTCAACCAGACCAAAACACGTGTCTGGGGTTGCTGTTGGTACTCTTGTTCAGAGGAGAATTGCCTAGCATTTCGGTGCTGGACTGCCCCAGGGCAGGACAAAGACTGATATGTTTGGGATATTTCTTCTCTGTGAAAGATAGTGAGCTAAAGACTCTGGGGTAAGGCTCTTGTAACCAGGACTCATGTCTGGCAGAGAGTCTCCCAGGAACCCCCTTGTTATCAGACATTAAAGACAGACTTGAACTAGCAAGATCGTGCTCGCTGCATATCAGTGGGCAACTCTTAGGGCATCTACTAAAGGAGGACAATCTGATTCTTCTAGACAGGTCTCCAGTGGGTCTCCAGCGAAAATTAGATGCACTTCAAAAGTATGTGAAAGAAAATGAACAAAAAATAAATATGGAAGAATCAGAAATTCTAATAATCAAAAAACCACAAGTGCAAGTAAAGAACCCATTCAAATGGTGCCTTGAAAACAAACCACTCCCAATAACAAAAGCAACAAAATATCTAGGAGCTATAATTAGCAGTGATGAAGGGGACAAGCCCTGGGTCGAACATCTACAACTCAAAATGAACCAACTGACCACACAGGCACTAATCCTCATGAGAAAATTTGGCAAATTTTCAATGCAACCACTCATAGACTTACAAAGCAAGGTGGTCCCCACAATAACATACGCTGGTGAAACAGGCCTGAGAATCCCATGGGAATCATGGGACAGACTCGACGAAAGATTCTGGAAGAGAGTATTAAGATTGCCTACATCAGTCCAAATGGATGTTCTCTGACACGAACTGGGAATAAACTCGCTCCTATCCCACATCATAAGGAAAGCACTGGCGATTTACAGGAAAGTAGAGCTATCTGCTTGTCCGCCACAATACAGCATCATTAAGGTAGAAAATGGGAAATCAGACTTCTGGCCACTAGAAGCTACAGCCCCCCCCTTTTTTTCTTCCTGTGACTTATCTGACCTACCCAGTCTGCTGCCTTAAACTCAGCAGTTGCCACTTGCTGGCTGCACTACCACTCTTGTCGCTTTAATTATATATTCATTATTATTTATTCTGTTCTCCTTTTGCTCCACACTTTCCACTTGTCCCCCCTTCCTTGCACTTTTCCCCTCCCCCATGAACTTGCACGTTCTCAATGTCACTGGGGCTAGTAAGATCGTTGTTTTGTTCTCACCTGTTCCCCTCCCTTGCCTTGTCACGCTCTCAAACACTTGTGTATGAGCGCGATAGAAATAAAATATCAATTCAATAGCTTTGTGGAGAGAAAAATGCATAGAAATCCTAGTAGATTTAAATGCAAATCCTGAGACTCTACGTGATCACCCAAAACAGATAAAAACACTACTTATGTCCATGGACTGGTCGCAATCAGAAGCCATATGGTCCAATTCAAAGACATACACATTGTCAACTAAATTAATGGGCTGCCCAGGGATCACGCCAAAATACCTACAAAAATCAGCAAATCAAAAACATAGAGACCTAATCTTGTGATTCAGGTTAAATGTATTAAGAACCAAACAAAATGTAATAAAATACGGGATCGTAAACAACAGCACATGCCATCTATGTGAGCAAGAAGAAGAATCCTTATGCCAACTAACCATACAAGGAACTAAAAATAGAAAGAACAAAACTGCTGCACAACATTTTAACACCAAGCTGCGGACTGAACTCCGATCTATGGTGGGAAGCGCTTTATGAGGAACCAAACCAGAAAACCATTAGAGCTCTGGGCATCTTTCTGGAAGTAATGCTAAACAAGCTAACATATACACTAAGGGACCCATAAGAAAGAAAAAGAAGGAAGCTAAAAGGAATAAAGGAAGAGGAATATCAACCACAGCCAAGAACAGAGTACAACAAGGACAATGAGAAATTCTAATACACCAACATTAGAAAATTGATTGCTCGTTCAAAGACTAGACCTAAAGTAGAACACAAAGGAACTGGTGTTCTTGGCTTATGTGTGGGAGAGATAAAGAAAAGCAAAAGTTTGTATTTTAAACTAAACGCTTTAATAAAAAATAAAAATACAAATATTTTTCTTATGACCGAATTGGATATGTTTATTTTTAGGTCCAAACAGTTCATAAACTGAGAGTAAACATTGATAAAATTCTGTAATGCATTAGGGGTGCGAGCAGTGAGCACTGTGTCATTGGCATATGCCAACTGGGGGAAAGCCTTGTTTCCCAGCCTGGGGTAATCCGTGTTCGAATCCACAAGGGCCTTATGTAAGCCATTAATGTAAAGTGTGAAGAGCACAGGAGCCAATGCACATCTCTGACAAACTCCCAAATGTACCTAAAAAGGTTTGTGCATTGGCCCTGCTCCCATGGGCACACACACACCTGGGTGTCCCTGTGAATCAACTGTAACACCTTCAGAATCTCCGGGGGGCAACCCATGGACCAGAGCACCATCCAAACCTAGCTCTGTTAACCTTATTAAAGGCAGTGCTTAGGTCCAGGAATGCCAGATAAACAGATTTGCCCCTACCAAACACTGAGTGTGCCACTATGAAATAAAGATTCAATGCTTGATCACAAGTGCCCACACCTGGTCTAAATCCATATCAAATACCGGAAAGTATCGGGTTAGTGGAAATCCATTCCTCCAGGTGGCCCAAAAAGACATGCCCAAAGATCTTAAACGACGTGTCTAACAAGGAAATCAGTCTATAGGCAGGGGGCCTTTCAAGGTCTGCCTTTATGAACACAGGATAGCCATATTCCATGATGGCGGAATTTCTTCAGTTTCTAGAATAGCATTAGAGCTAGCAGTTAGCAATGGGGCTCACAGATCCAGTGATTCATGGTAAAGGTCTGATGGAACTGCGTCTGGGCCCGGAGCATGATTACGTACTTGCTGAATAATGACAACCTCATCCTCCTTCAAGGAGATTTCCAAGGGACCAACAGGGTCCACAAATGTGAAGGGACCAGTGGGAAACTGATATAAATTAGCAAACTGGTCAACGCAGACCTTAGTACCTGCATGGGTGTCAAAACATTTCTGGACTATCTTATATGATAGACCTGAAGCCACACACTCCCAACATGTCTTTGAGTCATTCAAAGAAACCACAGCTAACATATGGTGCCAGGCCTTATTTTCTTACACTGTTTTCTTTTCTCTACAGCCACCTTGTGTGCAGCTCGTGCTCTAATAATATCCCTCTTGATCTAGCAGGTGATCTCTGAGATTTCAGCAGCCCTTTTTTGGGCTCTTTGCATTCCTCATTGAACTAGCTCCTTATCTGAGGTGTTTACTGTGCAAAGTCGCGCCAAAGTCTATTTGCCAGTGACCCATTCAGTTCGATGAACCTTAAAACAAAGGAGCCTACGGTCGTTATTTCATCTAAAATATACAGGATCAAAGGTAAATTAGAAGAGACCAATTCCTGATGAAGTTTTGGGGAATCTATATTGGCACATTTGATTCTCTTCTTGGAATGCGAATTAGCTTAGCTTGAATCTAAGTGGGTCATAATGATTGGAGCCTGAGGGTTACACTGTCACACTAGACAAATTGAATGGTAATCGCTGCATGGCTCAGCTACCACATTAAATTATTTTATCAAATCCCACAAAATCTTTAAAGGCATGCAGTCTGTTCTGTTCAGAATTATGGGGGCTATTGTAGAAATTAAGAATCGCCATGCTATCACCCTTATTCAGAAGTAATCTCTGTAACTGTAGATAATTCATGTTAGTATCTATAATAACCTTAATTCTATAGTCCAGGGGTGCCTTCATCAGCAGCTCAGACCCCCAAAACTAGCTCCTCTTTTATTCTTGCAGGCTGGAATAGAATGTGACACAAAGCCATCAAGCAATAGATTTCCTAACACTCAGGTTTCCTGCTGAAAAATTACATTATATTGCTTCAAAAACCGAAATATTTCCCAATGCGTAAATGTGGGTGTAGCCCCCGCAACTTCAGAAGGGGAATGAGAAGGAGAACACCTCTGTATCCAAAAGTCGAGTGTCACAGGAGAATATCTCCTTCATGAATAGTGATGTTTAGCTTTTGGAAGCAGTTTTAGATGGAAAGCTTTGCCCCATCCTAGATTGTATGCACTCAATTAAGCAGACACTTATGAGTACACTCACCCTCATGGGTGACACTGTCAGGGAAATCAAAAAAGATCTCTGTTAAAACGGTGAGCTCATGGGCCCCATATCGCCAAGGCTAAATCTGCCACAAGATCTGGATTGCCCTAGGAAGGCATCAGGAATGTCCCTTTACCATCTGAGAAGCAACCCCTAAGTTCTAAGGTTGATATGTGTCCTAGTCTGTTGCTTTTAAACAAAGTCCAGGGCCCAGTCAGTTTTCCATTCTATTATATGGCGAAAGGAAGTTGTACAGTCTATAAAATTCCTTAAGCTTTGTGTTAGTCGTGCTGCTCATTTCTTCGTTAATTAAACTGAAAGTTCGGAGATCAATAAACTTCTTTATTTTAATAAATATGATGCCTCTCCTCACATTCATTCATGTGCTAAGAGTCATGAGCCCCAATTCTAAACTATTGCCGCATATAGGAAAACTATTAGGAAGTCCCAGTTTGAGTCGGAGTATTACAGAGTATTACAGATTCCAAAGTGTGCCTTCAGGATCCTCTTTCCAGCACATTCCAGTCCATATAATATGGGCGCAGTAATGCTTTGTTTGGATACCAGCAGGAGACCTTTCAGGCTACACCCACATCCTTTTTTCACATACCCCAAAATGGCGTCCCCTTTTCGAATGACTTTCAGCTTGAGCCTGCATATCAACCTCAGATTTATTCTGCGTGAAGGACGTGCCTAAATAGATGTTCTATGTGGCATCCATCTTCCTCCCGCCTCCAGCCACATCCCCGAAAGACAGGTTAATTATACCAAACTTGATGGATAATTCCTATAGATTTTAGATTTCAACCTTAAATATGTAGCTACTATCTCTCACCAGCAGCAACCGAATTATGGTAAAATGTTAAATCTCTGTACGTGCAAATTGGGTGAAAGGGATGGTACATTTTAATAGACCAAAGCAAGTAATAGATGTTGCAAAGAAGCATACGATTTGGTAATAACAAAAAAAACTCTTATTTACATTGTATGTACGCATGCCATTAATTATTGTAACAAAGAAACATGAAGTAACTTGCTGAAGACAATAAGTAGTGTCGAATGGAGCGCAATATCAAGTGATATAATCGCTAAACATCCCTTTGCGCTACCGTTTCCACCTTGGCCTCGTTACTTTACATTTGCGGCAGTGCAAAGCAATTTTATGCATGTGCAAATGGTGGCATTGCATATTAGCCTCAGTGCAAAGGCAGGTTTTGTATGGAGATCCCATTTTAGTCAATGAAGATTAGAATTTTAAAATGCCTCTGTGTTGTTCCTGGTTAGTTTTGGCTATTAGGTGGTGCTAAAGTGCCACTGTATATGCAGAAACTGTTGTATTAGAGTCCAGCTAGGGAGAAATGGGATATGAGGCTGAACACAAAGCTGCTTATTTACCCATCCATTGACTGGTTATGGCCATGCTAACCCCTACGGCTATTTTCACCCACTTCCTGCCCCTCCACTTCCCAAAACACACGCTCCTGGGATCTCTTTGAGCTAACGTTATCAAGCCTTACCATTAAAAGTTGTACGTGAAGTGCCTGCCTGTGTTTTTTCAAAGCAGTCTTCTTTAGTTAATGTCTTTATTGGAGCTGTAAGCCCACTACTTGTGTAATAAAAATGTCTTGACTAGGTCTGTCCTCAGCCATACGATTAATAAGCACTAGGCGCATCCTTTACTGAAGTCCTGTTAAAAAGAAGTGCTTGGCAAAGCCAACAGTTGTGGCTTGTGTATAAGAATTAGGCCTTTGCCAGGCACTGCTATTATATGCCGAAGTACTTGCACTATTTTTCAGCTGCTACCATCAATGGGGAGTTAATACCACTATAGCATTGCCTGGCAAATTCCTTTCCATTGAATACACAAAAACCAAAATTGTTGGCATTGCCAATGCTTGTTTTCAAAATGCCCATGCTTAAGAATGACTACATACGCCCATGAATGACCATTTAGAAGCAAGGTTGTGGCTCATAGAACATGTAATTGTTTAAGTGGAACGCATGAGGAGGTAACCATACATCGTTCTCTGCATTTGGAAGGCAGAAAACACGCCACCATCATAGTGAACTCTTATTCATTTAAGTGCAGAGGCAGATTTAATGGTAGCCAGGCGGACAAATGGCGAGCGGGTCCCTGTGCCCTGCCCCGCCCCTTTCCTTCCGAGTCTCTCTCTGAGACACAGGCCACAAGGCCCTTTCTGCTGTGACTTCAGCCAGTGGTATCCATTCCCATAAAATAAATGTCAGTGAGGAAGGAACACAAAGGACCCTTTTTGCCACAGCATTCACTGTGTTAATAGAACCACATAGGTGTAGTGGTTAAGTGTATTCATTATGTCATGAGAGGCCCGTGGGCCATGTTCGGATCCCACCTGTGACACATACCTGTAAAGAAATGGTAAGGAAATCCACCCCACCCCTTTGGTATTTAAATAGCATGGAACAGCTTCTATTTTTTTTGTTTGAGATCATTTTAACACATTTTACAGTGGGGCTCTTGCTTTTGTGTTGGGAAACATTCTAGCTGTTTTGAAACTGTTCTTCAGGATTTGCACACGCAATCTGGTAACAAAACAGCTTGATTGGGGGAGAATAGTAACAAGTTGACGCTGCATGGCGCTACATCATTTACTTAAAACCCACAGCAATGGCTATCAGGCCGCAGGCGGTGATATAATGGTAAAAGAGTGGGGGCCAGTAGGATCATTGAGGCACCTCGAGGGCCAAAAACAGAAGTGTCGCTTCACTTGGTCCACAGACCACTTGTTGGCAGTCTTGACAGCTGACTTTCCTCCCAATTGGGTCCCCCAAAAAACAAATGCGCTGCAAAAATGCTTAAAGTGTGCTTTGCAGTGGCTGTCCAGGCTTTTTTGGCTGAGGTGTCCCAAAGTGTGGCACTGACTTATGCAGGGGAGACATGAAGTACAAGCGCACCCACATAATTATCATAGTTTAGGATAATGGGGTGGCACCTGGGGTGGTCAAACAGAAAAGTTGCCAACTGAATTGCTTTTATGGGCTCCCAATGTATATACATTATGGAAATGGGTCAAGCAAGAATAATGTGAGATGTTCATTTTGCTCATCCGGAATCAAGGTTTTCACTTACATGCCAAGCGAAGTTTATGTTGTGTGCTATATGAATGGACAGTATATTATCATGTAACAAGGTAGCTCAGTGGGTTGAACACGTGTGTGTGTGTGAGAGAGAGAGAGAGAGAGAGAGAGAGAGAGAGAGAGAGATATCTGCAGGTCGAAGATTCTAATACTGGCAAGGCCAATTCGGCCTTTCATCTTTCCAAGGTCGATAAATCAGTGCCAACTTTAGTTGAGTGATTATTGTATGTGAATATTTTCTATGTATAGTGGTTTGCTGAAGCGCTATTTATGTAACCAATAATTATCATTAACTCCATTTTAGTGACTCTTGAGAGTTCATAACAAAAGTTGAAAACTGAATTGCTTTTATGGGCTCCCAATGTTGGTAGATAAGGCACGATGAGATTGCATGATTTGCCCAGGATTAAACACTTTATTTATTTTTTATTTATTTGCATTTTTAAAGTGCTCACACAGCCCACAGGCATCGAGGCGCTTTTACAGGAATTGTATGTTTTTTTTGTTACGTAATTGGGTTTTTTTTTGGTCTTAGTTGCGTATTTATAACGCGCTTAAATACCCAGAGGATTCTAAGCGCAGACCCGGGGATCGGACATGTGTTGTTTCGTGTCGTCTTGCTTCCAAGTCGAAAACGTTGCCACTGAGCTATCCTCCCGGGACATACTTTAAGTAGCAAAACCAGGATTCTCTTCTAGGTGGAGATGTAAGAACTTGACCACATATCTTCCCAGACATACTTTATATCAGTATTTTTAAGGCTTGGTAATCAAAAGGGTAAATAATTGTCTAGCAATGCCTTGAAAAGTGCACAAATCACATAATAAATTCTACTGACAAAATATATCCATATAGAAACGGGTCAAGCAAAATAATGTGATTCTACATTTGCTTTCCCCATCCTGGATGCCAGGTTCCTGTGTAAACCAAGAGAATTTTGTGGTGTGCAATATATGAATGGACACTTTATCATAGACATCTTCTCATTGCATTATTTTATGCATTATTTTATGATGTATCGCTGGCAATTGTGTTTTTACTTCACTTATTGCACACAAATGTCTATAAAGGAACTGTTTTTTATTTTTTGCACAATACTCAATTTATTGCACTGCAAAATGTGTACTTATTAAAGACATATTTCGACAAGGTGTTGTACTTTTGTGAAACATTTCCACAGTTGTAATTAGAAACATTGGATCCAACTAGTTTTCGTAGAGCAATTTTTATAGGAAATTGTGTGGTATTCAGAAGCGTAATTCTCTTTCGCCCTTAGCCTTGAAACATGTTCATTTCTAACATTAGTTTCAGGCTTGATCCTCCAATATTACCATTGATAGCAAAGCCTGCTGAGGAGGCCCAGCTGTTTCCAGTTAGTGAGACCTCTAGACACAAGTAAATGTAATAAAGACAGCTTTATAAAAAACAGCTTTTGTCCATAAAGTTCGCCATTGTGCACATGTGACCAGAATTAACTACGCCCACCCTAAGCTCCACCTCCTTGACCCGCCCACCTAGGGCCCTGTGTCAGATGCTGCCCACGGGCCCTTTGCCTTAAAACTGCCACTGTGTGAGCGGTTTACAAATGCGGGTAAATCAAGTCACAATATCGAATTCTGAAAACAAAACGTAGATGGTATGACAGTCACATTGTTATAGAAATATGCCTCGGTTGAAGAAAGAATTCTCTGGAATCATGCATAGACCAACGAAATTATTCGCGACTACAGAAATCAGGTATCTAAGCTTCTTATTAGCTTTACTCCCTGAGGAATGCAACCCCTCAACATGTGGGGTGATAAACACCTGCATAGTATGTGACTCAGCTGGCGAGAGGTGGCAGACGCAGAGACACACCTCCCCGTTTCTCTCCACCCGCCTGTGTCGGCTATCTTTGCTTTCCCCTCTGTCAACAAAAAACAGCTTGGCTGAGGAAGTCTCACTTTCTGAGCACAGTGGGAGATTAATGAAACAGGTGTGTGCGGCCTGACAACTAGGCTACTCACTGATAAGTAGAATTTTCCGGGCTACCTGACAACAAAGGCGCGTGCGTTACAGACCAGCCTTCCGTGTCCAGATGGATGCGATGCGCGGTAGTTTTTAATAGGGATCAAGGAAACATGGCGCAGACTCCCCGCTGTTTTAACAATACGATGCAATGTTATGTTCTGTTGAGGAAACTTTAGGCATAGTAAGAAAAACTTACCCAACTTGTAGGTCATTATTTTTATAGGAAACTTCCACCGCTCCAAATTGTGCATTTCGAGTGGATGTGTTAAACCTAAAAATGAGTAAGCACGATTAAGCTGTCTGTCTGATAGGTTAATGTTACCTAATAGTAGGCCAGATAGGAAAAACGTGCTCCAGTAAGTTCCCATTCAGAAACGATAATTTCCCTTAATAAAAAAGAACACTTCACCAAGATGAAGAACAAACTTAACTACTCACTTTTAAAAAATCGTCCTTTTCAGTTTTGTCTATTTGCTTGTGCAGTAGAAATGTAACACATGCTGTACATGGCATACAGAGATGTGCGGGGACATATTACAGTAAGGTGACATAGGTCACTACAAAAACAGTGGCAGAGTGCCCCCGTGAATCTGCGTGCGTGCGTGCGTGCGTTTGGTTTGCATGTATGAATGTGCACGTGCCACCATGACTGCATCTCAAAACAAAGGGAGAAAGACACACCATCCATGCTCTCTCAGTGGCTGAATGCAAGCATACTCTTGATCGGGTTTCGACTGCCCTAATTGCTTCTTTAACTACAGTGCCTAAGAGAGCAAGTCAGAGGAACAGGGACCATAGAGACGTTCGTGCCCTCTGCAATGGGAGATGGAGCCGGGGAAGTGGGCGTGACAAGGAGAGTGCAGTATCTGCTCCAATCTTTCCCCACATCTGGATGTTCTAAAGTGCTGCTGATGCCGGGGAGAGAGTGCATGAAGCATTACTGCTTCCTCAAAGGAGGCAGGACATTGCTGAGATACCCTGGGGCTTTATGTGCAAGGCCAAGAGCCCTGAAGGTGATGCCTTGTGCCACTGAGAGCCAGTGAAGCAACTTCATGGAAGAAGAGGTGCAATAATATTGTGGCCAAATATTGGCGTCTGCAATCTTCAGCTCTCCTTGTGCTTTGGACTACAGCTCATGATCCTTTATAAATGAATATGATTGCTAGGGCTGATGGTAGTTGTAGTGTAAAACATGCAAAGCCAGAAGTTGCAGACCACTATTTTAGATGGGCGGCATGATTTTGACTTCTTTGCAGTTTCGGAAGGGATTCAGCTGGAAGATCATCATGCATTGTGTAGAGAAGCAGCCTAATGCCTCTGCAGGAAGTCCCACCCCCATCCTGCCTATATGTTGGAAGCCAGACATTGTGTCATGCACAACACCAATCATGGTACCTATTCCACGAAGAGTCTTTGAGAAAAGGTATCCATTGAGAAAAGCCTATCTGATGTACCACCACAGAACTGAATCTCCTGGAAGAAATTCCCGAAGGGATATGAAGATGAATGAAAGAGAAGATTAGTGATGTCACAAGAAGCAAGCGTGACGCACTGAGAAGAGTGCCTGGAGGAGAGGATGCATAGTCCATATAGAATCTGATGACGAAATAAAGAATCAAGTAAACTTTCATAAGTGGGATGAAGATTGCAGGTGTGAAGAACACTGCAGAAAATGCAAGCCGTTCTTTAACTGTACTGCAGCGACACAAGTTGACTAAGTAATCTTAAAGGCTAGCTATATGTAGTGAATAGACTGCAGGCGGTGGCGCCATTATATACAAACTGAACATTCGATGCCACAATTTTAGTAAGCTCAAACCCACAGAGAAAGAAGGATTATTAGCTATGAGTATGTTGCAGTAAGAAAGCAGCTGAAGATTGAGGAAAGATCGAGAAGGCTGTCTGGCCTGGTGTCAAAGGCTGGAGCAGCCAAGAACTGGTTATCTATCCTTTAGGAACAGTAAACGCGAGAAGCAGAACCATCCCTTATTAAGGTGCAAGGAAGAGACCATGAAGGCCAAGTTTTATTCATTTAATACTATTAAATGCGAGAAAGGGAGAGAAAGCGCAGTCTCCTGTCACATGGGTTAGATGGAAATAGAAACTGGGCATGCAGCATCAGACATAAGATACAAACATGCTCACACTCCCGTGTATTCTCAGGAGCAAGGATACTTTGCAAGGCCAAGTACAAAGACAATCTGCATGACGGAAGGCATGAGTGATGATGAATGTCAGGCTAATTGGGTGGGGAGATGTGGTCAAGTCGACCCGCTGACACCTAGGGTACCAGGTTACATGCTGCTAGTGAGCCGAATGTTCCAGAGGGGCATGAGCGTGGCAACCAAGTGTAGAAGGCCATATAACGAAGAGCCTTATAGTTTTAGAGCCAATCATATACCGTGTACCTAATACTGTTGAAGATGACTTGCACTAGGGGTGGGCAAAAGTTGTCCACCTGACTGTAGAGACCCAATCACAACCCAACCCTTATTACATGGCCACAGTAGTTATGGTTAAGTTGCTGTTTCCATAGGAAGAACACTTTTTGGGCGGCTTATAACTCGGGTCCCCCTGGACGAATCCTTACCAAAGTGTGCAGAAAAAGTATATGGGCCATTTAGAATTTTTTTTCCAAAGTTTGGTAAGGATTCGTCCAGGGGGGCCAAAGTTAAAGGGGGGTCCCAAAACGTCTGTTTTTCTCATAGAGTGAATGGGGCAAAAACTTTGCGCACAGCTACAGACCAAACCATTGGACAGATTGTCATAATTTTTGCAGCAGGGGCAGAGGCTTCTTCCCCAAGGTGTGCTTTTGTAAATTTTGTGAGAAATCCTACTGTAGTTTCCTTTAAAACGATCAAAAAGTAGCACTCTAAGAATTAGTGATATCTATGTCCTGTTCGCTCAGTGGAGCATATTTCTGTTGGCTAATCTATGGCATGCTGTACGGCAAGATGTTTGCTCTTTCACCGATTGGTTCTGCCACAGCGTCAACTGCGTAGCATTCTTTTGATACGGCCGCCATGGTCATTTAGTTTTTGTGTTGTACGCCGAAATACCCGCAAACAAACCCTTATGGAACACTGTGTCGAAAAGGTAAGCATTACTTATATGTGGCAGTAGAAAGTGAAACAGTGCTTTATTCTTGTTACCATTATCGTACCGTGCAGTGAAACTTGGTAGCCAATGTACGACAAGTCCTTACTGCATCTATGTAAGAAGCCACCACCAAAAGTACTGTGGTTAGACTGGCGTCCTATATTTTGGAATCTGAGGCAGCCACCTGCACGGTTTCGTAAACAGAGCGTGTCTGCACGTGGTCGGGAGTAACGGTTCTCATGATTGACTGCTGATATGTTGTTGCAAAATGAGAATGTATTTGCGTTCGGAGTGAAGGTCAGTTCATTTTATTTCATTTTTCAGTAGGCGCTCAGTATGGTCGCACATGTACCAAACCTCATAAGGGTCAATTGTTTTTCGACCTTGACGTAGAGGGAACGGAGACAGAAAGAATGTAGGGAGTCACAGTTTGTAAAACATTCCCTTTGATAAGTTATGCTTCAAAAAGGTTGGTGAAGCACATGAAATATCAGTTCCCGAGGACGTCTTCTTCCAAACAACTACTGTGTGACTGCGGAGGCCGAAATGGAGGCATTGCATATCATGTAAGCTTATTTTTCAGGCCTGTACACCAAACTGCCATTATTTACTTAATCTGAAAAAAAACAAAATTATTGCTGGTTATGCATTTGGAAGTTTGTGTGCTGTTGCAATTTCAGATTGCACATTACCGCCGTCTGTACGATGTCACTACAATTTCCACTATTACCTACGAAATGTATGTGGCATTGATATTTTTTTTTACCTATTATGCAGATTGTACATTGTCGCCGTTTGTAGGGATTTAGTACATTTCCGCATTTAACATTAATTGTTTATAGAAATGTTATGTGTTATACCTTACATTTCCGCAAAGGCTTCGTATTGATAGATTTTTTTTGTCATTTTCCCCTCAGCTACTTCCTTCCGTATTGCGAATGTCATGGATTGCAGCGTCCGAGTGATGGTTTTTTTAATCGTCAAGTGCAGCTATTCGTCACCGGTTGTATGTGCATCATCATTGAATGGGATGACCGCATCGGACCTCTATGTCCGTACACAGGTGTAGCAGTAATAAGCAACATACCATCCTTTATGGTGTCATAGTTCGCAGCCATTCACGTCGCCTTGTAAATCACTGTGACAGGAATACGCCTACTGTGTCAACAATGCATAATTTCAGTGTGGTTAAACAACTACGTCACCATTGCCACTAACATTATAAGTAACATACCATACTTTCTGATGGACTACATCACAGCGATTGACGCCGTCTTGTCAATGAATGTGAGAGGAAACCGACTACTGTGTCGCCACCGAATACTGTGTGTGTGTGATAAAAACTGTGGCGCCAACGCATGGTGACTGTGTGGGAAAACATCAACGTGACCGTCAAAATTAACATTTTCATTGTGCATCACAGACACAAACTTCCACTTTCTTTGCAACTGAGAAAAGGGTGATGATTTAGCGCTGTGCATTGCGAAATAAAAGTACCTTACTACTTTTTACATGTTAGTGTGTTTTTTACCCATTTCATGTTTCCCTTCACAATCTGCCATGCTACGTTGCAGGTTGTAGTATGTTCTTTAATAGGTGCGGTATCACGGTACGTAAGTCTTTATGGAATCATTTGTTTACGCTGCCAAGGTATGTTATACAGAACGCTATTGCATACCACTTGCTTTGGCAACATAAGGTGCAGGGCCATGTATTATGCTTTCGTGCCGTTAGGGTACTTTCTGTTACCCAGATGCCCCAATTACCAAGAACAGTTCTGCATGAAGACGCTATGTTGTCATATTTGGTATCTTTCTAAAAGTGGAAAAATGAGATCAGGTGCAGTAAAGTATTTGCTGTAAAGAAACATTTCAAAAGCAATGCTTCCTTATACCTTCTTACTGTACATTTCTTCACCCATTTCACCTTGTGGCACTTACACAAAAATGTGTGCACAGGTCAGTGGTAATGGTGTTGCTTGCAATATTTCTGCCATTAGTGCACTTCACTTCACAGGGTTTGTTGTGATTTTGTCCACACATTAGAAGACTACTTCTTTGCATTCTGTACGCACATTTTTGCCAAACGTATTCCCTGTATTTTCCACACATTTATGGAAAGGTCATTGCGCACGAACAAACGCCTTTGTGTTTTACATGTGGTAGTGTTTTCATACTTCACAAGTGTTGTTATGTACATAAGGAATCAACGGTACGCCTTTCATCTCTGAAGGGTACGCTGTAGGTATGCTCACTGACCACAATGTCGGGGAGGTAAATACTGCCATTTACTGGTTGGGACAAAACATTGCATTGCAGTCGCCATGTCCACCAGGCACTGGCTTTCTGTTAAAGGTTTTGCTGATAACCACACATTTTAGAATTAATACAAATCTTCTTTGCCCACTACGGTCACACGTTTTCCTTTTATACTTTCTGGCAGCTGTAATGGAAAGCGGAAAAAGAGTTTCGATTCAACGGCCGCCTTCCCTTTCCATGGTGGCCATCTTGGAAAAGTATTTGTTTTCTTCAAACGGGAACGCCGGAGGCGTTCCGGTTGAAGATAAAAAAAATCCCTTTTTTGGTGTAATGGGTTAGTGGCGTACAATCTGTATTGGTAATGGCATTCAGCCCCCATTTTTTTAGGGTGCAATGGGGTTTGCTGATTCTAAGACCTCGGTATGCACTCTTCCTTCTATTGTGGTGCAAACTTCTTTGCCTTCTGTACGCACATTTTTGCCAAACATATTCCCTGTTTTTTCCACACATTTATGGAAAGGTCATTGCGCATGAACAAACACCTTTGTGTTTTACATGTGGTAGTGTTTTCATACTTCACAAGTGTCGTCATGTACATAAGAAATCAACGGTACGCCTTTCGTCTCTGAAGGGTACGCTGTAGGTTTGCTTACTGACCACAATGTCGGGGAGGTAAATACTGCCATTTACTGGTTGGGACAAAACATTGCATTGCAGGCACTGGCTTTCTGTTAAAGGTGTTACTGATAACCACACATTTTTGAACAAATACAAATCTTCTTCGCCCACTACGGTCACACGTTTTCCTTTTTTACTTTCTGGCAGCTGTAATGGAAAGTGGCAAAAGACTTTCTATGCAACGGCCGCCTTCCCTTTCCATGGTGGCCATCTTGGAAAAGGATTTCTTTTCTTCAAACGGGAAGGCATTCCGGTTGAAGATAAAAAATCCTTTTTTTTGGTGCGATGGGTTAGTGCTGTAAAATCTGTATTAGTAATGGCATTGAGCCCCCTCTTTTTTAGGGTGCAATGCGGTTTACTGATTCAAAGACCTCGGTATGCACTCTTGCTTCTATTGTGGTGCAAACTTGCCCTGTTGAGTTGAGAACAGGAATTGCTTCAGTTACAACTTCGTTCAACAATATACAATGTCCTTCCGCACTATCAACGACTCACCCATATTATTGTGAAGTGTGTATGAGTTCTGCACCATGTGGCCATGCTGTGCAACAGCATATGCTACTGTGTAATTCATAGAAAGATGGGCAGTGAAGTCACATGTTGCTTTACAGTATGCTTGTGTGTTTTGGCCAATTTATGTTATGAATCACTTACAGTACTGCCAACCTATGCAAATCATTCAAAAAATGTTTCTCAAAGGGTTTCTCAAAGGGACATTATGGTTACATTGCCCTACTAAAAAGGTCCAAAATTCACTACAAAAAAAACTTTGTTAAAGGGACGTTATGGTTAAGTTGCCCTATTAAAAACCTATGCCATTCTGTACAAAAACTTTGTAAAAAGGACGTTATGATTACAAGTAAAATCTAAAAAACCCTGAAATTCGGGAGTTACGGTAGGCTAATCACCCATTTTTCCCATCAGCACTCTCTACTGCTACCACTACCACCCCGAACATAAAAGATGCCACCACACATGTCATTGATGCCATCACTGACGCCATCACATCTTTAGCCCCTTTCTTTTATGTCAGCTAAGCAACCATAACTCTCGCCACCACTGTGCACTGCTAAGACTAACACTATCAAAGATGACATGACAAATGATGCTTATGGAGGTGCTGGACGAACTATTGAGGCACGCACCCCATAACATCTCTCTGTGTTCACACCAACACAATCACGATTTTTCATGGCTGCGCAACTGTCCAATGTGATATCAGCCCTAGAAGAACAAGTTACTTTCTTACCTGGTAACGTTCTTTCGATGGGATGGTCCGACGACGTATTCCATATCTATGACAGGTAATGTCCACAGCTGTGCTGCTTCGGAAAATCTTTGGCGTCTGCGTCCTGCGTCGATGACGTCGATGTGCCGTCCCCGAGGACCTCCTCCGACGGCCGACGTCACCCGATGTGATAAGTAGGACGCATTACGCCCATAGCCTCAGTTATAGTTTTTTCCCAGAACGTGTGCCACCAGTTTTCTGCCAGTCAGACACACAAGGCCTTGCGGAATGCAAGCTGCAATCGCAAAAGAAATTCTGCAGTGGGGAAGGCAGGGAGGGAGCGATATGGAATACGTCGTCGGACCATCCCATCGAAAGAACGTTACCAGGTAAGAAAGTAACTTGTTCTTTGAGGGGATTGGGTCCTCCTACGTATTCCATATCTATGACAGACTCCCAAAGCAGTACCAAGCAAGGAGGTGGGAAAGAATTTAGAATACAAATTTAACATGCCCAATTAAATTGCGGAATAGAGAACTGCCTTGCCAAAGGCCAGATCTTGCCCGCTGATGGAATCAAGGGAATAGTGACGTACAAAAGTGGGTACTGAAGCCCAGGTGGCTGCATCACAGATGTGACAAATAGGAACTCCCCTCTGCAGGGCAGTAGACGCAGCCACTCCTCTGGTAGAATAGGCCCGCAAGCTAGCCGGAGGGTCCTTACCCGCCAAGCGGTAACACTCGGAGATAGCTAAAATAATCCAACGAGACAAAGTTTGTTTCGTCACAGCTTGTCCCAAACGCTTTCCAGCGTAACCAATGAAAAGTTGATCGTCCACTCTGACCCGGGACATGCGCAAAATATAAAAGCTCAATGCTCTCCGAGGATCAAGCCTATGGAGTCTCTCCTCTTCCTTACCAGGATGTGGAGGAAGATAGAACGCCGGAAGAACAACCTTCTGGCTCAAATGAAATTCCGAAACCACCTTCGGAAGAAAAGAAGGACGAACTCTAAGGACAACCCGGTCCTTATGAAACACAGTGAAGGGTGGCTTAACTGAAAGTGCCTGTAACTCACTCACTCTGCGAGCGGAAGTAACCGCAACCAAAAACACAGTTTTCAGCCTCAAAGGGCAAGAATGTAAAGGCTCAAACGGAGCACCCATAAGAAACTTAAGAACAAGGATCAAATCCCAACCTGGCACCAAAAAAGGTGATGGAGGGAACACAATAGTGAGCCCTTTCAAAAACTGCGAAATTAAAGGTATCCTAAAATAGGAACACTTTTCAGACGAGCGCTTAAATATGGACAGCGCCGCCAGGTAACCTTTAATGGTCCCCACTTGCAAGCCCCTGTGGGCTAAAGAAAGCAAAAAAGACAGAACCATGGGAATGTCACATTCAAAAGGATCCACATTCTGAACTCTGCACCAGTCGCAGAACTTTCTCCAATGGCAACGGTACAGAGACTTTGTTGCCGGCCGCCTGGCCGAAAGCAACATCTCCATCACGTCTTCAGGGAGGTCCCAATCCTTATACCTCAACCTTTCAGAAGCCAAGCATGAAGATTGAGGGATCTGACCTCTGGATGGAGAACCTGACCCCCCTCCCGTGAGAGCAGATCGTCTTGGTAGGGAAGACGACGTGGAGGGCAGATGGACAAGTCTAGAAGGTCCGGGTACCACGTCCTCCGGGCCCACGTCGGAGCAATGAGGATCATCCGGGAACCAAACCTCCGTAACCTCCGCAGCACTTGCGGGAAGACGGGGACTGGAGGAAACACGTACAGCAGTGGGAATGACCATTCCACCACAAACGCATCTCCTAAGGCTCCTTTTGGAGGAAATTCCCACGAGCAAAACCTCTCGCACTTCCGGTTGACCCTGGAGGTGAAGAGATCCACTTAAGGGGTCCCCCAAAGGGCGAAGATCTCTAGGAGAATCTCCTGAGACAGCTCCCACTCGTGAGAGATCGAGCTCTGCCTGCTCAGAGCGTCCGCTGTCTCGTTGTCGTCTCCGGCAGATGAACAGCCGAGATCGAAACTTCCTGCTGGATGGCCCAGAATTCGAGCTGCATCGCTTCCCTGCACAGCGGAAGTGACCCTGCGCCCCCTTTTTTTTTGAGGTAGTGCATGGCCACCGTGCTGTCCGTTAGAATCACGACACTCTTTCCGCGCACAGTCGGCAGAAAAGCCTTCAGGGCTAGCCTGACGGCCCTCAGCTCCAACAGATTGATATGGAGTCTGGACTCTGACGGAGACCAACGACCGCTGACTGTCAACTCATTGGCATGAGCTCCCCATCCCATGAGGGATGCGTCCGTCATGATCGTCACCTCTGGCCAGGGCAGCCAAAATGGGGCCCCCTTCATCAGATTGCCCTCGACGGCCCACCACAGAAGGTCCCGGGCTACCGAGTGTGGCACCTGAACAGGGTCCGACAGCCTGCCGGAGGACTGAGACCACTGGAGCTTGAGTGCCCACTGCAAAGATCTCATCCGCAGATGAGCCTCTGGCACCAGAAGAATGCAGGATGCCATGAGGCAGAGCAGTCTCAAGAATTCGGACACTGGGAGATTCTGGGCAAGCTGAAACTTGTGCACCATCTGCTGAATGTGAAGAGCCCTCACCTGAGGAGGAAAACACTGCCCCAGGGACGTGTTGAGCACTGCTCCGATATACTGGAGCCGCTGCGTTGGTGTCAAATGGGACTTCTTTAAATTGAGGGAGAAGCCCAGCCTGTGAAGGGAGTGGCAGGTGACGGACAGATGATCCAGGACTTGCTCGGGAGAGCTTCCCCATATCAACCAATCATCCAGGTAGGGGTAGACGTGAGTCCCCTCTTTCCTGAGATGCCCTGCCACCACCACCATGAGCTTGGTGAAAACCCTCGGGGCGGAGGTCAATCCGAACGGCAGGACCCGAAACTGAAAGTGCGAGTCGCCAACCGTGAACCACAGGTACTTCTTGTGCTTGGGATGGATCGGCACATGGAAGTAAGCATCCTTGAGGTTGACAGACACCAACCAGTCCTGAAGTTGAAGGGCCTGGAGGACTTGAGAAAGAGTCACCATCTTGAACTTGTCCTTCCTGAGGAGTTTGTTCAAACCGCGCAAGTCCATGATGGGTCTCAATCCCCCGTCTTTCTTCGAAATCAAAAAATAAGGGGAATACCATCCCTTGTTCCTCTCCGCTACAGGCACCAGTTCTATAGCGCCTTTCTCCAGCAGGGCTTGAATTTCCTGCGCAAGGAGCGGATCCGGACACTTCAAAGAGAGGCTCCCTGGAGGAAGACAGTAACCGTGGGTTATGATCTCCAGAACCCACACATCCGAAGTAATGGCTTGCCACACTACAAGATGCTGCGCCAGCCTTCCCCCAACCGGCGAACCATGGGACCTGGCTTCATGACTGAGTGGTAGCGGCTGCGGCGTTGCCTGAGGGCAAACAGGCAACTGCTCGAGCGGCCTTGGCACCTTGAGTACCTTTGTTTCCACCTCTGGCACTCTTACGATGGCCTCTTTGACTGCTAGCTCCCCACGCTTTACTGAAGGACAAGTAATAGCGAAAGGAACCTCCCCTCCATTGCTGTCCCCTAGGACGAAAAGGCAGAGGTTGGCAAACTGCAGCGCCCAACGACTTCGCTGCAGCTTTGGAGGTCTGCAACCTCTCAAGGCTCTCGTCAGCCTTGCTGCCAAAAAGGTGTTCACCGTCAAAGAGCATGTTGAGGAGCCGGGACTGCACATCAGGAGCGAACCCAGACTTCCGCAATCACGCAAACCTGCGCATTACAGTGCTCGCCGCCATGGACCAGCTGACACAATCCGCCAAGTCCAAACCCGACTGAATGGTCTCACACATGGCATCCTTGCCATCCTGAACCATAGCAAGGAAACCATCCCGTTTGTCCCCTTCGGGAATATGATCAGCCGCTAATGCAACACAGTTCCACAGAGTGTGTGTGAAACGAGACAAGGCACATATGGAGTTGGCCGCCTGAAGCGCCATACCCCCCGAAGAAAACACTTTCTTCGCCCAGCCGTCAAAACGCTTGTCGTCCCTATCCGGAGGGATGGTAGGATACGACGCCTGCTTTGCCGGGGCCGTAGCCGCCTGCACCACCAAACTCTACGGTGTGGGGTGCCTAGACAAGTAGCAGGGGTCGCTACTGGCTGGACGGTATTTTCACGACAAAGACTTGCCCACTGCCGGGAGACTCTCCGGAGCAGTCCAAGCCGCCGCCACCCTTCTCTGCAGAGCCATATGAAAAGGCGGACGGACCGAGATGGGGTGGACCGAGATCAAGGATGTCCGTGAGATCATCCTGAACGAACTCCCCTGGGGGAGCTGGCCAACCCAAGCACTCGGTAACCCGAGACATAAGGCGCCGATATGAAGAATCGGCATGAGTGCCAGGCTCCGGCTGACAAAACTCCACCTCCGGAGAGGTGTCCAGTCCACTGGTATCATGCAGTGACTGCCTCAGGTCATCAAACTGGCTATGGCCCGAGATAAGCTCATCTGGAACCGTCACCGGAACCAGGCCACCATCAGAGCCTTCATCACCCTCTGAAATGTACTCCAGGCGGGGAGAGGAAGACCTCTGTGGACCAAAGCAGTGCCGGACCTTAGCCATAGCCTTTCTAGGGGCAAACCCCGTGCCACGGGGCCCCTCCGACACCACTGCCTCGAAAGGCGTCGAGGGTGCCGAACGAGTCGGCGCCGGCGTCGACAGAAAAGGCGTCGACATCGAGCGAATCGGCGTCGACGTCAGCTGCAGCGCCGCCAGAAGCCGGAGCTCCGAGCGTGTCTCTCGACAACCTAGGCGCTAACGACAACCCCCTCAGAGGCAGAGCGTCGAGAGAAATCGTCGACGACCTCGGCGCCACAGGCGTCGACGTCTTCTTTGAAGACTGCACAGGATCACACTGTCTCGAGCGCATCGAGGTCCGGGACCTGGCACGGGCATGGCGAGAACGGCTACCCTTGTCCGAGCGGGACCTCCCCCGCGAGCCGTGCCGACCACTCGAGCCCGAAGGCGTACGAGCGGTGTCTCTCGACCGGTGCCAACCTACCCCACTCGGAGGCGCGGACGGACCGGTGCCCTGCGATTCCAGAATCGCTAGCATCTGCTTCCCGAAGGAAGCCCATTCCTCCGGTGTTGCTTGCATGGAAGGATAAGCGACCCGCCGACGGGCGGAGTCCTCGGAAGAGGACAGGGAAGGTGACCTATGCCGGCGCTTTCTGGAATGCCTCGAAGAGTCGTAGGAGTGGCGAGACCGACTCCTGGAAGGAGACCCACCGGACTTCCGACGATGACGTGGAGAGTCGCCCCTCGAGTCATCCGTCGAAAGCCCCACAGACCTCGACTTCCGGGGCTTAGACACCCGGCCTACTGACAGCTTCTTCTTGCGTTCCCGCAAGGGCTTTGCCGTGAGCGACTGGCAGTCGACACATTCGTCCATATCGTGGGCCTCCCCGAGGCACCAGAGGCAGGCGTCGTGCGAGTCCGTGACCGACATCTTGGACCCACAGTCCCCGCAGTTCTTGAAGCCCGGATGCGGGGTTGAAGAGGAGAAAGACATCGCCACAAACAGGTCTTCACAACGAACCGAGAAATGAAAACAGCAAACTCCAACGAGTCGAGGCGTACCGAGATTCACAAAGTGAACACGTTCGTGGAAAAAACAGAACTGAGGCTATGGGCGTCGTGCGTCCTACTTATCACATCGGGTGACGTCGCATCGATGTCATCGACGCAGGACGTAGATGCCAAAGATTTTCCGAAGCAGCACAGCTGTGGACATAACCTGTCATAGATATGGAATACGTCGGAGGACCCAATCCTCTCGAATGCGGCATGTGGCCCTGGTGGTCCCTCAGGCAGCAACAAAGGTATACTGAAACAGGAAGCAGTACAATTCAATTAATGTACAGGTGATCTGAGATGCAGATCTCTACATCACTGTAACTGTTTATTGAGAAGACACCCTCAACACGAGGAGCTCCTTCCCTCCCCACTCAAGTGGTGGCACAACAAACTGTTTAACATATTATTTTCTTTAGCCATATCTCCGACACATATCATACCCCTTGGCCCCCTCTCCACTGAGCTAACAATGAGCCAAGAACCAGGCTGGTGTATCGGAAATATATTGGTATTTATTTAAATGAACAGAAATAGAAATTAGCATGAAAATATCAAAAACACTACTTTATCTGTGGCACAACACCATTAACGTCGCTCAGCATAAATAAATCACACACGTGAGTTAAAAAGAACACAGACACAATTCTTACTTTCTGCAAATTTCACTTCACAAAATAATTACCCTGATCAATAACAATGCACCTAGTAATTTTGTGAGATTTTTATTTTCCTGCAGGCTTAAAAGGGCAGCAGTACGATTTTGAGATTGGTAGGAAATACATATGGCAATTATAATTTTGCCCACACTTTTGGTTTAAAACAAACACAGGGTGATTTATTGCTTTCTTTTTCAGACCCTATCTTGCTTTGATCTAGGTTGGAAAGACAGACAGAAACATGTGAATGTTTTGGGGGATTCTGGATTTCAGACCCCCCCTTACTGAAAGGCCTGTGTTGGGGAAGCTGGATAAAAGGGGTGGACTGATTTAAGAACAAAGACATCCCTCTTCCTCAAATAAGTCTGGGTCAGCTGGACAACAAGGATTACCCACTTCAATTATAGGCTATAGTCTTCAGCGCACACTGGGAAGTGAGCTTTGTTAATTTGGAATTTTTACAAAAATCACCCTGTAGTGTTCTGCCAAATGGGGAATTAATTAAATTCATATGTGTGTGTTACATGGGCTAAGGATCTACACAGTTCCCCCCTCCTACTTTAAAGGTAAAGGATTTAAGCCAAGCAGACTACCCCACCTTTTGGCTTTCCGTTTCCCAGGGCTCATTTCTACTTACATAGCAAGTCTCTGTTTAAGGTTCAGGAAAGCCTGCTGCATCCCAGGACACTCTGGAAAGAAAGGGCAGGGCTCTGGTCACTCCACTCTCAAAGATGGCCTCCCGCTCACCACCATACAACCCAGTCAGCTTTGAGGTCTTCCTAGAGATAGACAGCTCCACCCAGATGAACTGTCAGCGATCTCCTCTGGTGTCCCCTTACAGCTGTCAGATGGTAAGTTTCAACAGCCTTCCTGATGGTCTGTCTCTTGTCTGTTTGTTCCTGTCTTTCTCCCTTTTTCTGTCTGTCTCTGTCCTAGTGCAGTCCCCCTTATGTAGCAGTGATGACACCACCAATTTTACAATCTTTGGGAAATACCCTGCAATAATACATGCCACTAGGATTGGACAGTTACCCTTCTCTCTCCTCCCAAACCCTGCCTCCAAGTCAGGATTGTGTTAGGGGTTTGGAGCAACATATGGCAATTCCCATTTGTCATCATCCTTTGTTCTCCTTTCAACTTTTTGGCAAAAACGAGTTATGTATCACAACTTCATAATTTTTCTAGCAACTGCCAGGCTAAACATATTTTCTTTTCCCGCTAATCATGGGAAATTAGATAAGCTGACCACCAAATCTGTATCATGTAGCACAGCCATGTGGCACCTTTCTTCCGTTTCCATAAAAAGCACAACAGTTATGAATATGTAAGTTATTAAGAATATCCCTAATTTCAATTTCCACCCGCTCACCAACTCTCACTATTGGAACATGTACAGATCAGCCAGAAATCTAGTTTAACTGGTTTAACTGGCCCTTACAGTTCCCAGAATCACAGGAAGAGAAATTGTATATCCCCCAAATCACCTGGAAATTACAAAAACAATGGTACATAGATGAAATCCATCCACCTTATGATGGCTAAGAAAAAGGGCTAAATGATAATAGTCCTTTTAAATAAATTGTGAATGTTCATGTGGGACAAATTGTTAGGAAAGATTTCGTAATTGTAGGTAATTTTCCTTCCATGTGGCAACCCCTAAACTTTTTGCTGTTGTTTTTCACCTTGTTCTTGACTTTGCCAGAGAAGTGCAGCCTTCTGCTGCACTCCTCTGGGCTTTCGCTCCTTCTTACGGGGAAACTGACATGCCCTTAAGACAGTCAGTACCGGGGAACGCTGTTTCCCGTAGTTTCTTTTATCGTGTTGCGGCTTTAGTGCAACATGACACAAGAGGGCACTGTAAGCTAAGTTACAGCTCTCTTGGGTCTCTAGCCTTCTACAGGCCCTAGATACTCTTATAGGATGGTATTTGATCGGTGCAAGTCATTCAGGGACTCGAATGGTGGCAGCGATCGTTTTGTTTATTTTGAGCTCCTTTTGGCGTTCTGAGCACGTTTTTCGCACTGAACCCAAAATGGTGGCCTGGCTCCCAAAATGGCCAGACCACGAGGCTCCTTTGTCTTGTCCACTGACCGTCTTGCTCCCTTCACCTTCCCCAGGTCGAGCGGCCCGGGGCCTTCCTTATTTGGGCATGTACTTTCCCGCGAAACGTGGTTGCTTTCGCGGGCTTCTACATGTCGTTTGTGTGCCTCCAGGGTGTGGGCTGGGATGTCTGGTCCCAATACACATCCTGGGTGCCAGAGAGTCTAGGGTAGTGTGAATGCCTGGGACCACCGTGGTCCGTGATTGGTCCACGTATGGTATGTGTGTTGATGAGTGGATCTCCCATTGGCTCCCCTCCGTTTTGGCGCGAAGGGAACCGTGGATAAGAGGGGGCTGGAAACACCACTACCATGTCGATCTCCTGAGTTCTCACGAACGAAGGAATACAGGAGCCAAGTATCCTGCAACCAAGAGGCTGGACCGAGGAATCGCTGGTGACCCGCTGAAGGAATCCTCCTTTGCACTGCTGTCGTCCTGTGAAACCCTTTCCTCCTTTGATCGAACCAGAAGGCCTGTACTGGTGCTTCGACCTTTGGAATAGCAGGAACAGCTATTCCCCGCGACTTCATCATCTCCTGCCAAGTAAGCCTTCGGAAGTGTCTCTGGGCCATCCAGTTGACTGACCAGCTTACAAGGGAGTCCTGCTCTGTAACCGCCGCCAGGTTGTGTTGTATTTCGAGTCCTGGTCACTCTCCCACGCTTCGTACACTTGGCGTTCCCAAGTCTGAAGGGAGGAGTGTACATTTGGCTCAGATACACACGGCCGCTCCGTTGTCCTGCTGCAGCAACAAACTGTGCTGGTTTCGTCGATTGGGACGTCTTTTTGCTCTACACGACTACGAGGCGTTCCCTGCTCTTCTGAACCTGCCAGCTGCTGAAACTAACGTGGAGAAGCCTGGGTCTGCTTGCTTCGGGGACCGGTGAGTAGTTTAGCTAGGATCTGGTCGCCCTCCTGCAGTATCCCATTGCTTTTCCCTGCTGTGTAAAAACAGCACCCGTTTGGCCGTACTCGCGCTCTGCTTCTGCCCGCTGTGGAGGCTGCGCTTGAGTTGCGGAACCTGTTCTCCTTCTGCTGTGCACTAACCCGAACTGCCTGACTTCCTCCGAAGAGCTTCCCCTTTTGCCCGTTGGCACCGGCGTGGCAGGTACTTTGAGCACAAGGCTCCACTCTTCGCAGGGCTCGGACTTCCATCTAGTTAGGTGCCTCTGAAGGCGAACTGAGTCTAAAGCGTTATCGCACTGCCTGTTTTCCTTCCCTTGCAGGTGGACTACACATTTCGTGCTTATAACGCTAGCGACTGTTGTATTTGTATATATATTGTGTTGATATGGTATGTGTTGGTTTAGTATTGTGATATTGTGATTTTCTCGCTACGGTCATTGTTTTAAAGGCCTTAAAATAAATGTGTATATATTTTTGATATAACAACTGTTTGGAGTAGTTTGTAAGCGCTCTTGCTTTGTGTGCTCATTGCGGGCTTTCAGTCACCCTCACCCCTCTTGAGACCTAGTCTTGACCGCCGCGATCGCTACCTTGATTGGTCTGGCTCGTCCAGAGGTTACCCTGTTCCAAGTAATTAGGTTGGCCTTCTGAACTTCTGCGCCACCAGGACAGAGTTCAGAAATCCGTCTTAACACAAATGTTCATGCTCCTGCTTCCTGCCATTTGTTTTCACCGGGTCAGCCTGTATCAGTCTCCTTTTTCAAAAAACATTTTTATTTGCACACACATGTGCAGGCCGTTTTTGTTTTCAATGTTTAAAACTCCAGATCTTTGATTCTTTTGTAAATTAAAATGCTGCGTATCCATTGGTAATGACAGGTAGGCCCCTTTCCACATGGCTCTTTAATTTTATTTCAAAAACAAAAACAAAGGCCAGGCCAGGGAGTTTCTGTTTCAGTGTTTAAAATTCTGCCATTCATGTGAAAGGGACTTCTGATCGGGGCCTTTAAATGCACGTAACATGCCTCCCGTTCTCCCAGGAATCTCTGTTGGGGAAGAGCAGGGCAGAGTGGGGTTTCCTTAGGTGTTTTTTCCTTCATCAGGAAGTGGGCACTCCAGTCTCCCCTTTCATCTGTGGGTTGGCGGGTATGGCATGTCACCCCCTTTTCTTCCTTCTTTTGGAAGTGGGCACTCCAGCCTCCCCTTCCATCTTTGGGTTGAAGAGCGTGGAATGGCACCCGCTTTCTTCCTTCGTTTCCAGGTCCCTAGCGTTCTCACCAGACTCCACTCTAACCTCCAGGCTGGAAGTTAAGGAGGTTAGTTCTCTAATAAAAGATAGAAAAGATAGAAAAAGAGTTTCAGTTCTTTTTACACACATGTTTACAACAACAACATACAGTTATAACATGACATTTCCATTTTACAAAACACATTTTATTTATTTTCTTCATTTGGACAATAACACCAAGTAGATTATGCCGTAGCTATGGTTAAGTTGCTAAACCCTTAGGAAGACCACTTTTTGGGAGGCTTATAACTTTGCTGCCCCTTGACGAATCCTCACCAAACTTTGCAAAAAAAATTATATGGCCAGCAAATTTGGTGAGGTTTCGTCAAGGGGGGCAAAGTTATAGACGGTCCCAAAACTTTTTTTTCTCCATAAAATGAATGCCTACAGCCCAAACCGCTGGACGGATTTTCACCAAATGTGCGGCAGGAGGGGCGGCTTGGTCCAGAAAGCATGCTTTTGTTTTTCTATCTGTCCAGTAGTTTTTTTTAAAACAGGTAAAATTTAGGTCCCAAAAAATGTGTGATATCTGGCTCTGCTCCGCAGTCCCATTTCCCTGTTCCTTCCGCGAACAGGGCTGTGATTGGCCAAGAGGGCGGCATGATGTCCGCAGATATGCTGCGCATCCGCTGATTGGCTGGCGGTAAGAGGGATGTGCGGCCCAATTTTCAGAACCGCCCAACATGTTGTATTCGAGGATCGTGTGGTGGCGAAAGGGGCTTGAAAACATGCTCTGAGGCATCTGGTGGTGGGAAGAGGGGCTGGAAAGGGTGGTGGAGTGAAAAATGGTTCACATGATGTATTTGTTTAGGTGGAAGAAGACGGCGGTGTGTGCACACTGTCCGCGAATACCACGGCAGTTTGCGAGTAGCTCCTCAGGCGAGTAGCTTCTGTGGTGACTGCAGGCAGCCTTCGTTAGGGTAGGATAGGTCCTGAGGCGAGCAGTTTCTGTGGTGATTGCAGGCAGGATTAATTGGGGAAGGGGAGTGGATTGCAGATGATATAAGGATGTTTGTATAGGGTGTATTATGCTGTGTTCTGTGTGGTAAGCCCCTAGCACCTAGGAGTCTGCCCACTAGTTGCAAGTAGGTTTCAGGTTGTTGTCTTCTGTGTGTGGTTTGTGAGCAGTGTACAGATTGTTGGTTGCATGGGTGTGTTATGTTGTGGTGATTGTGACCATGTACTACAGTGTTGGGTGCATTGCTGGAGGTGATGGAGTCAACAGCCCTGGAGTGTGTCCACTGGGTGAAGTGTTAGAATACTGTGTGTACAGAAGAAGACAGGGTTCAGGTGGATGGTTCATGTGTTTGAATTGTGCTCACTGGCCAGAATCTTCAGTACTTTACTGTGTTATGATGTATTGGTTGCTAGCTGTTAATAGAGTGCTGGGTGCAGAGGCTACGTTCTGAAGATTTTGTGGTTTGGTTGGAAGTACTATAATAGTATGTGAACTGAAGTGGGTAGGGCCGCCGGTGCCTGTCTTATGTTTGTGAGTTGTTATAACTGGCAGATGTTGATACTGGTATATGGATTTGACAAATATGTGTACAGAGTGCATTTGTGTTTCACTGGTCGTTTGGGTAAGTTGTTATAACCATACTTGATCGATCGTACACATTTTTCATATGCATCTTACCTAGGGTGGTCGCCTTTACAGAATAGTTCTGCAGGACAATTTAGACTTGGTAGTGCACCAGAAGTGAGCTTAAATGCGTGCAGTTCCATATAGTGTAATTTGTTCCCCTTCTTCCACATTTGGGTGTGACATAAGACAATTTGACATTAAAATGGTTTGCCCCAGATCAGACACTTTGGTTAGGGAGTGAAATAAGACATTGAGAGATTAAAGGATATGCTTAGTATCACACATTTAAAATATGGGCAATTTAAGCAGCTACCCACATATATTTTAAGGTTTAATTGATATACATATTTATTAAAGGCTTTCTTGAAATGCCTTGAAAAAAAAACACATACAACATCAAAAAAGGAGCATCTGACAATGAACTAACCTTACACTATATTATTGGTCATAGAAATATGTTGAGCAACATGAGTATGATTTTTTTTCCCCCATCCTGCATGGCAGGTCACATTTGTTAAGGGACAAAAATCCCTGCTAATATGCCCCCCTGCCCCTATTGATGTCTTACTGCTGCCATTGTAATGCTCTGTTTACACAGAGCAACATCTTAAAATGCTGCACATCTTGGGAGAGCTGCACTTGCGCCTTCTGCCCTGAGCTTCAACTACCACACAGAAGTGTGAGCTCAAGATACAAAAGGCTTTAATCAGGCAGGGGGTCAAGGCAAATTCAGGATCTTTAGTGGCCTGCTGAGGGTGCCTGCAAATCGCAGTACAAAACCGTCAATGCTGGTAAGTCCTACAAAATACAGGACGGGTGGTCATCTTACTCTTACCTTAGTTTTCTACACTTTTTTAGATGCGAAAAGAATGTGTTTGGCATGCCCATGCTGTGCTAATGTTATGCATGCATCGATTGCGCTAAGTCTATGGGAGGGCGCAGCAATATATCAAAACACTCACCCCCAAAGCTGACATTAGTTGTTCCAACGATTTGCGCCTGCTATTTTGAATACGTTCATGGCCAGCGCAGCCAGGGTCAGATTGGTTCCTGAGCCTTTTGGCCCATAGCCAGGCCGAAATCGTCCCTGGAGAGTGGGGGCCGGTTTCTGGCCATGCCTATACCAGTTTGTAATTTCTTTTTGAAAAAAGAATATTTTTTTTTAATTTTCTTTTTCTTTTCAAAAAGCTGTTCATCCTTCTTAGGCCGATAAATGAGTACCAACACAGGTTGGTTGATATTGTATGCATATTTGTTCTATAAAAAAGAGCTTAAGGTTAAGTGCTAAACAATAACATATTATCATTTGGCCTTGGATGTCTGCTTGGATTCACAGTAATTTAGGGCACTTAGGGACAATGCTATTTGATGACACTTCCCGTTTTGTCAAGGGGTGAAAGGTCATGTTTCATTGCTTCCTGGGATGTCACTTTGGGGTGAGGTCAAATGACATCACTTCCGGTGATGTCATCAGAGGTTAAGGGTCATGAGGTGAGGGGTAGGCCACTTTTTTTTGGGTGACTGGGCCTATTTCTTGTCCCAGTCCAACCCTGAGCGCAGCCCAACATGTCATGTCATGACACAGGTCCGCGAAACAGAAAGATAAACACAAGACAAAACAGACATGCTCACACAGAGCATACGTTCCATTTTGCGGGTAACTTCAAGCGCAGAATGCTGTCTGTGCGTTTGTGTCCTTCTTTTGTCATATGGCAAATTAGAAAAATAATTGATTGATGGTCCTTGGTGGTTCTTGTGGCAGAACACACGTTTTTTGGGATTTGGAAAGGTGAAAGTTCTTGTTTCTGTGGTTTCTTACATCATGAATCCTTGCTGTTGCTCTGTATTGCCGGAAACGCAAATGGACATATAGGGCCATAGCGATCATCACAGATAACGATGAGCGAAAACACACTGCTTAAGGTAATCTTGCAATGTTTGTTCCAGAATCCATCTGTTGGCATGTGGAAGGAGTGACACGGGCAGTAAGGTAGAAGGCATCTGTGAACGAAGAGGAATAACAATACATTTAAGTAGCCATTATCAGTGGCAGATTAAAGGCAAAGGGCTCAGTGTGAAGCATGTGACAAAGGTTCCTAGGTGAGCGGGTCATAGAGGTGGAACATAGGGTGGGCAGAGTCAATTGCTGTCATGTGCTCAAAGGCGACCTTTCCAGACAAAAGCTTTTTCATGGAAAGTTGACTTTATTACAGGCCCCAGTATCCTTACCCCACACACGTAAAATATCATTACATATCACAGATGCAATTAAAGGAGTGTGTGCACACTATACTGTTCTTACATATTAATAATAAATTGTCCATTCATATACTACACTTCAGACTTCTCATGCTTTACTCAGGAAAACCTGTATCCAGGATGGCCAAAAAAAATGCATAATCACATTGTTTTGCTTGACCTGTTTCTATACCAATCTATATAACAATGTATATAATGTCATATTATTGTATTACGTGATTTGTTAGAAAACCAATTGTTTAAACATTTGCCTCCCAACCATTAGCAAATACTGGCATGAAGTAGTATATCTGTGAAGATATGTGGTCAAGTTCTTGCATGTCCGCCTGGGACAAAATCCTGATTTTGCTACTTTAAAAAAAGTGTGTAATCCTGGGCAAATCATGCATTCTGATCATGGTTGATGTACCAACTTTGGGAGCCCATAAAAGCAATTCAGTGTGTAACTTTTGCTATGAAATAATATGTACTCCCAGAAGCTAAACGAGACTGATCCCAGTCCAGGCTGGGCAAACACACATAACCCAGGTCACAAAGGACCTACATAGCACTGGCCAGGTTGGATATAAAGAACACAAGCTAGCGTGCGCATACAGAGCCCAAGCAGAAGGTACTGCAGGTTGAGCCCATACGAGGCCAGGAACACAGAGTTCGGTCCAGGTTGGCCACAGGACGTCAACGCAAGACTGGGCACATAGAACGCCTTCCAGGATGGGCATATAGAACCTAGGCAGCTATTTACATGGTCCGAGTAACTCCCTCTTATAGCAGAGAATAGAATGGTTGGGGGGTATATAACGCACAGTGGCTTCCACAAACTTTTTATGTGGGGCCCTTATATGAATATCCAAGTTGTATTGCAAACTGCAACAATGCACGTGTTAATGAAAGTATCAAAAAAACATAAATCAAGGGCTACCTTCATTTTCAACTGTGGCGGATAGTTTCTAATATTGTAGGGACTTCATTTTCTTTTGACTAGCTGTATACGAAAATGTAGAGACTAAGTAGTAGTGCAAAAGATTTTTGTTTCTATAACTAAACTGGATGGTGCACATTTTGTGGAACATGTATAGATGAAGAGTGGAGTTGGTTGTGTCCACGGAGCTAATGCATGTTACTGACTTGCATCGGGTGTTCACCCAGAGACTTGCTGTCTGTTTTGTAGGTACCCCTCTCCTTACACGGCTACACACATGTGATTTGTATTTCAAATGTTGCCAACACCCCCTCGTTTCATGTTTTTTCTTTTTACGAATGATTTCAGTGCTAGCGAGTGTCATCAGACCCACAGCACGTTCCCTCTATGTGCCAAACAAAAACACTCCCAAATGAAAATCCTCACGGGGACCACTGCGATTGCAGGACAATGCAGGAGCTGTTTTGGCAAGACATCCAACAGTACAAAATCAACTGGTGCGGTTTGTCAGCTGGGCAAGTATTATATCCGCCTCTGGTCATTATTTATTTTATTATAAGAAGGTAGCGTATAACTCTTAAGTTTTGGAAAGCTAATTATAAGGACAATACAGCCAATCTTCAAGCGCATGATTGAACACACAGTGTACTGTTTGAGAGCAGGAGTTGCGTTCAATTTCAATGTTGTCCTCTAGGTATAGGTTTGAATGGGCTGGAGAACGATATGAACAAAATGAACAACAATCATAGCACTAATTTAGGCTGAATCCCAGAGAGATGGCACTGTAACAAAGTGTGCAAGACTACTGCTAGAAAACCCAGTACAGTGCACATGGAAAGGTTTACGGCACCGTACGTTAATAATTATACATACAGCACTGTATACTACTCATTTTTAATCCCTATAAAAATGTTATGTAAACTTCAATTTACATAATTTCTGAAAATTCCATGGTTATACTGTGTCAATGGGAAATCCCTGTGTATGCTGTATTCAACGGTTGCAGACTATCTTAGCGGAAAATGTGCGCTGTGACTATAATATAAGTTATCTTTGCTTCTTATTTTTAAATTTCTTACGTCTGTCCTTGGAGCAATTCATGTGTAGCAGTCAAGGCTATTTTACTATAAGCATTCATCCTGTTGAAAGAGAGGCATGTTAGGTTTTGATTTCCAGGCAGAATGCAGGTAAAAAAAGCATTCAGGCAGGAAAGTGTTAGGATTTTATCGTGCATTTCGCAATGTAAGTAGTGTGTTTGTTTGTTTATTCATTTGTAACGTGCTCCAGACCAGAGGGTATCAGGGCATGAAAGTTGCAGGAAGGTTCTCAGCTTGTTTACACAGATAGATAAATTAACGATAGAGGTACATGCATGCACAGAATAGTCACAGGAAAACAGTACACAATGAAGTTATACATTATGTTGCTGTCCACTTGAAGGTGTTTTACAGCTAGTGGACACCCGGCTGGGGCTAGATATCAGAAGATTTGAGCCAGATGGTGCATTTAGATCTGAAGTTCTGATATGGCTGATCTTCACGGATTGCAGGGGGCATGGAGTTCCAGAGCTGGGCTGCTTTAGTGGGGAAGCTGTTACCACCTACCTTAGAAAGTTTGAATCTAGGGACAAGGAGGGAGTTGCCATGGGCTTGTCTGGAGGGTCTGATGGAGGTCCTTTTATGGAATTTCTCAGCGAGATAGCTGGGGGGAGAGTTGTTCAGGGATTTGTGAGTGAGTGACGCAGCTGTCAGTTTAATTTTGGCATTTGTGGAGAGCCAATTGTTTTGCCGGCTGACCTCAGATGTATGGTCTCTCCTAGCCACCCCAAGGGCCGCTCTAAGGGCGTCGTTTTGGAGTGTTCAGATTTTCCTGATGATTGATTTGTTCGAGCCAATATAGAGGGCATTGCAATAGTCAAGCCTGGACAGAATGAGGGCTCTGGCCAGGATGATACAGCTTTTGTTTGAGAGGAAGGATTTACCAGTTCTAATGAGTTTACATGTGTAACAGGTAGCGGAAGCCCACATGTTAACATGTTTGGTAAAGGAGAGGGTTGAATCGAGATAGAAGCCAAGAGTTTTCACCTCACTGGCCACTTTAATGAGGTTGCCATCAATTATGAAGGAGGCGTATTCGGTCCCAACTTGTTTGAGGTTGGTGGAGGCGCCTACAATGATGAGCTCTGTTTTGTCATCATTCGGGCATAGATCATGATTAGCCATCCATCCATGGATGATCAGATACACCCTATTCACCGAGGTCAAATCCTAAACATAATCCCCTGAAAGTGGGAGGAGAATCTGTGTATCATTTGCATAATTAGTGTAGGTGATACAGAGATTATCCAGATCATCGAAAAGGGGCTTAGTGAATATGTTGTATTAGCGTAGGAGAGACACAGGATCCCAGAGGGACGCCGCATGTGATAGGGATAGGGTCTGCAGCTGCTGAGGGCGAGAATACCCGCATGGACCTTTCACTTAGTAAAAACTAAATCCAAGCTATGGCCTCTCTGGAGAAGTGAGCAGCTGAATCTAGGTGGCTCCATAGGACCTTGTGGTCAACTAGGTCGAATGCAGCCGAGAGGACGAGGAGGAAGAGGAGGGCAGTTTTACCTTTGTCTCTTAATTCATCGACTTGGGCCTTTAAATCTATGAGGGCTGTCTCTGTGCCGTGTTGTGGGCGAAAACCAGATTGACGTGCTCCCAAGGGGTGGTGTAGTTCCAAGTATTTCTGGAGTTGTGTGTAGGCAACCTTTTCAAGGACTTTTAACAGAAAGGGTACGGTCGTGATGGGCCGGTAATTAGTGGGAATTGACGGGTCAAGTGTTTGTTTTTTTAATGAGGGAAGCACCCATTATTCTTTAAGGTTAGCGGGGATGATGCTGGATTTAAATGAGGCATTAATAAGCTTGAAAACAAAGGGGGCTAGGTCCCTTGCTGCATCCTTGATAATCTGGGCTGGGCAAGGGTAACCCTTGCAGTTGGAGGGTTTGAGTGAAAGTATGATTCTTCCGACTTCAAGGATGGATAATTTTGAAAATTTAAAGTGAGTAGGTGGTGAGCTGGGAGAGGTAGGTGTCTTAGAGTTGGATTGTGTGACAGTGGTAGGAGGAATGTAGGGTGGCGGTGAGATGAAGGGTGAGTTGAAGGAGGCTTCTTTTGAGCTATTTTACTTTGGAGAGTAGTTATTTTATTGGAAAGCGCATGTTGGATGCCGGAGCACCAGTTTTTGTCTTTGGTGCATGTGTCTGGAGTGGAAATAGGGATTTCTATCTCTTTAAGGATAGTGAAGAGCTCCTTCATGCTGGAATTAGCTTGGGAGATCCGGGTGTTGTATGATTCTTTTTTGGCCAGGCAGATTTCTTTTTTGTAGAGGATGGAGATCTTGATGAATTTGGTTTTATTAACTTCCAATGGGAGTAGTCGCCAGGCGGCCTCGCAAGTTCTTTTTTTTAGTCTTAGATGTTTGAAGTATGGGGTAAACCATTTTTTCAAGTGTGGTTATGTAGAAGTTAGTATTAGGTACATGGAGAGATGATATTACCTTATACATGGTGCAATGAATGGCGGATGATAAAAAATACAATTGTAGAATTATGGCCCTTATGTAATATTTATAAGTGCAGTGTCTTACGAATCAACAGTGCATGTTGGGAGACTTTGTGTGAGACGGCTGAGCATACGTGGGTGGCAGGTCCATGTTAAGCACTTTAGCATCTTTAGGCACGGACATATTTGGGACCGTCATCCATGAAACAAAAGGAATTACTTTACGACTCTTCAAAAGATTCTAAGTGGGGTCTGGTTTTCACATTCTGGTACCATTACATATTAAAAGATTAAAGCAGAAGTTTAACGTTTTAAGGAGTACAGCAGACTTTCAAATATGATTGCCGAGTTCTGCACCATGTGGTCCACTCTATTGTGTGTTCTACCCGTTCCAGTGAAATGGTGTACATAAGAAGAAAGATGAAGTAATGGCCTAAACGATGCCAGTGGCATGCAAGGAGCCACATCTTACAGAGCATAGGACAGTTATGTTTGAGATATGGATGCATGTTGTGGTGACTGTGCTGATTATTCGGTAGGTTACTGTACTATAATGTATTGATTGTGGCAATTTATTAGAGGCTTGGGTGAAGAGGACATTCAGCAATGAGTTTGTCCATTGAGTGGAAGTACTGGATTACTATGTGAACTGAAGTGGCCAGGGGGTAGGTGGCTGTTTTATGTTTCTGGTTTGTGGTAAGTGGGTAGATGTTTGCATGCATGGTTGTAGTATGTTGTGGTGGTTGTGGCCAGGGTCTACAGTATTGAGTGCCTGACTGGAGGCTGTAGACTGTAGTGTATGCAGTCAAGAGTGTAGGCCATGGGTACAAGCAGCACAGTATAATATAGCTATGCATTGAACATTGTGATATTGGTATGTGGATTGCAGAAATATGTGCACAGATTACAATTTGGAGATTATAAAGAAATATGACACCAATATGTTTATAATTACTGTTTCTATTGTTGAGGGCCTATGCAGTTTCTGTCTATGGTTTGTGAAATGTAGGAGTAATTGTTGTTTCATTCTCTGTGGTAAAAGAAAACATAACATGTTAGAGCAGGTACTGCGCTATTTTGTAGTTCATTGCATTGCAGATATTTCTATACTTTGTGGACCCTCATAATTAGTACTTCGTAAGTACTATGATTTAAAGAAGTGTACTATACAATGTACACAGTTCCTGAGTTTCTTTGCATAATCATTGGGTCTGTGATAAAAGAAATCCATGCTGGATTAAAAAAACCTTCAACATTCATTTGTTGTTATGTTACACAGTCCATTTCAATAATGTTTGCACTGGTCACAGCAATGTTTAAGGTGCACTTTTGCAGTAAGAGGAATTGAAATGGCGTCCGATTTCTGTTTTGTAAGTGCTGGTAGTATGGTTGCAGTTTTATAGCAGTTGGCATATTCTAACTGTTTATCTGTTTCCTTTTTTTAACAGCATTTCTTTATGCGTTTGGTTGTTGCTGATGTTTTGTAAGTAATGTGCCATTGCACTGTGATATTGAAGAATTATGGGGGCAGTTAGATACCTGTTGGCGTATTATAACTGTTGATAGTTTGGCAGTTGTTGAGGGTATGTTTGTAGCACTGTGGTTGCTGAAGCTTGAGTTTGGCAGTTTGAATGCTGCAAGTAATATTGAAGTATTATGGTTGCAATTAGATACCAGTTGGCGTATTCTAAATGTTTACAGTTTCTCATTTATACATAGTATGTTTAGAATCTTGTGCATTCTTGTTGGTACATTCACATCTTTCAATATTCTGAAGTGCTGGTGCACCACTTATTTCAGTAGCTGGTGGTTTCAGAGGTTACTGAGGATAGTTTTAAACCCTCATACTTAGTAGTTCTATTTTACGTACCATGTAGGAAACAATATTAATGTGCTTTTGTACTCTTATTGTTTTTAAGACTGTAATCACTGGGTCATTGGGGAAAAAATTGTACAGCGGGCACACTGATGTATTTATTGGATAGTTGCTGTATGCTAAATTGTGCCAGTTCCACAGAGTAGAAGGTAATTATTGTTTGTGCAATTATGTATGTACTGGTGGGTGCTGGGGAGTAGGTTATTCTAATTTTGTAGATAAGTGAGTACATTTTGGTTTCAAGAATATTAAGTAGGCATTTGCAAGATTTGCTGGTAATCTCTGCTTTAGAGTAATGGAAGTATCATTGCATTCAAACCCTGCACATTGCTTTCTAATGTATGCAGTATAGTGACCTGCACTGGTTGTGTCGCCTGTGTGGTAGATTACGGCTACTGTTGTGAAGGTTTTCTTGCCAAGTGATACTTGTCTGTGTGTGAAGGTAGTAAGCTTGCAGTTGTTTTTGGTTCCATCTGCATTGTATCTTAAAAGCATTAATATTCCATATTGGCAGTTAGGTATAGATACATAGACAAAGTGCTCTTTAGCGACTTGTTCCTGAATTACATGGTTGCAGAGAGTGCATGTATGTTTCCACATGTAAGAAATCTGGAAGATTTCATTTATGGGTATGTTTTTACTTTCCAGTACTTGTAGTAAGTACATTAGAACATTCCTGTGGATCTTCCTCTGTGTTTAAAGTGAATCTCACCATTCCAGCACAGTAGTCCTATTTGTACCTTATTCATGAGACACTGTAAGTGTTTTCAGGATTGTTTGTTGCATTTCTGTGAAGGAGTAGCATTTGTAAAGATAACTGGTCCGAGCGGTTTAAATAAATGTTTTCAAAAATTGCTGGCAATTGGAATAGAACATTGATTGCTACATTTGCATAACAATTTACACCAGTTGTATTGGAAAATTTAAATGGACCAGACAGTTCTGCGTCTGAGTACGTTGATGGAAGTGCACATGGTTTGTTCGAAAAGGTAGTTCTCTTTGAGCGTGCAGGTGGGTATGTATTGTCATTTTCAGTTAATTGTTCTGTGTTTTTGGTAGTTGATGGAGTATGTGCTGATTTCAATTTATTTGATGGTACTGTTGGGAGATGATTTATAAGTTCTGATTGCATTTGTTTTCTTTTACAAAGTTTGTGTTTTTGAGGCACAGGGTACATTTTGAGATGGGGTGTGTAGAGTGCACGTAGCCTATTGTACTCTACGATGCAATGAATATCAGTGCTGACTGTACTTGCATCAAAATTGACTAAAAATAGACCTTCAGGTGTACGTAGGCGTGACAGTGCTACGTAACTCATGCCTTCTTTAAAGACTTTGATACCAATATCAATGAATGCTTGATCTAAGGTTAGACCTGCAATTTATGAATAGTCACTGCGTATGCTAGCGACAGATAAAACTGTTCTCTGCGTACATACATGTCTTTGAAAAGATGGAATCGGGATGTTGAACTTCCTATCCTTTGAACTTCTGAAAGATTGTCAAAGTGGATGTTGACAAACAGAATGCTGTTGTCACGTGGGCTTGTCTGGGAGCCAACAACTGCACCAAGTGCACCATTAACTAAACCTTGCTCTATGTCAAGGTTACGCTTAGAATTAGTCTACAGTTTAAACACAATGTTAACATTTTCTCCAAACCAGCTTTGTTAGAGATAGAGTTTTCTAAGGTATTTAGTTATGCTTTGGCTTGTTGACACATGTGTACGTCCACTTTGTCTGTGGAGAAAATTTGCACTAGTGGTTGCATTTCTTTTTTCAGCATAGTTTTATTGAATTCTGCACAGCTTGCCAGAGTTGGCATTAAGGACATACAGTTGACATTTGTGTGTGCTAATTGTTCGATGACATCAGTAGCACATGTTTTATGGCCCTATAGCTCATGGATGCGTCTGGTATTTAGGGTAGACTGAGCCTCCTTAGATAGCACACCAATCATAATGTTTTTTTAAATGTTGGCATGGGAGAGGTCTGCAAACTGACGCATGTTTTCAGTTGGTTCTCTGTATTGGAAATGTTGCAAGAGATTTACATTCCCTATGCTTCCAGGAGTTTTATGCCATAGTTTGTGTCCTAAGGTTTTAAAGATATGTTCACCTTTCCATGGTGTTAATTGAAGGAGATCTCCGAAAACAATAACATGTTTTCCTCCAAAGAGTTCTTCGTAGTCTGTTTTAAGGACCTCTTGCAACCTGAGATGAATCAAAGCTAACATTAGGTTAGAGACCATGCTCACCTCCTCTATTAGGAGCATTTTCACTTGTTTCAAAACTCTGCTTAGCTCCATAGCAGCTTCTGTTGAAAGTTTGTAGTAGTCTAATTTGTTTTGGTGTTCTACTGGAAGGAGTAGCAATCGTTGTAAAGTGACACCACCTATGCTGTAGGCAGCTATATCTGTGGGGGTGGTTACAACAGCTGAAAGCTTGTTGTTTGTTAATTGTTGGAGGAATTTACTGATGATTTTTATTAAGAATGTTGCCTGAACCAGCTTGACTACTTACATATAGCAGTGCAGGTGTGTAGTGTTGACAGGTACAAGTTTTAGTTTTGTGCTGCATACCATGTTCAATTAATTTAGTTACTTCTAAGAAAATGGTATACTGCTCATTGTTTAGTTGTGATTTCAGTAGAGAAAACTCTTCTGCAGATTGCTCATAATGACACAGGGTGTTCTCTACTTCCGTCATGGCTAATTCTGCCTAATTTGCAATGAGTGGCTGTCCAAGTGGTTCTTGGCTTCCAGTCAGAGAGGGTTCACCGCTCTCAGGAGTGTCTACATTTAGTTGTGCTTGTAGTTCTTCTTCTTGTTGGCGTTCATTGTCCAATATGTTTTTGTACTGCGTAAAGTTTATATCTGTTAAGGTACTTTCACTTGCATTGAAAGCATCTTCATAGGAGGCATGGGTGTCTAATACATCTTCTTCTTTTCTCCATGGTTTAAAAGGTTACAGTAGGGCCATGTAGCACAGTTCTTTATTTTGAGGAGTTTTAAATGACAGCTTCATACGATTAATCAGGTTGCGTTTGGTAAGTTTCACCAGGCTGCCTTCACAACTTTTGACTCTGTATTTACCTTTTTTGTCATCTGGTTTAAGGTTATTTTTGTATGAGAAGTTTTGGGCTATGTGGTATAGGCACATGGTTTCTAAAGTAGTACTCCTGTTTGGGTAGTATGTGTCCAATAAGTTGTTTTGCATAATGTCCTGCCTGTTGGGATCGTTTTTGGCTATTGTTTCTATGCCTTTGTACTATTTCAGAACTCTTTTTCTGGACGCAGCAGGACCAAGGCTTAGCCACACTATGTTTTCAGACTTCCCATATAAGGCGGTGATGATTAAATGGTCTGCGGCTTTGTAGCAGCCACATTCTTTATGGGAGAGCATTGTTATGCCAAAGGTGTACAATTTCTGTGACAGTGTTTTGTCAGATGATATGTCATCCCAGAGGTCTTTGAGCTCTGTTTTCTCTGTTTTGGTTAAGTAGGCTGTGACATATAGTGCTACTGCAGTGGAATTGTCGGCACTGCACATCTACATTTGCATTCCATATGAGGGCAATGATTGCATTGTAATCATTGATGTACTTTGATGCTTCGGTTCTTTTTATGCAGTATGTGTTCCTAGGAGATTTGCCTTTCACAGTGTGTCTAACCGGAGACATGAAGCTGTTTAATGCCGTGTTGCTGAAACTGGTCTAGGGAAACCAAGGCTGCATTTGGTGCAGTATGTGCCTTTGTTTTTCTATTTGCACCAACAATACTTGCCACCCTTGTGTCTTTGAAACTGCAAAATCTGTGCGTGTAGGTCGCTATGTGTACTTTCTGAAGGGATTTTTCAAGTGACATATTTGTGAATGAACTGAAAAACAGTTGCATCACTTTCCTCAACAAATTTAGGAGCATTTTTAATCCATAAAAGCATGTGGATATGTAGTGCTCCTCTGGCTTGATATTCCTTTCTCCAAAAGAAGTGTTCCACTTCTCCGAGGGGAGGAAGTGTTTTATTACAAATGAAGTACAGCATGGCAATAAAGCGATGATGGAAGCACCTTGATACATTTACAGGATCAAGACAGCAGAGTTCTCCTGGTGTTTTCATGTCTCTACCTGTTTTGTTTTTGTTTGCTATGCGTAGGAAAGTGTGCAAGTCTTCCCATGCATACTCTGCCCAACTTAAAGTGACAAACCATGTTGGTGGGCCAAGGTTGCGTAGCATACACTGTACAGCTGTGTGCATTCGGAACCAATATTCTTTCGTACCACACATGTCTGCCAAGAGATTTGTAATACTTGACTGTAAAACTTTGTCTTTGTCTTGCACCTTTTGAAGTAGCTGTGTAGCAGACATGTTTCAAAAATTGGAACCTGTTTTCAATGTATGTGCAACTCCATAACGTAGAGTTGCTAGTTCACTTTCAAAGAGGAGGTGGAATATGTATTCCACATTTTGTCCGAATCTAGGGTCTTCAGAATACCTCAGTAAAAGAGCGGTATTCTGATGCTGTTATTTGTGTGCCCTTTCATCGTATCTTCCACCTTTTTCAGTAGGAAAGAGTAGAGGAAAGGCTTGTGCTTCTACACTTTTTTCCCATATACTGATTGAGAATCCATTGGCTTGGTGCATCATCTATGGTGTCTTTGGAGTATAGTGAGTGATTTTATAGTGGTCTAAAATATTGGAGGCTGTATTAGGATCTAGAAGTTCAAATTGGCCAGTTGCTGAGGAGTCCTGAGTTTTTTCAGTGGTTTCTCTCAGGTTCTCTTCAATGTTTATTTCCTTGTAGTATTCATTGTTGTCTTTAAGATATTGCCAGGCTTTTTGTTTAAGTCCACTAGTTGCTGCCAATTGTATTTGTTTTTTGTAGGTACACCATTCACCAGGATAATCAAAGATTGTTCTATTGGCTGTTGCACTCATACAGTGTCTACATTGTCTTTGAGATATAATGGTAAATAAACTACTTTCCCACAAATGCCTTTTAGTAATTCAGTGGGAGGCAATTTAGCAGTGTTTGGTTGTAGTAGTTATTGCTTTAAATGGATGTACTGTTTGGATTATAATGCTCTCATCCAAATTAAGCTGTTGGAGGGTGTTTGGCAGTGGGAATATTTCCAAATGATTACTTGCGGCCTGCGAAGGCATTTGGTTATTGTCAAGTTTTGCAGTGCATTATATGCACAGTATGGAGGGGTTAGTAATTGTGTATTTGTTTTCTGCTATAAGGTAGAGAGGTAATTGGAACCATTGGGATTCGTCATTGTCTTCTGTTTTGTACATTATATCTATCGTCTTGGTGCTCTTTGTATAAAAAGTTCTGCAACAATACACACATACTTGCTTTGGTACTTCAGCAGATGTGCCTTGGAGCTAGCGTATTTCTTTTTCGGATGTGTGTAATAGAAAGTTGACATCTGCAAGGTTGTTGCTACTGTTTTATGAAGGTACTTGAGTTTGTAAGTGCTCTTCAGTTCCAAAATATTTGCTTTGGATGTGGTCTATTTGTTCGAGCAGCTGTTTGGTTGTACCGTGTAGGAGAATATCGTTTAAATGCTGGAGTGCTAAAGCTGGACTTTTTGCATAGTACAGTTTGTGAACAAGATTTCTTACAGTTGAATGGTGGGTTTTTAACATTTTGACATGGTGGAAGCTGCTTTTACAGGCAGGTCTAGAAATGCAGGCTAATTAATGTCCTCGTAGTCCTGTGTATTTGTGCATCGGACAGGAGTCCATAGTTTGCAGTATTTTCATTTTTCTTTTGTTGTTGGACTTCATATAATGGTTGAGGAACTGCTGCAAAGATTTGACGAATGTTACACATTGATGTGCATGGCCATTTGTAGAAGGTACGTATTCGTTCGGTGGAATGGAGAGTTGAATCTAAGTTTGATGGGGATATTTGTGAAAGCAGTGTTTCTTCTTCCATTATGGTATTGTCTACCTTTTCATACCCTCGGTCACTGCTATGTATGGGAATTTGGTTTGTTTGCTCTTGGTTGTATGATTCTTCATTGATGTATGGCTCTGTGCTGGTGGTGTGACTCCACTCACCTGTACAGATGTTGCCAAAGGTATCTATGCTGATATTGTGTTTGTTGCGAAGTACTGGTTGTAGTTTACAAATTAATTTTGTTAGTCGTTTCATTCTGTTTAAAATTAATATAAAGAATTTCCTTTTGAGGAGCATTGCACTGTCTACAAGAGCTTCCAGGATTACTTTTCTGCTGTAAGTTTTAAGGGTTTAGCGTGATTGCTACCCTGGATTTATACAGTTCTGAAGGACTCTGTGGTGGAATATTTTTGGGAAAATACATTTTTCGGAATTCTTCCTTGTGTCTACGTTACCATTTGTACGCGCTCTGTTAGCAGTAGTGATAGTTGCAATCTTTTTAGTACATTTCTTTTTATTTCTTCATTTTGAAAGAGGAGTTAAAGTTTGTTTACTGTTAGGTGCTTTGGTTTTCGTTAGTTACTGTATTAGCTGTTGTTTTTGAACTTTCTGTACAAATTCTGCTAGGGGTGGATGGCTATTTTGTATGCTTTTAGGGTGATCTGATCTAATTTTGTGTTGTTTTCTGCAGAGTTGATTTTGGTAGGCATTCTGTAGCAGCTGTTGGAGAAAAAAGAAAAGTGTGGGTGTGCAGATTTTGTAATGTATATGTGTGCACTGTGCATGAGTGGTTGAATATGAGGATAGGTATATAGTTGGAGGTGTGTGATTGTGTAATGGTCGGTTACTTTAGCTTGGGAAGGCTTTATTGGAATCTGGGTGTTGCTATAATGGGGGTTGAGATGACTATACAAAGTGGGCACCTGTTCAGGTGCAATGAGTAAGAATAAAGCAAATACTGTTGGGTTCATGGGATTGTGGATCTTACACTACAAGAACAATGCACTGTCTCAGTGAGAGATAGAACAGTACAATAGTATTGCACTTGCTTTGTTGGATGTTGAGAGTATGTTTCTTCTAGGTTATATTTTCAAGTTGACACGCCACTAGCTTTCAGGACAGAGGTGTTTACTGCAACTGTGAAAGAAGAAGGTAAGAACATATGTTTGTTAATGGCATGGTGATTGCATTTGGAGAATACATTATTTAAAATTGTAGGGGGATGTCTTGGCAGGAAGAGTTAGTGTGCGTGTGTGAAATCGGATAGCTTTGTATATGAATGGGGACTTGGGAGCATCAGCATTTTTGGTAAGGGGGTAAGTGGTTAATTTGTAGTGTGCCATATCAGGTGCACTTTAGCAAGTGTATGCGGTGCTGTAGGACTATTTAGTTTGAAAATGGATTAGTCCTAGTTGTAGAAGGGTGAGAAATAGTTTCAGAAAGATGTACAGATTTGAAAGAAGAATATTTTCGTTCATGCAATGCATTCACTTTTCTGCAGATATGTGCTTGCTACGTGAGTGGAACAATCAGTTCAGTTGTTTGATTTATTTATCAACATTTATAAATGGTACTGTTCTCAATGCACACATACATTTGTTTTTGGTTTTTAAGTAATGGTGCATTCTGTGAAGTGTGCAAGGTAGGTGGCAGGTACCCTGTTGAAATGCATGCAATGCCTGTACTTGGTTTGCTTTGGTAGGATACATTCAGTTTTCCTTTTCTGTGAACATTTTAGGAATTTCATAGGAGGTGTGTTAGTGGGGGAAAAGATCATAAAAATGACAGAAGGAAAGACGAAAGTAACAATTTGAACATTACAATGGGTGCTATGGGTAAATGAAAACGTTCAAAGCACATAGCATTGTAGGTGGCATTTGATGATAGGAGATGGGAGAAATTAGAGTATGCTTTTTAACTAGGTTATAGAGGTTAAGTGCCAGGTACCTTGTTGAGAGGCACTTATAACAGAGTTGCAAATGTACTGTATAAAAAATATTCATGCTTGTAGTTTGTGGTGAAGGATGGCGATGTGCATGAATCTGGATGCAGAAATCTTGGATAGTTTTACAGCACTTTTTACTGGAGGTGCTTTTCAAGCACAGCTGTTCAAGCACAGGAGACCTGTACTCTGAGTGTTTAACGGTAAATATAGAGTGTTGAACAGAGATGATAGAGTTAGATGCAGAGATCTTGGATGTGATTGGTGGATGTGTGTGTGACTGCTTAACAGTACCCAATCAGGGAGTGCTGCAAAGAGAGTTGTGGAAAGGGAAGAAGGGCTGCCCCTGGCTTACAGGGTCCGCGGACACCACGGTAGTTGGGGAATCACATGTGCCACATCCTGCCATTCTCAGCATGCCTGGCATGGAAATGGGACTGTGGGGATTATCCAATCAGGTGTTGATGGTGTGCTTAACAGGAAGGGGTGGTAATACTTTTTTCATTGCTGTGTACAGTGAAGATGGCAGAGATGCAGAGAGTCAGATTGTTGATTGTGGGTGATTCCTTTGTGGGTGATCTGCAGAGGTATGACCAGGGTAAAGGCATTGATGACAATTTTGGTTTTGAAGGAGTGGACGCTTTGTGACACAGTGTGCCTATGCGCAGTTTGCAAGCTGTGCTTGTAGTTTGCAGAGATGTGGCCACTTGGAGTACTGTTGACATCCTAGTGGTGCATTGTGGAGAACTGCATTTGGGTTACATCAGTGCTGGAAGTTTGATCTGTTAACTGAAGGAGTTGGTGAAAGCACTGAGGCAGCTTTTTCCCACTGCAAAGGTTGTTTTCTCAGGCATACAACTTAGAAGAGTATGGAACAATCCCAATGTACTTTGTTCCCAGCAAGAGATCGGAAGATTTCTTGTAAACAGAGGCATGTCTGTATTTTTGTTCAGTGCTGGGATGTTCTTCTGTGACAATGAGAACATGAATGCTTTTGATGTGCAGTTTTTCAGTATATGGCTCTATTTGTCCCCCATTGAAAATGCTACTTTGGTCTACAATCTAAGGGATATTTTGGAGAGGCTCGTGTAAGAATGTAAGGAGGAGAAGAAGAGAAAAATCCACAAAAATACAAAAGAAAAAGGTATTTGTTTAGAAGCACCATTAAAAAAATAATAAAAAAGGCTCTTTTCAGAGCCACTACTAAAGAGGAGATCCCCTACCCTGGTTGAAATGTGTTCCCCCACCCATGTACAAAGCACGATATGTCCGCGGACACCGTGGTAGTTCGAGGATCGAACGTGCCACATCTAGGGCTTTTCAGGGTGGCAGGCATGTGAAAGATTGGGTATTGGTCAATAAGGTTTCCTGGGTGTGATGTGTAAGGAGAGACTGTGGCAGAACGTGTGTTTGCATGCAGAGAGGAGTGCAGGTGGCTATGGTTATGGCTGTGTCATTCAGGAGGCAGAGTGTATGGATTTTGGGCGACTCCTGGATACATTGGTTGGAAGTGCATGTAGAATGCTGTGGAGTGGTTGCACATCTTGGATTCCATCACGTGGATGTCCACTGGTATGGAGTATTTGGAATGAAGTGGCTGAATGTGGCTCCTCTTTGTGCCACTTTGGTGATGCTCGATCATCCAGACATTATTATTATTCATTGTGGGGGGAACAAATTAGGACATGTTACCAGAATTTCTCTGCAGTTTGCGATGAAGGAGGAAATTTATTATGGCATTGCCCAGAGACAGATGTGGCTGTGTTCTTCTTTATTTGGTCCACAAATGGAGAAAGCGAGTCGCAATGTGAACAAGGTTGTTTGCGCCTTTTTGAGAGATGTTGGCATGTTCTCCTTCCACAATGAAAACATTACGTTTCGTTGAACCAACATTTTTCACAGAGAAGGAGTCCATCTAACTGATGCAGGCATTCAGCTTTTTCTGTGAAATATCTAAAATGCATTGCAGCGTTTTTTGCAAGTATAGGAAGCATTTTTCCAGTAGGTGTTGGCAACTTCAACCCTTCCTACAACAAATAAACACCACAAAAAAGGCTCTTTTAGAGCCACCACTTCCTCCGGGAAACGAGTGCAATGTTTTTAAAAGAGCCACCCCTCGCATTATTTTAGATGTCCGCAGACTACAGCGTTGTCTGCGGACATAACCGGCTGTACGGGGCCTGCATCATTTCATTGGAAATCCTATTTTAGAACTGTGAAGGGTAGCTCGAAAAAGAGCCTTTTTCCTTTAGACTTTAGTTGTTTTGAATTTTTTTTGTTCTTTTTACACACGACAGAGAAAGAAGGGAAGGGAAGGCAGGGTAGGGAAGGGGCACCAGACACAGGGAAAATAAAGGGCAGGTGGAGAGAGGAAGTTGTTGGGTGGGCCTCACTTAGGTAGGGGGCACTCCTTCGCATGCTCCCGGACCGAAGCCTTGAAAGCAGTTAGAAGTTGCTCCCCCCTGCAGAGTAACGCGTCGCAGTACATGCACAATACAGTGACCTTTGAAAGGTAAGGGTCTGCTGCCGTGCATATGACCTGCGGTTGGTTCGGGGATCTGCTGCCCTACAGGAGTGTCCCTAGTGGTTGCAGGAGCAGATGCGGAGGATGCTGCTGAGGAACTCAACCTACTGCCTTGTTCGAAGGGGACAACCCTCCGAACTGCTGCCTGGTGGTTCAATTTTAGGTGTCACCGCATTGAGGTGGTGCCGTAGATGTACAAGCCTGGTTTGCCGCAAGCTTTGGGTATGTCTCCTACGGTGGTAAATAGCTTCCACACCCAGGACTCATGCTGGCTGCATGAAATGGGGAATTCCTCTACTTTATCCTCGTTCTCTTCTTGATCCCTATCTACATCACATGCCGGTTCCCCTGTCCAGGCCCTTGGGAAGGTCGTGGGGGTGAGGATGTGGGTGCTGCTGAGGTAGAGGCAGCAGCAGCAGCCATGTTTGCCATTAGCTCCAAAAGGTAAAATAGCATAGCAGAATTGATCAGAAACCAATTCCACCATGGAGCAATCTGAAAATACTGCTCTGGCACAGCAAAAAAAAGTAGCAGAGCAGATTTTGGCAGAAAGCACTTGCAGCAGGAAGGAGAAATCTGGACTGCTGCTGTGTTCTGCACAGCCAAAAACAGAATGAGGAGCAGCTCTGGAGTGTGGCCTTTTATAGGGGTGCTGGGGAGTGCTTGGACCCCGAAAGCAGGCCTAAAATGTTCCTGAAAGTGGTCAGATCGCCAGGGACACAGTGTGGGACCTCTGTAAGGGTGTAGTTTCACAGTAACACACCTTGCATTGGCAAAAACAGCACTTTTTCAATGTCCGGGGGCCCGATTCGTGTCCAGAAATAAGGGCCGATGCTCAGCATGGGTGCGGTCAGATGTGACGTTGCAAATGTTCTCGAATGGGACGGCTGTCCGCAGGGGGCGTATTGCGTGGGATACTTTGTGCACATGTGCATAAGTGTCCTACAGACAGGGTTGGGATCCCCGGACTACTTAAAAGTGCGACACATGTGCGGCTGACAATTTCGAACAGGCTGGGGGTTTGTAAGATACAGTAGGTGGGATGCACATGTACACAGCTGTATGTAGGACGTGGGTGGGTTCCTCGAACTAATGAAAGTATGTCACAAGTTTTTTGGGACATGCTGGACAGGGGCGGTGTTGCCAGGACACACAGGATGAGATACGCATGCGCATAGGTGTGGTCCGGACAGACGTGGGCTCCCACAACTAATTAAAGGTACGTCACAACATGCAGACATGTGGACAGGAGTGGCATCCTATGGACACCTCCATTTTGATTGCGGATAGGCCGGCCAGGTGCGGTTTCCGTAGGACACCTCCATTTTGCTTCATTGCGGCCATCCCGGACAGTACTGTGTTCAGCGTAGTCGTAACAGGATTTAAAAAACAAAAGGAAAACACACACACACAGCAACAATTTACATATAAACCTTTATTTTCACACATAAATAGATATAATTAGGAAAGGGAAGGGGTAACAGAAATTGAAACATATACAGGGCAATTTGGGTTTTGTACAAGTTGGCCATGAGGGGAGGAAGGGATTGAGGTGTTATCGTAATGTCTCTCTTCACAGGGAATTTGTGGGGATGATTGGCTGGGAAATGGGAAAGGAGTACAGGTGCAGGTGGGGCAAAATCTTTAAAGGCTGCAAAATTGTTTAGCAATTGCTCAATTTTTGCGTCCAGGCTGTCTAGTTTTTCATTTACAGAGTTTGCTTCATTTTCTTTGCCCGTATGCTGTTGTGGAAGAGGTGCTGTTTGTGGTGCATTTTCTTCATTTCCAGTTTGTACTGTTAAAGAAAATAATATCTGTTAGGTGCATGTTAAGCAATATGTATCAACAGTCTTACTTTTCAGACTGTGGTGCGTACCAATGGGGTTACTAGCTTCACTCATTTCGTCATGAACAAAATTCTCTTCCAGCCATGTTAGGGTGCTTGCCATTGCTGAGTAAAAAAATAAAAATCATGTTTTCCTATTATTGTACACTGAACAAACTGTGAAATTATAGGAATAAATTTAGTGTACTTACCACGTAGCAGTGATGTTCTGCTCTCAGCACTTTGCAGTCCTTCCTCTAACAGTTTCTTCTTTGTTTCTAGACATTATTTCTCTTGTTGGTGCATTCCATTATGGTGCATACCCTATGCATTTGTTCTGTTTGTTTCCTAAGTACAGAGTTTGTAGACCTACTGTATTTTTCCTTGCACTTCATTCACGTGTATGGTGCTGTTTGTATATGTTCTGTGCCTTTGCTGAATGCTACCACTATGTAAGAGAACCCCTGACTTTTTTAGCAGTTTGGATGCTACCCGATGTCCGTGAACAGACGCACAGTCCACGGCCACTGTGCTCATCAGCATGGAGCCATCGGATTTAGTATGTTGTATGGTACATCTATACAAACTAAGGGTATCCTGGCTAAAACCTATGAAATTCAGTGAAAAAACTATAGTTACCTGGCACTAATAACAACCTATCCATATTATGGTTACAAGTAAAACCCCAAAAAAACAGCATTTCGCCAGTTATGGTAAGCTAAGCAACCATAACTCGTGCCACCACTGTGCACTGCAAGGACTATGACATCAAAGATGACCTCACAAATGTAATTGATGACATCACAGATCAGGCGTGTTATAAATGCCATATCATAACATATCATATGATGTATTTGTTTAGGTAGAAGAAGACTGTTGTGTCCATGGTGTGCACGGACACCACAGCAATTCGCAGGTAGGTCCTCAGGTGAGCAGCTTATGTGGTGACTGCAGGCAGGCTTTATTAGGGTCAGGGAGTGGAATGTAGATGATATGAGGATGTTTGTATAGGCTGTATTATGCTGTGGTGTTTGTGGCAGCTACTAGACTCTTGGGTGCATGGCCAGAGGCCATGCACCCAAGAGTCTGCCCACTGGTTGAAGTACTGTACTAGTATGTGTGGAGAAGGGCATATGGCGTGTGGCAGCTGGCTTATTGGACTTCCCAGAGATACTTGGGTGTATGAGAGTCTGTGCAGTGTGTGCAAGTAGTGCAATAGTATGTGAACTGAAGTGGATAGGGCCTCAGGTGGCTGCCTTATGCGTGTGGGTTGTGGCCACTGGGCTGATTTTTGGGTGCATGGCCGTATTATGCTGCAGTGGCTGTGGACAGGCCCTAGACTCTTGGGTGCATGGCCGGATGCCGTAGGCCATAGGCCATACACCCAAGAGTCTACGTCCTGGCCACAACCACAGCAGAATAATATGGCCATGCACTCAAGAATGTGACACTGGCATATGGATTGCACCCAAGAGTCTGCTTACTGGTTGCAGTACTGCAATAGTAGATGTACAGAAGTGGACAGGACCTCAGGCGGCTGGCTTATGTGTGTGGGTTGTGGCCAGTGTACAGATTGTTGGGTGCATGGCTGTATTGTGCTGTGGTAATTGTGGTGAGGTACTGGAGTCTCATGCACCCAAGAGTCTGACGACTGGCTGCAAGTAGTGTAATATTATGTATACAGAAGTGGACAGGCTGTTAGGGAGAATTCTCATAAATGTGCTGATTTTCCTTACCCTTTGAGACCCCCAGCAACTTTGCTGGATTCCTAGGACTTTCATTTTTACCTGGAAAGAGTGTGAGCCTTTTTTCCCACTCTTTCATATATTTTGATGTGTGTTTTACTTTTGTGTTCAGGCAAACTCCATAGGTATCATCTTTTTGTGTGTCACACAGCACCTTCAGTGCAGTGGCACAGGGATATCTTTCAGACTTCCCAAGGTTTAAATACATTCTCTGGGACTGTAAAGTTAAATTGACTTTGCTAGTCTTTTTAAATTCATAGACTCAGCACAAACTATCTTCCTATAGAGTGCTGGAGGAGTTGCCTAGAATCCCCTAGGTCTAAACACTCATGTAACATGTTTTTCAAAATGGCGCCCAAGACCCCTCTGTAAAACCAGACTCCGGTCATCTTTTTTGCCCATTTCTTTTAGGAATGGTTCTTCTAGTGTTTGTCTCTGCGCGCCAAACCAGGTTTGGTCCCTTTGCTCGTTGGCCTTTGGCGGGCTTCAGTGCTGAAGCCCTCCTCTGGTGCCTGAGTGTCTGGGGTGAACAGGATGTAAGGGAGGTGCTCAAAACTCCCTGTGCTTAGTCTCCTAGGAGACCTGAATGCACTCTGGCATGATTGGCTGGCTGACTGTCCGGCAAGGACAGCCACCCTGCTGGGTGAGTGACAGTTAGGCTGGAATGAATGGGGGAAAACTGTTTAAAAGCAGGTGTCTGGGTTTTGGAAGGCAGAGTTGACCACTGGAACGAAAGAACTGAAGACGACTGCTGCAACTCCTGAACTGTTGGTTTGCCCAGGGAAGCCCTGCTGCAGGTCCGAATTGCCTGAAACTCCCTCGACAGAGAAGCCCCTTCAAGGACGACTTCTTCCCTTGAGCTGGTGGGAAAAACCAACTCGCAAGCCACCTGGACAAATTTTCTTCAGAGTGCTGTTGAAAACTAGATAGCCAGTGAGCAGGATACCAGTTTGTGGACTTTAAGGCACTCACACCTTAAAACCGACGTTTAGCCAAGCTTGTGGCTTCTTCCCTGGGCAGTGCAGGAACCTCCCAACGTCCTCCTTCTTGTTCCCACGACTGAAGCTCAGGAACAGCGAGATCTGCAGGAACTGCCAGGAACAACTGCCTCAGCTACAGCTTTTTTCATCAATAAGGTACTGTGCAAACGCGGTGTGGAAATCCTTTCTGCCGCAGTGAAAGTTTGTGAAACTTTCCCAACTTTGTAGTCTTGTTCACCCCTAATCCGACATAAAACTCTTTTTCTGGCAAACTACTTCTAAGAGCATTGGCAAAGACTTAACCGTTTACTACCAGAACTGTGCCATCCTATCCAAGACACTGAACCATTGACTTTGGCCCAGGCCTATTGAATTGAACTGCCTCTTGTAGGTAGTGAACTGAAACTATTTGCCCTCCCTCTGAAAGTAATTGTGTTTTCATTCTTATAACCTTTGTCTTTCTACCCCTTTTGAAAGTTACTGAAGTGCTATTTTGCTCCCACTTCAGGGGAGCCTAACTTGTTCAGAAACGTATTGGTTGTGTACTGTAGTGTATTATTTTGTGGTATTGAGCTGTTTATTGCTAGTGGAATGTTTTCTAACAAACAGGGTAATTCAAAGAATTTCGCAAAAAAGTGGCGCACGCGGCTGGCGCACAGTGTGCACGTGCGGATGTCTGCGCCAGCCGCGTGCGCTAAAACCGATTTCCGCGCACAGCGTATTCATGGATTTTAGCCTCCAAAACCAGCCGTGGCGCAGAGTGGCGCAGCGACCCTGCAGCAGCGCCAGTTATGCCCCCAAGAACGCCCATAGCGCAAGGAAAAGCCATCAAAATCCCCAATCCAGCGCACAGGGCTGCGCTAACCCTGGAGCAGTTTACAGGGCTGCCAAACAGCAAACGCCAAGCGGGGAACGTGTATTACGGGGTTCGCAGGAAGTTTCACACGCGAAAGGGCCCTGTGCGAGCGGGGTACGTGTATAACTGGGGCTCGGGGGAAGTTTCACACGCGACTGGAGCAGGGTACGTGTATTACGGGGTTCGCAGAAAGTTTCATACGCGAAAGGGCCCTGTGCGAGCGGGGTACGTGTATAAATGGGGTTCGGCGGAAGTTTCACACGCGATTGGAGCAGGGTACGTGTATTACGGGGTTCAAGGGAAGTTTCACACGCGAAAGGGCCCTGTGCGAGCAGGGTACGTGTGTAACTGGGGTTCGCGGGAAGTCTCACACGCGATTACAACAGGGTACATGTATTACGGGGTTCAAGGGAAGTTTCACACGCGAAAGGGCCCTGTGCGAGCAGGGTACGTGTATAACTGGGGTTCGCCGGACGTCTCACATGCGATTACAGCAGGGTACGTGTATTATGGGGTTCAAGGGAAGTTTCACACGCGAAAGGGCCCTGTGCGAGCGGGGTACGTGTATATCTGGGGTTCGCGGGAAGTTTCACACGAGATTACAGCAGGGTACGTGTATTACGGGGTTCGCAGGAAGTTTCACACGTGAAAGGGCCCTGTGCGAGCGGGGTACGTGTATAACTGGGGTTCACAGGAAGTTTCACACGCGATTGGAGCAGGGTAGGTGTATTACGGGGTTCGCGGGAAGTTTCACACGCGAAAGGGCCCTGTGCGAGCGGGGTACGTGTATAACTGGGGTTCGGTGAAAGTTTCACACGCGATTGGAGCAGGGTACGTGTATTACGGGGTTCAAGGGAAGTTTAACACGCGATAGGGCCCTGTGCGAGCGGGGTACGTGTATAACTGGGGTTTGCGGGAAGTCTCACAAGCGATTACAACAGGGTACGTGTATTACGGGGTTCAAGGGAAGTTTCACACGCGAAAGGGCCCTGTGCGAGCGGGGTACGTGTATAACTGGGGTTCGCGGGAAGTCTCACATGCGATTACAGCAGGGTACGTGTATTACGGGGTTCAAGGGAAGTTTCACACGCGAAAGGGCCCTGTGCGAGCGGGGTACGTGTATAACTGGGGTTAGCGGGAAGTCTCACACGCGATTACAGCAGGGTACGTGTATTACGGGGTTCAAGGGAAGTTTCACATGCGAAAGGGCCCTGTGCGAGCGGGGTACGTGTATAACTGGGGTTCACGGGAAGTCTCACACGCGATTACAGCAGGGTACGTGTATTACGGGGTTCGCAGGAAGTTTCACACACGAAAGGGCCCTGTGCGAGCGGGGTACGTGTATAACTGGGGCTCGGGGGAAGTTTCACATGCGACTGGAGCAGGGTACGTGTATTACGGGGTTCGCAGAAAGTTTCACACACGAAAGGGCCCTGTGCGAGCGGGGTACCTGTATAACTGGGGTACGCGGGAAGTCTCACACGCGATTACAGCAGGGTACGTGCATTACGGGGTTCAAGGGAAGTTTCACACGTGAAAGGGCCCTGTGCGAGCGGGGTACGTGTATAACTGGGGTCCGCGGGAAGTCTCAAACACGATTACAGCAGGGTACGTGTATTACGTGGGTTCAAGGGAAGTTTCACACGCGAAAGGGCCCTGTGCGAGCGGGGTACGTGTATAACTGGGGTTCGCGGGAAGTCTCACACGCGATTACAGTAGGGTACGTGTATTACGGGGTTCAAGGGAAGTTTCACACGCGAAAGGGTCCTGTGCGAGCGGGGTACGTGTATAACTGGGGTTCCCGGGAAGTCTCACACGCGATTACAGCAGGGTACATGTATTACGGGGTTTGCGGGAAGTTTCGCACGCAAAAGGGCCCTGTGCGAGCGGGGTACATGTATAACTGGGGTTCGGGGGAAGTTTCACACGCGATTGGAGCAGGGTACGTGTATTACGGGGTTCAAGGGAAGTTTCACGTGTGAAAGTGCCCGGTGCGAGCGGAGTACGTGTATTACTGGGGTTTGCGGGAAGTCTCACAGGCGATTACAGCAGGGTACGTGTATTACGGGGTTCAAGGGAAGTTTCACACGCGAAAGGGCCCTGTGAGAGCGGGGTACCTGTATTACTGGGGTGCGCGGGAAGTTTCACACGCAAAAGGCCCCTGTGCGAGCGGGGTATGTGTATTACTGGGGTTCGCGTGAAGTTTTACACGCGAAAGGGCCCTGTGCGAGTGGGTTACGTGTATTCCTGGGGTTCACGTGAAGTTTGACACGCGAAAGGGCAACGCCCATGCACGATACGTCACAGACGCGCTTACGCGCTAAGGGCCTTTGGTCTGATGAAATCGTGTACGTGTGCTGACCCGCTTACGTGCTAAGGGCCTTTCCTCGAATTATACGCTGACGTGCAATTTTTTCACGTGCCAAATCACTCCGTATCAAGCTGGCCACGCATACACACACAGAAGGCCATGCTCCTGCCCTGAAGGTCATTTTCCTGCCCCCCAGAACCCCGAGCACGCTCCCACCTGCCATTTGCAGCTGCCTGACTGTCTGCTGCCCACGTGCCCTGCTATTTGGTGCCTGCACATCAACCATCTGCAGGGGTCCAGTTGCTGTGTCCACCCCTGCTGGAACAGAAGACTCCCGACTGGGATACCATCGCTCCACAGCCCAGCCCCAGGACCCAGTTGCCCACCCACTCCTGCCTCTGGGGTTGCCATGTCGGGCACACCTCCATCTGGCACCACTGGCAACCCCCAGCCAGAGAGGCAGAGGGCCACCAGCTCCACTGCCACCGAAGTTGGTGTCCTGGTGGAGCATGTCCTGGGGCATTATGATGCCCTCTTCGGAACATCACGCGAAGGAAAGACAGGAGAGGATCTGGGACGACGTAGTGGTTGCCATCAACGCGAAGGGGGTGGCAACCCGCGACATCAAGTACGTCAAGAAGCGATGGGAGGACTTCAGGTCCAGGACCCTCCACAAGGCCCGGCACCTCACGGAGGGGGGCCGGGCACGCATGAGTAACATCCAGATGAGGGTTCTGGAACGCGTAGGGCCAGCGCTCCACGCCCAGATCCTTTGGAGGCAGACCCGTCCGGAGTTGAGTGGTAAGTGGCCAAGCATTGCTGTGTGAGACAGGGCATGTTGCAGTGTGCTGGTAGTCTGATGCTTGCCTGTATGTGTGACATAGGCCATGTATGGATGTGTGTGTGCAGGGACATCATGGTCATCAATGTGAGACCAGTTATGTGTGAACCACATGGTTGGTGCATGTGTTTTAATGCAACATGGGGAGCTCTATGCGGAATGCACACATGAAAGCATGGCTGTCTCTGTTCCTGGACATGAAGGGGGGGTGAGGAATGGGTGCTGATGTCATGTACATGTATGGTGCACATGTGTGTGTGTGCCAGAGAAGTGTGTGTGTGACTTTGAAACGCCATGGCTGAATGTGACTTTGAAGGCAACATCTTGGTTTACAGGGGCCCTTCTACATGGATGTTGATGTTGATTGCAGGCACCAGGACTGTTTCTGCATGTGTGTTGTGTGCATTCACCCATGTGTTGTGGAATGACAGGATGGAAGTGACATTTGACAGTAACACTCATGTGTTATTGCTTCCTGTCTAGGGTATTTTGTACTGTACCCTGATGCTTGTGTTTTATGTCTCCCTCTACGCAGCGTCAAGTGAAGAAGAGGGCAGAGACGGCGCTGTGGAGCCAAGCCGTGGGGATGCCTCCACTGGGCGGCGACGCAAAGCCCAGCCACCCTCCCAGGAATTACCATCATCTGGGACCGAGGGGGCTGGTGCTGCATCTGCCACAACGGCTGTGGCGGAAGGGCTGGGTGAGCCCCCACAGGGGCTTCCAATGGCAGAAGACGGTGTGGAGACATCCAGGTTGGTGGTCTCCACAGAGGAGGAGGAGCCCGCTACTGAGCCGCACATGGGGCGTTTTGGGGGTAGTACCACTGGTGCAAGTGGTGCAGTCCAGGGCCAGGGTCAGGAGGCAGCACAGGTCACCGCTGAGGGGCCTGGGCATGTCACTGTCCCTGACCCTGTGACTGCACCACCATGCACCAGCAGGGAGGCCCCGTCCCAGGCCCATCCGCAGGTAGGGGAGAGTGCCATTTCATCTGCCTCTCCACTAATTGCAGACGAGCGGTCCCACGAACGTATGGGCTCCGTCCTGGTTGGTGGGTCCCTACATGTGTCGCGCACTCTGGCGGACCTTCCTCCTCTGTGGAGACTATGCGCCAGTTGTTCTCCACACCGTCTTCCGGCCCAGATTCCACCAGGGCCCCCTGTGGACCTGGCCCGACCAACAAAGCCAGCTTGGTGGAGCTCACATCCCTGCCACAGTCGGGAGTCGGCGGCCCAGCTGGGGTGGACACCACAACTGGAGACCAGCTGATGGAGGATGTGCAGGCACCATCAGACACGGCACATGGACAGCAGCAGCAGGAGCAGGCTGTAGGTGGGAGCCATCATGGCTCGGGGCCTTCAACATCGGAGGGGCAGGCATCGGCTAGAGGGCAGGAAGACCCAGGACTGGAAGTGTCTTCCGTGTGGCAGCGGTTAGGCCATGCCATAGATGCGGAGCAGCAGAGGGCAGAAGAGGCACGGCTCACGATGGTCAGGGCGGAGAACTCCATGCGGAGGGCCCTGAGGCGGGCCGAGTGCCTCGAGGCAATTCGGAGGGAGTTGGAGGAGAACATGTCGTCGTCCCTGCGAACCCTCGGGGCCATAGAAGAGGACCGCCTCCAGGACATTGAGCAGGAGTTCGATGATGCCCTGGCCCGGGAAATCCAAAAGTGAGCCGTCGGACTAGCCCACTGCCTTTGTAAATAGTTTTTAGAGTTAGGTTTCCTTTTCGTTTTCCTTTTATTTGTGGTCAATGGACAATGCCACACAAATTTGTATATAGTTATATTTTTAGGTATTTAGGTAGGTAGGTTTCAATTTTTTTGGTTGGGATCATGGACCCTTTACATCCTTGGACAATGGATTGTAAATAGTTGGACTATGGATTGATTTCTCTTATTTTCTGTATTATGAACATGAAGCAATGAAGATTTTTTTTTACATTTCCTTTGGATTTGCGTTGTTGGAGGGTGACTTTGGACTGTTTTTCTTTCACATTTTTTTGGATTGGTTGTCATTTTCAGTCAATCATCTTTTTCACATGCTTTTCATTTCATGTTTCATATTCTGGTATGCTTTCATTTCATTTTTGATTCCATGTACATAATACATTTACATTCTTTACTTCCATGTGTGGGATTCGCTCATTGGGTTGATGCATGTGAAAATGTGGGTTAACACAATCAATGTCAACCAGTGTATGTGTGTGACGGACATGTGTTGATGTACATAGTTGATTTTTGGTTTGTGTCATGAGATTAGCATTTAACTGCTGGGGCGTGGGGGTGCTAGAGGACATGAGTGGGGGCCTGCTGGCAGGTGTCTTGCACTGCTGGGGGGTGGGGGTGAAAGGGAACATGAGTGGGGGCCTGCTGGCAGGTGCCCTGCACTGCTGGGGGGTGGGGGTGAAAGGGAACATGAGTGGGGGCCTGCTGGCAGGTGCCCTGCACTGCTGGGGGGTGGGGGTGCTGAGGGACATGAGTGGGGCATGAGTGGGGGCCTGCTGGCAGGTGCCCTGCACTGCTGGGGGGTGGGGGTGCTGGGGACATGAGTGGGACATGAGTGGGGGCCTGCTGGCAGGTGCCCTGCACTGCTGGGGGTGGGGGTGCTGGGGGACATGAGTGGGACATGAGTGGGGGCCTGCTGGCAGGTGCCCTGCACTGCTGGGGGTGGGGGTGCTGGAGGACATGAGTGGGGGCCTGCTGGCAGGTGTCTTGCAGTGCTGGGGGGTGGGGGTGCAAGGGAACATGAGTGGGGGCCTGCTGGCAGGTGCCCTGCACTGCTGGGGGGTGGGGGTGCTGGGGACATGAGTGGGACATGAGTGGGGGCCTGCTGGCAGGTGCCCTGCACTGCTGGGGGTGGGGGTGCTGGGGGACATGAGTGGGACATGAGTGGGGGCCTGCTGGCAGGTGCCCTGCACTGCTGGGGGGGGGTACAGGGGGACATGAGTGGGGGCCTGCTGGCAGGTGCCCTGCACTGCAGGGGGTGGAGGTGCTGGGGGACATGAGTGGGGCATGAGTGGGGGCCTGCTGGCAGGTGCCCTGCACTGCTGGGGGTGGGGGTGCTGCGGGACATGAGTGGGACATGAGTGGGGGCCTGCTGGCAGGTGCCCTGCACTGCTGGGAGGTGGGGGATCTGGGGGACATGAGTGGGACATGAGTGGGGGCCTGCTGGCAGGTGCCCTGCACTGCTGGGGGGTGGGGGTGCAAGGGGACATGAGTGGGGGCCTGCTGGCAGGTGCCCTGCACTGCTGGGGGGTGTGGGTGCTGGGGGACATGAGTGGGGGCTTGCTGGCTGGTGCCCTGCACTGCTGGGGGGTGGGTGTGCAGGGGGACATGAGTGGGGGCCTGCTGGCAGGTCCCCTGCACTGCTGGGGGTGGGGGTGCTGGGGGTCATGCGTTGTTGATCAGTAGTGCAAGGTGACATGTGGCTTGGCTGGGGGGCATGCCCATGGTGGATGGGCTGCCTGCGGGACATGACCAGGGGTGCAGGGTAGTCCCCTGTGGTGTGGGCTGCCTGCAGGGTCCGTGGAGGGTGTAGAGGGAACACCTGGGAGGACCCACACTGCCAAATCACGTGTAGGACTCCCCTGCACCCCCGAAATACACGTACCCTGCTGAAATGGTGTGTGAGACATCCCGCGAACCCCGTAATACATGTAGCCCGCTCGCACAGGGCCCTTTCGCGTGTGAGACTTCACGCGAACCCCAGTTATACACGTACCCTGCTGAAATGGCGTGTGAGACATCCCGCGAACCCTGTAATACATGTACCGCGCTCGCACAGGGCCCTTTCACGTATGAAATTTCACGCGAACCCCAGGAATATTGGCCCTGTGCGAGCGGGGTACGTGTATTACAGGGTTCGCGGGAAGTGGCCTGTGCTGCTTCCTGTCCCTGCCCCTACACTGCACCACTGGCACCAGTGGAATCCCCACCTCCAGACCCCATCTCTGTCCCTTGCACGGCCTCCTCCTCCACCAAACCCCCCACCAACCTGGATGACTCCGTGCCATCTTCCTCCATCGGACCCTGTGGGGTCTCAGCTGCCCCTTCTGCTGCCGAGGAGTCCAACTCCGACCTCCGCCTCTTGGACCTTCCCTCGGCAGCTGCGGCCTGGGACGCGGCACCGGACTCCTCACTCCCTGACAAGATGACAACCTGGGAGGGGAGCCGGGCCTTGCGTCTCCAGCTGGCGGGATGATCCCTGCCGCTGTTCTCCACAGCACCCTCTCCGCCCTCTTCTTCAGTTGACGCTGCAGACAGGGAGAGATAAAACACAGGCATCAGGGCACTGTACAATGGACTGATACACACATGACAGTTGCACATGACTGGCATTGTTTAACTACAGACACGGCATCACACTCCACGACACACATGTCATTTTAACTCACACACATGAACATTTCTCAGATTGCTTTGCGCCGCTCTTTACAGCTTTCATCAATGCCTCTTTTAAAACAGGCATTATCCCTGCTAGCCTCAAAGAGGCTTGGGTCCGGCCCCTCCTAAAAAAACCTACCCTCGACCCCATACAACCCAACAACTACAGACCAATAACCACAGTGCCTTTCCTCCTGAAATTACTGGACAAAGCTGCACATTGCCAAATCCAGCACTTTCTGGAAACCCACTCCATCCTTGGAACAAGGCAATCGGGCTTCCGGAAAGGACACGGCACAGAAACAGCCCTGGTGGATCTAAAAAATCAGATCACCCAAATCATGGACAAGGGCAAGCCAGCTCTTTTGCTCCTGCTAGACCTCTCGGCCACTTTCGATCTACTTGATCATAAGACCCTCACCTCACACCTCACACACTCTGCCAACTTCTCTAAAGAATCAGCTCTATGGGTCACCTCCTTCTTAGAGGGTAGAGCCATGAAAGTCTTCTCGGACATTGCCAACGCCACTCCCACAACAATCCAATGCAGAGTCCCTCAAGGTTCTTGCACTGCCCCACACTCTACAACCTGTTCACTAAACCTCTTTTTGACAAACTCGACTCCTACGGCATCACATACTCAAACTACGCGGACGACACACAAGTACTTCTACCCCTCTCAGGTTCATACCACGATGACGCAAAGGCACTCCACTCGATCCACGCCATCATCCAGGCCTGGCTGGCAGTAAACGGCCTCTGCCTAAATGGAGACAAGACGGAAATCATGATATTGGGTCAACAGAGCACCCTAGACAAACTGGACATACTGTACGCTAACTTCTCCATTGACAACTCCATCATCCCCGTCTCCACAGCGGTAAAGACTCTGGGAGTATACATAGACTCCTCTCTATCCATGAATAGACAAGTCAGCGCTATCACCTCCTCATCTGCGCATACCACTAAACTCATAAATGCCATCAAACCTTACCTCTCCAAATCCAACTGCCTCTCCATAGCCAGAGCAACCATTGGAGCCAAACTGGACTATTGCAATGCCCTCCTAGCGGGCACATCAGCAAAAAACCTAAACAGACTCCAAGTCACACAGAACAATGTGCTCCGGGCCACTCTCAGCATCCCAAGAAGAGAGCATATCTCCCATGCCAGACTTTCAGCCCAATGGCTCCCGGTTAAAGAACGGATCACACTCAAAATCCTCACCCTCACCCACAAATGCCTCTCTCTCTCCGCCCGTCCTATCTATCAGAGACCATCTCCAAACCCTCCTCCACCCGTCCAACTAGGACGCAATACACCAACCTACTCTGCATCCCACGCATCAAAAAAGCCAAAGCTGGTGGCCTAAGCTTCCCCTACATTGCCGCAAAGACCTGGAACGCTCTCCCTGCAAACATTAGAGCGGAAAACTCCCTCCCGATCTTTCGTAGGAAACTGAAGACCTCTTTCCTTGCACATTAATGTGACCCCTGCGAATCCATGTAAACATACTGCATTACTACTGTACAAATACCATATTTTCCACTGTAAATAATGTATTCCTTGTTAATATTGCCTTACTTGTATTGTATTATTTGTAACCAAGATATGTCTGTAACAAGCGCCACGATGCCCCCGGGCTGACGTGCGCTCTACAAATCTGAATAAATAATAATAATAATAATACATCTCCTCCAACTGTTGCAGTGATGAGATCGCCATACATGTCACATCTGCCATTCATCCTTCTACATATCAGTGTCACGCGCATCCTTGTTGCATCACATTTGCACACTTGTCAGATACACATACATGCACATGTACACAGTGCAGATACATGCATTATGAACCACCATCCATGCCACAACCATGCCAATGTACATACACAGAAATTCAAACATGTGTGCTCCCACACATGCATTTGCCCAGTATGCTTACCAACACATACACCATCAATGTGTCTCACAACTGAGAGGACTCACATGTGGCTGCCTCACGCCCATGTTCATACACATCTCTACATGCCCCTACATAAACACATGTGCAACCTGCACACTACTGACACACCACGACATGCACAGCGTACTATCACCATGCATGTACCCTTACCGCTCGACTCCAGACGGGTCTGCCTCTCAAGGATCTGGGTGTAGAGCGCTGGGCATATGCGCTCCAGGACCCTCATTTGATGGTTCGACAGCTGGCCCCGGCGCCCCTTGGCATCCGCTGCCTTAGCGAGGCGCCGGGTCTTGTTGAGGGTCCTGGACCTGAAGTCCTCCCAGCGCTTCTTGACATGATGTAAGTCGCGGACTGCCACCCCCTCCGCGTTGATGGCAGTCATGATGTCCATCCAGATCCTGGTCCATCCTTCATTGTTGGGGCGTGAACTTCCAAAGAGGGCATCATACTGCCCCAGGACTTGCTCCACCAGGACACCAAACTTTGGTGGCAGTGAAGCTGGTGGCCCTCTGCCTCTCTGGCTGGGGGTTGCCAGTGCTGCCAGATGGTGTTGTGCCGGACATGTAAACCCCAGAGGCAGGTGTGGGTGGGCAACTGGGTTTTGAGCTGTGGAGTGATGGAATCCCAGTCAGGAGTGTTCGGTTCCAGCAGGGGTGGTCACAGCAACTACACCCCTAGCTGTCGTGCAGGCAGCAAATGCCAGGGCACGTGGGCAGCAGGCAGTCAGGCAGCAGCAGATGGCAGGTGGGAGCGTGCTCGGGGCTCTGGGGGGCAGTTATTTGGCCTTCTGGGCAGGAGCGTGGTCTTCTGTGTGTTTTCACGTGGCCAGCTTGATACGGAGTGATTTGGCACGTGAAATAATTGCACGTCAGCGTGTAATTCGAGGAAAGGGCCTTAGCGCGTAAGAAGTGCGTCAGCACACGCATGCGATTCCAATGGACCAAAGGCCCTTAGCGCGTAAGCACGTAAGTTACATTACGCGCGCGGGCGTTTCCCTCATAGCACGTGATGACAGAGCACACGTGGAAAAACTGCACGTCCAAGTGTCATCGCATGTAATTGGAAGAAAGCGCCCTGTATACACGCGTATCTGACGTGTACGTGTGGGCCGGTTTAAAAGCTACGTGTAGGACGCCATTTCCTAGTACGTGCGTTTCATGGAGAGCGAGTGGGTGAAATCTGTACTTCTTGTCGGTTCATACGCGATTACTTCACAGCGTTTCTAGTTCGTACTCCCTGTTACCTCTGACAGCTCTTTTCTGAATTTTTGTTGGGCCTGTTTCCTCTAACAGAGTTCACTTCTCCTTTTGTCCTGTCTCCTCAGACAGCGTACAATTCTTCTTTTGGCGGGGGTGTTGCCAACGCGCACACGTGCGTATTTTTCACGTTCTTTTTCCAGGCAGACGGTGAGTTCCGCACGTACTTAGCAACTGTGCTTGCCCCGTGTGTCGCGTTCCCCTTCAGAGGTCATTGTAAGCTGCGTGTATTACGCATACGCTTATTTTTGTGTTTCTGGGTGCCACAGCGTAGTGCGGGTTCATTTTTTCACGCACGTGGTCTACGAGGGGTTGCGTGCAAGTTAATTTTTGATATTGGGCTGCCTGTGCGTTGCGTGACCCGTCATCTTCCCCCAGGGGTCACAGACAGCCTTGTTAGAGCACTAGGGTACGTATTCCATCTAGTATCCTACCCCTTTGACCCCCAATTGCCCAGGATAATAGTTTACTGCAATTCCCATACGCACAACAACATCAGTGCCATGGCTGGGAGGCGACCAAGCGGTAAGGGAGGCAAAGGTGGCCGACCCTCAAAAGGTGGGCGTGGTGGGCGCGGTAGGGGACGTGGCCGGGATTTGCATGTGTGGAGGAACAATCAGGGACACCCATGCCCCCCCCATGGTTGAGGGAAACATGGCTGACACCATCCAAGCTCCGCCCCTGTTGGACCAGCCCATTGTGGCACCTGACCTGGCACAGGATGACTCCCTGGCTGACTTTCAGGTCAGCAAGTCTAGGCCACGTGTGGCGGTGCAAGTTGTTGTCACCAATCCACGTGGATCTGGGGCAGCTATGTCACCTGCTGCCCCAAGTATGCAGGGTGGGGAGGCTGCTGGGGCAGCTGCAGCTCCATCCGCCCCAGCTCTGACTCTCCCAGCCAGGACAGTGTCAGTCCCTGTCCATCAAACTGACGTTCCCCCTGCCAACATTACCCTGCAACCAATGCCTGCATCAAGACCTATGGTCACTTTGCATTCCCACACTCCTACTACCCAGTCCACCGGTGATTCTGCCCCTACTGACCAGAGCGGTGTAAGCCACTCTGGCTCTGCTCCACCTTTAAAGAAGAGGAAGAAGGGTGCTCTGGCACGACAGGCTGAGACCCCAGACACGGCTACACACTCTGGTACCTCAAGGAAGCCTTGCTTTAATGAACCGGAACTTGATGCACTTGTGGGCTATGGGTCGACACATAGCCACGAAATGCTGGTGACTGCAGGGTGCAAGACCACACCTGGTCAATGTAAGGCACACTGGCAGACCATCGCCGACCGCATAAGTGCCCTTGGATTTGTGAGGCGCTCAGCTGATGATTGCTACAAGCAGTGGAATGACCTGAAACGCAGAGCAAAGAACAAGCTGCCCTCAAATCATGCCGCTACTCTGGTGACCTGCGGTGGGTCTCCACAAGAGGACAACAAACTCACTGAACATGAGTCTGTTGCTGGGGCCTTCGTCACAGAGGAACAGATCCAAGGTGTGGGAGGACTACCTGATTATGATGCATTGTCCGGTGAGTGCCCATGTATGTGTGTGTAATGCATGTGTATGTTGTTTGGGTGACGGGTTCTGATTGAGTGCCAGGTGAGGGTGTGTGTGCCTGAGTGGTATGGGTCACCCATGTGCTTCATCCAAAACATTAAGCGGCCTTGGATTTGGGTGTGACAGTATCCCTTCTGCCCACATTAGTAATTTTGCTCAACATTACGGCAGTTACCCTTGAAGTGGCATCTTGCAACAACATTGTTTGTAATTTTCAGTGTTCGTTCAGGCTGATTGTTTCAATTCGACCACTTTTGCTAGGCATTCCTCAGCCCTATTGTCACATTTGTGACATGCTTCTGTCATTGATGAACCCCACATTGGCCCACATGTGTTACCTTGTTAGATGAATGATTTGACCATTCAGGCTAATTGAGTATTGGCCTGATCACAGGAATTGTTTGGGCCTGTTTGAATGTGGAACATGATAGTTCTTTCCTGTCATGTTGAAGTGACCAACCATTGATGTGTACTTCGGCCTGCAATCACTGTATTTTTGTACACTGGATGTGCTGCAGTGTGTGGCACATGCCTATTTTGTCACACTATGTAGCATTTTTGATCTCATCATGTCCATCTCACATAGATGGCTGACAGTATTCATTCACTGATATATGGATGTACTTGTGGAATGTACCATGGCTATGGTACATGCCATTTGTGTGATGGCATGTGTCATGTATGTGTATTGGACATGCTACTCACAGGCCAATGTGTGATGGCAGTGCTACCCAGCATGCAGCAAATGTGTTGCTCTTCCATGTTGGTGTCATCAGTGTCTGCCTTTTGCCTCCCCTTCCAACTCAGTGACAGTGCATGCATGGGAGGGTTATAGTCGCTTGGGACATGTGTAAATCATCTACTGGTTCTGTAGCTTGTCAGGCCTATTTCTATGCTATGGTGCTAATGCATGTTTCCATTTTTTGTCTTTCATGTTTTTGCAGGGGATGACGCACTTGATGCTGTTGAGGTTGAGGAGATGGTGCAGACCCCGGAGGAATCTCAGGCACGACTTGGCACCAGTGGGGGACGTGGTGTGGTGGTGGGTGAGAAACCAATCTTGCTGCAGAAAATTATGTCGAGGGGTGCCTCTGGGTGCACCTCCCCAGACCTCTATTCAGGTGCTGATTCGGATGATGAGACCTATGTGGCGTCGCAGGTAAGTGTTTCTGGCAGGGATTCTGTTCTGTCCAACCCACCTGTACCAGGGGTAGAACCCTCTATGGGGATGTCAGTGTTGGTAAGTCCGCCTTTGGCGGTTATGGATGCAGGGTCACACTCCACAACATCTGATCCTGTTCCTGGGCCAGCAGATCAGAGGGGGAATGCAGTCCTGCAGCCTCAGGCAGTGCCGGTACAGCAAGGGGCAGATCGCCTTGCCCCAAACAGGTGTGGTGCCCGCTGACGCGGTGGCCGTACGCCACCAGGCAGTACCGCATGGGAACAATCCATGTACGGTATGGCAACCCAACAGGCAGCATCAGTTGAGATGAAGGCTCAAGCAATGGAGAGGGTGGCCACTTCCATTGTCCCCCCTGAAAGGCAGATGGAGCAACTAAAGCAGGCAACAGACTCCATTTGCCAATCACACAGGGAGGACATGTTGGCGTCCAACAGGGACAGACGGGCGGCACTAGAGACTCTACGCCAATCGATATCAATAGAGTCCCAGGGCCACAGGGAAGCCCTGAGGGTAGAACTCCATCACCTCAGGAAGACTCTTGTTGACCTTGTGGCTTCCACTAACTTGAGGACAGAACAGCAGCTGGAGCGGCTCACACGTTCGCTCTCAGCTGAGATGCAGGCAACTTGGGAGGAGATCCGGGCATCACGTCAGGTGCTGCATGGGGATCTCCGCACTATAATCCTCCAGAACGAGACCTTCCACACCCGCATGCTTGCTGCCATGGAGGACCATACCAGGGCTTTGCGTGGGCTGCCTCCCATAGCACCACCACCTCCTGTGGCAGCACCACCTCCTGTGGCAGCAGCAGAGGGTGTTGAGAGCGACAGCAGCAGTTCTCCCACAATGGCATAGCCGTGCAGGCCATGAGCCCATGGAGGTGTTTTTTTCCCCAACATCCACACAGGTGGCTGTTGGTGCGCAACCTGTCCTCGGACCTCCTGGGTGGCCTCCCCTCCGCCCCCGGCCCCCACATGGCCATTTTTGATTTTTGAGTTTTTTTACAGTGTGTTGCCTTGTGTGGCTCCCGTGGGCATCCACTGTATTCCGGCTGGGCACATGCAGGCTTGTCCTGAGTTTGGGTTAGATGCTTGGGTTCGTGAGACACACACTCCTCCTGCTTCCCGTTTCCATGGGCTTGCAAAGGGTGTGCCCAAGTGACTTTGACTTACACGGTGACGTAGGACTCCCATGAGCTGTGTGGGCAGTCTGTAGTCAATACTGTGTATACATTCCTAGTGGATATTGTTGTTGAATTGTACACTGCATGGTGTATTGCTATGTGCTTGTGCATCCATGTCTTTCGCCTAATTTGCAGGTTAATTCCTCATGTCTTCACAAGGCCGTCTACTTTGGAGATGGAGTTCATGTTGTAAGCAGTGCACTTAGTCATTTGAGTGGCAGCAGCACTGTACAGTTGGAAGTGGCCGATGTGCTGGCATGATCAGGTTGTAAGACTACCACTACTTTAACTTAGTACTGTCCTGTTTATGCTATGTTTGAGGTTGTGTAGCTGCATTGTATTGTTGGTAAGTATTTGGTCATGTGTGTTGTTAGTTCTACATTACTGGGAGCATATTGTGTGTGGGCAGTTTCCATTAGGGACACTGTACTTTGACACTTGTGTCATGTTTTGGGGATTGCTTTGTTTGCTCTCACATAGCATGACATGCCATGGTGTGTTGGGTGGCGGTGCTGGGGAGGAGTTGGGTGACATGGCACTGTTGTCATGTTGTATTTTGCAAGGGGGTAATGATTTTAGCAGCATAGAAGTGTGTCTTTTGATGATACAGCATTGGTGGTGTTTGTGTAGGTAGGGATGCACACAATGTAACACTTCCAGGTGACCAATCTCAGGCTGGTATGGTTGTGACAGTTGATTGTCACTTATGTCATCATCATTGATTGTCAGATGGTATGTGCCAGGGCTGTGTGCACTCCACAGGGGTGTGATTTTAGGTGAAGTAATTAGCCACCAGCTGCGTACGGGCTGCCTCACCCTGTGCCCTTTCCCGACCCATGCGCAGCGGGCGTGCATGTGGTTGGGGATGTGGGGGCACCACCATGTCCACGGGCAGGCCCCAGCGTGTTGCAACATTGTGCAGGACACATGCTGCCACTACGATCCTGCACACTACTGGGGGAGTGTATAACAGCTGCCCGTCAGAACGGTCAAGGGAGCGAAAGCGTGACTTGAGCACTCCAAATGTGCGCTCCACTATGCCCCGGGTTGCAATGTGGGCTGTGTTGTACCTTACCTCGGGTGGTGTGGTGGGGTTCCGAATTGGCGTCATCATGTGGGTGCTCAGAGGGTAGGCACTGTCCCCTGGGAAGGTGGTGATGGGTATCATTAGTGGGGTTGTGACATTGCTCAGTATCTGACATGCATGCATGTGCAGTGGCATTTATACTCACCGAGCAGCCATGTATCGCCATGCTGCCCAGCTTCTAGGTCCAGGTTTAGGGTTGACATTCTGTAAATGAAACTGTCGTGGGTGGACCCTGGATAATTGGCATATACTGAGGTGATCATTGCCTTGGCATCACATACTACCTGGACGTTGATGGAATGCCAGTGCTTGCGGTTTCTATAGATGTGTTCTGATGCCCTGGGGGGACGTAGAGCCACATGGGTGCAGTCAATGGCACCTAGCACTTTGGGGAAGTGTTCCACCCCGTAAAAATCCTGGACGGCAGCCTCCCTTTCTGCAGGTGTTCTGGGCAGGTATATGTGCCTGCGGACTGATGGGCGTGCAGTCATGATGGCCAAGACCTGGTGTAGGCAGCGTGACTGCGTGGCCTGTGACACCCCCCCCACTATAGCAGTTGTCAGCTGAAATGATCCAGTGGCCAAGAAGTGCAGTACATTGAGGACCTTATGCAGGGGGCTGAGTGCTTGGGAGCACAGGGTGGGTGATGTGAGGTCATCCTCCCACTCACTGACCAGGTTGAGTATTATGTGAGGTGGAAACCTGTACCTCCCATACACCTGGTCATCAGGCATCCCAAAAAGGCTGGTTCTGGGTGTAAAAATTCTGGGCCTGACTATCCTCCTCCTCCTCCTGCGGTATCCCACGACCACTGCTGCTAGGAACGGTATATTCATCCTGGCGTCTGTGCTTGTTTGTTGTTTGTGCGCACTTTTATGCTCCGCGGGTCCACATACGCCTGCTTCCTGCTGGCGTACGTGTTTCCTGATTCGCACGTCTTTTTTGGCGCACGCCTTAGCCCCGTTCAATTCCATGAATACGTGTTTTGAACGTGCGTGTGGGCGTTCCATGCACTTGCCTCCTGTACTTCCCCCGTGACGCCCACATTTTCACGAGTTGTTCCCCATTCCGCGTGTCATGCCCCCTGTTCCTCCTACTTTTGTTGTGTGTGCCGCGCTATGAGCGATTTCGTTGTGCGCGTAGCACACGCTGTTAGGAGACGTGTGCGCCAGCGTGCGCCACGCAGAATTTTGGCGCACATCCTAGGATTAACACGCGCACAGACTTCCAAGAATCGCTGTGCGCGGGTTTCGCTGCGATTTTCGCACTGGCACCGCAATTCGCACGCTTTCGCACGCTTGCGCTGAAAATTTCAGCGCACATTAATTCCATGAATCGGCCTCAAAATGTGTAAATCAATGTATATTATTCTACCAAGAAACCTTGAGTAAGTGTTTGTTTGAACTACTGTGATTGCAAGTCCTTTGTGTAACATCTTGTACTGCTCACATCCCTCTTGAGATAAGTCTGACTGCTCAGCCACTGCTACCACATAACTGTGTAGTACAGGCTTGTAACAAAGGTGAGATTGTGCTTACACCTGTAGTCTTAATTGTGTGTAGTGTTCCCAAAGGGTACTGCATGTAATTCTGTCTAACAGGTGTGTGTAAAGTGGCTTGTTGGACTGCCTCAAGATTATTGGGTGTATGATAGTCTATGCAGTGGGAGGTAATTGTGGCCAGCTACTACAGTCTTGGGTGCATGCAGCCAAGAGTCCAAGAGATTGCCCACTGGTTGAAGTACTGAATAGTATGTGTAGAAAAGGGAACAGGGCCTCGGGCGGCTGGCTTACTGCACACAACAGGGTGCTGACCGGTGGTATGTAATGGAATACTATGAGTACAGAAATGTATAGGGCCTCAGGTGGCTGGCTTATGTGTGTGGGTCAGTGTACAGATGATTCAGTGATGGTTGTATTATGCTGTGATGATTGTGACCAGCTACTAGACTCTTGGGTGCATGGCTGGATGCTATGCACCCAAGAGTCTGCCCACTGGCTGCAAGTAGTGTTATAGTATGTGTACAAAAGTGTACAGGGTGTGTGGCAGGTGGCTTGTTGGTCTGTCCTGAGATTCTTAGGTGTATGATAGACTATGCAGTAGGAGGTAATTGTGGTCAGCTACTACAGTCTTGGGTACATGGCTGCAGGCTATGCACCCAAGAGTCCAAGAGTCTGCCCACTGGTTGAAGTACTGTAATAGTATGTGTAGAGAAGTGAACAGGGCCTCTGGCGGCTGGCTTACTGCACCCAAGAGTGTGCTGACTGGTTGCATGTACTGGAAAAGTATGTGTACAGAAGTGGCCAGGGCCTCAGGCGGCTGGCTTATGTGTGTGGGTTGTGGCCAGTGTACAGATTGTTGGGTGCATGGTGTGTAGAGAAGTGAACAGGGCCTCAGGCGGCTGGCTTACTGCACCCAAGAGTCTGCCCACTGGTTGAAGTACTGTAATAGTATCTGTAGAAAAGTGCACAGGGCCTCAGGTGGCTAGCTTATGTATGTGGGCTGTGGCCAGTGTACAGATTGTTGGGTGTATTATGCTGTGGTGATTGCGACAAGCTACTAGCCTTTTGGGTGCATGGCCAGAGGCCATGCACCCAAAAGTCTGTCCACAGGCTGCAAGTAGTGTAATAGTGTGTGTAGAGAAGTGGACAGAGTGTGTGGCAGCGGGCTTAGTGGACTGCCCCGAGTGTTTTGGCCACTGGGAAGATTCTTAGGTGTATGGTTGTATTATGCTGTGGTAATTTTGGCAGCTAGTAGAGTCTTGGGTGCACCAAAGAGTGTGCCTACTGGCTTCAAGTAGTGTAAAGGTATGTGTACAGAAGTGGACAGGGTGTGTGGCAGGTGGTTTATTGGACAACCCTGCGATTCTTGGGTGTGTCAGTCTGTGCAGTGGGTGGGAGTAATGTAATAGTATGTGAAGTGAAGTGGACAGGGCTTTAGGTGGATGCGTTATGTGTCTGGGATATGTCCACTGGGCAGATTCTTGGGTACTTTACTGTATTATGCTGTATTGGTCGTGGGCAGTCAGAGTGCATGCACCTTTTTTGCACGCATTGCAGAATACTGTTCAAGCAGCAATAGCACATTTGAACATTGTGATATGTGGAAACACAGGAGAAATTGTTGTTTCATTCTCTGTGATAAAAGAAAACATAACATGTTAGGGTAGCTACTTCGTAATGTTGTATTGCATTGCAGATATTTGGTTACTTTGTGGACCCTCATAATTAGTACTTCACAAGTAATATGCTTTAAACAAGTGTACTGTGCAATGTGCTCAGTTCCTGTGTTTGTTCGCATAATCATTGGGTCTGTGGGAAAAAAAATCCATGCAGGATTTAAAAAAAAACGTCTATGTTCATTTGTTGTTATGTGGCACACTCTGTTTCAGTGACGTGTGCACTACTTACAGCAATGTTTAAGGTGCATATCTATGTGGTATTTTGGTTATGAGCACTGTTGCAGTAGGAGAAATGGTGTATGAATTTCCTTTTGGAAGTGGTGGTACTATGGTTGCAGTTAGATATCACTTGGCGTATTCTAACTGTTTATACGTTTCCTCTTTTTAGCAGTATTTGTTTGCTGTTAATTGTTTCTAAGTACTGTGGTATTGCACACTAATATTGGAGGATTGTGGGGGCAGTTAGATACCTGTTGGCATATTCTGTTGGTAGTTTGAAAGTTGTTGAGGGCATGTTTGTAGCACTGTGATTGCTGAAGGTTGATTTTGCAGTTTGACTGCTGGAAATAATATTGTAGTACTGCGTGTGCAGTAAGATACCAGTTGGTGTATGCTGGTTGTTTATACTTAATACGTGTTGAAGGGTTTCCCCAGGAGAACTTTCATTTTTGTTGGTGGATTTCAAATTGTGTAGTAATGGGAAGTAATATTGTAGTATTATGGTTAAGGTTAGATATCAGTTGGCGTATTCTAACTGTTTACAGTGTCTCAGTTTTGCAAGGTATGTCTTCAAGCATGTTCATTCTTGTTGGTGGATTTACATTTTTCACTATTGTGAAGTGCCTTTACAGCACTATGGGTTAGTTACATGTAGATGTGTATTTCTTACATTGGTATGGGCATTGTTAGACAGCTGTTGCCTTATTCTACCATTTGGTGGTTTCAAAGGTTATCGAGGACAGTGTGTAGACGCTCATACTCAGATCAGTGAGTACATTTTGGTTTCAAGAATATTAAAGTAGGCATTTGCAAGATTTGCTGTTAATCTCTGCTTCAGAGTAAAGGAAGTATCATTGCATTCAAACCATCCACATTTCTTTTTAATGTACACATTATAGTGACTTGCACTTGTTGTGGTGCTCGTGTGGTAGATTATGCCTACTGTTGTGAAGGTTTTCTTGCCAAGTGATACTTGCCTGTTTGTGTAGCTAGTAAGCTTGCAGTTATTTATTGTACAATCTGCATTATATCGTAAAAGCACTACTATTACGTATTGACTTTGTGATTGCATCTGTAAGGTGGAGCGCTTGTCGGAATTGCAAGTAGTACATAATATGCCATGGTTTGCATTTTGTACGAGCTGCTGAAATTGAATGGATTCACAGTTAGGTACATATACATACACAAAGTGCCCGTTAAGGACTTGTTCCTGCACCACATGTCTGCAGAGAGTGCATGTATGTTTCCACATGTATGAAATCTGGAAGATTTCATTTATAGGTATGTTTTTGCTTTTCAGTACTTGTAGTAAGCACATTACAAATTCTTGTGGATCTTCTTGTGTGTTTATAGTGAATCTCACCATTCCAGCACAGTAGTCCAATTCCTGCGTTATTCCTGAGACACTAAGTGTTGTCAGGATTGTTTGTTGCATTTCTCTGAAGGCGTGGCATTTGCAAACACAACTGGTCTGCGCCGTTTAAGTAAATGTTTTCAACAATTGGTGGCAATTGGAATAGAACATTGATTGCTACATTTGCATAGCAATTTACACCAGTTGTATTGGAAAATTTGAATGGACCAGACAGTTTTGTGTCGGACTCATTTGATCGAAGTCCATGTGGTTTCTTTAAAGAGGTACTTCTCTTTGTGCAGTTGCTTATGCATTTGCCTTTTCAGTAAATCCTTCTGTAGTTGTGGTAATTGATGGAGTACCAGATGCTTTCAATTTCTTTGGTGGTACTGTTGGGAGACCGATCAGATCGCCTCTCCTGCAACCGGCGCTCTAGCTGTACCATTAATTCTATATATTCTGAGCACTGCTCTGGTGGATTGACGACTTGGGCCAACACATCCTTACGTACACTACGAAGACCTCGATAAAACAAGGTGGTCTGTTTCTCCTCTGGCAAGTTTGTTTCTGCCACTAGGCAATTGAAGGTGGTGATATATACCAAAAGATCCTGGTTTCCTTGCCGAAGGTTCAACAGTTCTCCATCTAACGCCTGCCCATGTGTCCGGCAAGCGAAGAGCTTGTCTAGTTCTTGTTGGAATCCCACAAAATTATACAGCATGGGGTCATCACGATTGACTAGTGGCACCAACTAGCTAGCCGTGTGTCCTCTCAGGTATGACAAAACAAAGGCGACCTTGGTTTGATCTGTCGGAAATGCCCCTGGCTGACACAGAAAGTGGAGCTTAGACTGGTTCATGAAGATAGCATATCTCTGAGGGTCACCCAAGAATCATTCAGGTGGTACCAATGAGACAGTGACAGGGGTGGTAACTTGTATTTGGGCAGGCGCTACTGCAGTGCCGTCTGCAGGACCTGGTAAAGGAACTTGACCCGCTTGGCTCCTAGTTAGGCATTTAGCTAGCTCCTCTGTTCTTTCCCGGTTTACCACCAACTCCTTTCTCATGACGTTGGTTTTGGAATGGGCGGCGTGGACCTCCGCCTGCAGTTCGCCTAGTAAGGCAGCTAACTGCTCCACTTCCGAGGCCATGCAACTCAGGCAGGGTTGATATGCATGGGCTTAGCGTTCTGTAACGCTTACCTCTGGTACCCTGTAGGAATGCTAGGTCCAGATCGCCAGGGAGATATTCACAAGCTCTGGTGTTGGGTTCAGTAACAAGATGCAGATCCAAACCACTCCTCTCCCACTGTTTTGCGCTGACATGCTATTCCCCAGCATGCAGTGCGGTTGGAAGTGGTTTGGTTGGCCCCCACAATAATATAAGAAATGTTGGCGGTGCTTCTGGTTGAGCCTAAGGGCAAACAAGTGCAGAGCATTAATTCCAATAACTTCTCCTATTCCCTCCTATTCCAACCTCCCCTCACTACACCTCTTAGATTGGTTGGTTGGCTAGGGGTGATCAGGGCTCACCTTAATGGTATTGCAGATGGGTTCGTAAAACGATTGGGACAGCATCAGTTCCAGTTGTGTGGCCCAGTCCTGCTGCGGTGCACAAGATGCTTCCTGTAAGATAAAACCTTCCATTGCTGCACTGCCCGATGGTTGCGCAGAGTGTCCTTAATGTCTTTAGAACCTTCGGTACATCCTTAATGTTCTTTAATGTCCTTAATGTATTTAAGTATTGCTGACACGCGATGCGTGTGTTATGAGTTGTGTTGCAGTAGTCTTCTTTATGCTTTCTTTTCAGCTGCGGGTGTTGGAGCGGGAGCGTCAGCTGGGAAGTAGCAGAATGCAGCTTTAAGCAGCTTTAAACCATGCAGATGACAATGCTGGCTGTCAGCTGTGCAGGATCGGATGCAGATGACAACGTGGGCCATCAGCTGAGCAGGAGCAGATGCAGATGACAACGCGGGCCATCAGCTGTGCAGGAGCAGATGTGGTTACTTGGTAAGTAAGTTCTGAGGGGGTCTGGGGGAATCAGCGTGGGAGTTAGTGCCTCTGAACGTACTGTTCTGGCTCTTTTCTCTAGGATCCAGAAGAACACTGCGGTAAAAACTCTGCCATGTAGAAGGAAGCAGCGGCGTGGCTGCAGAGGCCACTCCAGGTAAGTGTAATATTCTGCGAAGGCCCTGGAGAAAAAGCAAAGCACTGAGGAAGAGAAACCAGATATTTTAAACAGGACTGCTGAGAAGGCTGAAGCTGCAGGCACATGGAGCCGGTTCCCAGCAAGCATTACATCGCTTGCATCTGCTGTCGGAAAAAACACTAAGCACTGGGTTTGGTCCAGGGTGGGGTTCTTATAGCCCTGGGCCACACCTTATCACTAGATCACCAGGGATAATTGCAGTATATGCAACTTGGGGGCCATCTTGGGTCCCAGGCTCAGTGCTAACTTGGGGGTCATGTTGGCAGGGGCATTTACAGTCTGCATACTGGTGTTCACGCCAACCAGCTACTCTCTTTGTCCATTGTCCACCAACCGTGCCTGAATATCTCTGGTGACTATGGGGGTGGATGCCTGGTGTTCTGCTATGATTCATGACCGGTGCCTTCACATGAGCTACTGGAGTAGGGACAATCACATGAGGCCTTGGCTTTCTCACAATGTCTAGTTCTGCCAAGGTGACTGGAGTTGGAAGGATCAAAGGGACCACTGCTTTCTTAGGACCAATGAAATACACAGTGTGGATTAGCAGAACCAGAAAAACAATGATAAACATAGAACAGGCATATATTATGCACCAATCCATGAGGCTACACCATTGATGTCTTTCCACACGTCGTTGACCTTGCTCACTCTCTGGACCTGCCATATGCTCTATGGACCACATGTTTGCCTGTAATTACTTTTAAAGAAGGAAAAAGTTGTTTTATTCAGGCAAACTCGTCATATGCTCTGGTAGTTGTCGAATTTGCTCTCTAATCTCCACAAGAAACTGGCTGATTGCTGGACAATATATAGGATCTCACATAAACACAAAAGTATTGGTGTCTCACCAAACAAGATAAGGATGAACTTGAAGCAAATAGTAAAAGATCAAACAAGTAGTTTGTGGGCATCGTCGTTAGACAGGACCTTCTGTACTTCCAGGAAGATGTTCAGGCAATAGTGTGATTTGTTCTATACTTGCTGCCAATAAACATCTAATAAGTGTCCCATTCTTAGGATCATTAATAAAAGCCCGTATGTCAGTGCTCCTGTCAACAAGCGCAGGATAAACTCCGAGTATAAATATGAAGACAGCAAGAAGTAGTCTGTGCACGTCAACATCTGGCAACACCATAGGCACATCCAAAGAGAAACTCAGTGAGAAAAGAATCAGGGAACTGCTCCCTCTTCCAGTCATTGAACAAAAAGTCCAAATCTGGCATGTTTTGTTTACTTTTTGTACTCCACAGTCCAATGACAGCAAACTCCTGTGGCTCAAGAACAGTAACTCACTCACTCCTTGCTTGGCAGCTACAAAGAGTGTCTCAGAAGAGTAACAATCCAAATGTACAGTTATCTGTCTAGTGGACAGTTTCTGCATCCTTCTTCCTCGTCATTGATCGAGTCTGCACGTGCTGAACTTTTTTACCTTGACTTGCTTCTGAATTGGTTGGGGATGCGGCGGCATCTCCAGCGTAGACTTTCAGGTCTCCTAGGTGTATCCAAGCTCGTCTCCCAAGGAATTTGACTGCTGACGGAGTAATGTCCTTGACTACGAAAGGGCTGCTAAATCGAAGCTTGTGCCACTTACGTGAGAAATTTCTGATTAAAACCTGATCTCCAGCAAACAGTCTAGGCATACATAATCCTTCAGGTCTGGTTGCTGTATGGTCTTCATCTGTGTTCTGAGACCGACAGCCTGTCTGCTTGACTTAATCAGAAATGACAGAGATACTAGCCGTCATACATGTTAAGTACGCACGTAACTCATCTCCTAACAATTCTGCAGTTGTCTGGGCATCAATTCTAGTCTTCGTTATCATTTGCCTCCCTGTAACTAATTTGTGGGGTGTGAGGTGGTGGTCAGAGCCAGGCTGATTTCTCAGTGCATATAATGCAAGAGTCAGACAATGCAGCCACCCCTTTTTCAGTGTTAATTTCAATGTAGCTATTCTCTCCTTGAGCAGACCGTTAAGTCTCTCACATATCCGTTCGCTTGCAGGTGATAAGCAGATGAAAACTTGTGTTTAATACCAACCAATAAGCTAATCTGTTCAAATATTTCATTCACAAAATGGGGGCCACTATCTCATCTCAGCACCTCACTTACTCCCATCTAGGAAATACTTCTCAGACTAAGAACTTCTCAGCCCAAGTAGCATCAGGGTGTGTGCATGGACCAGCCTCGATCTACCTTGAGAAGGGGCCCACTACCATCATCATATACCTGTATCCATTACAGACCTGCAGCATATCAACATAGTCGATATGTAAATGCTGAAAAGGACCATTTGGTTGAGGAATTACTCCTCTGACTGGTGGCAGCGTGTGCCTAGCAGTAAACATTTGACATACGATGCAATTTACTACATAAAAAGCAACTTCATCTAGAAGGATCTGTACAAACAAATCCTCCACAATGGTTACTGCAAGGTTCTCCCTAGTGACATGCACAGGATAGTGTAGCTGTCCTAACGCCACCCTTAATTTGACTACAGGCATCACCCGTTTACCAGTGCTGTCTTGTCACCACAATGCATCAGAAGGGGATAAAGAGCACCTCCTCTGCGTCCACAGTTCTTTCTCTTCCCGTGGAGCTCCACCTTGAACTTCCATTAACTGTGCTTGTGATAAGTGATTCAAACTTTCATTCACAACCATCATCACAATCATTTTCTCTTTCACATTAGGCTTAACAAAATTAAAAATATCAGAAGAATATGCAACTCTTTTGGCCTCTTCGTCTGCAGCTTGGTTTCTATGTGAAATAAAGTCTGTTCTCTTAGTGTGCGCTGCGCACTTAACTATTGATGTGGCTACTGGGAGTTGTAGTGCTTTAATAAGCCTGTCCAATAATGCAGCGTGTTGCACTGGAGTGCCGTCCACTCTGAGGTAGCCCCTCCTTTTCCAACATGCTAGCCCTGCATGCATGGTTGACATCACACAGGCGGAATCACTGTACACTGTTACTTCCTGGTCTGCGTGTTTCTCGAGCGCGACAATAAGCGCTACCAATTCTCAAGCCTGTGCTGAGAAATGAGATGGAAGTCTTGCACTTAGTACCACTTCAAGTTCCCCATTGGTTCTGTGTCTTACCACAGCTGAGCCTGAATGTCTTTCTCCATCAGTTTGATCGATCTTCGAAGAACCATCAATAAAAAGAATCTCCCCTGCTGCTAGAGCATTTTCCTTCACTCTCAGAATCTTGTCATAGAACTCCTCATAATTTGAGCAATCATGCACTTATTCATCCTCTGCCAGTGGTTCAGCTACAAACATGGCAGGGTTCACCATTTTACACCTGACTCTTTTAATCGCTGGATTCGATATAACCACCTCAAAAGCAGAAGCTCTTTGAGATGTCAGTGTACCCTTGGGTTTCTCTAAAGCAGCAAACAAAGCATGCTCAACAAATAATGTCATAGAGCACCCCATCACTATGCTGGCAGACTTCTCTATAGCGAACACAATGGCTGCCAACGATTGTTTGCAAGGGAAGTGACCCCTCATTACTGGCTCCAAAATCACACTGTAATATGCTAGGGGTTTCTACCCCAATGTAGTTCTCTGCGTGAGTACTGCTGCCATTACTGTTCCATTCGCGAACAAGAATAAAAAGAACTACTCAGACTAATTGGGAATCCCTAAAACTGCAGCTGTGCAAATCGCCTTTTTTAGTTCATCAAAACCCTCCTACAGTTCCCTTAGTCCATTCAATTTTTTCATGATTCACCTGTGCCTGTTTCAGGGACTGCAACAAGAGCCTTATGTATGAATTATAATGAAATACCCATGCTCTTACATAATTACATAATCCTAAAAACTGGTGCATTTGCTTTATCATATGTGGATTTGACGTTCTCAAAATCGCCTCAGCTCTTTCAGCTGTAAACTTCTTTCCTTCATGCAAAATTAACTTTCCTATGTACAAGACTTCTTCCTAGCAATACTGCAATTTCTCTTTGTCCACCTTATTTCCTTTCTCTGCTAAAATAATCATTAGCTGAATGAAGTCTCTTCTGCATTCTTCCTCTGATGTGCTACAGACCAAAATATCATCTACGTATTGCAGCACAACATTTGGCAAATCATTACTACTTCTGCAGGACCCTACTGAAAATCAATGGAGACTCACAATACCCCTGGGGCAGACGTGTGCTTTTCAGCTTAATCTGATAAAATGTAAGATCTTAGGAATCTTTATGCAACGGAATTGAGAAAAATGCATTTTTCAAGTCGATCACCATGAAATATCGTGCCTCAACTGGGATACTACATAGTATCATCACCGTATTTGGAACTAGAGGAAATTCTGCCTCTACAATCTGTTTAATCGACCTCATGTCCTAAATTAAATGCCAAAACCCCCTTTTGATTTCTTGATAGGGTACAATGCGGTATTGCATGGTGACTCCAACGTCACTAAGATGCCTTGATCCATCATGGCTGATATAGTCTTAAAAATACCCTCATCTGCCTCTCGAGACGTGGGATACTGCCTTGCTCGAGGTAAAAATGCTCCTGATTTCAGCATAATCTTAACTTCTCCCACTCCTTTTAACAGGCCTATGTCATAGGGGCCGTAGTCCATAAAGAAATAGGTACCTTCTCCATATCCTCATCAAAAAATGTGGGACTGTTCCTACTATCAACATTTTCTGTGGAACCTCTCGTTTTTCTGTTCTGATCCAATATGCAATGCTCATTTTGAACACCACTTCGTCATCTGACAGGTTGTCTCTAATCATATCCTTGTCAGTGACATCAGTCAATCTACACCCTTCCTCAATAGCAATCAATGTTCACCATGGCCTGCCCTTATCCCAACCTTCGAGCATGGCCAACTCCCCTTGCATTATGGCTGCCTGTAATTCCAAGGGAAAAACCTATCCCCCCTCTTTGTCCATAGGTATCTGCGGCCTGAAAAGAAATTCATCAGGTATTCTCATTATCTTACCCACTAAATCGGGTAGCCATGTTAACAAAATGCATACCCCATAGTGAAAGACTTCAGGCTCTAACGGTATTCCCTGCAGGACTATTTGTCCTGCAAATGCCATGATAAATTCACCCATGTTTAAATAATGTATTCCTGGCATAGAACACAGTATGCCTTCATCAGTGAAAGAAATCGTCATATTTAACTATGTCATTAAATCTCGACCCAGTATATTAACTGGTGTCTGCCTTGAATACAACAATGGGACAGACATATTGCATTCTCCTACAGAGACTGACAATTTTTCGGTAAAAGGAACTGTACTTGTAGCTCCAGAGAACCCCTGAGTATTCATGACATTTCCCGATAATGAAAATGTTCGCTCTCGTATACATGAGCGAGTTTCCCCTGTATCTACCAAAAAAGAAAAGGATTTGCCTCCTATGGTAACATCAACCCTCGGTTCCTCTTGAGGATTGGGCATCACCGATAGCAAGTCACCCTGTGAGCTGTCCTATTGTGGGTACATACTTATTCCCGTACCTGTAAAAGGATTCCCTCTCACGACAGTGACACCCCCTACTCTAGGAGTCAATAGCTGTCCTCTGTTTGCGCTCTGCTGTATCTGCATGGGTGCGTGCTGTGATTGCCCTTGCAGCATATTCAATGGTGCTTGCTGGGGTTGCAAAGTCTGTTGTGTTTGCGGCACTTGTGGTTGATACACTGTCTGATCTTGGGTGAACCCATCCCTACTTTGTGGGCTATATGCTGGAGGATAAGCTGTCCTCCGTCTTGAGAATTGCCCATTCTGTACAAACCCTTGGCTCCCACAGGTTCGCACAAAGTGCCCTGTCATTCCACATGTCCAACACACAGGAGGGAATCTCCTTACCTGTCCTTCCTGCATGTCTTGATTACCACCTTGGCTATTCTGAAAGCCACCTTAGTTATTCTGGAAGCCTCGCTGATTATTCTGAAAGCCTCCTCTTACGCAGAAGCCTCCCCTGGCTCTCGGCATAAATCTGTTCCCTCCTTGATCCGACTGCCGTTGGTTATTCACCTGCAGAATACCTGTGGTCTGTTGTGATCATGGCCCTTCTCCGCTAGTTAACATTGCCCCTTCTGTAGCATACTTCGCCAGCTTCTTCTGCACTAGTCTAGCTTCCTCGAGCTTCCTAGCATCTTCTTGCTTTTGATTTTTCTCCTGTAACAATCGGCAATGATGCGCAACGGTCAGCTGTATTTCTGGCCATGGCTTTGCTTCCATACCCACCAGCTTCTTAAGCTGTCTCTGTACCTGGTCTGGCAATCCTTGACATAGAATATGATAGAATACAGGTGTCGATTTCCTCCACGGCTCTCAAGTTTCCAAAGACCACTGCTCTTGAAAATTTCAAATGTAAGCAAGCGGATCCTCGTCTTCCTGCATCTTACGTGCCATTATAGCACCCATATCTGACGTATCAGAATATTGTACTCTAAGCGCTTTCCAGACTTCCACTCTACAATTATTAGATACAATTAGATTCACCTTTTGTCCTCATTTCCTGATAAGCCTTCTCAATTCTGGCTCTGATGCTTCCTATCTCAAAATACTCCTCTAGATTTACTCTAGATGGTCCTGGTATAGGTTCTTGTGACGGGAGGAACTCCTCTACGTCCTACCATGCCACTACTGGATTTGGTTCCATTAATTCCCTTTCAATATGAACAATATCGCCTGCCCTGTCTTTGCCTTCTTTTTCGTTCCATTTCCTCATGAAATTCTCTTAATTTCATTGCTTCCTCCCTAATCCTTAACTCTTCCTGTCTTTTCACTTATTTTCTTTCATTTGCCCTATGCACTTCGTCATCTCTGCGTCTTTGTATTCTTTTATCTCACCATGTCTGTTCTTCGTCTTCTTCCCTTTTGTTTTCTAGCCTGTCTCTGTCTTCAATTGCTCTCTGCCTATTATCATATTTTCTTTGCTCTTCCGCTCTTCCATCCTTTCTTAACTGCTCTTCCTGATACATTTGTTCTCATCTTAGTCTACTCTTTCTTTTAGACTAGTCTTCTTTCAATCGCTTCTCTTGTTCCCTGTCTTTTTTTATCTTGCTCATCTTGATCTTCCCCTTGCCGTACTTCCTTAATGCTTTTCCCATCAAGTTTGAGCAATATCTGACCACCCATCGATTCATTCTGTATGAGCACTATCTCGTCAGCTTTCTCCTTTTCTCCTTTCCATCTCTTAATTTTCTGTTCTATATCTAGAGTTATGCTCAGTCGTTCACTTCTCTCTTTGTCCCGTAAGACTTTAAAGATCACATCCCTTTCTGGAGTTTTTTCTGGACTATCCTCACTACTATACGCAGGCGGCTCATGCATCGGATTACTGTATCCTACTGCTGCTTTAAGCTCTCTTAATGGATACACTTCCTCATCTTTCGTACTGTCATCTTTTTCTTCAGGCACAGTGGTGGGAGCAGAAGACTCAGCACCCCCCTCTCTACACTGGTTAAGCATCCAGTCTTCAGGAGGCAGGTCTGCCCATTCCTCCTTGTACATTTTCCAAAACTCTAAGCTAGCTAACCTTTTTTCTAACTTCTTTCCTGTGTACGCAGCGTGCAAGTATGTGGTCATGTGTTGCAAAACTGCTTTTGACAATGATCCCCCTTGTGGCCATGGCATGAACATTTTATCTGCCGTGCCGTTAACCCATTCTGCACTATACTGCTTAAGCTTGGGTGCATGTTTTGGCAGCTGTTTGCACAGGTGCATGAGCAGAGTAACGTCCTCCATTATGACTAGTCACAATCGACTGTCAATACTTACTGTTATTTTACACAGAAAATACTTTTCAGAAAAATCTTCACCAATCTTCACATTTTTATGTCTTACTTTGCTTCAGTCTACCTGTTCAGTCAATACCTTTAACATCTAAATAAATAATCTACTCCCAGCCTTTTACCACAATCTATTAGTTATCGCTCTTCGATATTCATCATTTCCTTAACATACACAACACATACAATAATCAAACAGACAGACTGGCCGGCTCCAACATATATCTCCGCCAACGCTCCTTGTGGCTATTCTCGCCCCTAAAATTACTCCTCTCGGAATGTGAATTGTTTTCTTTAACAGATCTATCTGTTTGTAGCCTATGTATACCCACTTGGAACTTAAAACAAGTCCTTCTAGACGTCCCTGGACATTGGATTCTGGGCTTATTTTATGGATCGCTCCTCGTCCATATATCTTTACTTAACACTCTTCATCATTAACTCAAATACCCAACCAACCCTCTGTTACTTTCTCCCCATTATCACTTTTCCCACTTAATACTCAATTATTTTTGCCACCTTTCTCAATCTACTCACCATTCGCTTTTCAGCTCCTGACCCTCGGGATCGTCATCTCCTCAACCGGCCACATCAGCCTCCGGTCCGCTCAGCTACCTGTAGAAACCGGGAGGGGAATTCCGTGAAAGAGGGACATGTCCCACTTACTTCGTTTGTCTTGAAGCCCTGCGATGCTACAGCTAAATGGCAGAGGACATCCGATATTTCCGAGACCCTTAAAAGCCTTCTCGGTTGACGGATCTTGAACCATCCCCTCTTTGCTACCACGTGATCCAATAGACATAGGGCCTTTTAAGACGAGGTAGCAATACTCAGAGATGGATGGGGATGCAGAAGTTGCTCAAACATCAATAATCAAACCAACCTAGGAAGTTGGCAAACACAGTACTGTTTTATTTGCAATTATCTAAAACAGCGAGTTACAACGGACATCAACGGACGTTTGCTCAATTTCTCTCAGTGCATTCTACAAAAAACACAACTGTTATAGCCAAAACCCATCATATGTGACATCATACTACGTGGCAAACTAGTAAAACCTACTTGGGAATGTGATAAGCTTAAAGGGAACATCTAAATATACGTTCCATACTAATAGGGGAAGTGATTGAGTCTCTAACATCAGGTGGACAACTAAACCCTCCTCTAGTGTAAGTCATCTTCATCGTCACAATATATGCGATGATACATTGGTTACACAAACTAAAGGGCTTTTTGATATGTAGCACTCTACAATTTGTTTGGCACCTTTGTACCCTTCTGGAGTATTCCATACGCTAGCAGCACGCAGGCTACCACTCCAGGTGCAAGGATGGTCGGCGTGATCATGGCTCCCCTCCCAATTAGCCCAACATCTAACATCACTCTTACAGTCTGCCAGTCAATTAAGGCTTTGAACATGGCCTTGCAGAAGTTCTCTGTGCCTGAGTATCTTCTTGGTTTTGGTGTAGCTCGACCCAATGTCTATTTTGATCTGACCATGTGACTGGAGACCACGTTTCTGAGCTCTTTGCTGCATTTAATACTATTAAATTATGAACTCTTGACGCCTTCAGCGTTTTTCCATTCCACCTCAAACAGAAGTTTGTTTCTTCTTTTCCACGTTCATTGTAACTACTGGATGGACAACCAGGCTCACAGTGGCCTTGACTTCTTGGTGCTGGGCCACCCAATCCTTTCTTGAATTCCTCCTTCGCTATTAGCTGTTTTCCAACTACACCCTCTGAAACCCTTTCCAATCACTGGTTTTCAAGCCTTGCTTAAAGTGCATTGTGGAATATCAAGGTTCTATACATTCCTATAAATATACATTGGCACATTGCCGCAAACTATTCACTACATGGCCAGTCTTAAGATCACTTTGTCTACTTGCGTTACTGCATCTGTGCAAGTGTAAACTGATTTCGGATTTTCTTCAGAGTTTCTTTAACATGAGCATCTATATCTCGAGCCCCGAAATGTTGCTCATCTTAGATACCTTCTCTTCAGATCTTATAGAATGTTTATATTATTTTGTTTAGCGCATCTTTTCTGTGTGCGCCAGTTCTGCTGCGCAGGACGTCACCAGTCTTCCTTTTCACCCACTCTCACACTTCTTCGCAGACTTTATCCAGAAGGCCATCATATCTTCATGAATGCATATAGGGCTTTCTGAATGGATACCTTGTTTCAAGGATTCTTTGTGGTACAGGCACCCTTACTGGTACTGCATGTGTCGCAATTTCCGTTTCCCAACATATAGGCAACATGGTGGCGGAGCCTTTGGTGGGGGTACTTCACTTCTCCTCTACAGTACACAAGACACAAAGTAAACCAACCTGATAATATATAAATAATTGAAGAAACATGTTCATCCAGCTTTATTTTCCCCATCTTGAATGGAAGCCAGCCTAGAGGTTCCATCATGCAAAGTAACGAGAACCTACAAAAGGTGTTCATCCTGGGTTGGTTAGCTGGCTTTGTTCTTGCCCATCCGTAATTTTGGTGCATAGGACAGATTCCTCATTGACAAAGCTTCCATCATTCTGCCTACCTCTACTATAGTGATACTCTGCTGTATTGTAACTGTAGTATTATTGTTGCCTGACTGTCACTACATCTGTACCTCTGCTGCCATATGTGAGCATGTTAATACGTTTGAGAGTAGCCAGGACTGTTCAGCATAACCGATTATGCGATGAGAGTGGATACACTTTATTGTGCATCAAACAAAATGAAGTGCAATTCTTTGCCCATCCATTTTCACCAGTGCTAAAAATTCACATAAGTGGGACAAATTAAAGATACTACAAACAGGATGGGTCTTTCCATCAGGCAGCCTAAGCGATTGATAGTGAGCACTGGTGTTTGCAATGTGCTCGTGGACTCCCTCAACATCCCTGATCCCTGGGGCCCCACTTTGTTTTCCTAACGTGATGATGCTATCAACTGCCTTACTACGACCATCGTACATTATAACATTCCTCCTTTACCATAACAACACCAGCAACCAAAACAGTTAAGAATATATTATCATGTTTTCAGAACATCATCATCCCTTGGAGCTACCCAGTCAGTTTATAATCCTTCAGGTACTTTGGCTTACTATGGGAAGCACGTTGAGGGTACCTCGATACCTGAGGTCTGTAGGTGGTCCCTGTCTCAACTTCAGAAATTCCCCAGTGCTATGTCCTGCTGCAGCATCTGGGGAGGAGTACCCTCTCCCGTCGGGATCCTGCACATCGTTTAGGTCCTCATCTTCACTTGGCATCCCTCACTTTTCACTCTAGTCCACGGGGCCTGACAATTTTTTGAAGAAAGAAACATTTCTGGTCAACATTTGATTTCCATCCAAGAAAGTGACAATGGATGCTTTCTGCTGTAGCCCATGAAACGGTGAAGCTCATGGTAAAACTCAACTTCCCCTTCGGATTGCAATTCTTTACAAGCACTGTGACCTATATATATATAGGTCACAGTGCTTGTAAAGAATTGCTTGTAATATATATATATATATATATTTTTTTTTTCAAAAGGAAAAATATGCCCTGTGACAGGGCAAATCCAACAGATAGCACTCCGAGAGCAGCGGGGAAAAGAAGTCCAGTCCCAGCAATGAAGAGGCAAGACAGCAGGTCCAGGCAGCACAAGTATTCTTTATTTAGTAAAACTGCATCAAAAGGGAAAGCCTGGCAAACGACGCGTTTCGCGGTACGCTGACCGCTTGTTCACGTTCATGTATATAACTACGTTTTGCTCATATAATCCGTGGCGGCTACTCTCTTGTTCATTCCCTTGCTCTCGTAATTCCTAAATGATCGCATCATTAATACCAGTCACATAACATCTTGCTCTGATTGTTTGTGATTCAGGTTCAACTGCAGCCACAAAAGCCCTTTTAGGGGGATGGTTACAAATCTGCAAAAGTAAATATTTGAACCTGGGTGCATGCTAGCAGAGCTAGAGTGTGCATTGTCTGGTGATTTGAGAGAGCCATCGCTTTCACCAAGGCTCCTGTTTCGATTAAGAGAGGAGTCTTTGAGTCCCTTATTTGGACAACGCACAGTGGATGTCTTTCGTTTTTCGACCTAGAAATAAAGAAACCATCCCCTTCTTCCCCTTCCAGGGACTTTGTGTCTCCCTCAGGCAGTGATGTCTCTACTTGAACTAGCTTCAGGCTGCGGGCCTCTCTTAGCAGAGAAAGGCTGTTGCTTATTCTGTTCTGATGAGCACTCTGTGGAGGTTGTGCCCTGCAGGTCTTGCCAAAAAGATTCATCCTTCCACATCTCCCAAAGGTGTGCCCTTTTGCCTGGCTTGCACCCATTTGTGCCAAGGGATAACTGCAGTATGTACATGGGTTAGTAGAGTCGCAGACCAGTCATTTGTGACAGGTCGCGCTTTGGTTAATGATTTGGGTTGGTTTTCTGATAAACACATACGCTTCCTCAATCTTCTCAGCTCTTAGAGCCGAGCCATCCTGGATGCTCTTACTTCCATCAGCTTCTGGGAACTTGCCAGCTCCAATATTCGGGTAAGGCTGATGCCAGGTTCCTTCAGTATTTGCTTTATCAGTTTCACAGTGAAGCAACCTTGAATCGCGTGGGCCCTGGTTTTATCTTCCTCATTCAATAGTAAACAAGATAAACATGACTGCAGGAGCCCCTCTACTGAGAATGAACATGGTTCAAATACCCTGTTCTATGACATTTCTTCCACTCAGGTGGGTCTACAACCACGTTTCAGCTCACTGACCCTTCACAGAGAAGAAATATCCATTTGCATATCAGTCTGGTCCGTCCAACAAGAGCAGTCCAGCACTGAAATGCAATAGTACACATTTGAATGAAAGATCCCTCAGCCTCGTGTGAA